>NC_064626.1:1243793995-1244418995 GCF_023864275.1 Schistocerca cancellata
CATTTAATTCAAGTTCAAAGTTAAATCTCTTCTTTCTAAATTGCGTAGATTCAAGTAGCTTTTGAAATGATTGTTGAGGTAGTCCAAGACTAACCGTATTTTACTGAATTTAGATGTGCTTCTAAAGAAAGCTCACTATTAACTTCAGTCACTAAATTAACTTTCGATTTTCCGGTTTTATTAATTCTTTTGCTAAATTAAGTCAGAGTGTAGCGAAATTTATTACTTCTGACAAACTTTCAGTTTTCACACTACACGTGTCAACCTTCAGTTGCCACGCTTCTAGTGCTAATTATATGTGTAATAAATAACCTTTCTTTTTCAGTTACTATAGTAATTGTCCTTAGGACTGGCGACCGTAATTTCCCCCAAATCTCAAATATCTAATTACCGCTAGTTAATTGTTAACGTAACGGCCGCACATTTACTTTCTTTTTTAACTTTACCCCTTTTCAAAATTAATTTCCACCAGTTTCATTTGCATTTTTCCTTTCAATTAGATGTAACCCTTTCCTCCCTCTTTACCGACAGATTAACTTCGGTGACGATTGATTTTCCCAAATTTCCATTAGGTACACGCGGTTTAATTTTTCACTGTCATTAAGGTCGGTAAGTGAGGGGGAGGTTACAGCTCCTCTTGGCCAGGAATGCCCTTCTTGCCGGTGCTAGTCTGCCTTTGACGTCCTCCTTGCTTCATCCATCATGGATTATTTTGCTTCCTCGGTAGCAGAATTCCCTAACTTCATCTACTTCATGATCACCAATCCTGATGTTAAGTTTGTCGCTACGTCTTGTTACTTTCGTTTTTCTTTGATTTACGCTCACTACAAATTTTGCCCTCATGAGACTGTTTATGCCATTCTGCAGACCCTGCAATCCTTCTTCACATTCACTGAGGATAACAACGTTACGAGCGAATCGTAACATTGATATCCTTTCACCTTCTCTTATAGCAATGCATTTTATGGTTTTGAATACTTGTAATCTCCATTATATTGGTACCTCTCTTTCCGTGTCATATTGCAAATTGTGTATGTGAGGGAAAGACTAAAGGAGGAACCAGTACAGGACAGGATAGAAAAATCAAGACTGCAGTGGTATGGACACATGAAGAGAATGGATGAGGGAAGAATTCCAAAGAGGATGTATGATCTGCAACTGGAGGGGAAGAGGCCCAGAGGAAGACCAAGGGATAGATGGGTGAAGGGAGTGAAGGAATGTGTGATGAGAAGAGGAGAGAACTGGACGAAGGTGGAAGAGGGGGAATGGTGGAAATACAGAACACGATGGAGAGGCTTGTGTTCCCGACAGACCCAGCCAGTGGCTGGAAACTGTCCAAGATGATGATGATTGCAAATTTTGGATTAGAACTTGATTACATCCCAGTCTATGACAGAAAGTCGAGAAAATTTGTAGGACAAAAAGTGCACCCTTTCCACATTTGAAGCGATGCTAGCGCACCAGGCAGATGGCATGTACAAAGGGCGTTCGAAACGTTTTGGACAGTCGTCTCAATTTTTTTTATTTTTTGCAGGAGGAGTGTGAAATTTTTTGTGAACATACTTGGAACATTTAGCTATACACTGAGCCTACTCAATGTCGCCTGCATCTTCTGTGACACATCTGGCCCAACGTTCTTCCCATAATGTAAATGCTCTATGGTAAAATTCTGGGGATTGACTTTTACACCATCGCTTGATACATGAAATAAGGTCTTTCTCACTATCAAATGTTTTACCGCTCAGGTAGGCCTTCAGACGACCAAAGAGGTAAAAATCAGACGGAGCCAAGTCCGGACTGTAGGGATGATGGGGAACAATTTTCCAGATTTTCTCCTGCGTCATAAGGGCTCTATGGGGTTTGGCATTGTCAAGGTGTAGTCTGATGAGCTGACCGTGAAGGGGTCTTGATAGCACGTCGCAGCTTGTCCAATGACAAACAGTAATGGTTCCGGTTCATTGTGGAACCAGGTTTCAAAAAGTCACTGAAAATGACACCACACGGATCCCAGAAGAAGGAGGCCATCACCTGTCGCCCTGCTGTTCGTCAAAGTCTTGGTTTCTTCTAACGATGGGAAAGCGGATGACGCCACTCCATGGACTGGGTTTTGCTCCCAGGTTCGGACAAGAAAAACCATGTTTGATCCTGGGTAATGACGCTGTCAAAACAATGTTTCCACTTGTAATGGTCGCCTGGTCGTAGATATTGCTAATTGCTATAATCGCACTATTTCACTCCCATTTACGGAGCTTGTTAGCACTTGATGTTAGGTTGGCGCCATTAAAATGCATTGTGTTGTGGTAATCGCTGCTACTTGCTGGATCGCTGCCGTGTCTCGATGCTGATGCTGGCTCTAAATCTGGTTGTCTAGGTTAAAAACATGAGGTCCCGTGTTTTTTATGTGCTTTTGATGATAAAGAACGAGCGAAACCAACAAATATTTATTACTCTGGTGGCCATCTTAATTCCACTGTCCACCAAAGACCATGACTCAACACAAAGTAGTACTTCCGTTACATGTTCTTTGCATTGTTTATCCACCTCAAACAATAACACACAAACACACTTTACCAAAGTGACATTCCGACTGCCTCTCGACCGTTCTTGCTGCTTGTATTTATAACATTGTCAAAGAACTACTAAAAAGAGATATAGTTTACAAGTCACATGTACATCTGTTATCATAATTTGTGCAGAAAAGTTATTAATTTGCATCGAGTGACATAATTTAACATGTTATTAAAATGACAGACAGATTTGTTGACTTGACAGAATAATTCTTTGTTACAAAAAGGCCGTTTTTTAGAAGTTTGTCAATTGACTTCTCTAATTTGCATAAATAAGTAAATAACATGAATGATTAAGAATTACATTGGTTTTCGTCTAAAATAGGATTGCTTACGTGAATACTGAGTGAAAACGCTCCTAGTGAACAAATAGGTTTCACTGGGTGATTTTTATTTAAGGAGATCCAAAATACCTAAGTTGTCCACTATTTTTCGTACTTCATATTAATTATTTAAGATGACCTCAGTGTTTTTACATGATGACATTTGCTGTATCAGTGATCAAGTGATATTAACTTTTGTGTGGGTCAGTTATTCAGTATAATTTAATGGGTTGACTGTTTATGCAAACATGTTATGCAATCATTGTTAACATACACAATAACTTTTCTATAATCATAAATACTCGTTAAACTGGTTGAATTTGGAGGGTATCGCATACTTCGGTACAGTAAAGCCTTTAGTATGTTCCGTTACACACTCTTCATGAAACCCTCGCACGCATTCTTACTCATCGTTTTCATTTCTCTTGTCAATAATCTAGGTACCCAACGTGTACAGATTTTTCTGTACCCTAGTGACTGTACCAGTGATACCACACTACCCAATGACAAACGAATCATTTCAGCAAGCTGTCGTGCCGTCACACATCTGTCTTTTTGGATGATTTGGTCAACGGTCTCCTTATTCACATCACTCACTGTCGTCGATGGTCTACCGCATCGTAGATTGTCCAGTATAGAGAAATCACCTTCTTTAAACCTCTGCAACCACCGGTGGATACTGCTGCGATCCACTGTGTCCTCCCCACAAACAGGGAGCAACTTCCTGTGAATCGGTGTGGCAGAGTCATCGCCGGTCTTGAAGAGGAACTCCATCACCGACCGTTGTCGCAACCTGACAACTACTTCAAGGTCCATTACGGCTCACCTGTAAATAAAAGAAAATGCTTTTGCACACCAACTTCTAGCTAAATGTTGCAAGTACGTTCACAAAAAATTTCATTCTCCTCCTGCAAAAAATTAAAAGAATAGGGACGACTGTGCAGAACTGTTTGAATGCCCTATCTACGTACACTACGCAATAGAATTACGAGTAAAAGATAAATTTTTCGAACCCCGTAGTTCCCACCCATTGCGAGGCTTCGCTCTCAAATTTGGCTCAAAGGTGCTTACAAGCACCCTCTGGAACAGCGCCCTGCGACTTCTCTCTCGGACTAGGCGAAGCTTCAGACAGCAAGGTGTCGACAGGTCCGACAAAATGCCCCATTTCAGAAGGTCATGTGACCTGTGATGTAGGTTGATGATGGCACAATGGCCACCACAATTCTGTCCAACGTCACCGCGGACGTGTCACGAGACGCGAAGGTCATCTCACCCCCTCTTACCCTCATTTCACCCCTCCTTTTGACGCCTCGGCGACGGGGGACAGAACCGCGACAGTGTCCGAGGGAACCATTACAGAAACACCGCCGCTGAGAAGCGACTCGGACAGACCTCAGGGGGTGGCATGAAGGACTTTAAAGTAATCACACCTTTCCCTGGGACGTTGGTTCCCACACATTTCGCGATCAGAAACGCCAGTCCTCAGTGCAATGATCAACAGGACGCCGATCGTGACCAGCTTTGACACTGCTGACACCCTCGGCCGTTTCAGCCCTCCTCTAAGCGACTATCAATCAAATGGCGTGCATATGGAGTATCGTCTCAGTTGTGTGACTGGATTTGCGATTTCCTCTCAGAGAGGTCAGTGTTCGTAGTGATAGACAGTAAATCATCTAGTAGAACAGAAGTGATATCTGGCGCCCCGGAATGTAGTGTCATAGGCGCTCCGCTGTTCCTGATTTACACTCCTGGAAATTGAAATAAGAACACCGTGAATTCATTGTCCCAGGAAGGGAAAACTTTATTGACACATTCCTGGGGTCAGATACATCACATGATCACACTGACAGAACCACAGGCACATAGACACAGGCAATAGAGCATGCACAATGTCGGCACTAGTACAGTGTATATCCACCTTTCGCAGCAATGCAGGCTGCTATTCTCCCATGGAGACGATCGTAGAGATGCTGGATGTAGTCCTGTGGAACGGCTTGCCACGCCATTTCCACCTGGCGCCTCAGTTGGACCAGCGTTCGTGCTGGACGTGCAGACCGCGTGAGACGACGCTTCATCCAGTTCCAAACATGCTCAATGGGGAACAGATCCGGAGATCTTGCTGGCCAGGGTAGTTGACTTACACCTTCTAGAGCACGTTGGGTGGCACGGAATACATGCGGACGTGCATTGTCCTGTTGGAACAGCAAGTTCCCTTGCCGGTCTAGGAATGGTAGAACGATGGGTTCGATGACGGTTTGGATGTACCGTGCACTATTCAGTGTCCCCTCGACGATCACCAGTGGTGTACGACCAGTGTAGGAGATCGCTCCCCACACCATGATGCCGGGTGTTGGCCCTGTGTGCCTCGGTCGTATGCAGTCCTGATTGTGGCGCTCACCTGCACGGCGCCAAACGCGCATACGACCATCACTGGCACCAAGGCAGAAGCGACTCTCATCGCTGAAGACGACACGTCTCCATTCGTCCCTCCATTCACGCCTGTCGCGACACCACTGGAGGCGGGCTGCACAATGTTGGGGCGTGAGCGGAAGACGGCCTAACGGTGTGCGGGACCGTAGCCCAGCTTCATGGAGACGGTTGCGAATGGTCCTCGCCGATACCCCAGGAGCAACAGTGTCCCTAATTTGCTGGGAAGTGGCGGTGCGGTCCCCTACGGCACTGCGTAGGATCCTATGGTCTTGGCGTGCATCCGTGCATCGCTGCGGTCCGGTCCCAGGTCGACGGGCACGTGCACCTTCCGCCGACCACTGGTGACAACATCGATGTACTGTGGAGACCTCACGCCCCACGTGTTGAGCAATTCGGCGGTACGTCCACCCGGCCTCCCGCATGCCCACTATACGCCCTCGCTCAAAGTCCGTCAACTGCACATACGGTTCACGTCCACGCTGTCGCGGCATGCTACCAGTGTTAAAGACTGCGATGGAGCTCCGTATGCCACAGCAAACTGGCTGACACTGACGGCGGCGGTGCACAAATGCTGCGCAGCTAGCGCCATTCGACGGCCAACACCGCGGTTCCTGGTGTGTCCGCTGTGCCGTGCGTGTGATCATTGCTTGTACAGCCCTATCGCAGTGTCCGGAGCAAGTATGGTGGGTCTGACACACCGGTGTCAATGTGTTCTTTTTTCCATTTCCAGGAGTGTATATAAATGATCTAGGTGATAATCTGAGCAGCCCCCTTTGATTGTTTGCAGATTACGCTGTAATTTACCGTCTAGTAAAATCATCAGACAATCAATTCCAATTACAAAATGATATGGAGAGAATTTCTGTATGGTGCGAAAAGTGGCAATTAGCACTAACCAAAGAAAAGTGCGACGTCATCTACATGGGTACTAAGAGAAATCCGATAAATTTTGGGTATACGATAAATCCCACAAATCTAAGGGCTGTCAATTCGACTACATATCTAGATATTACAATTACGAGCAACTTAAATTGGAAAGACCACATAGATAATAGTGTGGGGAAGGCGAAACAAAGACTGCGCTTTGATGGCAGAACACTTAGAAGATTAGACAAACCCACTAAAGAGACAGCCTACATTACACTTGTCCATCCTCTGCTGGAATATTGCTGCGCAGTGTGGGATCCTTACCACATAGGATTGACGGTGGACATCGAAAAAGAGCAAAGAAGGGCAGCTCGTTTCGTGTTATCGCGCAATGGGGGTGAGAGTGTCACTGATATGATACGCGAATTGGGATGGCAGTCACTGAAACAAATGCGGTTTTCTTTGCGGCTAGATCTACTTACGAAATTTCAATCACCAACATTCTCTTCCGAATGCGTAAATATTTTATTGATACCCACCTACGTAGGGAGAAATGATCATCATAATAAAATAAGAGAAATCAGAGCTCGAACGGAAAGATTTAGGTGTTCCTTTTTCCTACGTGCCATTCGAGAGTGGAATGGTAGAGAAGTAGTATGAAAATGGTTCGATGAACCCTCTGCCAGGCACTTAAGTGTGAATTGTAGAATAACCATGTAGATGTAGATCCATATTAAATTTGGTCTGATCTCTTTGCAGCACGACCACAATTTTGGCTCTCGTATACAGCCTGGAAGTACTAGGGTCCGTTTGACACCATTTGACACAGTTTGAACGTGATCCGAAGCAGCAAGGGTACTTATGCTTTTTTATCCCTCCCATTTTATGATAACGGGTGTGTGTGACATTTACACATGCGTGAATAAAATGGCAAAGTGTCCCAAGATTTCCACCCTCCTTCTTCACCCCCCCCCCCCCTCCCCCGCTAGTTTGGAAAAACCGTCGGTGCCACACACCCGCCTTTAAAATTCAAACTAGAAGGACGTACCCTATTTTGTCATTCAGAATAAAATTCCGCGCTATTCAAGGATGGTTTATCCCTCATATAGACTCAGATTTATTACATTTGCCATTTATATCGGGCTCACATTGACTGATAATATCCCATCTAAATTATCTTAACTGTAACACTTGGTAACGGTCTGATAATTTACGACAGTATTGCATCTAACTTGACGCGAACGAAGGACTGTTTTATTTCTGAGAAACGTCACAAACTGTACTTCACACACAATGCGTCGTAAATTCAGGTCATTTATCTTGATCGTACAAGATGGCAGTCATATGAAAAGAGAAACGTGAAAAAGCTAAACGCGCTATCATTGCTTCAGAGTAATTCCACAAGGAAAGAGGTGTTTTCACTCTCTATATGTATTTATATACATACTAATCAGAGTATTGATAAGTCACATCTTAATGCAATGTCTGTGAACGTCACTAGTTGCATTGTTAATCAAACCTGTTCTGTGGCGTCTGTGTCACCGATTTAATATCTGATTTTACTCTGTAAGCTGCAGTTTGTCAGCAATCCAAGATTAAATATTTCTGTTCACTATCGAATTTTCAAAAGATTGTTGGACAGTTCAACTTCAATACTGTCTTCTAATCTATTTGAACGTCCGCCCCCGATAGCTGCTTGGTCAGCGCGACAGAATGTCAATCCTAATGGCCCGGGTTCGATTCCCGGCTGGGTCGGAGATTTTCTCCGCTCAGGGACTGGGTGTTGTGTTGTCCTAATCATCATCATTTCATACCCATTGACGCGCAAGTCACCGAAGTGGTGTCAAATCGAAAGACTTGCACCCGGCGAACGGTCTACCCTAGTCACACGACATTTACATTTATCCATTTGAAAAAAAGAAAAAAGTCCTTTATCGCAAAATTTGACACTTCTATCACAATGGCCATTATACACAAAATACAGAAAAATATAAAAATACACTTGCCTACAGCACCGAAGATTCATTCAGTACGGTCAGACAATGGAATACACCTAATGAAGGCAGTGAGGAGAAAATTACATGATTCGGATGCAGTGTTAGGCTACTCATACGTAAATTTATGCTTAGATTCGACGTTTATTTACTTGTTATGTAGTCCCATTTGGTGTCTCAACAATGATGAGCCAGCGTACCCTGTTCCAGTATTCTTGATAGCGCTGTTCCATAAGACTAGTCTCTTGATGGAATCATTCTTCCCGTTCATTTCTAAGAGTCCAATGATCCTCAAGAAAATTGTTGCGCTGCCGTAGAGAAAACGTTATCTTCACACTCGTGTTGCACTCAGTACCACGAATGGCCGGCAGTAATTCCCTAATCATATCTGCATTGTTGCTTACCTCCATGACAGACATAAAGCTTTTTGTAACAATGAAGTCACGCAGCCTGCTCCTTGTTGTTCGTGATATTCCTGGCGCTGTTTCTGTCACGTGCCAAGGGCGACAAAGTCTATTGAGCATTCCTGCTTCGAGTTTCGCGAACCAAGAAGGGGGAGAAGCAGAAAATGTCTCGAAGACAATCTCCATCAAAATTCAACACCTCGATGAAGTGTTTCGTTAGCCCAATTTTGATGTGAAGCGGGAGGGGAAAAGCTGTTCTGCATCGGCTTGTTTCACTGTTTATATTTGGCGTCTCTGTTTCCAAAATTCCCCTTACGGGCCACTCCTCTGTATCTAGAGCTTTGACCTTTCATGTTGAGGTGAACACCCAGCTACCATCGTGATATTTTAGCAAATCAGTTATTAATGCTATAACGCTATTCTCCCAAATGCACCGAATGACTAACTACAACCAATACACGAGCATTCGCTTTGCATTTGGAGAATGCTGTTCACTTTTGGTGCTGTCGGCATGTACACTACTGGCCTTTAAAATTGCTACACAAGGAAGAAATGCAGATGATAAACGGGTATTCATTGGACAAATATATTATACTAGAAACACCATGTGATTACATTTTCACGCAATTTGAGTGCATAGATCCTGAGAAATCAGTATCCAGAACAACCACCTCTCGCCGTAATAACGGCCTTGATACGCCTGGGCTTTGAGTCAAACAGAGCTTGGATGCCGTGTACAGGTACAGCTGCCCATGCAACTTCAACACGATACCACAGTTCATCAAGAGTACTGACTGGCGTATTGTGACGAGCCAGTTGCTCGGCCACCATTGACCAGACGTTTTCAGTTGGTGAGAGTTGGAGAATGTGCTGGCCAGGTCAGCAGTCGAACATTTTCTGTATCCAGAAAGGCCCGTACAGGACCTGCAACATGCGGTCGTGCATTATCCTGCTGAAATGTAGGGTTTCGCAGGGCCGAATGAAGGGTAGAGCCACGGGTCGTAACACATCTTAAATGTAACGTCCACTGTTCATAGTGCCGTCAGTGCGAACAAGAGGTGACCGAGACGTGTAACCAATGGCACCCCATACCATTACGCCGGGTGATACGCCAGTATGGCGATGACGAATACACGCTTCCAATGTGCGTTCTCCGCGATATCGCCAAACACGGATGCGGCCATCGTGATGCTGTAAACAGAACCTGTATTCATCCGAAAAAATGACGTTTTGCCATTCGTGCACCCAGGTTCGTCGTCGAGTACACCATCGCAGGCGCTCTTGTCTGTGATGCAGCGTCAAGGCAAGGTCTCCGAGCTGATAGTCCATGCTGCTGCAAACGTCGTCGAACTGTTCGTGCAGATGGTTGTTGTCTCGCAAACGTCCCCATCTGTTGACTCAGGGATCGAGATGTGGCTGCACGATCCGTTACAGCCATGCGGATAAGATGCCTGTTATCTCGACTGCTAGTGATACGAGGCCGTTGGGATCCAGCACGGCGTTCCGTATTACCCTCCTGAACCCACCGATTCCATATTCTGCTAACAGTCATTGGATCTTGACCAATGTGAGCAGCAATGTCGCGATACGATAAACCGCAATCGCAACAGGCTACAATCCGACCTTTATCACCGAGCGAGGTGGCGCAGTGGTAGCACACTGGACTCGCATTCGGGAGGACGACGGTTCAATCCCGCGTCCGGCCATCCTGATTTAGGTTTTCCGTGATTTCCCTAAATCGCTCCAGGCAAATGCCGGGATGGTTCCTCTGAAAGGGCACGGCCGCTTTCCTTCCCAATCCTTCCCTAACCCGAGCTTGCGCTCCGTCTCTAATGACCTCGTTGTCGACGGGACGTTAAACACTAACCTACCTACCCTACCGACCTTTATCGAAGTCGAAAACGTGATGGTACGCATTTCTCCTCCTTACACGAGGCATCACAACAACGTTTCACCAGGCAACGCCGGTCAACTGCTGTTTGTATATGAGAAATCGGTTGGAAACTTTCCTCGTGTCAGCACGTTGTAGGTATCGCCACCTGCACCAACCCTGTGTGAATGCTCTGAGAAGCTAATCATTTTCATATCACAGCATCTTCTTCCTGTCGGTTAAATTTCGCGTCTGTAGCACGTCATCTTCGTAGTGTATCAGTTTTAATGGCCAGTAGTGTAGGATCCACTGTGTCTCCCATATCGACTCCCATGTCTTCCGTCATATATCACCCACCTTCAGTGTGCTCCTTCCGCGTCTCAGTTCTTCCTCTACCTTTACATGGTATTTCAATGAATTTTACCTACAAAGAAAAAATCAGAATCGGTCACAGAGTATTGAAACATGTGGGGAGTCTCGCACGCAGCACTGGAGTCTGAGCTACGTCGGGGGACGGCTGTCATATGTCTGTGGACGGCTGTCGGGCGGCGCCAGGTTGCAAGAGAGGTCGCAGCTCGAGGCCGCGCGGGTGACATCACAGCAGCCATTGTTGCGGCCGCGTGGGTCGCCGCACGCAAGGACGCACCGGGCTGCTGCGAGGCGACCGGGACGCCTACGCACACGCAGCTGCCTCACGGCGCTGACGTGCAATGCGGGTAATGCCGTCTCCTCTGCCCTGAAGTCTCTCATACAGGGTGTTTAAAAAATGACCGGTATATTTGAAACGGCAATAAAAACTAAACGAGCAGCGATAGAAATACACCGTTTGTTGCAATATGCTTGGGACAACAGTACATTTTCAGGCGGACAAACTTTCGAAATTACAGTAGTTACAATTTTCAACAACAGATGGCGCTGCAAGTGATGTGAAAGATATAGAATACAACGCAGTCTGTGGGTGCGCCATTCTGTACGTCGTCTTTCTGCTGTAAGCGCGTGCTGTTCACAACGTGCAAGTGTGCTGTAGACAACATGGTTTATTCCTTAGAACAGAGGATTTTTCTGGTGTTGGAATTCCACCGCCTAGAACACAATGTTGTTGCAACAAGACGAAGTTTTCAACGGAGGTTTAATGTAACCAAAGGACCGAAAAGCGATACAATAAAGGATCTGTTTGAAAAAATTCAACGGACTGGGAACGTGACGGATGAACGTGCTGGAAAGGTAGGGCGACCGCGTACGGCAACCACAGAGGGCAACGCGCAGCTAGTGCAGCAGGTGACCCGACAGCGGCCTCGTGTTTCCGTTCGCCGTGTTGCAGCTGCGGTCCAAATGACGCCAACGTCCACGTATCGTCTCGTGCGCCAGAGTTTACACCTCTATCCATACAAAATTCAAACGCAGCAACCCCTCAGCGCCGCTACCATTGCTGCACGAGAGACATTCGCTAACGATATAGTGCACAGGATTGATGACGGCGATATGCATGTGGGCAGCATTTGGTTTACTGACGAAGCTTATTTTTACCTGGACGGCTTCGTCAATAAACAGAACTGGCGCATATGGGGAACCGAAAAGCCCCATGTTGCAGTCCCATCGTCCCTGCATCCTCAAAAAGTACTGGTCTGGGCCGCCATTTCTTCCAAAGGAATCATTGGCCCATTTTTCAGATCCGAAACGATTACTGCATCACGCTATCTGGACATTCTTCGTGAATTTGTGGCGGTACAAACTGCCTTAGACGACACTGCGAACACCTCGTGGTTTATGCAAGATGGTGCCCGGCCACATCGCACGGCCGACGTCTTTAATTTCCTGAATGAATATTTCGATGATCGTGTGATTGCTTTGGGCTATCCGAAACATACAGGAGGCGGCGTGGATTGGCCTCCCTATTCGCCAGACATGAACCCCTGTGACTTCTTTGTGTGGGGACACTTAAAAAGACCAGGTGTACCGCCAGAATCCAGAAACAATTGAACAGCTGAAGCAGTACATCTCATCTGCATGTGAAGCCATTCCGCCAGACACGTTGTCAAAGGTTTCGGGTAATTTCATTCAGAGACTACGCCATATTATTGCTACGCATGGTGGATATGTGGGAAATATCGTACTATGGAGTTTCCCAGACCGCAGCGCCATCTGTTGTTGAAAATTGTAACTACTGTAATTTCGAAAGTTTGTCTGCCTGAAAATGTACTGTTGTCCCAAGCATATTGCAACAAACGGTGTATTTCTATCGCTGCTCGTTTAGTTTTTATTGCCGTTTCAAATATACCGGTCATTTTTGAAACACCCTGTAAATTCAGTACCCGGAAGGAACTTCGCGAATAACATGGAACTTACGGATCTTCCAAAGCAAAAACTGACATGTAAATTGTGGTGTCACCGCCAGACGCCACAATTGCTAGGTGGTAGCTTTTAAATCGGCCGCGGTCCGCTAGTATACGACGGACCCGCGTGTCGCCACTGTCAGTGATTGCCGACCGAGCGCCGCCACACGGCAGGTCTAGAGACACTGACTAGCACTCGTCCCAGTTGTACAGCCGACTTTGCAAGGAACGGTTCACTGACAACTACGCTCTCATTTGCCGAGACGATAGTTAGCATAGCCTTCAGCTACATTTGCTACGACCTAGCAAGGCGCCGTATTCAATTGATATTGAGATTCTATTAATGTATCATCAAGAGCGGTGTTCTACAAATGTGGATTAAAGTTAAGTATTCCAGAAGCTACGTACTATTCTTTATAGCATTCATTACGTATCCTGTTTCAGATCTCACGCCAGCCTGCGTGAGTTTAAGCGCGTGCCTTTCGGCTTCCTCTCATTGTGTCTAGGCTGTCTTGTCTAGACACAACAGAAATGATGATCATTCCGAAATGTTAACAGGTGTGAAACCGGTGCCATGTGGCGACAGTATTATGTGTCATTATACTCCTTCTAGGCATAGTATTCGCTGTCAGTTTCATTTCAGTTCTCCATATGCCATGCCCTGATGAACTCTGGAGAAAGTGGTACATATCACTACTGGCCTCGTCGGCGGGTTGCGTCATCGGCTACTGCGTACACTGGAGCCTGTTTCCAGCATCTCCAGCCTGAAGGTGCCGAGATGGTGTTACGGGATTCTTCTGCGCGGGACGTGATCTGGGCCATGTGTCGGACCCCTTTTTAATAAAATTCACATGACTGAATACCGAACACCAAAGATCATATCATCTCAGTTGTTAAAGTCGCGAGTGAACCAAAGACATCTACACATCTACCTCCACAAGACACCGTATGGTGCGTGGTGGAGTGTACTTAATACCACTACTAGTCATTTTCGTTCAGTGTTCTAGCAGTAGTGGACACCAGAAGATCCTGAGGAAGATCCCAGAAGAGGGGTCGAAACATCGATCATTTTAGAAGAAACATGACGCGGCCTAATAACCCAGAAGATTTTAACTTTAGTGACAACGGCCACGAAAGCCAGTATACTTATATTTTCTTTTCTACTCCACTCGTAAAAGGAGCGAGGGGAAAACAACTGTCTGTATCTACATCTACATGGATACTCTGCAAATCACATTTAAGTGCCTGGAAGAGGGTTTATCGAACCACCTTCACAATTCTCTATTATTCCAGTCTCGTATAGCGCGCGGAAAGAACAAACACCTATATCGTTCCGTAATAGCTCTGATTTCCCTTATTTTATCGTGATGATCGTACCTCCCTATGTAGGTCGGTGTCAACAAAATATTTTCGCATTCGGAGGAGGAAGTTGGTGATTGGAATTTCAGGAGAAAATTCCGTCGCAACGAAAAACGTCTCTCTTTTAATGATGTCAAGCCCGAATCCTGTATCATTTGTGTGACATTCTCTCCCATATTTCGTGACAATAAAAAACGTGCTGCCCTTCTTTGAACTTTTTCGATGTACTCCGTCAGATCTATCTGGTAAGGATCCTACACCGCGCAACAGTATTCTAAAAGAGGACGGAAAGCGTAGTGAAGGCAGTCTCCTTAGTAGATCTGTTACATTTTCTAAGTGTCCTGCCAATAAAACGCAGTCATTGGTTAGCCTTCCCCACAACATTTTCTATGTGTTCCAATTTGCCGGCCAGTGTAGCCGAGCGGTTCTAGGCGCTCCAGTCTGGAACCGCGCGACCGCTACGGTCGCAGGTTCGAACCTTGCCTCGGGTATGGTTGTGTGTGATGTCCTTAGGTTAGTTAGGTTTAAGTACTTCTAAGTTCTAGGGGACTGATGACCTCAGATGTTAAGTGCCATAGTGCTCAAGGCCATTTGAACCATTTTTGAATCTTCCAATTTAAGTTGTTCGTAATTGTAGTACCTAGGTATTTAGTTGAATTTACGGCTTTTAGATTGTACTGATTTATCGTGTAACCGAAGTTTAAAGTTTAACGAATTCCTTTTGGCACTCATTGGATAACCTCACATTTTTCGTTATTTAGGGTCAACTGCCACTTTTCACACCTTTCAGATATCTTTTCTAAATCGTTTTGCAATTTGCTTTGATCTACTGATGACTTTATTAGTCGATAAACGACAGCGTCATCTGCAAACAACCTAAGATGGCTGTTCAGATTGTCTCCCAAACCGTTTATATCCATAAGGAACACCAAAGGGCCTATAACACTACTTTGGGGAATGCTAGAAATCACTTCTGTTTTACTCCATGACTTTCCATCAATTACTACGAGGTGTGACCTCTCTGACAGGAAATCACAAATCCAGTCACATAACTGAGACGATATTTCATAAGCATGCAACTTCACTACGAGCCGCTTGTGTGGTACAGTGTCAAAAGCCTTCCGGAAATCCAGAAGTACGGAATCGATCTGAAATCCCTTATCAATAGCACTCAACACTTCATGTGAATAAAGAGCTAGTCGTGTTTCATAAGAACAATGTTTTCTAAACCCATGTTGACTGTGTGTCAATAGACAGTTTTCTTCGAGGTAATTGATTATGTTCGAACACAATATATGTTACAAAATCCTGCTCCGTATCGGCGTTAAGGATATGGGCCTGTAATTAAGTGGATTACTCCTACCTACCTTTCTTGAATATTGGTGTGATCTGTGCAACTTTCCGGTCTTTGGGTACGGATCTTTCGTCGAGCGAACGGTTGTATATGATTGTTAAGTATGGAGCTAATGAATCAGCATACTCCGAAACGAACCTAATTGGTATACAGCTATTACTGCGAGGTGCATTACCTGTAATTTTAGTTCAAGAATGTGTTTTATTTTGCTCTCAGCGGTGTGCCGTTTCCTTTACCGAGTACAGTGTGCAATTTTTTTTTATTAACTGCTGCGTGAGGTTGATGCATTTAGCTGCTCTTTGTTTTGTCGTGTAGTAGTCATGGCTGATGGTATGATTCCTATACTGTAAATTAAGGAGCTTTTTATTTTAGGCACCTTATAGCGGGGTTCTTGAACATTTTGTCCGTTCAAGTATAATAAACTTGCTTGAATCGGAAAAGCTACTGTCCACAGATCAGGACGGATTTAGAAATCATCGCTCGTGCGATACTCAGCTTGCCCTTTTCCCATATCACGTCCCGCGGACCGGGGTGAAGGGCAACACATTCCTAGATTTACAAAAAGCATTTTACACGGTGCCCAGCTGCAGACTGCTAATGAAGGTACGGACATTTCCTCCTGAAACTATAAAATTGTTCCGGCATGTGATGACGACCACCTACTTCTTGTATGGTAATAAAATTTTATGAAATGACAGACGGTATGGCAATGGGCTCTCCGTTGTCTCCATCACTGGCTAACTTTTTTATGGAGAATTTTGAAGAACGTGCACTAAATTCGGCTCCCCTCCGTCCGTCCTTATTTTATCGTTACGTTGACGATACATTTATGATCTGGCCACACGGCGAAGAAGCTCTTAAAGAATTCATTGAACACATGAACAGCATCCATTCGAACATCCAGTTCACTGTCGAGATGGAGAAGGAAGGGAGACTGCCTTTCTTAGACGTTTTAGTACAACGACAGACGGACGGACGTCTTGGCCACTCTGTATACCGTAAGCCGACGCATACCGATTTATACCTGAACGCACAGAGTTTCCATCACCCTGCTCAGAAGAGAGCCGTTTTGAACACGTTGGTATATAGAGCCAAAACTGTTTCTGACAAGGACCACTTAAGGTTCGAGATTAATCACCTAAAGAACGTGTTCCGAAAGAACGGCTATAGTGCACGCGATATAAAGGCAGCGTTCTCCAAAACAAGGAAACGTGATAATGCTGCAACCTCACAGGATGATACACCAATTGCGGTTCTTCCTTTTTGTGGCGCAATTTCCAGCAAAATAGGAAGAGTCCTGCGTAGACGTGGTATTAGACCGATTTTTCGTCCTCCTAAGAGAATTAAGGAGATGATGCGCCCTGTTAAGGACAATCTCGACCTCAGGGTCCCCGGTGTTTATAATATACCCTGTGAGTGTGGAAGCAATTATATAGGTCAGACTATTCGTACCGTTTCCGAACGCTGCGCAGAACACCAACGCCACATTAAAAATAGAGAGCTTGAGAAATCGGCAATTGCGGAGCACAGCCTCACGAACAAACACAAAATATTGTTCGATGAAACTAAAATTCTGTCCCATGCCTCCACGTACTGGGATTCGGTTATTAAGGAGGCTGTTGAAATCAGAATGAGCCAAAAGAACTTTAACCGCGATAGCGGATACCATCTGAGCTGTGCGTGGAAACGAGCGCTTGATGCAGAGAAGCAGCAGAGACGTTCCTTCCAAGGTTTACGTTTAAACGGAAGCGGTGGCGCCACCGGCGCACACAGTGACACCGTCTGAGACAGCAGCACGTAATCGCCAACCAATCAGAAGCCGACCAATCAGAAGCCGTCTTCGGGCTATATAGAGGCTACCATAGCAGCAGTGGAGACAGTCAGCTCCTGACGATGACGATGGAGGTAATCGTCGAAAGCTCGAGATTTTATCTAGAACTGACGCGGCAAGAATACCGAGAATATTTTATACATACGGAACAGGCTCTAAAATTTCTCAGTGTGATGGTACCACTCCTATTCTCTAATACGTAAATGACCTGGCGGGCATGTTGAGTAGGAATCTGCAGCTGTTTGCTGATGGTGCTGTGGTGTACAGAAAGATGCCGTCATTGAGTGATTGTAGGACGATACAAGGTGACTTGATAAAAAAATTCTAGTTGATGTGATGAATGGCAACCTGCTCTAAATGTAGAAAAAGGAAATTTAATGCAGATGAGTAAGAAAAACAATCCCGTGATGTTCGAATACAGCTTTAGTAATGTGCAGCTTGAGGCAGTCACGTCGATTAAATATCCAGGTGTAACGTTGAAAAAGGATTAAATGGAAGGGACGGTAGTAGAGAAGACGAATGGTCGACTTTATTGGGACAGTTTTAGGAAGGTTCATCTATAAAGGAGATCGCGTATAGGACACTTGTATGACCCATTCGTGAATACTGCTCGATTGTCAGGGATCCCCACCAGGTCGGATTAAAGGAAGACATCGAGGCAAATCAGAGGCGAACTGCTAGATTGGTCACCTGTAGGTTCGATCAACACGGGAGTATTACGCAGACGTTTCGTGAACTCAAATGGGAATCCCAGCAGGGAAGATGACATTCTTTCGCGGAGAAAATTTTAGAAAAACAGCATTTGAAACTGACTGCAGAATGATTCGGCTCGCCGCCAAGGTACATTTCACGTTATAGCCGCGAAGGTAAGAGAAATCAAGGCTCGTGCAGAGACATCCGTACCCAAAGACTGGAAAGTTGCACAGGTCACACCAATATTCAAGAAAGGTAGTAGGAGTAATCCACTTAATTACAGGCCCATATCGTTAATGTCGATATGCAGCAGGATTTTGTAACATATATTGTGTTCGAACATAATCAATTACCTCGAAGAAAACTGACTATTGACACACAGTCAACATGGGTTTAGAAAACATCGTTCTTATGAAACACAACTAGCTCTTTATTCACATGAAGTGTTGAGTGCTATTGATAAGGGATTTCAGATCGATTCCGTATTTCTGGATTTACGGAAGGCTTTTGACACTGTACCACACAAGCGGCTTGTAGTGAAATTGCGTGCTCGTGGAATATCGTCTCCTGTCAGAGAGGTCACTCCCGTTTTTAAGAAAGGCCGTATTACAGATCCACACAATTATAGACCTATATCGTTGACGTCAAACTGTTGTAGAATTATGGAACATGTTTTATGCTCAAGAATTACGACGTTCTTGGAAAATGAGCATCTCCTGTATAAAAATCAACATGGGATCCCCAAACACCATTTCAGAAGGTCATGTGACCTGTGATGTAGGTTAAAGATGGCACAATGGCCACCACAATTCTGTCCAACGTCACCGTGGACGTGTCACGAGACGCGAAGGTCATCGCACCCCCTCTTACCCTCATTTCACCCCTCCTTTTGACGCCTCGGCGACGGGGGACAGAACCGCGACAGTGTCCGAGGGAACCATTACAGAAACACCACCGCTGAGAAGCGACACGGACAGACCTCAGGGGGTGGCATGAAGGACAGCGTCTGCCTTAAAATATCTAGGCTTAACTGTCCAGAGCGACGTTAAATGGAATCACCATACGAAACAGATAGTGGGAAAAGCAGATACCAACTCAGATTCATCGGAAGAATCTTATGGAAATGTAGCTCATCCACTAAAGAAGTGGCTTATAAGGCGCTTGTCGACTGATTCTTGGGTATTGTTCATCTATCTAGGATCCCTATCAGGTAGGACTCATAGAGGAGATAGAGAATATCCATCGAAGAGCGGCGTGTTTCGTCACGGGATCGTTTAGCTTGCGAGAGAGCGTTACGGAGATGCTAAACAAACTCCACTGGCAGACGTTACAAGAGAAGCGTTGTCTATCACGGAGAGAGTCACTACTGAAATTTCGGGACAGCACTTTTCAGGAGCAGTCGGAAAACATATTACTTCCCCCCACATGTTGTTGTTGTTGTTGTGGTCTTCACTCCTGAGACTGGTTTGATGCAGCTCTCCATGCTACTCTATCCTGTGCAAGCTTCTTCATATCCCATTACCTACTGCAGCCTACGTCCTTCTGAATCTGCTTAGTGTATTCATCTCTTGGTCTCCCTCTACAATTATTACCCTCCACGCTGCCCTCCAATACTGAACTGGTGAGCCCTTGATGCCTCAGAACATGTCCTATCAACCGATCCCTTCTTCTGGTCAAGTTGTGCCACAAGCTTCTCTTCTCCCCAATCCTATTCAATACTTCCTCATTAGTTATGTGATCTACCCATCTAATCTTCAGCATTCTTCTGTAGCACCACATTTCGGAAGCTTCTACTCTCTTCTTGTCTAAACTATGTATCGTCCACGTTTCAATTCCATACATGGCTACACTCCGTACAAATACTTTCTGAAACGACTTCCTGACATTTAAATCTATACCCGATGTCAACAAATGTTTCTTCTTCAGAAACGCTTTCCAACCCATTGCCAGTCTACATTTTACGTAGATCCTCTCTACTTCGGCCATCATCAGTTATTTTGCTCCCCAAATAGCAAAACTCCTTTACTACTTTAAGTGTCTCATTTCCTAATCTAATTCCCTCAGCATCACCCGACTTAATTCGACTACGTTCCATTATCCTCGATTTGCTTTTGTTGATGTTCATCTAATACCCTCCTTTCAAGACACTTTCCATTCCGTTTAACTGCTCTACCAAGTCCTTTGCTGTCTCTGACAGAATTACAATGTCATCGGCGAACCTCAAAGTTTTTATTTCTTCTCCTTGGATTTTAATATCTACTCCGAACTTTTCTTTTGTTTCCTTTATTGCTTGCCCAATATACAGATCGAATAACATCGGGGAGAGGCTACAACCCTGTCTCACTCCCTTCCCAACCGCTGCTTCCCTTTCATACCCCTCGACTCTTATGACTGCGATCTGCTTTCTGTACAAATTGTAAATAGCCTTTCGCTCCCTGTATTTTACCCCTGCCACCTTCAGAATTTGAAAGAGAGTATTGCAATCAACATTGTCAAAAGCTTTCTCTAAGTCTACAAATGCTAGAAACTTAGGTTTGTCTTTCCTTAATCTTTCTTCTAAGATAAGTCGTAGGGTCAGTATTGCGTCACGTGTTCCAACATTTCTACGGAATCCAAACTGATCTTGCCCGAGGTTGACTTCTATCAGTTTTTCCATTCGTCTGTAAAGAATTCGCGTTAGTAATTTGCAGCTGTGACTTATAAAACTGATAGTTCGGTAATTTTCGCTTCTGTCAACACCTGCTTTCTTTGGGATTGGAATTATTATATTCTTCTTGAAGTCTGAGGGTATTTCGCCTGTCTCATACATCTTTCTCACCAGATGGTAGAGTTTTGTCAGGACTGGCTCTCCCAAGGCTGTCAGTAGTTCTAATGGAATGTTGTCTACTCCGGGGGCCTTGTTTCGACTCAGGTCTTTCAGTGTTCTCTCAAACTCTTCATGCAGTATCATATCTCCCATTTCATCTTCACCTACATCCTCTTCCATTTCCATAATATTGTCCTCAATTACATCGCCCTTGTATAGACCCTCTATATACTCCTTCCACCTTTCTGCTTTCCCTTCTTTCCTTAGATCTGGGTTTCCATCAAAGCTCTTGATATTCATGCAAGTGGTTCTCCTTTCTCCAAAGGTCTCTTTAATTTTCCTGTAGGCAGTATCTATCATACCCAAGTGAGATAAGCCTCTACATACTTACATTTGTCCTCTAGCCATCCCTGCTTAGCCATTTTGCACTTCCTGTCGATATCATTTTTGAGACGTTTGTATTCCTTTTTGCCTGCTTCATTTACTGCATTTTTATATTTTCTCCTTTCATCAATTAAGTTCAGTATTTCTTCTGTTACCCAAGGATTTCTACCAGCCGTCATCTTTTTACCTATTTCATCCTTTGCTGCCTTCACTATTTCATCCCTCAAAGCTACCCATTCTTGTTCTACTGTATTTCTTGCTCTGCGCAAAATTCTACCAGGCGGCTTCCTCTTTCATTTCTCTCCCTCAATCCATATTCACCTAGTATGTTTCCTTCTCTCCCTTTCCCTACTCTCGAATTCCAGTCACCCATGACTATTAAATTTTCGTCTCCCACATACATCACGCGAATTGGCCACGAGGAGAAAATTCGTGAATTTAGAGCCAATACAGAGGCTTTCAGACAATCAGTCTTCCCCCGCACTATTCGCGTGTGAAACAGGGTTGGAGGGATCAGATAATGGTACCGAAAGTGCCCTCCGCCAGATACCGTTAGGTGACTTGCGGAGTGCGATGTAGATTTAGATGTAGATGACACTCCCGAAACAATCTGAGAAACAGGAAAATGATTCTACACTATTACATGTAGCAGACAAAGGAGCGCCGACCGGAGTGGCCGAGCGGTTAAAGGCGCTACAGTCTAGAACCGCAGGACCGCTACGGTCGCAGGTTCGAATCCTGCCTCAGGCATGGATGTGTGTGATGTCCTTAGGTTAGTTAGGTTTAGGTAGTTCTAAGTTCTAGGGGACTTATGACCACAGCAGTTGAGTCCCATAGTGCTCAGAGCCATTTATTTGACAAAGGAGCTTGGAAAACTCACTGTCAGAGGTTACGGCTAGAAAACAACGATGAAATTGAGCTAATGAAAACAGACAAAGAAGATGATGATGAAATATACCAAGGAGTAAGTATTACTTTGTAGGCGATAAAAGAAGCATTAAAACGCATGAAGAATAGAAGTGCAGCAGTATCCGATAACATTAATGTAGAGCTTATCAAATGTGTTGACTTGTTGTTAGAACTGATCTTGTTGTATTATTAAATGAATTGAGATTATAGGAAACAATATCGTTCTAGAAATGCTTGTAGAAACCACAGAGCAATAAGTCTGTTGAACAGTGGCTATAAATTGTATGTAGGAATAACTGATGACCGATTGAATAGCTAACGGCCCCCCTGCTGGAGGAAGAAAATGATTATGGAGAAGGTCGATCGCGCAGTGACAATATTACAGTAGTGCTGTAGATAACTGAAAAGAGACGAGAGCGTGGTCTGGAGACTCATACCGTGTTTGTAGATTATGAAACAGGGTGATCAGGTATATGCTGTGGCTTATAAAGGGAAGAAGGGAATATCCTAAACACTTAGTGCAAGTGACAAAAAGTTTGTATTTGAATAATGCAGTTGTAATACAGGCAAAGACAGAACAGGATCAACAGCAATTACGAGGGTCATTCAAATGAAGCGTGGTCAGTGCGTCTACCTTTGCCTTATACGTAAGGTGGCACCACGTAACTGCGGGTATGCTGCGCCATGTGGTGGTAGAGGGACTGACGCGTGCGCACCGTTTGATGTTGCATAGCGCCAGTGTGGTTTCACGCCGAAGAGAAGGTGGTCACACAAGTTATCGTCCACTACCGAACATGCAGGCGAGTAAGCAGGAACAACGAGGAGTGATTCGATTTTTTGGCGGAGGAGGGAGCTGGAGGACGTGAAATGTATCGACGGATGGAGGCTACGTACGGCGAGTACATTCTGAGTCGTTTCCCCTCTAACCATCTGCTTCTCTCCCCTCCTCTGTCCGTCTCTTCCTCTTCACGTTATGTCCATTTCCCGCTTCCTCTCTCTCTGTTCATCTCCTCCTTCCCCTGTGTCCATCTCCTCCTACCCCCTTCCCTCTCCGCTTTATCACTCCAATAGGAGGTTGCTGGTTCTTAACTCAACGCCATTTCTTTTCAGACAGTAAGTAGTATGTGTAGTAAGTTTGGATGAAATCGATCCAGGGGTTAGGAGGAGCTTTTAACATCTGGCTATCCATGTATTTAACATATTTCATACATATTTGTACACGTAGTTCATCTATATCCCTGTCCGCTCCCGGTAGCTGAGTGGTCAGCGCGACAGTATATAAATCCGAAGTATATAAATCCGGGTTCGATTCCCGTTGGGTCGGAGATTTTCTCCGCTCAGGGATTGGGTGTTGTGTTGTCCTAATCATCATCGTTTCATCCCCATCGACGCCCAAGTCGCCGAAGTGGCGTCCAATCGAAAGACTTGCACCCAGCGAACGGTCTACCCGACGGGTGGCTCTACTCACACGACATTTACATTTTACCTATATCCCTAGCGAATTTCGCCTTGCATTTTCATTTTCACACAGGTCAATATTTATGAGTGTTATATGTCCTGAATTATGTGCCGTACAATGATATAATTTTGCAGCTAGATTCAGCGGCTTATGTGAATACTGTCTGCAAAAATGTGTCGCGAATACTGTTAATTGTCAAGAAGTAATAAATTGAAACATCATGCCTGATGCGTCAGATTTACTGCATGAACAGCGAAAATGTAGTAAACGATAAACTTTTCTTCCTTTCACCATGTTGTGGAGAATGTCAGTGAGAGAAAGCTTCGTAAAGCTATGAAACTGAGTGTAAGTAGGATGCAAGCTACTAAGTGCTCTCATTCTAAGTTACTGGCTGAACGAAATCTGGCTATTCGCGTGTCATGGGCTACACTACGTTTTCACCCACATACCCAAACCCTTGACAGGTCTGTGGATCATACCCACAAAGCGATTCTTTCCATACCCCGTAAGGGATAAGTGTACCAAGTTTGCTTTAAGTGGGTCCATTCTTTAGTAGGAGATGTGGAAGATACAGGGTGTTTCAAAAATGACCAGTATATTTGAAACGGCAATAAAAACTAAACGAGCAGCCATAGAAATACACCGTTTGTTGCAATATGCTTGGGACAACAGTACATTTTCAGGCAGACAAACTTTCGAAATTACAGTAGTTACAATTTTCAACAACAGATGGCGCTGCGGTCTGGGAAACTCTATAGTACGATATTTTCCACATATCCACCATGCGTAGCAATAATATGGCGTAGTCTCTGAATGAAATTACCCGAAACCTTTGACAACGTGTCTGGCGGAATGGCTTCACATGCAGATGAGATGTACTGCTTCAGCTGTTCAATTGTTTCTGGATTCTGGCGGTACACCTGGTCTTTCAAGTGTCCCCACAGAAAGAAGTCACAGGGGTTCATGTCTGGCGAATAGGGAGGCCAATCCACGCCGCCTCCTGTATGTTTCGGATAGCCCAAAGCAATCACACGATCATCGAAATATTCATACAGGAAATTAAAGACGTCGGCCGTGCGATGTGGCCGGGCACCATCTTGCATAAACCACGAGGTGTTCGCAGTGTCGTCTAAGGCAGTTTGTACCGCCACAAATTCACGAAGAATGTCCAGATAGCGTGATGCAGTAATCGTTTCGGATCTGAAAAATGGGCCAATGATTCCTTTGGAAGAAATGGCGGCCCAGACCAGTACTTTTTGAGGATGCAGGGACGATGGGACTGCAACATGGGGCTTTTCGGTTCCCCATATGCGCCAGTTCTGTTTATTGACGAAGCCGTCCAGGTAAAAAGAAGCTTCGTCAGTAAACCAAATGCTGCCCACATGCATATCGCCGTCGCGAATGTCTCTCGTGCAACAATGGTAGCGGCGCTGAGGGGTTGCCGCATTTGAATTTTGTATGGATAGAGGTGTAAACTCTGGCGCATGAGACGATACGTGGACGTTGGCGTCATTTGGACCGCAGCTGCAACACGGCGAACGGAAACCCGAGGCCGCTGTCGGATCACCTGCTGTACTAGCTGCGCGTTGCCCTCTGTGGTTGCAGTACGCCGTCGCCCTACCATTCCAGCACGTTCATCCGTCACGTTCCCAGTCCGTTGAAATTTTTCAAACAGATCCTTTATTGTATCGCTTTTCGGTCCTTTGGTTACATTAAACCTCCGTTGAAAACTTCGTCTTGTTGCAACAACACTGTGTTCTAGGCGATGGAATTCCAACACCAGAAAAATCCTCTGTTCTAAGGAATAAACCATGTTGTCTACAGCACACTTGCACGTTGTGAACAGCACACGCTTACAGCAGAAAGACGACGTACAGAACGGCGCACCCACAGACTGCGTTGTCTTCTATATCTTTCACATCTTGTTGAAAATTGTAACTACTGTAATTTCGAAAGTTTGTCCGCCTGAAAATGTACTGTTGTCCCAAGCATATTGCAACAAACGGTGTATTTCTATCGCTGCTCGTTTAGTTTTTATTGCCGTTTCAAATATACCGGTCATTTTTGAAACACCCTGTACATACATACAGACATAGAGTGTGACAATTATTGGACCATATGAAATAAAATCGTCACAACCTCTGAACAGTTTGCGTTAGGACGTCGAAACTGAACGGTTGGCCACGGGACATGATAGGAATTAGTATGCGCATGTGCATACGAAGCCCACGTTCATTTGGATGGGTTCGTCAAAAAGCAAAATTGGTACATCTGGGGGACTGAGAATGCACATTTCGCGATCCAGAAGTCTCTTGAACCTCAACGATGCAGAATAATCGGTGCGATATCCCTTGACAGCATCGTAGCTATCGAACTGTACGTGAAGGTTTTGGAAGACGATTTCATCCCCGTTATCCAAAGTAACCCTGATTTCGACAAGACGTGGTTCACGCAAGACGGAACTCGACCCGATCGAAACAGGAGAGTGTTTGATGTCCTGGAGAAGCACTTTGGGGTCCGCATTCTGGCTCTGGAGTATCCACAGGGTACTGACATGGGCCTCGATTGGCCGCCATATTCTCCGGATATGAACACATGCGGCTCCTTTTTGTGGGTCTGTATTAAAGACAGTAATAACCCCATAACCACTGTTGAGCTGAAAGCAGTCAGTCAGGAGGTCATCGACAGCATCAATGTTCCGACAGTTCAGCGGGTCATGATGACTTTCGCTGTTCGTTTGCGCCACATCTTCGCCAATGATTATAGGCATATCGAACATGTCGTAACATAAATCCGAATATCTTTAGTGACGTTTGCATGTTGAACAAAGAGTGTGCTCGCCGTAGTTTGTAACTAATTTACATTTTTTCGTATAATTCAATAATTGTCATCCTTTACACACATGCGAACATCCATTTTTATATTATGTTTGAATATATATTAACGACTAACGCGAATTCTTTACAGACGAATGGAAAAACTAGTAGAAGCCAACCTTGGGGAAGATCAGTTTGGATTCCGTAGAAATATTGGAACACGTGAGGCAATACTGACCTTACGACTTATCTTAGAAGAAAGATTCAGGAAAGGTAATCCTACGTTTCTAGCATTTGTAGACTTAGAGAAAGCTTTTGACAATGTTGACTGGAATACTCTCTTCAAATTCTAAAGATGGCAGTGGTAAAATACAGGGAGCGAAAGCCTATTGACAATTTGTACAGAAACCAGAAGGCAGTTACAAGAGTCGATGATGATGATGATGATGTTTGGTTTGTGGGGCGCTCAACTGCGTGGTTATCAGCGCCCGTACAATTTCCCAACCTTTGCTCAGTCCAATTTCGCCACTTTCCTGGATGATGATGAAATGATGAGGACAACACAAACACCCAGTCATCTCGAGGCAGGTGAAAATCCCTGATTCCGCCGCGAATCGAACCCGCGACCCCGTGCTCGGGAAGCGAGAACGCTACCGCGAGACCACGAGCGGCGGACTATAAGAGTCGAGGGACATGAAAGGGAAGCAGCGGTTGGGAAGGGAGTGAGACAGGGTTGTAGCCTCTCCCCGATGCTATTCAGTCTGTATATTGAGCAATCACTAAAGGAAACAAAAGAAAAGTTCGGGGTAGGTATTAAAATCCATGAAAAAGAAATAAAAACTTTGAGGTTCGCCGATGACATTGTAACTCTGTCAGAACCAGCAAAGGACTTGGAAGAGCAGTTGAATGGAATGGACAGTGTCTTGAAAGGAGAATATAAGATGGACATCAACAAAAGCAAAATGAGGATAATGGAATGTAGTCGAATTAAGTCTGGTGATGCTGAGGGAATTAGATTAGGAAATGAGACACTTAAGTAGTAAAGGAGGTTTGATATTTGGGGAGCAAAATAACTGATGATGGTCGAAGTAGAGAGGATATAAAATGTAGACAGCCAATGGCAAGAGAAGCGTTTCTGAAGAAGAGAAATTTGTTAACATCGAGTATAGATTTAAGTGTCAGGAAGTCGTTTCTGAAAGTATTTGTATGGAGTGCAGCCATGTATGGAAGTGAAACATGGACGATAAATTAGTTTAGACAAGAAGAGAATAGAAGCTTTCGAAATGTGGTGCTACAGAAGAATGCTGAAGATTAGATGGGTAGATCGCATAACTAATGTGGAGGTATTGAATAGAATTGGGGAGAAGAAGTGTTTGTGGCACAACTTGACAAGAAGAAGGGACCGGTTGGTAGGACATGTTCTGAGGCATCAAGGGATCACCAGTTTAGTATTGGAGGGCAGCGTGGAGAGTAAAAATCGTAGAGGGAGACCAAGAGATGAATACACTAAGCAGACTCAGAAGGACGTAGGTTGCAGTAAGTACTGGGAGATGAAGAAGCTTGCACAGGATAGAGTAGCATGGAGAGCTGCATCAAACCAATCTCAAGACTGAAGACCACAACAACAACAACATATATTAACGATATCGTTATGTAATGGAAACAAAAAATTAGTGCAGGAATAAAGTTTAATCCTGGAAAATTGCTCTACCCTTTGCTCAGGATGAAGTTATTTTACAAAAATAGAAAAAAAAGGCTCTGAGCACTTAACATCTGAGGTCATCAGTCCCTTAGAACTTAGAACTACTTAAACCGAACTAACTTAAGGACATCACATACATCCATGCCCGAGGCAGGATTCGAACCTGCGACCGTAGCAGTCGCGCGGTTCCGTACTGAAGCGCCTAGAACCGCTCGGTCACAGCGGCCGGCTTATTTTACAAAAGAAAGAGATGGTTTACAATAAACTCACATAGTTTGGACTCAATAGGGAAACCGTACAATCTGAAAATATCAGAAAATAGTGGGGCTACAACTTTGCTTCCGCCGTTTTTTCACAAAGTTCGAGGCTTCATTGTGAGCATCTTACAAGAAATTTACGTTTCAGAGTGTTGGGCATCGCTAGCCACTACTTTCTCACATCTTTCGTGCAGCATACGAATCCCAAGGCGGAACAACTGGGCGTCTTTCGAGAAGATCCATGCATCGATCCAATTTTGCAAATGTTCTTATGACAGGAAGCGTTGGGCAGCCAGGACGTGTGCCATTGAACTAAAAAGTTGGTAGTCAAAGGGAACAATGTCTGGAGAATATGGAGGGTGGGGCAGGACTTCCCATTTCAACGTTTCCAGGTATGTTTTGGCGGGTTTTGCCACATGGAGTCGAGCACTACCATGCTGAAAATCACCTTTTCATGTCTATCGCTGTATTGTCGTCGTTTGTCTTTCAGTGACCGGCTCAAACACATCAATTGCTTTCGATAACGGTCTCCTGTGACTGTTCCCGTCGGTTCTAGTAGCATTGAAAGCTTTCTGTCTTTCACAACCATGCCGGTCTTCAACGTCAAAATCACCGTTCTTGAAGCATGGAAACAATTTTCTGCAAAGCTCTATCATTAACAGGCCTCTCATCATAGGTTGTACCCAGCTTTTCATGAGCCTTAGCAGCAAATTTCTTCATATCAAAGTAGAAAATTTAAAACCTACCGCATATGACGAGAATTGGGCTCGTAAGTTGACATACACTCCCGGAAATGGAAAAAGAACACACATTGACACCGGTGTGTCAGACCCACCATACTTCCTCCGGACACTGCGAGAGGGCTGTACAAGCAATGATCACACGCACGGCACAGCGGACACACCAGGAACCGCGGTGTTGGCCGTCGAATGGCGCTAGCTGCGCAGCATTTGTGCACCGCCGCCGTCAGTGTCAGCCAGTTTGCCGTGGCATACGGAGCTCCATCGCAGTCTTTAACACTGGCAGCATGCCGCGACAGCGTGGACGTGAACCGTATGTGCAGTTGACGGACTTTGAGCGAGGGCGTATAGTGGGCATGCGGGAGGCCGGGTGGACGTACCGCCGAATTGCTCAACACGTGGGGCGTGAGGTCTCCACAGTACATCGATGTTGTCGCCAGTGGTCGGCGGAAGGTGCACGTGCCCGTCGACCTGGGACCGGACCGCAGCGACGCACGGATGCACGCCAAGACCGTAGGATCCTACGCAGTGCCGTAGGGGACCGCACCGCCACTTCCCAGCAAATTAGGGACACTGTTGCTCCTGGGGTATCGGCGAGGACCATTCGCAACCGTCTCCATGAAGCTGGGCTACGGTCCCGCACACCGTTAGGCCGTCTTCCGCTCACGCCCCAACATCGTGCAGCCCGCCTCCAGTGGTGTCGCGACAGGCGTGAATGGAGGGATGAATGGAGACGTGTCGTCTTCAGCGATGAGAGTCGCTTCTGCCTTGGTGCCAATGATGGTCGTATGCGTGTTTGGCGCCGTGCAGGTGAGCGCCACAATCAGGACTGCATTCGATCGAGGCACACAGGGCCAACACCCGGCATCATAGTGTGGGGAGCGATCTCCTACACTGGCCGTACACCACTGGTGATCGTCGAGGGGACACTGAATAGTGCACGGTACATCCAAACCGTCATCGAACCCATCGTTCTACCATTCCTAGACCGGCAAGGGAACTTGCTGTTCCAACAGGACAATGCACGTCCGCATGTATCCCGTGCCACGCAACGTGCTCTAGAAGGTGTAAGTCAACTACCCTGGCCAGCAAGATCTCCGGATCTGTCCCCCATTGAGCATGTTTGGGACTGGATGAAGCGTCGTCTCACGCGGTCTGCACGTCCAGCACGAACGCTGGTCCAACTGAGGCGCCAGGTGGAAATGGCATGGCAAGCCGTTCCACAGGACTACATCCAACATCTCTACGATCGTCTCCATGGGAGAATAGCAGCCTGCTTTGCTGCGAAAGGTGGATATGCACTGTACTAGTGCCGACATTGTGCATGCTCTGTTGCCTGTGTCTATGTGCCTTTGGTTCTGTCAGTGTGATCATGTGATGTATCTGACCCCAGGAATGTGTCAATAAAGTTTCCCCTTCCTGGGACAATGAATTCTCGGTGTTCTTATTTCAATTTCCAGGAGTGTATTTAGCCGAGAATAACGTTAAGGTGCAATCAGTAATCGACTAATATTCTGATGGCGTTATGTTCTCAAAAGCCTAAGCTTACTGAATGACACGTACGACCTACGACTTGCGCCACTGCTTTTCACTAATGCCATCTACTGCAAAACGGCGGAAGCAAAGTTGTAAACCTAATAAAACTAAAATTACGGGTTTTAAAGAGAATACCAATATGATCTAAAATAACGCTGAATGGGAAACCAGTTGAAAAGATATTTCACTTTCAGCTATAAGGATGTGGTATAAGTAATACGTATTGTAGTATCTCCAGTAAGCTAAAGAAGTTTCAAATGACATGTGGCACTATACATAGAAAATTAGCCAATAAAACCAGGAAAGACACTTTGACAAAATTCTGCAGAGTTATGGTCACACCTGTGCTTACAAACGGAAGTGAGATCTGGGCAGTAACTATAGGAAAGGTCAAATAAAGGGCTTATTTCAATAGTGGTACAACTCCATTTTTGTTCATTGTGAGATACAGAGTCGTAAAGTTAAATAAGCGCTGAAAAATCTGCAGTTGAGATAGCAGAAATATCCAAGCATTTGGCTTCTTGCTAGAGATGAATCTTTTTTCTGTTTGTTTGGATCATTAATTGAACAAGCATTATAGGCAGAAAAGTGGAGGTAATGGACTTGTACCACTATTGAAATAAGCCCTTCAAATAAGGGTATAGTCCAGTGAAATGAAATTTTTAAGGAAAGTAAAGGCTGTACTCTGAAAGATCAAATAAAGAATTCTGGAATGGGAAAGAATTTAATATATACACTACTGGCCATTAAAATTGCTACACCAAGAAGAAATGCAGATGGTAAACGGGTATTTATTGGACAAATATATTATACTAGAACTGACATGTGATTACATTTTCACGCAATTTGGGTGCATATATCCTGAGAAATCAGTATCCAGAACAACCACCTCTCGCCGTAATAACGGCCTTGATACGCCTGGGCATTGGGTCAAACAGAACTTGAATGGCATGCACAGGTACACCTGCCCATGCAGCTTCAACACGATACCACAGTTCATGAAGAGTAGTCACTGGCGTATTGTGACGTTTTCAGTTGGTGAGAGATCTAGTGAATGTGCTCTCCAGGACTGCAGTCGAACATTTTCTGTATCCAGAAAGGCCCGTACAGGACCTGCAAGATGCGGTGGTGCATTATCCTGCTGAAATGCAGGGTTTCGCAGGGACCGAACGAAGGGTAGAGCCACGGGTCGTAACACATCTGAAATGTAACGTCCACTGTTCATAGTGCCGTCAAAGCGAACAAGAGGTGACCGAGATGTGTAACCAATGGCACCCCATACCATCAAGCCGGGTGATATGCCAGTATGGCGATGACGAATACACGCTTCCTATGTGCGTTCACCGCGATGTCGTCAAACACGGATGCGACCATCATGATGCTGTAAACAGAACCTGGATTCATCCGAAAAAATGACGTTTTAGCATTCTTGAACCCGGGTTCGTCGTTGAGTACACCATCGCAGGCGCTCCTGTCTATGATGCAGCGTCAAGGGCAACCGCAGCCATGCTCTCCGAGCTGATAGTCCATGCTGCTGCAAACGTCATCGAACTGTTCGTGCAGATGGTTGTTGTCTTGCAAACGTCCCGAGCTGTTGACTCAGGGATCGAGACGTGGCTGCACGATCCGTTACAGCCATGAGGATAAGATGCCTGTCATCTCGACTGCTAGTGATACGAGGCCGTTGGGATCCAGCACGGCGTTCCGTATTACCCTCCTGAACCCACCGATTCCATATTCTGCTAACAATCATTGGATCTCGACCAATGCGAGCTGCAATGTCGCGATACGATAAACCGCAATCTAGATAGGCTACAATGCGACCTTTATCAAAGACGGAAACGTGATGGTACACATTTCTCCTCCTTACACGAGGCATCTCAAAAACGTTTCACCAGGCAACGCCGGTCAACTGCTGTTTGTGAATGAGAAATCGGTGGGAAACTTTCCTCATGTCAGCACGCTGTAGGTGTCGCCACCGGCGCCAACCTTGTGTGATTGCTCTGAAAAGCTAATCATTTGCATATCACAGCATCTTTTCGCGTCTGTAGCACGTCATCTTCGTGGTGTAGCAATTTTAATGGCCAGTAGTGTATTTCACGAATGAAATAACGGAAAACTGGATAACAAAATGGAAGGAGCATATTGAAAGAACAGAGGTAGAAGAGCCAGATATGTAATAGACTATTGACATCAAAGAAAGAGAGGTACAGGAAGAACGTGGAAAAGGTGGCTTTTGTGAAGACGGAACAGGCTCTAAGCCTACTCCTTGAAGTGAAGGAGACTGTGATGGGAAACTGTGTTGCATTTACAGGGATCTGCCGCACGCAGCAGATGGCGGCCGCCCTCGCTGGCTATTGGCAAACCTCCGCGGAAGTCGCGGCCCCCATTCCGGCGTTCGGAAGAGCGGGCGCTCGCTTCCGCCGCGCGGCCTTCTGGGCGGGAACTGGCAGCCAGTCGGCAGCGTATTCTGGTAGCGGCCGGGGACGCGGGTGGCGAAACCCAGGAAGCGACGCCCGGCGCCTGCCGAGCGAGCGACGCCGCGCCGCACTTGTCGGAGCCCTGCGAAGTCGTCACCAGGGAGGTCCCGAAAGAGGGCACAGCTTCCGGATCGAGCGCGGGGTCGCCGCTGGCGCTGCGGCTGGCCACAGGGACTCTAGCGGATTTCTGCACAGCTCACGCATGGCTAGAGGACAAATGTAAGGATGTAGAGGCTTATCTCACTAGGGGTAAGATAGATACTTTCGAGATAAGAGAACCACTTGTATGAACATCAAGAGCTCAGAAGCAGAAAGGTGGAAGGAGTGTATAGAGGGTCTATACAAGGGCGATGTACTTGAGGACGATATTATGGAAATGGGAGAGGATGTAGATGAAAATGAAATGGGAGATATGATACTGCGTGAAGAATTTGAGAGAGCACTGAAAGTCCTGAGTCGGAACAAGGCCCCCGGAGTAGACAACATTCCATTGGAACTACTGACGGCCTTGGGAGAGCTGGTCCTGACAAAACTCTACCATCTGGTGAGGAAAATGTATGAAACAGGCGAAATACCCTCAGACTTCAAGAAGAATATAATAATTCCAATCCCAAAGAAAGCAGGTGTTGACAGATGTGAAAATTACCGAACTATCAGTTTAATAATCCACAGCTGCAAAATACTAACACGAATTCTTTACAGACGAATGGAAAAACTTATAGAAGCCGACCTCGGGGAAGATCAGTTTGGATTCCGTAGAAACACTGGAACACGTGAGGCAATACTGACCTTACGACTTATCTTAGAAGAAAGATTAAGGAAAGGCAAACCTAAGTTTCTAGCATTTGTAGACTTAGAGAAAGCTTTTGACAATGTTGACTGGAATACTCCCTTTCAAATTCTAAATGTGGCAGGGGTAAAATACAGGGAGCGAAAGGCTATTTACAATTTGTACAGAAATCAGATGGCAGTTATAAGAGTCGAGGGACATGAAAGGGTAGCAGTGGTTGGGAAGGGAGTAAGACAGGGTTGTAGCCTCTCGCCGATGTTATTCAATCTGTATATTGAGCAAGCAGTAAAGGAAACAAAAGAAAAATTCGGATTAGGTATTAAAATCCATGGAGAAGAAATAAAAACTTTGAGGTTCGCCGATGACATTGTAATTCTGTCAGAGACAGCTAGGACTTGGAAGAGCAGTTGAATGGAATGGACAGTGTCTTGAAAGGAGGATATAAGATGAACATCAACAAAAGCAAAACGAGGATAATGGAATGTAGTCGAATTAAGTCGGGTGATGCTGCGGGAATTAGATTAGGAAATGAGACACTTAAAGTAGTAAACGACTTGTGCTATTTGGGGAGCAAAATAACTGATGATGGTCGAAGTAGAGAGGATATAAAATGTAGACTGACAATGGGAAGGAAAGCGTTTCTCAAGAAGAGAAATTTGTTAACATCGAGTATAGATTTAAGTGTCAGGAAATCATTTCTGAGTGTATTTGTATGGAGTGTAGCCATGTATGGAAGTGAAACATGGATGATAAATAGTTTGGACAAGAAGAGAATAGAAGCTTTCGAAATGTGGTGCTACAGAAGAATGCTGAAGATTAGATGGGTAGATCACATAACTAATGAGGAAGTATTGAATAGGATTGGGGAGAAGAGAAGTTTGTTGCACAACTTGACCAGAAGAAGGGATCGGTTGGTAGGACATGGTCTGAGGCATCAAGGGATCACCAATTTAGTATTGGAGGGCCGCGTGGAGGATAAAAATCGTAGAGGGAGACCAAGAGATGAATACACTAAGCAGATTCAGAAGGATGTAGGTTGCAGTAGGTACTGGGAGATGAAGAAGCTTGCACAGGATAGAGTAGCATGGAGAGCTGCATCAAACCAGTCTCAGGACTGAAGACCACAACAACAACAACACGTTTCCAACCGTGAAACCCACAGTCCGCTACAATAATGCGTTTCCGCATCTACTGAAACTTGTACGAGAAAGATAGCCTATCAGACACTGATACAATCAGCCATGGTGTTCCACAAAGTTCTATTTTCGATCATCTGTTGCTTCAGAATTATTATTATTTTTTTATTTCTGTGTTCCTAGGAGGAAGTTATTGTCTGTTCTACAAGATTATGGAATAGCAGGCAAACTTTTGCAAGCAATTAAAGGTCTTTACATGGATAATCAGGCAGCAGTTAGAGTTGACGGTAAATTGAGTTCATGGTTCAGAGTAGTTTCAGGGGTAAGACAAGGCTGCAACCTGTCTCCACTGTTGTTCGTATTATTTATGGATCATATGTTGAAAACAATAGACTGGCTGGGTGAGATTAAGATATGTGAACACAAAATAAGCGGTCTTGCATATGCGGATGACTTAGTTGTGATGGCAGATTCGATTGAAAGTTTGCAAACTAATATTTCAGAGCTAGATCAGAAATGTAAGGACTATGGTATGAAGATTAGCATCTCCAAAACGAAAGTAATGTCAGTGGGAAAGAAATATAAACGGATCGAGTGCCAAATAGGAGGAACAAAGTTAGAACAGGTGGACGGTTTCAAGTACTTAGGATGCATAGTCTCACAGGATGGCAACATAGTGAAAGAACTGGAAGCGAGGTGTAGCCAAAGCTAATGCAGTGAGCGCTCAGCTACGATCTACTCTCTTCTGCAAGAAGGAAGTCAGTACCAAGACTAAGTTATCTGCGCACCGTTCGATCTTTCGACCAACTTTGTTGTATGGGTGCGAAAGCTGGATGGATTCAGGTTACCTTATCAACAAGGTTGAGGTTACGGATATGAAAGTAGCTAGGATGATTGCAGGTACTAGTAGATGGGAACAATGGCAGGAGGGTGTCCACAATGAGGAAATCAAAGAAAAACTGGGAATGAACTCTATTAATGTAGCAGTCAGGGCGAACAGGCTTAGATGGTGGGGTCATCTTACACGCATGGGAGAAGCAAGGTTACCCAAGAGACTCATGGATTCAGCAGTAGAGGGTAGGAGGATGTCGGGGCAGACCGAGGAGAAGGTACCTGGATTCGGTTAAGAATGATTTTGAAGTAATAGGTTTAACATCAGAAGAGGCACCAATGTTAGCACTGAATAGGGGATCATGGAGGAACTGTATAAGGGGGGCTATGCTCCAGACTGAACGCTGAAAGGCATAATCAGTCTTAAATGATGATGATGATGATTCTGTATCATGTTACCGGACCAACTACGGACCGCAAGGTAACTATTTATTTCTCTTTTCCTCCATCCTCCTCCAAAACTCTTCCATTGTAAAATTTTGCACATGGCCGCATGTTCAGAGACCGTGAGTAGTTACAATTGAAAGAAAACAGCCCTCGGTCACTATTTTTAACGAATTAACCGGGTTTCAACACTGCTAGGAGTGTCTTCCTCAGAATTTAAATCAAAGAATGGTCTATAACATCGTCACAAAAAAATTGTTCAAATGGCTCTGAGCGCTGTGGGACTTAACTTCTGAGGTCATCAGTCCCCTAGAACATAGAACTACTGAAACCTAACTGACCTAAGGACATCACACACATCCATGCCCGAGGCAGGATTCGAACCTGCGAACGTAGCGGTCGCGCGGTTCCAGACTGTAGCGCCTAGAACCGCTCGGCTACTTCGTCCGGCTAACATAGTCACAGAATTATGACTTAAAACGTATGATACAGAGTATAAATACAGAATCATCGTAAAGGCTGGCAGTACTTATATGTCATTTATAAAATAATAATATGCCAAAAGGGCATTAGTCACAAATATATTTACTTTTCATCTTATATATCTTTGTGACTAATGCCCTTTTGGCATATTATTATTTTATAAATGACATATAAGTACTGCCAGTCTTTCACGATGATTGTGTATTTATACTCTGTAACATACGTTTTAAGTCATAATTCTGTGACCATGTTATAGACCATTCTTTGATTTAAATTCTGAGGAAGACATACCTATCAGTGTTGAAAACTGGTTAATTAGTTAAAAATAATGACCGAGGGCTGTTTTCTTTCAATTGTAACTCTTCCATTGTCTCAAAATGAGCACTTTTCCCCTCATCTGACAATCTGACTCCAGTTGTTTTCCTTTTTATCTTCCTGAGAATCGCTGAATTTCTTTGCTGTTAAGTACTATTAATCATAATTTGCCAATATTGAGTGGTAAGGTAACCTGTTCAGACTGCATCTGTCCTACCACATTTTTTCCTCTTGCCTCCCACCCACTTCCTACGTCTGTTTTCCTGTTGCAAGAATGTGTAGATCTTCTTCGTCAATCTGTCTTCCTTCATTCTCTCTAGAGTCTGGATTTTCATACGGTGCAACACGTCTTTTCCTGATGTCATCTGTTACTTTAGGGAAGAATGCGTAGGCTACATATCCCAGTTCGATCTGAAAGCCCAAATGTCATCTTTGTTCTTAACTGGATCTAATACTTTTCGCAGAGGTCATTTCATTGTCTGACAATGGGCACTTTTTCTCTCATCTGACCATCTGACTCGGGTTGCTTTTTCGTTTGTTTTATCTACCTGAAAATCCCTGAATTTCTTTGCTGCTAAGTTATAATCAAAATTTGCCAGTTTTGAGTAGTAAGGTCACCTGTTCAGTTTGCATCTGCTCTTCCACCTTTTTTCCTCTTGCTTCCCCACTCACTTCCTTTGTCTCTTTTCCTGTTAGCAAGAATGAGTCGATCTTCTTCATTAATCTGTCTTCCTTCATTCTCTCTAGAGTCTTGATTTTCATAGAGTTCAATACGTCTTTTGCTGATCTAATCTGTAAATAAACAATGTTTTCAGCCTTCAGTTGCAAGGTAATTTTATTCGTTTACCTAGGTTTCGATTCCAGTAATGGAATCTTCTTCAGAACAACAATGAAATTATTTTGTGAGCCAAACACTGGCCATGTCACAGATTAAAAATTAAAACATTAAAGACGCATAATCATAAGATTATGTCAGTCAAAATTAAAACCATTAGGGCGAACGTAGACGGAGCTGCGCCGGCCATAAATCAGGACCACACGTAAGCGGCTCGAAAACTAGGCGTCGTGAGCCGTTACGCGGCTTCAATTTAACACCTTTTTACATTTTTTATTGTACAGATTTCTCACATTCGTGTGTGTTCTAGTTTTTCACTCACAAAATAATTTCAATGTTGTTCTGAAGAAGATTCCATTACTGGAATCGAAACCTAGGTAAACGAATAAAATTACCTTGCAACTGAAGGCTGAAAACATTGTTTATTTGCTGTACATTTCACAGTTGCTGACACGCTGCAATATGTTAAAGATTTGTAGATCTAATCTGTTACTTTAGGGCAGAATGCGTAGGCTACATATCCCAGTTCGATCTCAAAGCCCAAATGTCATCTTTGTTCTTAACTAGATCTAGAGGTCATTTCATTGTCTCAGAATGGGTACTGTTTCTCTCATCTGACCATCTGACTGCGGTTGTTTTTCCGTTTGTTTTATCTTCCTGAAAATCCCTGAATTTCTATGCTTTTAAGCGCTAATCATAATTTGCCAATGTCGAGTAGGCTCACCTGTCCATTGTGCATCTGTTCTAACTCCTTTTTTCGTCTTCCTTTCCCACCCACTTTCTATCTTTTCCCAAATCTTCCAATGTCCTTTTGCATCCAGGTAAAAGTGCTGTTTCCGATTCATGGGGGACTTCTGGTTTTACAACGGTATCATAGTGCTTCAATTTAACACCTTTTTACATTTTTTATTGTACAGATTTCTCACATTCGTGTGTGTTCTAGTTTTTCAATTCTGAATTTTAATTGGTTCTTTCTCGATTTTCAAGTTTATATTTTCATTCAGATGTTTAAAATTATCTGTTTCTTTATGTTGCCACACTTGGTTTTTAAAAATTCTTGGTGGTTTACTTTCACTGGTCTTGTATTATGTCTTTCCGAACGATATTTCTAGACCTGCTTTCTCTGCTATTTCCTTCAAAAGTTCTAATATTTGCATTACTTTCTCTGAGGTTCCATCTGTTACTACGAGATGGTTCGCAAACGCCAAACAATTGTTGGTTCTTTCGATTTACCTAACTTTATTAGCTTAATGTTTTTCAGTAACTTTCCGACATAATACACTCCTGGAAATTGAAATAAGAACGCCGTGAATTCATTGTCCCAGGAAGGGGAAACTTTATTGACACATTCCTGGGGTCAGATACATCACGTGATCACACTGACAGAACCACAGGCACATAGACACAGGCAACAGAGCATGCACAATGTCGGCACTAGTACAGTGTATATCCACCTTTCGCAGCAATGCAGGCTGCTATTCTCCCATGGAGACGATCGTAGAGATGCTGGATGTAGTCCTGTGGAACGGCTTGCCATGCCATTTCCACCTGGCGCCTCAGTTGGACCAGCGTTCGTGCTGGACGTGCAGACCGCGTGAGACGACGCTTCATCCAGTCCCAAACATGCTCAATGGGGGACAGATCCGGAGATCTTGCTGGCCAGGGTAGTTGACTTACACCTTCTAGAGCACGTTGGGTGGCACGGGATACATGCGGACGTGCGTTGTCCTGTTGGAACAGCAAGTTCCCTTGCCGGTCTAGGAATGGTAGAACGATGGGTTCGATGACGGTTTGGATGTACTGTGCACTATTCAGTGTCCCCTCGACGATCACCAGTGGTGTACGGCCAGTGTAGGAGATCGCTCCCCACACCATGATGCCGGGTGTTGGCCCTGTGTGCCTCGGTCGTATGCAGTCCTGATTGTGGCGCTCACCTGCACGGCGCCAAACACGCATACGACCATCATTGGCACCAAGGCAGAAGCGACTCTCATCGCTGAAGACGACACGTCTCCATTCGTCCCTCCATTCACGCCTGTCGCGACACCACTGGAGGCGGGCTGCACGATGTTGGGGCGTGAGCGGAAGACGGCCTAACGGTGTGCGGGACCGTAGCCCAGCTTCATGGAGACGGTTGCGAATGGTCCTCGCCGATACCCCAGGAGCAACAGTGTCCCTAATTTGCTGGGAAGTGGCGGTGCGGTCCCCTACGGCACTGCGTAGGATCCTACGGTCTTGGCGTCCATCCGTGCGTCGCTGCGGTCCGGTCCCAGGTCGACGGGCACGTGCACCTTCCGCCGACCACTGGCGACAACATCGATGTACTGTGGAGACCTCACGCCCCACGTGTTGAGCAATTTGGCGGTACGTCCACCCGGCCTCCCGCATGCCCACTATACGCCCTCGCTCAAAGTCCGTCAACTGCACATACGGTTCACGTCCACGCTGTCCCGGCATGCTACCAGTGTTAAAGACTGCGATGGAGCTCCGTATGCCACGGCAAACTGGCTGACACTGACGGCGGCGGTGCACAAATGCTGCGCAGCTAGCGCCATTCGACGGCCAACACCGCGGTTCCTGGTGTGTCCGCTGTGCCGTGCGTGTGATCATTGCTTGTACAGCCCTCTCGCAGTGTCCGGAGCAAGTATGGTGGGTCTGACACACCGGTGTCAATGTGTTCTTTTTTCCATTTCCAGGAGTGTAGAAGGAGTGAGCCATGAGGAAATTCTTCAGTTTGGATCTGAAACTGCGAGGACCACTACCAAGATTCTTTAGTTCTTGCGGATGCTTATTGAAAATGGATGTATCAGAGTGCTGTACGCCTTCCTGGATGAAAGTCAAAGAGGTGCAATCGAAATAGAGAGTGGACTATTACTTAGCATTAAATAGGTAAATACAATACAAGAGGCAAGGAAGTGCAATCCAAATACAGAATGCATTTCTACCTAGCATTAACTCAGTAAATACAGCAAGTAATAGAGGAATTAAAGAATAACAAGACCTGTGTTGAGGACTAGGTACACTCTGAGTTATTAAAGAATAGAGGACCAACAGATAACCTCTACGAGGACCATCGTCTATTGCTTGACATAGGCCCACAGGAACATATTTTAATCGGTAAAGTGATGATGGTTCATTATTTTAACACAGACTGGACATTCATCATTGGTGAAGGTTTCTATCAATTGAGGAAGACTGAAAGCTTTGCCTAGCCTGCCAACTGTTACGTTGCGGCATTCTGTAACAACTCGTAGTACCATATGACATAGCAATTACATACACCAAAAGATGTGACTTAAAAGTTGAAAAATCGGTTGTGTGGCTCTCTAATAGACTTAAATAGATACAGCCACAGCGGACTATTGGACTTTTCATTCAGTTATACATTTTATTACCTTTATGTATTATTACCTGTATGTAAACAACGGCCTTACTGTATGAACCGCTCAATCACTTATGTACCATACGTGCAGGCTGGAAAACAGAAAATATCTGCCCATATTTAAGATGATGATCTCTTTGTGTGTGATAGCTACAGAGTAATTGCTTTGCTGGCTGTTGTTGTTGTTGTTGTGGTCTTCAGTCCTGAGACTGGTTTGATGCAGATCTCCATGCTACTCTATCCTGTGCAAGCCCCTTCATCTCCCAGTATCTACTGCAGCCTACATCCTTCTGAATCTGCTTAGTGTATTCATCTCTTGGTCTCCTTCTACGATTTTTACCTTCCATGCTGCCCTCCAGTACTATACTGATGATCCCTTGATGCCTCAGAACATGTCCTACTAACCGATCCCTTCTTCTAGTCAAGTTGTGCCACAAACTTCTCTTCTCCCCAATCCTATTCAATACCTCCTCATTAGTTACGTGGTCTACCTACCTAATCTTCAACATTCTTCTGTAGCACCACATTTCGAAAGCTTCTATTCTCTTCTTGTCTAAACTATTTATCGTCCGTGTTTCACTTCCATACATAGCTACACTCCATACAAATACTTTCAGAAAAAACTTCCTGACACTAAATCTATACTTGATGTTAACAAATCTTCAGAAACGCTTTCCTTGCCATTGCAAGTCTACATTTTATATCCTCTCTACTTCGACCATCATCAGTTATTTTGCTCCCCAAATAGCAAAACTCCTTTACTACTTTAAGTGTCTCATTTCCTAATCTAATTCCCGCAGCATCACCCGACTTAATTCGACTACATTCCATTATCCTCGACTTGCTTTTGTTGATGTTCATCTTATACCCTCCTATCAAGACACTGTCCATTCTGCCCAACTGCACTTCCAAGTCTTTTGCTGTCTCTGACAGAATTACAATGTCATCGGCGAACCCCAAAGTTTTTATTTCTTCTCCATGGACTTTAATACCTACTCCGAATTTTTCTTTTGTTTCCTTTACTGCTTGCTCAATATACAGATTGAATAGCATCGGGGAGAAGCTACAACCCTGTCTCACTCCCTTCCCAACCACTGCTTCCCTTTCATGTCCCTCGACTCTTATAACTGCCATCTGGTTTCTGTACAAATTGTAAATAGCCTTTCGCTCCCTGTATTTTACCCCTGCCACCTTCAGAATTTGAAAGAGAGTATTCCAGTCAACATTGTCAAAAGCTTTCTCTAAGTCTACAAATGCCAGAAACGTAGGTTTTGTCTTTCCTGAATCTTTCTTCTACGATAAGTCGTAGGGTCAGAATTTCCCCACGTGTTCCAACATTTCTACGGAATCCAAACTGATCTTCCCAGAGGTCGGCTTCTACCAGTTTTTCCATTCGTCTGTAAGGAATTCGCGTTAGTATTTTGCAGCTGTGACTTATTAAACTGATAGTTCGGTAATTTTCACATCTGTCAACACCTGCTTTCTTTGGGATTGGAATTATTATATTCATCGTGAAGTCTGAGGGTATTTCGCCTGTCTCATACATCTTGCTCACCAGATGGTAGAGTATTGTCAGGACCGGCTTTCCCAAGACTGCCAGTAGTTCTAATGTAATGTTGTCTACTCCCGGGGCCTTGTTCGACTTAGTTCTTTCAGTGCTCCGTCAGTCTCTTCACGCAGTATCATATCTCCCATTTCATCTTCATCTACATTCTCTTCCATTTCCATAATATTGTTCTCAAGAACATCGCCCCTGTATAGACCCTCTATATACTCCTTCCACCTTTCTGCTTTCCCTTCTTTGCTTGGAACTAGGTTTCCATCTGAGCTCTTGATATAGATGCAAGTGTTTCTCTTTTCTCCAAAGGTCTCTTTAATTTTCCTGTAGGCAGTATCTATCACACCCCTAGTGAGCTAAGCCTCTACATCCTTACATTTGTCCTCTAGCCATCTCTGCTTAGCAATTCTGCACTTCCTGTCGATCTCATTTTTGAGACGTTTGTATTCCTTTTTGGCTGTTTCACTTGCTGCATTTTTTATTTTCTCCTTTCATCAATTAAATTCAGTACCTCTTCTGTTACCCAAGGATTTCTACTAGCCCTCGTCTTTCTACCTACTTGATCCTCTGCTACCATCACTATTTCATTCCTCAAATCTGCCCATTCTTCTTCTACTTTATTTCTTTCTCCCATTCGTGTCAATTGTTCCCTTATGCTGTCCCTGAAACTCTGTAGAACCTCTGGTTCTATCAGGTCCCATCTCCTTAAATTCCCACCTTTTTGCAGTTTCCTCAGTTTTAATCTACAGTTCATAACCAATAGATTGTGGTCAGAGTCCACATCTGCCCCTGGAAATGTCTAGGTGGTGAACATTATTAGACTAGTCTGCAGAGATGATGTAGCATTAATAAGGCGTTCCACAACGGAATAATTCATAAGGATGTCTACTTGTTTCAGAATCACTGAGTAAACAGGATTACGTGTTAATGAAAGATTGTATTTTTTTTTCGCAACAAAATCGCGCGAATTTTTCGACGTAAGTACCATAACCACTTAACCTGACATATTTATTTACGCTGTATTTCATCGTTTGGAGATTAGTTATTTTCACACAGGGCGCTTCTAACACCGTTTTTCTACCGTATACGGCAAAAATACTTCGCCACAGTGGAATAATAAAAATCGAAAACGGACGATAATGTAAAGTGTATCTTGAAAATCATGTGAACAGCCGTCTGGTGATGAACTTGACAGTTCAAAACCGGTAACGGCGATATTTACCTAAATAAATAGTAGTATTAATAGTGGCTGGTTGTTGTTTTCTTCTTTGTAAGAAATAACCTACATTAATTGTACACAGCCACGGTCTCACTATGTCAGTTTTAGACAAAATAACAGAATACTGTGTTCTAAGTAAGAAAAACCGAAGTCATGACCGCTTCAGGGGCCTATGGACTCTTTCGAATGATAGCAACAAACTGATATAGAAGTAGATATCAGTCTAGGAACATCGAACAAAATACGATTTAGTTATAGTGAAATCTGATATAAAAGAGCACTTAGCATCTCCAATAAAATTCGCTTGCAATAGGTTGACTATTACACCAGTAAAATTACACGGATGTGAATCATTAATATTTAGAAACAAATATGAAGAAAAATTTAATATTCGAAAGAAAAATACTAAGGAAAATTTTTGGACCTCTTTGGAATTATAGAATCGAGGATATATAGGACGAGAGGAAGACCCAAATTAGGCGGCGAGGTAACATCCAGGAAGATACAGTTAGGTTGAGCGTGGTCACCGAATGTACAAACAGCGCACTCGACAGAGGAAGAGGGACGTAAAACAGCCGTATGTTCGATACAGGCTTGCCACATGTAAAGTAAAATAAAGTGAGTCAAAGCCTCCAATTCTTGGAAATAATCTGATATTGTTAAAAACGAACGAAATGAAAGAACATATAAATTGAAAGGCCACTGTCAGAAATCTGACTCCTGAACGGGGGACGACAAGAGGATCGCGAACTTACATCACATTTTGATCAAGGTGCCTGTTTCTGAGCCAAAAATACAGTTTATGGATGGGAAGAGTTACCCTATAATAGCGTGTGTCACAAGCGAATGAAACCAAGCAAAGGAGATTAATTTTCCTGTTGGACCATCACTTATTGCAGATACTGTTCTAAGAGTAAATACAGCAGTGTTCAGGCTTTGAAGAAGATCCTGAAATTGGCCTACTAATGGCGAACGTACTAGTCTTTCACAGCCATTGTAGTATTCGGACGAAATATGGCATGTGATGTCATAATTACAACATCGACAGGCAACGGCGCCCTCTTCTCAGTTTGTTTTCTTACCGTAGAACGAGAGATCTGAAAGTGATCCGACCTTCAGACTAACCTTATATCCAAGAACGAAATAATTCTTGTTTCAGAGGAACTCATACATGGTTCCAGGAGGAATTACTGGGGGGAGGGTGGCTGGAATAACTAAGATATCAACACTGTGCCTCATTTCTGTGAAGGAGCAACTGCACCAAGTTCTGCGAATACTGGAACAGAGCCAGGCGTTCTGCCTTTCACGGAACGCCAGGGCTGGAACCAGTTTATAAGTGCCACGACCTTTCCGACGTACGTCCTCTGATAGATGCTGCACTGTAAAAGGGAGGAGCACTTGTGTACAGCGACGGCGGCCCTTGTAAGTCAGACGAGCCAGTTAATAGCCGCCACTGAACAACGTTCTGCTTTCTCTGAGTGCCACGATGTTGAGAGCCAACTGTTGTCTCGATGTAAGCTCGTAGGCTTTCACGTTCACTGTCATTTTGAATAAAATAATTCTGCGTATTAGCCGCGTCATTATAAGACATTAAAGCTACTAAACTGCTCACGTTTCCGCCAACGTGGTGTGGTCCTCTTCGGGGCGGTTAACTGCTGCATTTTTGGTGAATGTCTTCCCCTATATACTCTCTAATTTGGTTATCTGGTGGCTGCCAATGCCACATATTGGACAATTTGAAGAGGGGTTGTTACGCAGTGGATAACTGAACGGTAGGCTGTTGCCTGTGCTAGCCCAGTGGTTGATTGGAAGGCAATTCTGGTAGGTAACAGGTAGGAAATAACGCCTACCAGTCACTTACTAGGGTGACACAGGCAACAGCCTCCAGATGGCCTATAGTAGAGTATCCTACCGTTCAGCCGTCCCCCTCTCTGGCAACCTCTTTTCAAAATGGTCGAATGACATCTCAGACGTATGACATCGGTAGCCACCACGTAATCGAAATAGACAGTACATGGTCGAAGACATTCACCAGATCCAGCTGTTAATCACCCGGGAGAGGATTGCGGCAAATCGTTCGAAACGTAGGCAATTTAGTTGTCTTAGTGTTTTGTAATGACGCGGCCTAATACCCAGAATTATTTTATTCAGAACTATTAGCTTCTTTAAAATTAATTTGTCAACCAAAACAGAATGACTTCACATGTAATTGATAACTCCGTTTACCCAGTAAGTCCTAGTGAAAAATGCTTATGACTATAAATTATGTGTCGACAAAAATTAAATCTTCGTAAGCGCAAAGGAAAACAGGCTCATTTCTCTCAGAAGGAAATAATTATTCACTGCTGCAAGGGGAAGAGATGGAATTTTGACGATATTCCATACAATGCAAATGTTCTTATAGTCTGAAAGAACTCTGAATCTCAGTTAAGAGCAAAAATCATGACCTCTGAACATACGAAGGAGAGCTTCCCTCTGAATATTCGGTGAAAGCTGATGTGCAGCTGTGCTGCTGGCGCTGCAACATTTGTCGTGCAAATGCGTACTTAAAAGCGCTGAAAAACAACTTAACCTCAAATAATACTCGTGGTGGACTAAGACGTGCAAGATATTTATAAGTGCCGGTGCATTAAACAGCGATGCAATCATTACGTGGCCTGTTATCCACCCAAAATAGTCGCAAAAGTAACAAGGGGGATTTTAAATTAAACGAGTACATTGACCCCAGGTTTGTTAATAACTTACTTTATTAGAAAATCATTGTTTTACAGAATATGCAAACGTACACTGAACCTCTCAGCCAACATCTAAATTCAAACTGAGTACAAAGTGGTAAACTACTTTACAGTAAAAAGGTTCCTACTCCATCTGAAATCGCCTACGTTACTCAGGTGAACTATGTAAAGTCGTTGCTACACTTTGTTTGTCTTGGTTGGATCGCCAGGTAAAAGACTACCATCAAAAAATTAAAATAAACAGTTACTTCACTTGATCCACCTCCGTTCCTTTACTAATTGAACTATTAGTTCCCTCACTGCTGGCATTACATAATTGCTTAAAAAGAATATGCAATGCGTAGCTATCTTTTACATTAAACATATAAATCAAGGAAACAGGATATCACCTCTAAGTTTATCAACGGTGTTTTCTTACACCGTGATAAATACATTAAGGATGTGGAATGGGATTGCCATGCAGAAAACATGATTCAGTTTTGAACATATGCTCCGAATGATTTGTAAGGCAACTAGGTTAAACGTACACAAGCACAGACAGTAAAAATAGCCATAAGGAAATAATAGCTGGTGTGGCGCGCTGATTTACACGAAGGTTAAATGAAATTTATCAGTGCAGCGGACCGAAAAATGTCAGGAGGTAATTGGGATAACAAGGGGATACGGGAACTAGGAAATCGATCTTGCAGTCGTATACTCATTCATACCGCAACAACACCGCATTACTATCACCAATACTACCACAGTTCCCAGTACCTACTCTGCAGAGAGTATCTTTGCTAGATACGTGAGGTACAATGTCTTCTGACCAACGCGTGATCGCACAAACCACAACACATGCGGAGAAAAACCCCGGTTAGGACCTCGATAAAATTTATGGAAATATAGTAACGTGTATAAATGTCTCACGGGCGCTAAAGGCGTAAGAACAGTTTGGAAAAGTGACGAAGGGATGAGCTAAATTTGATCATATTCCACAAACTGCGGAAGTTCACTAAGCTACACTATACCTAAACCTTAATAAATAACTGTGTTATGAAAATACGCGTTTCAAATGTAGCGGCACCAGCGTTTAGGATAGGGAAAGTTAGGATAGGGAAAGTTAGTTCTGTATTTGGTGTTGCTGTTACATTCGGTGGCAGAAGTTGCCACTACACATACTACCAATCGGGCTTTATTGATTGGTAGGGAATTGCCATACACTTTATTCTTAGCAGACATGGTTGAGAACACTCAGGCTCATACAATGAAAATGGATTAGTTTATGAAAGAAAAATTCAATAGAGATTTGGAATCTGTTTCGGATAACACTCATGCTCGGAAGGTGCACACATTTACTGTAGGTTAACAAGAAATATGCATAAATCCTACCTCTGTCCACATGACAGTGGGGCTCCACAAAGCCACCGGCTTTCAAGTTCGGAAAACTGATGAAGAATCTGAAATTCAACCTCTGGTAATTACGCTTAATAAATTTATCCTACACCCAGAGAACGTTTCCACAACAATGCCGGTCTCAGCAAGCAAAGTCTCTTTGTGCTGCCCCACACGTGGAGCCCAACTCACTCATCCACAAAGCATTCCTTGTTAAAATTCAAGGACATTGTTAAACCTCCAACTGAATTTACCTCTATGATAACTAGGACGAATACCCCTGGCTACCAAAAGAACTGAGATAAAAAATGATTGAAATTCACACACTCCTCCATCCGTGGAATGTCCACAGACATGACTGTACTCACCGGGGTCCAGCAGGACAGTCAGTCTTGTCTCAGCACAAAGCAATTACAACTTCCGGCACCTGTGGTGGGCGTAACTACTAAAGATCAAGGTCTAGCTAGGTCATCAGAGTAGGTACATCGCAGGTAAAAAGGTGTTAGGTTGGTGTTACCTGTCAACCTGAACCTTTCTTGCCTGCCATTTACCTGCTCTTACGACCTAGTCCGCAGCTCGTGGTCGTGCGGTAGCGATGTCGCTTCCCGCGCCGGGGTTCCCGGGTTCGATTCCCGGCGGGGTCAGGGATTTTCTCCGCCTCGTGATGACTGGGCGTTGTGTGATGTCCTTAGGTTAGTTAGGTTTAAGTAGTTCTAAGTTCTAGGGGACTGATGACCACAGATGTTAAGTCCCATAGTGCTCAGAACCATTTGAACCAATCTTAAGACCTAGCTAGACCTCTGCCTTTGTGCTTACACCACAACTATTGGCAAAACTGCGGTAGCACAGAAGCAGGTTTTGGCTTCTCTTACGAAAACTCGGATTTACTAGTTTCAGTCACACAAAACGGTTTCAATGATGGGGAAAAATGGTGCGGAACTGATTCAAGGGCACAATCACTAGTAATACAATAAAGAAAAGAAGCAAAACAAGCGAGACACTCCTTCCGAGAGGCTTGTGGCACAGAGGAACTACAGATGCAAGAAAAATAAGCAGAAAGATGTGTATAAAATGGATCTGCTGGAGCTCTTTCATCGTATACAAAGAAATAATTATGTCAAGAAGTCTGACTTGCTACTGAATGAGAGGGTGTTTTAGTGGACTCGTGATTGAACTCATACGCCACTGTTATGTAAGGCAATGCCGATTCCCTGCACGCCTTGATGACACTGTCGTGCTGTACGACCTCTGGCACATCCAGTCTTGATCCAAATCCGTTGTTCTTGTTTCGAAAACATAGTGACCACCGTTACGTTAGACCGCTCGCTCACATGTGACTGTTTTTCCCTCGATTGTGCGCACGCCGGTGATGTGGGAGGGGTGAGGTAGGTATGTCAACAGCGTGTGCTACAGGGTGTTTCAAAAATGACCGGTATATTTGAAACGGCAATAAAAACTAAACGAGCAGCGATAGAAATACACCGTTTGTTGCAATATGCTTGGGACAACAGTACATTTTCAGGCGGACAAACTTTCGAAATTACGGTAGTTACAATTTTCAACAACAGATGGCGCTGCAAGTGATGTGAATGTTGTAGATGACAACGCAGTCTGTGGGTGCGCCATTCTGTACGTCGTCTTTCTGCTGTAAGCGTGTGCTGTTCACAACGTGCAAGTGTGCTGTAGACAACATGGTTTATTCCTTAGAACAGAGGATTTTTCTGGTGTTGGAATTCCACCGCCTAGAACACAGTGTTGTTGCAACAAGACGAAGTTTTCAACGGAGGTTTAGTGTAACCAAAGGACCGAAAAGCGATACAATAAAGGATCTGTTTGAAAAATTTCAACGGACTGGGAACGTGACGGATGAACGTGCTGGAAAGGTAGGGCGACCGCGTACGGCAACCACAGAGGGCAACGCACAGCTAGTGCAGCAGGTGATCCGACAGCGGCCTCGGGTTTCCGTTCGCCGTGTTGCAGCTGCGGTCCAAATGACGCCAACGTCCACGTATCGTCTCGTGCGCCAGAGTTTACACCTCTATCCATACAAAATTCAAACGCGGCAACCCCTCAGCGCCGCTACCATTGCTGCACGAGAGACATTCGCTAACGATATAGTGCACAGGATTGATGACGGCGATATGCATGTGGGCAGCATTTGGTTTACTGACGAAGCTTATTTTTACCTGGACGGCTTCGTCAATAAACAGAACTGGCGCATATGGGGAACCGAAAAGCCCCATGTTGCAGTCCCATCGTCCCTGCATCCTCAAAAAGTACTGGTCTGGGCCGCCATTTCTTCCAAAGTAATCATTGGCCCATTTTTCAGATCCGAAACGATTACTGCATCACGCTATCTGGACATTCTTCGTGAATTTGTGGCGGTACAAACGGCCTTAGACGACACTGCGAACACCTCGTGGTTTATGCAAGATGGTGCCCGGCCACATCGCACGGCCGACGTCTTTAATTTCGTGAATGAATATTTCGATGATCGTGTGATTGCTTTGGGCTATCCGAAACATACAGGAGGCGGCGTGGATTGGCCTCCCTATTCGCCAGACATGAACCCCTGTGACTTCTTTCTGTGGGGACACTTGAAAGACCAGGTGTACCGCCAGAATCCAGAAACAATTGAACAGCTGAAGCAGTACATCTCATCTGCATGTGAAGCCATTCCGCCAGACACGTTGTCAAAGGTTTCGGGTAATTTCATTCAGAGACTACGCCATATTATTGCTACGCATGGTGGATATGTGGAAAATATCATACTATAGGGTTTCCCAGACCGCAGCGCCATCTGTTGTTGAAAATTGTAACTACTGTAATTTCGAAAGTTTGTCTGCCTGAAAATGTACTGTTGTCCCAAGCATATTGCAACAAACGGTGTATTTCTATCGCTGCTCGTTTAGTTTTTATTGCCGTTTCAAATATACCGGTCATTTTTGAAACACCCTGTATCAGCGACATTAGTAGATTCCATTGCATAGTGTCTCCACAGCTATGTTGCCACTATTTAAAGTTCCAACCTACGTATTTAGCGAGTCGTGGAACGTATGTCGGAAAGACAGATTAAAGGCCATAGGAAGAGCAGTGCTCATTGCAGTTGACAAAAATATTGTCTCCAATGAGGTGGAAGTTTAGAGTGATAGTGAAATTATCTGGTCGTGTATAACAGATTTAGATGAAACCAAGTTAATTATTGGATGTTTTTAGTGGCCACCCGATTCTGCTGTCACAGTTCTACAGTCATTCAAAGAAAGTCTATGGTCAGCAGTGTGTTAATACCCAGGTCACCCATTATTAGTTCGAGGCAATTTTAATGTACCTAGTATGCACATGGATTTCTATGGATTCATTGCAGGTGGTACAGACAGGCGTCAAGCGAAGTACTTTTGAACACATTTTTTGAAAACAGTCTTGACCAGTAAGTTTGGCAGCCCACACGCAATGAAGATATCTTAGACTTCGTAGCTACAAACAGGCTGGACATCATCGACATCGTATAGAAACGTAAATTAGCGATCTTGATGTCGTTATAGCAACTATGGTTACGAAATCAGTTAAGAAGGCTAGAAAAGTGCTAGAAAGAGCTGACAAGCAGTTGTTAGCATTTCACTTAGACAGTGAACTGACATCACTTAGTTCCAATAAGATGGACGTAGTGGAATTATGGGCAAAGTTTAAGTTAAAAAAATGTTCAAATGTGTGTCAGTACCTAAGGGACCAAACTGCTTAGGTCATCGGCCCAGAGACTTACACACTGCTTAAACTAACTTAAACTAACTTATGCTAAGAACAACACACACACCCATGCCCGAGGGAGGACTCGAACCGCCGGTGGGAGGGGCCGCGCAGTCCGTGACATGATGCCTCAAACCACGCGGCCACCCCACGCGGCCGAAGTTCAAGTATATTGTAAATATTTCTCTGGAGAATTATGTGCTTCATAGGTGGATTAAGGTCGGAAAAGACCCTCTGTGGTTTAACAACGAGATTCGGAAAATGGTGAGGAAGCAAAGGCTACTTCCCACGCCCGGGTTCCCGGGTTCGATTCCCGGCGGGGTCAGGGATTTTCTCTGCCTCGTGATGACTGGGTGTTGTGTGATGTCCTTAGGTTGGTTAGGTTTAAGTCGTTCTAAGTTCTAGGGGACTAATGACCATAGATGTTAAGTCCCATAGTGCTCAGAGCCATTTGAACCATTTTTTTTTAAGCAAAGGCTACTGCGTTCTCAAAAGAGAACGCGGAAATGACGACAAGCCAAAGTTAATAGAGATTCGTGCGTCTGTGAAAAGATCTATGCGCGACGCGTGAAACTACTACCACCGTCACACATTAGCAAAAGATCTGGCAGAGAACCCGAGAAAATTCTGGTCGTATGTAAAAATCGCAAAGTAGGTCTTACGCTCCCATTCAGTCCCTTGTTGAACAGTCTGGTGTGACAGCTGAATAACAGCCAAAACGAAAGCAGAAGTTTTAAATTTCACCTTCAAGACATAGCGCAAGAAAATTCCACAAGCTTATCGTCATTTGGCAGTGTTGAGGATCAGTGGACAAAGTTCAAAACCATCGTACAATATGCATTAGATGAGTATGTGCCAAGCAAGATCGTAAGAGATGGAAAAGAGCCACTGTGGTACAACAACCGAGTTAGAAAACTGCTGCGGAAGCAAAGGGATCTTCACAGCAAACATAACCATAGCCAAAGCCTTGCAGACAAACAAAAATTACGCGAAGCGAAATGTAGTGTGAGGAGGGCTATGCGAGAGGCGTTCAATGAATTCGAAAGTAAAGTTCTATGTACGGAATTGGCAGAAAATCCTAAGAATTTTTGGTCTTATGTCAAAGCGGTAGGTGTATCAAAACAAAATGTCCAGACACTCTGTGACCAAAATGGTACTGAAACAGAGGATGACAGACTAAAGGCCGAAATACTAAATGTCTTTTTCCAAAGCTGTTTCACAGAGGAACACTACACTGTACTTCCTTCTCTAGATTGTCGCACAAATGACAAAATGGTAGATATCGAAATAGACGACAGAGGGATAGAGAAACAATTAAAATCGCTCAAAAGAGGAAAGGCCGCTGGACCTGATGGAATACCAGTTCGATTTTACACAGAGTACGCGAAGGAAATTGCCCCCCTTCTTGCAGCGGTGTACCGTAGGTCTCTAGAAGAGCTTAGCGTTCCAAAGGATTGGAAAAGGGCACAGGTCATCCCCGTTTTCAAGAAGGGACGTCGAACAGGTATGCAGAACTGTAGACCTGTATCTCTAACGTCTATCAGTTGTAGAATTTTGGAACATGTATTATGTTCGAGTATAATGACTTTTCTGGAGACTAGAAATCCACTCTGTAGGAATCAGCATGTTTTTCTAAAAAGACAATCGTGTGAAACCCAGCTCGCGCTATTTGTCCACGACACTCAGAGGGCCATAGACACGGGTTCCCACATAGATGCCGTGTTTCTTGACTTCCGCAAGACGTTTGATACAGTTCCCCACAGACGTTTAATGAACAAAGTAAGAGCATATGGACTATCAGACCAATTGTGTGATTGGATTGAAGAGTTCCTAGATAACAGGACGCAGCGTGTCATTCTCAATGGAGAGAAGTCTTCCGAAGTAAGAGTGATTTCAGGTGTGCCGCAGGGGAGTGTCGTAGGACCGTTGCTATTCACAATATACATAAATGACCTTGTGGATAATATCGGATGTTCACTGGGGGGTTTTGCAGATGATGCTGTGGTGCATCGAGAGGTTGTAACAATGGAAAATTGTACTGAAATACAGGAGGATCTGCAGCGAATTGACGCATGGTGCAGGGAATGGCAATCCAATCTCAATGTAGACAAGTTGTAAGTGGCGTGAATATAAGTAGCGTGAATATAAGGACGCTATGTGCAAGAAGCATGAAGCGCCCTTCGAATGTATCCTGATAGCTAAAAGAGCCACGCGCACTTTGAATAAGAAAATGCTACTTGACACTGAAATCAATATAAAAGATAGGGTCGCCACCGACTCTAGCCACACGACAAGAAGAGGTAGCACTGAGTCGGAAAATTACTTAATTTATTAATAAGAAAAACTCACAAAAGAACATTCATTGTAAAGTCATTGATAATGAATGGGATGTAGTTATTAATATGATCCAGGCATTCTTCCCGTGAATCAAATATTGAGTAAAGTAAAGAGGTCGTGAACACCATGCGTAAGTGCAGCCTGCAGCAAGATTCGTGAAAACACGATCTATTCCAGAGCATTTGTTTCAGATAAAAAAAGGGACACTAATCACTACACCTGTGCACATGGAAACGCTATAGGTGGGCCAACAAGGAAAACTACAAGGTAAATGGCGAAGGTAACGGCGACGTAACATCGGTACACAAGATAAGATTGAAGGCAAAATTATTTATTCCTTAAAACATTGATGTAGTGCATCTATAGACTGCTGTTGCATGCTAACTATGTACAATTGCTTGTGAAATACTACACGTTTCATAACAGACTCGCGTGCCCACTCGGTCCGTGGAGACAATTTCTATGGACCGTGGCCAAATTTTAATCACATGAGACAAAGAAAATTCACAAATACACAAAAATTACCAAGATCCGTAAAAGATTAGAAGCATACACACACAGTTGTAGGCACACAAACATTCACACTGAACCGAGGGCACTTCAACATATGCAACTCCTTTGTGCCGCGTTCCTCTCACGGATCAAAGTCAAGACTGCATTGGGAATCAAACTGAAAGTCTACAAAAGCCTTGCATTCCCTGCTGCAACCCAGCAAGTAAATCTTTATAAGACGAAATTCGAGACCAAAAGCTAAAAGCTCCCCTCTCTATGTGACAACGCGCCACGCGGTCAGTCCAACTAACCCTTCTTCAACTGGAGCACAGCTGTGTACGCTTCCCGTACCGGCGGCAGACTGCCTCCCGCTTCTCCAGCCTCTTCCACGCTCCGCGTGGACCGGAAAACCCCAGGATGCCATTTCCGCCACCAACCTAACGCAGGTGGATTTCTCCCAAGTAGCGGAAACCTCTTTGCCGACTTGACCACTACGAGAGTTGGCAATGAAAGGTGGCTACAGGACCCTTTCATCACCCCAAACGTCCCGGAGAAGACTGTGCCGCGAATTTTCTCGCCATGCTAGGAGATTCGCCAACAGTCTTCGAAACAAACATACCCTAACGAGTAACAATTGCAACAGTAAACAGCAGCACAAAGGAGTTGATTAATCTCTTATATCCAAGTGAGCTTTATCTGACCTTAGTCAATAATTGTGACCTCATGCGGTCCGCAAAGCAAACAGGACAAATTAAATTAAGCGTGATATACTACGCTAACATCATGTCATCTGACCTATTACGACCACAACCATGAGATATTATTTTAAAATTGCTTTAACCAACTATCAAAAGTTAACATAGAGACATAGGTGAACAGGTACATAATATATATAAATATATAAACAAATACAATGATGCAAAATCATTATCACGAACCAAAGCAGTATCATCTGGTGCTGACATATATAAAAACATGCAAGTGAAAGTGCAAAATACAATATTCACAACAAATACCGTGATACAAAATCATTAATGAACCCAGTGGTATGACAGCTGGTAAATAATCACCTATGGAAGATAAGACATGAGTACAAAAACACATCCAGAAATCAACTCGTTGACACGCTGTCATTTTTCAGTTTCGCCACATGGTTCTTTCACTGGGTATTCTCTTTAGGTGCTGGGGTGGGCGTCTCTTCTAAAGGCGACTTGGAGGATAAGCTACTAGGGGACCACAACACTGAACTGGGGACTTCGCAGCGGCGTTGATTGTAACGTCCGTTGTAACCCAGGTTGTTCATCCTAGACAGCACCCCGCGACGTTGCCTCGTGCCCGTTTCCACCCTCTGCGTCCATACTGTGGGATGGTTCTGCGTTGCAGATTTGCAGGACATCGCCACTTGTGGGCCCTGCCTCATCATCGAGAAGGCGGCTTGGCGGTCGTCGTCCGTGTGTTGTGGAGGAATGTGTTTTACCGACACACGCCCCCGTCTCCTGTCGTGTCAATGGGGAGACACGCGCTCTTCTGCGTCGCATCGAGGTCGACGTAAACTCGTGCGGGTGTCGGGCTCGAGACCCGCTTATCACCTCTTTGCACCGTCTCAGCTGATGCGTCAGTGGTGGGACCCGCGTCCCTCCGGGCAGTGGGCGTTACCTCACCGCAGCAGCCGTCTGGACTAGCGGCGCTCAGGGATCGGCGGCCTCGCCTGGTGTGCGTCATACTTTCCCTTTCGCTTGTCAGATGACTAGCGCATGGGGTAGAACGCCGGCCATCAGCTGGCGCTGCCGTGGTGACACGCCTGCGGACTCCGGTGTGAGCCTGCGCCTGGGGGAAGACCAGCGTCCCCTCCCCTCTGACGGGGAAACAGCTGTGACCGCTCGCCGCATCACTGCTTCGCCGTTGATACCAGGGTTCGGCAACGCCTGCCGGTGGACCAAGCCCTTTGCTTTCTGATGCGGAGGCTCCCTAGGCGGCCTTGCACCCACTTAAGAACTGCGCTCACAGGGATCGTTACAAAATATCATGTGTACAGATTACCACAAAATCTTCGGAGTTTCTCACTCCTGATCAATACATGGAATAGTGCCCAAAATTAACTTGACAAAAAGGGCCTTCTTAACATTACTAATAAAAAAACAATGAAGAAAATTAAATAACCAATATTCAAACAAACAAAAAATCCTTTTTATAAAATATAGTTCCAGCATTACATCTGCTGTCAATCATTCAGGGTAGATCTTGTACAAGGTTTGGTCAGGATTTGGATAGGATTTGGCGCCGCTGCTAGCTACAGACACAAAACTCTACCTGCTCCTAACTACGCTCTCACACACAATCTACACAGCTCGTACTAGTCACCACCACCATATAGCCCGACTACAATTCCCACATATAAACAAAATATTCCTTTCAACACCAATACCCATATCGTTGTTCATTGACTGCTCCTCCAAGGTTTGCAGAACGTGTTTGCTGATCTGTGAAAAATTTCCGAGACTTCTTTTCTATGGACATTGCATAATAAAAGTTATGATTAATGAGACACAGAAGGTTCATTCAAGTCACATCTGGAATGGTAAATGTTTCAACATCTATTCATCAGACTAATGCAAAAGGTCAGTGGGCATAAAAATGAAAATAAAAATCATCCTATCCTATTAGCAAACACATAAACACTTCGTCCTATAAGTACATAAAAAAAATACTGTCAAAAGAAATCCATTGTCCAGGGCCATGAGTACCCAACTTACTGCTATCATAAGATACTCATAATGATTACACACTTACTCACCACATGTCCCCAGGGGTCCTCACCTACCGTCATGTTATTTTAGCTTGGAGGTAGTCGCATTGATTCTCTATTAAATATCAAGCTGCTTGAGTTTATAAGCTGTTTCCATATACATCTTCTGGGGTTTCACATCCTGGTGCCCTCAACCGTACCTAGTAGTATGCGGCGGCAAGTTACACTTTCCAAATGTCTTATAAGATGGCAACTCTGAAAATCAAACACTATTAATCTCCTTTCATACACAAATCCTTCACCTACAAGTGACCAAGTCGCTTCATCAACATCGCAGTACATTTGAAAAGTCTCACTGAATCTTGCTCACCTAAGGGGAATAAGAACACTAAAACTGTAATTTATCATCAAGAATTACCTTACGACCATTGACTCGCCACGCCAACACACCCGATACCTTTTTAGTCATCAAAGAACGAAAGCTATCTTACTGTAATAGGAAACGCTTCATATGAGCCTCATAATCATTCACATTCAGATGTTTTGAAACTGCACAACACTACTCCTTTCTGCTGACAAGAAGAAATAACTACACACATATTGGGGGACCCTTTACAATACACAGAAAATATACACTTTAATTTTAATCACACCAATGTGAATCAAAACATTGGAAAATATGCACTGTAATTTTACGAAACAGAGGCGACTGGGTTTACCTCGGGCACACCAATACTGTGGCCCTCTCTCAACATATCTTCCCTAATATCGTCTTCCTTTATTCAAATGCGCATCAATATCATCAATAGCACCAGTCCTCATTAAGTTTGACGCCAACCGAGCCAGCCAAAAGTCATTGATCCCTTTGATTAGAGGCAATTGTCGGATTGTGCCGCGGGTTTGCGGGACGAATTTCAACACCCACTGGCGGACCACCCGTACTGTTTACGGCACCCCTGTTGTTGCTTGTTCGATAATTATTCTGGGGTCGGTCACGACTACCGTTCCTAGGTCTGCTGTAATTGCGCCCAAATCTCTGCTCATTACCATATCTTCTAAACTCCCAGGAGTGTCTTTGATTTCCTCTAGGCAAATGATGACCATTGGCATAGTTCGTTCTGCCCGCGTTCCGTGAGAAGTCGCGACGCTGCCAACGCTCCCGAGTTCTGTAACTCTCAGGCGACTCATTACGTCTGTATCGCCACCTGTCTCTACGGCTGCGGCTTCGCTTGCGCGGCCGCTGCTCGTTGGCGCTCTGACCGTAATTCTGCGTGGTGCCATTCGCATCGCACTCAAACTCTAAAAGGAGACTGCGAAACCCCTCTACGTCATCCTTACATCGTCCTGCAAGGATAACGTGCCGCAACTGCATTGGAAACTTTCCCAGGCAAATACGAATAATTTCTGCAGGTCCATAAGGATCGTCAAGATGTTCATTCGCCTGCAGCATGTGCTCGAACATCTGCACAGAGCTGGAGAATTTTGACCTGTTTAACTCTGGTAGCATAATGAGTCCGTGTTTTACACGACTTTGCGCTGCCACTGACCAATATATCGACAGGAAGTGTTGACGAAACTCCCCAACAGTGTAGCAATTGCGTGCAATTGACCTCATCCGCACCGCTGGCTCACCTTCGAGGTAGCCGCACATATACTCTATTTTGTGCGCACTGGGCCACGTAGGAGGGAGGGAGAACTCGAACTGCTGTAACCAGGCCCGCGGGTGAATCCCCGTAGCCGAGTTACGGAAGACTTCAAACTTCCTCACGGTCAGAAAATGTTTAAAGTCAAATTCGTGAGTTTCCCTTGGCGAACGTTCCTGAGGGGATCGGCGCCGTTCCCACCTGGTACGAGATCCGTGATCATGACGATGATCAAATTCGCCATCGTTCCCGGAATCATCGTCGGAATAATGGCCCTTTCGTTCATTTCTTTCAACTTCATTGGCCTTTAACCCTTTTAGGTGAAGTTCTAAACGGGCAATGCGCTCACATATTCCCTCGGTAACCTCTCTTTGTTGTATTTTCATTTCACACTGTCCACGCGGACATTTCGTTATCGACCGTATTTCGTCTGCATCCGTTGATGACGAGGTAATCGTTTCCCTATTATTGTCAGACTTACGCGCCACTGCGTCTGAGATCCTGGCTATTTCTTCTCGCATCTCTCGGTGGGCCGTGTCTTGTTTTGTTTGCGTAAGCCCTTGCTCTCGCTCGAGAGCTATTATCGCCTGGCTGAGGGTTTCTACCTGCGCGCTAAGGTGGACCGGGCACTTAGCCGCAGTGTCCTCTATTCGGGACACAAGAGCCGCGTGGTCACTCCGGCATTGTTCTGCTAACGCGCGGAGATCCCTGGCCGAATTTCGTCCTACTCGGGACTCAAGAGCCGCTTGTTCACCCTGGCATTGTTCTGCTAGTATACGTATATTCCCAGCAAACCTTTCTTCTTGTTCCATCACCTGCTTGCTAATGACTTGGTGCCCCTCTTCTAAGGCGGAGATGCGTTGGTCAATGATCGCCAGTTTCTCCCCAACACCCTGTACTATTTCACTAGTCAATCTTTTATTCGCTTCCTCGATATGCCTCCTAATTTCTTCTGCTTGTTTTTTATTACTGTCTAGTAATTGTCGTAGCATAGCCTGTAATGAATTTGCATCTATCGAATGATTCGAAATCACTACAGCGGGCTCAGGATGGACAACACTTGTATTTGCGTTTTCCGCATTTCGTTCCTGGTCGGACTCGACGTTTTGACCTTGTCCTTGTTCAGGGTTATTATCTGGCAGGTTTTTCCGATCGCGGCTCCCTGAACAGCTACGCGTCTCCATCATAAGGATAGTTAATCCGTGCTCCAAAATACAACAAGAATAATGCCAAAGTCTCCTAATGGACTCACAGTCCCCACAAAGCACCCAAGATTTACTATATGACACCGATACACGTCACAGGACAAGAAACAACCCACACTTGTAACACAATTGAATACTAAATCACAATATCTATGCAGCAATACATATACAAGATAAAACATGTAAGAAAATGCACACCTATATCATAAATTCACGTAAATTCTGTATCACAGAAAGACAATATACCAATTAGCACATCCAACCGAAAATAACTAATCCTCACTGCGCATCAGAAGAATCCAGGTTTACCGAAATCCGTGAGCAGGGTAAGCCATGTGTAAGTGGCGTGAATATAAGTAGCGTGAATATAAGGACGCTATGTGCAAGAAGCATGAAGCGCCCTTCGAATGTATCCTGATAGCTAAAAGAGCCACGCGCACTTTGAATAAGAAAATGCTACTTGACACTGAAATCAATACAAAAGATAGGGTCGCCACCGACTCTAGCCACACGACAAGAAGAGGTAGCACTGAGTCGGAAAATTACTTAATTTATTAATAAGAAAAACTCACAAAAGAACATTCATTGTAAAGTCATTGATAATGAATGGGATGTAGTTATTAATATGATCCAGGCATTCTTCCCGTGAATCAAATATTGAGTAAAGTAAATAGGTCGTGAACACCATGCGTAAGTGCAGCCTGCAGCAAGATTCGTGAAAACACGATCTATTCCAGAGCATTTGTTTCAGATAAAAAAAGGGACACTAATCACTACACCTGTGCACATGGAAACGCTATAGGTGGGCCAACAAGGAAAACTACAAGGTAAATGGCGAAGGTAACGGCGACGTAACATCGGTACACAAGATAAGATTGAAGGCAAAATTATTTATTCCTTAAAACATTGATGTAGTGCATCTATAGACTGCTGTTGCATGCTAACTATGTACAATTGCTTGTGAAATACTACACGTTTCATAACAGACTCGCGTGCCCACTCGGTCCGTGGAGACAATTTCTATGGACCGTGGCCAAATTTTAATCACATGAGACAAAGAAAATTCACAAATACACAAAAATTACCAAGATCCGTAAAAGATTAGAAGCATACACACACAGTTGTAGGCACACAAACATTCACACTGAACCGAGGGCACTTCAACATATGCAACTCCTTTGTGCCGCGTTCCTCTCACGGATCAAAGTCAAGACTGCATTGGGAATCAAACTGAAAGTCTACAAAAGCCTTGCATTCCCTGCTGCAACCCAGCAAGTAAATCTTTATAAGACGAAATTCGAGACCAAAAGCTAAAAGCTCCCCTCTCTATGTGACAACGCGCCACGCGGTCAGTCCAACTAACCCTTCTTCAACTGGAGCACAGCTGTGTACGCTTCCCGTACCGGCGGCAGACTGCCTCCCGCTTCTCCAGCCTCTTCCACGCTCCGCGTGGACCGGAAAACCCCAGGATGCCATTTCCGCCACCAACCTAACGCAGGTGGATTTCTCCCAAGTAGCGGAAACCTCTTTGCCGACTTGACCACTACGAGAGTTGGCAATGAAAGGTGGCTACAGGACCCTTTCAAAGTGTAATGTGCTGCGAATACATAGAAAGATAGATCCCTTATCATATAGCTACAAAATAGCAGATCAGCATCTGGAAGCAACTAATTCCACAAATTATCTGGGAGTACGCATTAGGAATGATTTAAAATGGAATGATCATATAAAGTTGATCGTCGGTAAAGCAGATGCCAAACTAAGATTCATTGAAAGAATCCTAAGGAAATGCAATCCGAAAACAAAGGAAGTAGGTTACACTACACTTGTTTGCCGACTGCTTGAATACTGCTCAGCAGTGTGGGCTCCGTATCAGATAGGGTTGACAGAAGAGATAGAGAAGATCCAACGGAGAGCAGCGCGCTTCGTTACAGGATCATTTAGTAATCGCGAAAGCGTAACAGAGAAGATAGATAAACTCCAGTAGAAGACTCTGCAGGAGAGACGCTCAGTAGCTCGGTACGGGCTTTTATTGAAGTTTCGAGAACATACCTCCACCGAGGAGTCAAGCAGTATATTGCTCCCTCGTTCGTATATCTCGCGAAGACACCATGAGGATAAAATCAGAGAGATTAGGGCCCACACAGAGGCATACCGACAATCCTTCATTCCACGGACAACACGAGACCGGAATAGAAGGGAGAACCGATAGGGGTTCTCAAGGTACCCTCCGCCACACACCGTCAGGTGGATTGCGGACTATGGATGCAGATGTAGATGTAGGTCGAACAGACTTCCATACGGGCGACAAGGTAATAAGCACCCGTGACTTAGAGAAGCAACGGAAAGAGTTGAAAACAAATAAGTCACCACATCCAGATGGGACCACAATTCGGTTTTTCAAAGAGTATTCCACGGCGTTGGTCCCTTATGTAACTTGGATTAATCGCGAATCTCTCGGCCAAGCGACTGGAAAGAAGCGCAGGTGACTCCTGTATATAACAAAGACAAACGAACGGACCCTCAAAATTTACGGACCAATGTCCCTGACGTCGGTTTGCTGCAGAATCCTTGAACATTTTCTCAGTTCGCATATAATAACTTTCCTCAAGCTTATGTCCACGAATCATCGCGGTTTTAGAAAGCATCGGCCGTACGAAACTCCGGCTGCCCTTTTGTCACATCATATACTGCGAACTGTGGATTAAGGGCATCGGGTGGATTCCATATTTCTAGTTTTCTGGAAAGTTTTTGGCCCGTTACCCTATTGCAGGCTGCTAAAGAAGGCATGAGCACATGGAACAGGTTACCAGATATGTGAGTGCCTCGAAAAATTCTTAAATTATACACTACTGATTATTAAAATTGCTACACCACGAAGAAGACGTGCTACAGATGCGAAATTTAACCGACAGGAAGACGATGCTGTGATATGCAAATGATTAGCTTTTCAGAGCATTCACACAAGGTTGGGGCCGGTGGCGACACCTACAACGTGCTGACATGAGGAAAGTTTCCATCCGATTTCTCATACACAAACAGCAGTTGATCGGCGTTGCCTGGTGAAACGTTGTTGTGATGCCTCGTGTAAGGAGGAGAAATGCGTACCATCATGTTTCCGACTTTGATAAAGGTCGGATTGAAGCCTATCGCGGTTGCAGTTTATCGTATCCCGACATTGCTGCTCGCGTTGGTCGAGATCCGATGACTGTTAGCAGAATATGGAATCGGTGGGTTCAGGAGGGTAATATGGAACGCCGTGCTGGATCCCATATATATTATACTAGAACTGACATGTGATTACATTTTCACACAGTTTGGGTGCATGGATCCTGAGAAATCAGTACTCAGAACAACCACCTCTGGCCGTAATAACGGCCTTGATACGCCTGGGCATTGAGTCAAACAGAGCTTGGATGGCGTGTACAGGTACAGCCGGCCGGTGTGGCCGTGCGGTTCTAAGCGCGTCAGTCTGGAACCGCGTGACCGCTACGGTCGCAGGTTCGAATCCTGCCTCGGGCATGGATGTGTGTGATGTCCGTAGGTTAGTTAGGTTTAAGTAGTTCTAAGTTCTAGGGGACTGATGACCTCAGTAGTTAAGTCCCATAGTGCTCAGAGCCATTTGAACCATTTTTTTTGTACAGGTACAGCTGCCCATGCAGCTTCAACACGATACCACAGTTCATCAAGAGTAGTGACTGGCGTATTTTGACGAGCTAGTTGCTCGGCCACCATTGGCCAGACGTTTTCAATTGGTGAGAAATTTGGAGAATGTACTGGTCAGGGCAGCAGTCGAACATTTTCTATATCCAGAAAGGCCCGTACAGGACCTGCAACATGCGGTCGTGCATTATCCTGCTGAAATGTAGGGTTTCGCAGGGATCGAATGAAGGGTAGAGCCACGGGTCGTAACACATCTGAAACGTAACGTACACTGTTCAAAGTGCCGTCAATGCGAACAAGCGGTAACCGAGACGTGTAACCAATGGCACCCCATACCATCACATACACAATGCTGGTGACTACTTTGAAGGTCGGTAAAACTTTGAAACACGTATCTATTCTGTGCGAGCTGTAAATAAATAGTTGCCACTATTAAAGTTCCAACTCTCGTACTTATTACGGCAATCATCTCCTGACATTGAAGGCGATGTCAGTTTTCGAAAGCTTGAATGATGTGGCCTGAAACTGACAGAATCTTATCCAAGGACCACGAAAATCAATAGGACTATTCGACAAAGAATTGTTCTCGTAGAGCATTATACAATCTTTGTTACTACTGCTCTGTTGAAAGCTCGACGAAACAGTCATCTAAAACTAATCTGTAATACAGATACTTTCCTGTATTCACTGTAGAGCTAAGTTTTTCTATGCACTAACGCCTTTATTCAAACAGAAAATGTTTTGTTCTTTATGGCAGAGAAAGCAAATAGTTTAAGACTATTTTTCTTCTTCTCCAAAGGTGAAATCGTTTTGCCTGGTTCGGTCGTCGTCATGGTTGGCAATAAAGCGCGAAATTAGGCTTTTTTTTGTCAATACATTGACTACTACATGGCAATAACATTTCCATTTAACAGTTGGAGACCGGAAACTTTGCACAAACCTCTACAGACTATACTTACAAAAACGAATGAAACTCTACACACAGAAAATGTCAGTTACAGTGTTGTTTCGAAAACAGAGTAACCACAAGACCAACTACAGCCTTTCAACCAGTTTTCCATGTGGGAGAAAGCTGGCTTGTAACTAACGAATTAGATGCAGATTTGAAAGCCAGTGAAGATGAGTTGTAAATAAGGCGAAACGTATCTGGACGCAGAAGTAAAATAAAGGGAATTAATGTACAACGTTTTTCTTTTAAACTACTGCAATCAGTGCAGATTTCTTTTGGCAAGTTGTCCCGTTCGTACCTGACGAGTTACTCTGAAAACTGGATAAACCTGAAGGACTACCATATATATAAATCCCAAACCCGTCATTTGTTTGTGATTCCACACTGTTACGTAAAACTGGTTGTAGTGAATAGCGATTCCGCGTTATAATCAGGAAAGAAGTAACTTCTCTTCGTGGCTCAAAGAAAGAAATGATACTGTGCAGGAGAATAATATCACATTTCAATCGCCGAGAATATCATTAGAATCAATATACAGCTCTGAAAGGTATTTCTTCAGCACGGGTTTGTTTTCCTGCAGCTGACAGAAGTTTCTGACTTTTTCATTACAAACTGCTCAACTGTATTACACAAAGTAATACACACTCAAGGAACTGTCAACTGTTAAAACTAAACTTCCATATCACATTAAAACGACCACAACTACTACCAATAGGAGTGAGACCTGCAGAAATCAGAGCCCCTCTAGAAATATTTTCGAGATAACACAACCGAAGAATGAGACATCCATGTTAAGGCTATGCTAATCTATAGAGATAACAAAACTGGAAATTACTGGTTCATAAAAATTAAAAACCGGTCACAGAGGAACAATTAGCGATTCAGTACTCTCGAAATAAGAACACAGTCCATGATGTCTGTCACCAAGACATTCTGCAAGTAGTCACTGAACTTACTTACACTAAGACCGGCGTGAAAACGGCTAAGAGTTTGCAATTACTGAACTCTGTATGCTTAGTGAGAAATACTTCTATTTTTTAACATTGCAGGCAAAGACTTATAGTTGTTTAGTGACAAACATTATTTGTAATTGAACCGCAATGTGAGGATACTCGTAAATTATTAGTCTTATGCCTGACGAATGCAATTCGCTCGAAACACTTTCCATTTTAATGCCGTTATAACCCATTATTATCGTAACCGGTAATGAGTAGTAGTACACTTGATAAATAACTGTTTAAGAAGATTGAAAATGAAGGCAATGATAAACTCACTTCCATTAAGATCGAGGCATGGCAACTGGGGTGTAATCTCAATGTTGGCAGCGTATCTAGAACTGGCTTGACGGTGTTATTGTTTCTGCGGAACGGGACTTAAAGTACGACATTTCTTGAGAGTCCTGAACAATCCTGTTTGTAGAAAACTAGTGAACAGCTATAAGGAAAGCATTTACGTTTCAACTCGGCTATAAATCGCCCGAACCATGACTTACGTAAACAAATGCTTAAGTCGACCTGATGGGAAATACTTCACTGAACCAATACGTCAGTAAAGCGAAGACAGTGTGCACGTAACTACGAAACAAGGTGCTGCACTTTACTTAAAAAAGGCTGTTGCACCGTTCACAATGCAGTCAGCAAGAAAGGAATACTGATACAACTTTGTAATATGGAAAGCTCTTAATCGTACTTTTCTTTATTCAAAATTTCATCATCAGACTGAAGTTTAGATGCACACTTATGTATATTTTCTATCATTAATTTCTTGTACAATTCATTCCATAGCTTTAGTCTGATGATAAAATTTTGAAACTCGTAGAGCTTAATAAAGAGCTGTGCGATCAAGACCTTTCTATATATCAGAGTTATGCCAAATCTGAATGGTTGCTGTCTCCACCATGAAAGTATATCTGCATCAAGTAATGGAAAAGAATATTGGCCTAAATGTATCACACCAGGTCAAGATGCTTAAAATTCGAAACACTTCTTGGTGAAAACATAACCATACAAAACGTAGCTGGTAGCCGTAAATTTGCAAATAATTGTTGAAAACCGTTTAAATACAAGTTGAATTCTACAGAAAGACTGTCACGAGGTATGTGCGACAGTGATAATTCAATTGGGTGGCATACTTCTCAATTTTAGGGGAATTCTTCACACTCATGAAAGGAAAACGTAGGGCGTATGGTTCAAACGGCTCTGTGCACTATGGGTCTTAACATCTGAGGTCATCAGTCCCCTAGAACTTAGAACTACTTAAACCTAACTAACTAAGGGCATCACACACATCCATGCCCGAGGCAGGATTCGAACCTGCGACCGTAGCGGTCGCGCGGTTCCAGACTGAAGCGCCTTGAACCGCTCGGCCACACCGACCGCCCACGTAAGGCGTAAGTGAGGGATTCCCGCGGGTAGAAATTTTAATCCATGGCTCACAGAACAGCTGATGTCTGCTCGATTATCGGCTTAAGTATGACTTTTAACTTATTTTCCAGATATCTTTGAATGCCATATAATCCAACTGAATCATAAACCTGTCACTCGATATGAAATTTATAAGCACTCACATGTTTATGGAGCTGGTACAACGTTGTGAATTTATCTTGCTAAAAAGTGTGTGCATTACTAATGAGTAATCTAATCGGTCCCGAAAGACATCGAGGCCATGTTGACAGTTAGCAAGAAGGACGTCGATATGGAGAGTTCTGAAGAAAACCTGTTGCTAAAATCCAAGAAAGCAATCACTCAGAAGATTGTCCTATATTAGACGAAAAGTTGATGATACGCAAATCAAAACAATACCAATGACGAGCAGAAAAAAGAAGGAGAAAGCATTTTTACAAACATGGTTCATTATTAACTGTATATGTAGCGCTACTGGTGCATTAATGTGTTAACAGCTTTGTTGCCGGTAAAAACGATGTCATGATTCGTTTTGCGTTCCTTTTACGTGCAAATGTTTGTAAGTTTCATCTTGCATAACCAAAGTATTCGGAAAAGCCTCTTGCCTGCTAAGTACACGGTTATTACAAATGATTGAAGCGATTTCACTGCTCTACAATATCTTTATTATTTGAGATATTTTCACAATGCTTTGCACACACATACAAAAACTCAAAAAGTTTTTTTAGGCATTCACAAATGTTCGATATGTGCCCCTTTAGTGATTCGGCAGACATCAAGCCGATAATCAAGTTCCTCCCACACTCGGCGCAGCATGTCCCCATCAATGAGTTCGAAAGCATCGTTGATGCGAGCTCGCAGTTCTGGCACGTTCCTTGGTAGAGGAGGTTTAAACACTGAATATTTCACATTACCCCACAGAAAGAAATCGCACGGGGTTAAGTCGGGAGAGCGTGGAGCCCATGACACGAATTGCTGATCGTAATCTCCACCACGACCGATCCATCGGTTTTCCAATCTCCTGCATCGTGATGGAAGTGCGGTGGAGCACCATCCTGTTGAAAGATGAAGTCGGCGCTGTCGGTCTCCAGTTGTGGCATGAGCCAATTTTCCACCATGTCCAGATACACGTGTCCTGCAACGTTTTCTTCGCAGAAGAAAAAGGGGCCGTAAACTTTAAACCGTGAGATTACACAAAACACGTTAACTTTTGGTGAATTGCGAATTTGCTGCGTGAGGATTCGCTACCGCCCAGATTCGCACATTGTGTCTGTTCACTTCACCATTAAGAAAAAATGTTGCTTCATCACTGAAAACAAGTTTCGCACTGAACGCATCCTCTTCCATGAGCTGTTGCAACCGCGCCGAAAATTCGAAGCGTTTGACTTTGTCATCGGGTGTCAGGGCTTGTAGCAATTGTAAACGGTAAGGCTTCTGCTTTAGCCTTTTCCGTAAGATTTTCCAAACCGTCGGCTGTGGTACGTTTAGCTCCCTGCTTGCTTTATTCGTCGACTTCCGCGGGCTACGCGTGAAACTTGCCCGCACGCGTTCAACCGTTTCTTCGCTCACTGCAGGCCGACCCGTTGATTTCCCCTTAAAGAGACATCCAGAAGCTTTAAACTGCGCATACCATCGCCGAATGGAGTTAGCAGTTGGTGGATCTTTGTTGAACTTCGTCTTGAAGTGTCGTTGCACCGTTATGACTGACTGATGTGAGTGCATTTCAAGCACGACATACGCTTTCTCGGCTCCTGTCGCCATTTTGTCTCACTGCGCTCTCGAGCGCTCTGGCGGCAGAAACCCGAAGTGCGGCTTCAGCCGAACAAAACCTTATGAGTTTTTCTACGTATCTGTAGTGTGTCGTGACCATATGTCAATGAATGGAGCTACAGTGAATTTATGAAATCGCTTCAATCATTTGTAATAGCCCTGAATAAACAAGTAACCAGCACCAAGCACAGGGTTTTGTTATATCTTAGGGCACCATTTTATACGCTACTAACCTGCTGCACGTTGTTCACCATCAATGCTGGCATACGTTTCATCTTGTATTAATGTGACAAGAACAAGATTAAAATACACTGCTTCCATTAAAACTGCAAAACCAGGAGGGATAGAAAATAGCGAAATTTAATGTGTTCTGAGCATACAGGATGGTAGGAACAATACAAGATTAAATTTATACGTGGCTTGAGGGCATAAAAGACGCTAAATTTAGTACACATAGCCCTCACACGTGCCAGCAATGACAGCTTGAAATAGCACTCTAGATTACTTGTGTACACTGTCTTGTCACATTAATGTGATCTTAGTGACCCAACTTCCGCAGCGTGAGGAGTGCAGGAAGAGAACCAACGAGTTTCTGGGAGGTACCAACAGGGATGTGGGACTATGACGATTTCAGTGCCATGGTCAGCTGCGACAGGTTTCTCGGTCGAGGATCCATGGCACAAACAACCCGATCGAGGTGGTCCCACAAACCCGGGGGATTTGGTGGCCATAGGAGTGCGGTAAAAACATCCTGGTGCTCTTCGAACCACACACGTACATTGCGAGATGTGTGACACGTCCGTTGTCTTGTCGGTAGATTGCATCGTGGCTAACAAAAACAAACTACGAGGGCAGTTCAATAAGTAATGCAACACATTTATTTTCTGAAACAGGGGTTGTTTTATTCAGCATTGAAATACACCAGGTTATTCCCCAATCTTTTAGCTACACAACACTATTTTTCAACGTAATCTCCATTCAATGCTACGGCCTTACGCCACCTTGAAATGAGGGCCTGTATGCCTGCACGGTACCATTCCACTGGTCGATGTCGGAGCCAACGTCGTACTGCATCAATAACTTCTTCATCATCCGCGTAGTGCCTCCCACGGATTGCGTCCTTCATTGGGCCAAACGTATGGAAATCCGACGGTGCGATATCGGGGCTGTAGGGTGCATGAGGAAGAACAGTCCACTGAAGTTTTGTGAGCTCCTCTCGGGTGCGAAGACTTGTGTGAGGTCTTGCGTTGTCATGAAGAAGGAGAAGTTCGTTCAGATTTTTGTGCCTACGAACACGCTGAAGTCGTTTCTTCAATTTCTGAAGAGTAGCACAATACACTCCAGAGTTGATCGTTTGACCATGGGGAAGGACATCGAACAGAATAACCCCTTCAGCGTCCCAGAAGACTGTAACCATGACTTTACCGGCTGAGGGTATGGCTTTAAACTTTTTCTTGGTAGGGGAGTGGGTGTGGCGCCACTCCATTGATTGCCGTTTTGTTTCAGGTTCGAAGTGATGAACCCATGTTTCATCGCCTGTAACAATCTTTGACAAGAAATTGTCACCCTCAGCCACATGACGAGCAAGCAATTCCGCACAGATGGTTCTCCTTTGCTCTTTATGGTGTTCGGTTCCCAGCGGGAACAAACCTTTGAATATCCCAACTGGTGAACAATTGTGACAGCACTACCAACAGAGATGTCAAGTTGAGCACTGAGTTGTTTGATGGTGATCCGTCGATCATCTCGAACGAGTGTGTTCGCACGCTCCGCCATTGCAGGAGTCACAGCTGTGCACGGCCGGCCCGCACGCGGGATATCAGACAGTCTTGCTTGACCTTGCGGCGATGATGACACACGCTTTGCCCAACGACTCACCGTGCTTTTGTCCACTGCCAGATCACCGTAGACATTCTGCAAGCGCCTATGAATATCTGAGATGCCCTGGTTTTCCGCCAAAAGAAACTCGATCACTGCCTGTTGTTTGCAACACACATCCGTTACAGACGCCATTTTAAAAGCTCCGTACAGCGCTGCCACCTGTCGGAAGTCAATGAAACTATACGAGACGAAGCGGGAATGTTGGAAATATTCCACAAGAAATTTCCGGTTTTTTCAACCAAAATTGGCCGAGAAAAAAAATGTGTTGCATTACTTATTGAACTGCCCTCGTACATGTAGGTACGCACATGGAAACCAAGGATAGACGCGTTCTTGTGTCGATCCACTGTAGCGTGATCACCCAGGTAATGCCACAAAACATTTCTTGCACCATAACGACTTCTGGTTGCAAAGTACTTAGTTTCAGACGTTTCATGTCTTACACGCCAATGGCCAGCTGCGCGATGGAGCTCAAAACGAGATTCATCCGAAAAGGCCGCCTCTCACCACTCAATTGGCGTTCAATTGCGGCACTGGGGTGCAAATTCCATTAAGGGGCTCCGGAACGCCCTATACTTGCAATGTTAAAATAACGCTTATAAATTACAAATGGCTCTGAGCACTATGGGACTTAACTGCTAAGGTCATCAGTCCCCTAGAGCTTAGAACTACTTAAACCTAACTAACCTAAGGACGTCACACACATCCATGCTCGAGGCAGGATTCGAACCTGCGACCGAAGCGGTCGCGCGGTTCCAGACTGTAGCGCCTAGAACCGCTCGGCCGCTTCGGCCGGCTATAAATTACATCTTTCCTCACAACGTATTTGAGGTAGGAAGTTGAACTTTTTACAGATTATTTATTGGAATATGGGCTACAACTTAACACAGGGATTTTACAAAATTTTAGTTCAGTTATTAAAGATGATTTTTTTTTCAATTGTAATGTAAATTCACAACATTATTTTGCAATTTTTTATTTATATATTCAAAAATATACAGTTTTTTGGAAAAAGGCTGTGTTAAATTATGCAGAAGGTACTGTGTAACATTTACTGAAAGTTTGAAACAAATATGTTTGGAAGATCCTTAGAAAACATGTAATTAGTATGAGAAAATAAATGTTTTGGGAATCGAGCGACAAAGATTGGATTAACTTTTTAGTGCATTCCAGGTCCATAGGATGGATTATCTTCATCCTCTGCAAACTCCTCCTCCAGCTTCCTCTTGTTCCTCCTCCTGTTTACTCTTGCTTGTATTTCTAGACTCTTTACAGCCCTGTCTGCAGCGCGAAGGCGTTCCTTGTCTAAAGCAAGCATCGCTCGTACCATGTTAGAATGTTATTATTTACAATAATAACACATACCTTTGGCTTTCCAACATTTCTCCTTTTCTTAAAAGCCTTCAGAGGATTTCTAATAACTTTACTTTTACTCATTATTATACTTCAACAAAACAGAGACTCAAGAAACAGAATTAATTACGAATATTTTCGTCATAACGACAGAGTAAATAAACATGAAACAATCGACAATCACACCAGCGATATATATTGAACCATCACAGGTTAGCCACAACACATACTTTATCTCACACCAATAAAATGTACCTGATGAACACGGACGTTAATAATAACACCATTTGACAGCAGTTTAACAGCGCCACAGTGGGTCACGCCCATGTAGAACACATTTCAAAAAAAAAAAATTAAAAATAGTTGTAGTCTTCGGAATTGAATAAATTATATATGTATTAAAAGGTAATAGTCTGCAGATTCAGAAAACGCAAAAAAGTAAAAATTGAACTTTTCATGATTTTGAGCCTTTCCGGAGCCCCTTAATGGTCGCCGATGAACAGCAGTCAGCATGGGTGCGTGAACCAGGCGCCTGCTGGGGAGGTCCATAGGCAGCAACGTTCACTGAACGGTCGCCGAGGAGCCAGTGTTGGTAGCCCCTTGGTTCATCTGGGCGGTTCGCCGGTACATATCTCCGTATCCGTCGTTCACACCTGTAATCCATGGCCCATAGTGCACCACAGTTGCCGGCCGTCGTGGCCAAGCGGTTCTATGACGATGATGATGATGATGATGATGTTTGGTTTGTGGGGCGCTCAACTGCGTGGTTATCAGCGCCCGTACAATTACCCAATCTTTGCTCAGTCCAATTTCGCCACTTTCCTGGATGATGATGAAAATGATGAGGACAACACAAACACCCAGTCATCTCGAGGCAGGTGAAAATCCCTGACCCCGCCGGAAAGCGGTTCTAGGCGCTTCAGTCCGGAGCCGCGCGACTGCTACGGTTGCAGGTTCGAATCCTCTCTCGGGCATGGATGTATGTGATGTCCTTAGGTTAGTTAGGTTTAAGTAGTTCTAAGTTCTAGGGGACTGTGACCCCAGTTATTGTCCCATAGTGCTCAGAGCCATTTGACCCATTTTGCACCATCGTTGCCTCGGCGTCGGTTTTGGATAGCGCCATTTTGCCGTACAGCTCATACTTGAACCATGCGGAACAGTTTACAAACTCAGCAGTTTCGAAAATGATTGCACCCTGGGCGCGAAAGCACATGAACATGCCCTTTCGGACGTCAGATAAATCGCCACGTTTCCGCATTACGTAATCCGCGTTCCCCCGAAACGCGTAATATTCCCTCCACTGCTAGTGCTGCCACCCGCAGTCTGTGAGTGGTTACTGCACATTGACGCTGTACATAGGCGGTGCATACATGAATATAACTGGACCAAGTGTAAGTAGATGAGATTTTTTTTGCCGACTGGAGTGGCCGAGCGGTTCTAGGCGATACAGTCTGGAACCGCGCGACCGCTACGGTCGCAGGTTCGAAACATGCCTCGGGCATGGATGTGTGTGATGTCCTTAGGTTAGTTAGGTTTAAGTAGTTCTAAGTTCTAGGGGACTGATGACCTCAGAAGCTAAGTCCCATAGTGCTCAGAGCCATTTGAACCACTTTTTTGAGATTTTTCTGTTGCAATGTATCGTGAAGTTTACAGAAAGGGAATCCACTGCAAAAGTGGCAAGAAAAAAAAAAAACGGGGAAGTGTCACGGGGTAAAGTCAAGCGCCGACATTCCAGTCGGGAACGGAAGAGACGACTGTGAGAAGAGGTCAACCGATCGCAAGCTGACCGGACCTCTCTCCAGGACGACAACGCGGCAGCAGGGGCCCCTATGTCAGGGGCGGGCAGGAATTCTGCACGTGTGCGGTGCACATGCACGTGTTCAGTTAACAGGTGTTCTGCGCGGACACAGGGGCAAGATGGCCACCCGCTTCTCACCCCTCCCCACCATACCGTCTCTCCGCTTGTTCCTCTGTAATGCGTTTTGTTTCCTGGCCTGCTTTATTAAATGAAGGAATAAGGTTAGTAGGAGTGCTTGACAGAAATCATGGTTTGAAAGAGTACCTATTAGCTACGATACGTTTTATTTAATTATCACAGGTGGAGTTTACAATACGTTTACTGTCTGGAACAAAATTTCTACATACAGACAAGCGCAAACAGTTACGTCAATTTTCATTACTGATGTTTGCTCTTAACCGAGACTTATTAATTTGCATAACAGAAAAAAAATCTCTCACAAAAGTATGTCAAGCCCAACACTGACTATCTTCATGGCTTCACGATGTAGACGAGGAAACTCTTGCTGTGGAAAAATGGTTCAAATGGCCTTGAGCACTATGGGACTCAACTGCTGTGGTCATAAGTCCCCTAGAACTTAGAACTACTTAAACCTAACTAACCTAAGGACATCACACACATCCATGTTCGAGGCAGGATTCGAACCTGCGACCATAGCTGCTGTGGAAAGTCGTGATAAAAATCTATTACACGTCTTGCCAAAAGGAACTTGTCTCTCAGACGAGACTTACACTGTAGATCTATTAATTCCGTTTGCAAACTGAGATGAATATCATCTACAGAAACCCGATTCTCTCGAGAACTATTCAAAACCTTGGGATAAGTAAGATATATCCCCAAATCGCTTGAGAAATTCCTCTTTTATTGCACTAAGAACGGCAACATACTGAAATTTATTATAAAGGCGTTCAATATTAAACTTCCGCTCACCAGCGAGAATACTGTCACATATTATACATTTCCAATTTTCACGTTTTTCCAGAGAGAACAAATGATTCTCCCATTCCTTTTTAAAAGATAGCAAATCTCCAATTCTCCGTTTCCTTGATTCACTCAGCATTTTCCGGTTCTTGAAATACAACGTTCACTACGTAGTGGTCGCTTCGCTTCAACGTCCGCGGCTTAGCCTGGTACTACACTGCCGCAACCTGCCGGCTATCGGCACTGTCCCGTTCGACGCCTGCACGCGAGCAGCACACGTGCAGTGCTGTGTGCTTATGAGCCGCGTGCAGCGTTTGCCCGCCCCTGCCCTATGTGAAGGGGTCATAAGCGCCTCGGAATCATTTCAGGCTCTAACCAGGTTGGGAATCGAACTCGAACTGAGCTTAGAGGCAGACACTGGTACGTCGTTCCATGCTACTGCAAATCTAGTCCTGAGTTCATAAATCGTAGTGGGTGGCAAGAGGATGCTCGTCACTCTTTTGTTCACCTACGGCACTACATTTTCAGAAGGTGAGAGCCCTCGACAACTTGCTTACCAGAGCAACAGAGGGACATCGTGGCAACGTCACAGAGAGACCTCCATCCTTTCTCCTACTGGTTCGGCTCTACTCTGTAACCTTATTTAATAAAACCTTCCTGCCTTCTTAAATCATTCTAGTCCGACTTGCAGTTCTCTTGGGGCTGATGTTACATTTGACACAGCGTGCGTCTTCTCAAAGAAGATTTCAAGCTCAACCTCCAGTGCCTGTGCCGTTAGTTGGTCATGTCATTTTGCTGTGGAACCAATGGAGTTTTAAGAGATCGCTATATCATCTGCAAAGGCTGGAAAATTATTTATTCTGGCCGATTTATGTTCCGCCTTATTCAGTAGACCTTATTAGAGGATCTCGTAAGCTGTTCGCAGGAGAGAGACGCCACGGTGGTTGCTCACTTCTGGTTTGTCCCCTTTCTTATGTAGCAGATAAATTACGTTAGTGGTACACCCATTTGCAAGTTTCTCACTTTCACAAACGTCTTTTATAATTGCTACACGTTTATCTATTGCGTTGCTCCCTGCAAACTTCCACAGTTCAGCAGCTGTCAAATCTCCATCCGGTTCCTTGCAGTCCCCTCTTGATTGATGTTCCTGATTTCTTCGATCCTTCTTATTTTGTTTACTTATATTTCATTCTTTGCGACTAGTTTTCCGGTTGCAGCCCTACTCTCGAGCTCTTTTTTTTTATGTTATGGGACTTAACTGCCAAGGTCATCAATCCCTAAGCTTACACACTACTTAACCTAAATTATCCTAAGGACAAACACACACACCCATGCCCGAGGGAGGACTCTCGAGCTCTCCTGGTGAGGCACATTTTTCATTATAAGGAAATAACATACAGTTGTCGTACTGCTATTCGAGGAATTATTAAAATAAAAACGAATTTGTAATATGTTCATTTTTAAATCGGTTGAAAAGTATAAAATAATTTCTCCTAAGATTTAAAACGAAATATATGGGGCACATGCAATAGATAATTGTAAAAATGAGCTGTTCACGCATCAGTTAGTAACTACTACAATAGTAAAGAGATGAAACTTTCACGCATCAACTATGTGTCGCATGTGACCCACAACTTTCGTTTTGAAACTTATAAGTATTTTTCTAGCTATTCAAAATTCACAGTCACAAGTTTTCAGGACTGCCTGTAGCGGGTTAGGAATCTGTACGGCGCTACAAGAAATTATTTTATACTTTTTAATCCCATTGAAGAAAATGGCATCTTAAAAATTAATTTTTATTCAAATAATTATTTTCTCCTTTTTAGTCTTCTGCGTGTGAAATCTTTCAAACGATTTCAAACATTTTGATGAGATTATCACAGACACATGCCAAATTTCAAATTTGTTTCAGGTTTTCGTCACTTGACTCAACCGATACATTGCTTCCTACATTGTAAAAATCTCGTGAAAATACCGTGAAGGTAAAAATTAGGGAGATTTGAGCTCACACAGAGGCTTTCTAGGATTCGTTCTTCCCACGAACCATTCACAATTGGAACAGGGAATGGGGGCAGTGGCAGTAGCACATGAAGTATTCTCTGTCAAACATCAGACAAGAAAGCGAGTTAATATAGCGTTACCCTCTAGTAGTGACCTATCATGAAAGTTTCAAGCCTCACGCTCTCTGGGAAGACAGAAAACAAAGTACCTTATGCCACGCACCAGGCAAGAAATAGAGTTAACATTGCATTGTCATTCAGTTCTGAGTTACAATTTACAATTTCAAGTCTCTAGCTCATCGAGAGGTTAGTTAAAAAACAGAAAAATTTGTACCAATCAGTCAGACAGACAAAAAGCGATATCCATCTCAACCTCCTCTCTCTCTCTCTCTCTCTCTCTCTCTCTCTCTCTCTCTCTGCTATACATTCTCATACTACCCACACAGCACACCAGTCTTCCAGGGCAGGAAGATGTCAGGCATTACCCATCTTTTTCAACCGACCGCCGCTTATGCGAGCTGTGTGGATTAGGTAGACAATAAAGCAAATTAATATTGAATTCTCGTCCAGTTCTGAGCTATGTCTAAACTTTCAAGCCATTAGCTCATTGAGAAGTAAATTTAAAACCTACTGAAAAATTTTTACCAATCAGGCAGACAAGAAAGCGATATCCATCTCCTCTTCCTCCTTCTCTCTTCTAAGCCTTACCCATCTGCTCGCATATTACCTGGAACACATGCCAATACTACCCTCACAACACGTCAGGCTTTACAAACTTTTTCACCCCCATCCCACTAGGAGCCAGGTGATTCAGACAGACAAGAAAGGAATTAAGATTGCATTGTCATCCAGTTCCATGCTATGTTCAAAATTTTAAGCCTCTAGCTCTTCTGGAAACTGGCTTAAAATCAATTCTAAAATGTGTATCAAACAAACTGGCAGACAAGAAAGCGATATCCATTTCCTTTTCGCTACTCTCTCTCTGCTCAGCCATACCCTTCAGCTCATGTACTGCCTGGAACACATTCGGATACTACCTGCATAGCATGCTGGTCCTTCAGGAAGTACCAATCCTGGAAAAAACGATATTCTGTACGTGGAGATGGTGACTGACTTATTATAATATATCATGTTTTAATCAATAACATTTTTATGATCCAGTCATAACCAGTTTCGGCATTCAAAGGCCATCTTCAGATACTACGGGCTATATTTGATCAACAATGCATGAACATCTGTTCGTCACCCAATGTCACCCATAGCATCTGAAGATGACCTTTGAAGGCCGAAAGCGGTTATGATTGTATCATAAAAAAGTGATTAAGTAAAAAAAATACATTATCCAACCCTATTCACCACCACCACCACTCCTATGGGAACTAGGTGAATCAGACAGGCTACGAAGTGATCTCTGCTGATCGTCAGCCATTTCTGAGATATGTTTCAAATTTGAAGTCTCTATCTCATAGAGAACTTAAATTCAGTTGCAAAATTTGTACCAAAAAGAGGTACAGACAAGAAAGCGACCTAATAAAACCATGGTAAAAAGAAATTGTACCAAGTAAGAAAAGTAAAGCTGTCACCAACCCGAAGGCTGGTTTGATTGCCACAGTGCTAAACTAGGCACCGTGCTACCGAAAGTTGTATGGCATGGCAATCCTCCGATGTTTTAATCCGCCTGATTGGCCCGACCGGCGCCGAGGATGCAGAGAAGCCCGTGGTCCAGCGGTATAAAGAACCAGACGAGACGTGAACCCGACACTTCGCCTGAAGATGGCAAGTAAGAAACTTGCTGAAACGTTGCTGGAGAACAACACATTGACTCGGCTGTAAACCGGGGAAGATTTTTATCATCGAGATTCGCCGAGAAAGTCTGCATTCTCATATAACTGTAATCGTTGCACTGTCGTGCGACATTTGCATTCATTGTGGAAGGTTCAAACCCCGGGTGTTGGGGTACCGCTCGCTTTAAGCCAAAACCACAAAAATCAGCAGCTGGCCGTATGTGCATCTCCCCTTGCTCGTCATCTATTGTCTCGTGACCAACTCTGACCATTCCTGGCCTGTGTCGTTACCGGTAACGAGAAATGGTGTCTTTTATGCTAACATAAGGAAAAGAAAGAAATGTTTGAGCCCAGTCCCTGTACAAAGACGTGTGCGCATACACAAAAGATAATGTTGAGCATTTCGTGGAACAGAGACGGTCTGTTGATCACGAATTGCTTCCCCGAGGTATAACCATTACTGCTGATATTTGTTATCAATGACTGAGACGCCTCGCAGACGCAGTCCAAGAACACCGGCCAAGAGGACTGCGTGAAATGAAGCTACTCCACGGTAACTCTCGCTCGCATTCTGCTGGACTGACAAAAAGCACTATAGGCCTACAGCTGTTCAGTGGGGAAGTCATTCCGCATCCACCTTATTCACCTCACCTTACGCCCTCAGATTTTCACCTTTTCCGTTCTCTGTTGAACTATCTTCAATGAACTAAGTACCTTTCCGGTTGAAAATGCGCTCCGAACACGGCTCGAAGAGTTCTTCGCCTCAAAATCATGTGACACCTACGGCCGCGGAATCGAAGAGTTACTTCAGTGCCGGCATTTGTGGCCGAGCGGTTCTAGGCGCTTCAGTCCGGAGCCACGCGGCTGCGGAAACTGGTTATGACTGGATCATAAAAAAGTTATTGATTGAAAAATGATATATTATAATAAGTCAGTCACCATCTCCACGTACAGAATATCGTTTTTTCCAGGATTGGTACTTCCTGAAGGACCAGCATGCTATGCAGGTAGTATCTGAATGTGTTCCAGGCAGTACATGAGCTGAAGGGTGTGGCTGAGCAGAGAGAGAGTAGCGAAAAGGAAATGGATATCGCTTTCTTGTCTGCCAGTTTGTTTGATACACATTTTAGAATTGATTTTAAGCCAGTTTCCAGAAGAGCTAGAGGCTTAAAATTTTGAACATTGCATGGAACTGGATGACAACGCAATCTTAATTCCTTTCTTGTCTGTCTGAATCACCTGGCTCCCAGTGGGATGGGGGTGAAAAAGTTTGTAAAGCCTGACGTGTTGTGAGGGTAGTATTGGCATGTGTTCCAGGTAATATGCGAGCAGATGGTTCTTTATACCGCTGGACCACGGGCTTCTCTGCATCCTCGGCGGCGGTCGGACCAATCAGGCGCGAGCGGATGCAGAGAAGCCCGTGGTCCAGCGGTATAAACAACCAGACGAGACGTGAACCCGACACTTCGCCTGAAGATGGCAAGTAAGAAACTTGCTGAAACGTTGCTGGAGAACAACACATTGACTCGGCTGTCAAACCGAGAAGAGTTGATGTCATCAAAGATTACAGTTCATCGCATTTGCCCGTTCTCGACTACACTGGCATGTAATGCATGGTTAATGCGTTTAAACATTCTTCGTCAGACATTGAATGTCTTCCTGAACGTGGAGAGTCACTAATATCAAAACGACCCTCCTTCAAACGAGAAAACCATTTTTTTGCCGTGCTCTGTTCAGTAGCGTTATCCCCATGTACTGTGCAAATGCCGTTGACTACACCCGACGCTGTCACACTTCTACTGCACTCAAACAGCAGAATATATCGGAAACATTCCACTTTCTCCCACTTGGCACTCCATTTTCTAACGTCCACAGCTGCATCACCATCTCCAAATGACAAAAAGACAATGTGTGAACCCAAATAGCAGCAGTGAACTACAAACAAAAAAAGACCAGTCGATAAATAAACCCATAGCAACCGGAATACCAACATGCAAAATAAAAACGCTGCGAACTTAGGCACCAACCTAATACAAGAAATGTGAAAGCAATAAAGTTTCTTAATATACAGTCTGTGGGGGCTGGAGATACGTTATTACCTTATTATTAACTTTGATATTCGTGCATTCGTCACGCTTGCATTTGAATCGCCATTTCATTGCTTATAAATACGAAAATTAGGGACCATATCGCTATGCCATATTCTTTCTGACGGCGGACAGCGGTAATACGGTTGGATGTGGACGGCACGAAGGCCATATTCCGACGCAGCGTGGCAGCGTCACAGACAGTGATACTATTTAGTCCCCCGGTGGGCGGAAGCCAATTACAGCGGCGAATTGCGTTTGCAGCAGCGCGAGCCGACAGGGGGGGAAAAATGCGTGCGTGTCACTGGGCGGCGGACGCGGCGCCGTAAATCCGACTGTGCGTCCATTAGCATAAACGAGAAGGACGTCAGCGGCGCAGCGCCGGACGGCGCGCTAAAAGCGGAGTCCGTCCGCGCGCCGAACAGCGCCATAGACCTTCATCCGCGGACGGCCCTGGCCGCGTGACGTCACAGCGGGCGGCGTCCCACCCGGCCCGGCCGCTGCCGATCGTCTCCTCTTGCCGACACTCGAGTTTTCATGGTCCCGTTACGTAACGAACGCCGTGCGATGCCTCTCGTTTGTCGCTGTCCTGCGAAACGATAATCAGTGCCAGAAATACCAATTTGGGTTCAAGAAAGGCAAATTACCAAGAAATGCGTTTTAGATTAGATTAGATTAGATTAATACTAGTTCCATGGATCATGAATACGATATTTCGTAATGATGTGCAACGAGTCAAATTTTCCAATACATGACATAATTAAGTTAATTTAACAACATACTTAAGTTAATATAACAACTTTTTCATTTTTTGTGTTTTTTTATTTATTTTTTTATTTTTTAATTTATATCTAAAAATTCCTCTATGGAGTAGAAGGAGTTGTCATTCAGAAATTCTTTTAATTTCTTCTTAAATACTTGTTGGTTATCTGTCAGACTTTTGATACTATTTGGTAATTGACCAAAGACTGTAGTGCCAGTATAATTCACCCCTTTCTGTGCCAAAGTTAGATTTAATCTTGAATAGTGAAGATCATCCTTTCTCCTAGTATTGTAGTTATGCACACTGCTATTACTTTTGAATTGGGTTTGGTTGTTAGTAACAAATTTCATAAGAGAGTATATATACTGAGAAGCTACTGTGAATATCCCTAGATCCTTAAATAAATGTCTGCAGGATGATCTTGGGTGGACTCCAGCTATTATTCTGATTACACGCTTTTGTGCAATAAATACTTTATTCCTCAGTGATGAATTACCCCAAAATATGATGCCATATGAAAGCAACGAGTGAAAATAGGCGTAGTAAGCTCATTTACTAAGATGTTTATCACCAAAATTTGCAATGACCCTTATTGCATAAGTAGCTGAACTCAAACGTTTCAGCAGATCATCAATGTGTTTCTTCCAATTTAATCTCTCATCGATGGACACACCTAACATTTGGAATATTCTACCTTAGCTATATGCTTCTGATTAAGGTCTATATTTATTAATGGCGTCATATCATTCACTGTACGGAACTGTATGTACTGTGTCTTATCAAAATTCAGTGAGAGTCCGTTTACAAGGAACCACTTAGTAATTTTCTGAAAGACAGTATTGACAATTTCATCAGTTAATTCTTGTTTGTCAGGTGTGATTACTATACTTGTATCATCAGCAAAGAGAACTAACTTTGCCTCTTCATGAATATAGAATGGCAAAGTCATTAATATATATTAAGAACAACAAAGGACCAAAGACTGACCCTTGTGGAACCCCATTCTTGATAGTTCCCCAGTTTGAGGAATGTGCTGATCTTTGCATAGTATGAGAACTACTTATTTCAACTTTCTGCACTCTTCCAGTTAGGTACGAATTAAACCATTTGTGCACTGTCCCCCTCATGCCACAATACTTGAGCTTGTCTAGCAGAATTTCATGATTCTCGTCAGCAACGCGTCCTGTCCGAGAATATAAAATCACTATGGCGGCAGGTAGTGTCAGGTGTTCCCCAAGGCTCAGTATTAGGTCCTATACTCTTCTCTCTGTACGTCAATGATGTGTCATCCGTTCTAACCTATTGCAAATATCATACGTATGCTGATGACCTCCAGTTGTATCTAAGTGCGAAACCAAGCAATCTTAAGAAAGCTATTGAAAATTTCAATACTAACCTCGATGCACTATCAAATTGGGCACAGGACATAGGACTAAAACTAAACCCATCTAAAACCCAAGCGGTACTTGTTGGTCACTCTAAGCTCATTAGCCCAAAACATCGGCAATCCGTATCATCTCTTATCCTAAATGGAACAAATATTAACTTCTGTCCCTCAGCAAAGAGTTTGGGAGTAATAATCGATGAAAATCTAAATTGGACAGAGCACGTAATTGCAGTGTGCAAAAAAGCATCAGCAACCCATCATGTCCTACAAAAATATAAAAAACTCTTCCCTTTCGATCTGAAAAAGAAATTAGTACAAACTCTTATACTCCCAATCATTGACTGCAGCGATATTATCCTACAAGGCCTCTCTCAAGAAAATTCCCGACGTCTAGAACTGGTCATGAATGCCTGCGTCCGATATATCTGTGACGTTCGACTTTTTGATCACATTTCAGCAGCATATGCAAAATTCTCCTGGCTGCGTGCAGACTAACGCACAGATTTCCATACACTCTGTCTCATCTACTGCCTTATAAATGTACACTGTCCCTCATATCTCTCCTCGTCCTTAACGCTCATGTCGGAACAACATGACAGAAACACACGTTCCCATTATAATAAAATCCTCTCTGTTCCACTGCATCGCTCAGTCACCATCTCCAAGTCCTTTACGGTAGCGAGAACCCGACTCTGGAATAATCTCCCTCGTTATGTTAGAGAACTTAAAAGCATGTCCGGCTTCAGAAAACAGTTAATGGCGTATCTACTTAAGCAACAGTAATGCCTTCCTCTGTACATGAATGCACTTCACCTCATTACTTCCCTCTTTCCCCCTCCTTAAATCTCCCTTCCCCAAAAGTCGCTATACTAGTAAACATCTACTTTACACACCAAGATATTAATGTACATCTGCACAAATCTTCATTACTATTGCCAATTTTTCCCATGTTTATCATTATTATGATTTTTTTACTGTTATTATAATTGCTTTTACCATAATTTGTATGTGTAGCACCTGTTGTAAAAATACTGCCAGCATTTACTTTATTAGCTCTTAGTCATTACTCTTTATTCATATCGTCACTAGAGTAATCTAATTTTCTTATTTAAACCATGTCATGATGTAACTCTGATGTGTGAAATGCTGCATGTGTGGAACGCTGGTCCGATGTAAGAGAGGGCCTGATGGCCCTAATCTGATCAGGTTAAATAAATAAATAAATAAATATTCTTCAGCGTATGAGGCGCTTATCAGGGGAACACGTAAAGTTCTAATTAAAAAATCTCGCAAAAATGTTACGTAACGCGGTTTTTTTTTTCTTTTTTGTTTGTTTGCAGGTAGACGAAACTCCTCTCCGCCTCGGAAGGTCCAAGTGTAACGATCGACCGCCGTGTCATCCTCAGGCGATAGACGTCACTGTGTGCGGATATGGAGGGGCATGTGGTCAGCACACAACTCTCGCGGCCGTTGTAAGCTTTCGTGACCGGTGCCGGTACTTCTGAACCCAAGTACAGAGCTATTACAAACGATTGCAGCGATTTCATAAATTCACTGTAGCTCCATTCATTGACATATGGTCGCGACACACTACAGATACGTAGAAAAACTCATAAAGTTTTGTTCGGCTGAAGCCGCACTTCAGGTTTCTGCCGCCAGAGCGTTCGAGAGCGCAGTGAGACAAAATGGCGACAGGAGTCGAGAAAGCGTATGTCGTGCTTGAAATGCACTCACATCAATCAGTCATAACAGTGCAACGACACTTCAGGACGAAGTTCAACAAAGATCCACCAACCTCTAACTCCATTCGGCGATGGTATGCGCAGTTTAAAGCTTCTGGATGCCTCTGTAAGGGGAAATCAACGGGTCGGCCTGCAGTGAGCGAAGAAACGGTTGAACGCGTGCGGGCAAGTTTCACGCGTAGCCCGCGGAAAATTGGCTCATGCCACAACTGGAGACCGACAGCGCCGACTTCATCTTTCAACAGGATGGTGCTCCACCGCACTTCCATCATGATGTTCGGCATTTCTTAAACAGGAGATTGGAAAACCGATGGATCGGTCGTGGTGGAGATCATGATCAGCAATTCATGCCATGGCCTCCACGCTCTCCCGACTTAACCCCCATGCGATTTCTTTCTGTGGGGTTATGTGAAAGATTCAGTGTTTAAACCTCCTCTACCAAGAAACGTGCCAGAACTGCGAGCTCGCATCAACGATGCTTTCGAACTCATTGATGGGGACATGCTGCGCCGAGTGTGCGAGGAACTTGATTATCGGCTTGATGTCTGCCGAATCACTAAAGGGGCACATATCGAACATTTGTGAATGCCTAAAAAAACTTTTTGAGTTTTTGTATGTGTGTGCGAAGCATTGTGAAAATATCTCAAATAATAAAGTTATTGTAGAGCTGTGAAATCGCTTCAATCATTTGTAATAACCCTGTAGTTCTTCAATTGGCTCCCAAGGGCTTAGTGCATCCTGCTTGCCAACAGCGCTCGGCAGACCCAGATGGTGATCCATCCAAGTGCTAGCCAAGCTCGACAGCGCTTTACTTTGGCGATTTCACGAGAACCGGTGTTACCACTGCGGCAAGGCTGTTGGCTTGCAGGTGTACTGCTTGAGACAAAAAAAAAAAGTGGAACGCCCAGAAGACGTGGTCGGAAGAAGTCCACGTAACTTCGTACACGTATACACCATCGACGAGTATGTAAATGATTAGAGTCGCAATTATATAAAGGGTGAACAAAAAGTTTCCGTTCGAAGGTTGCACAGTCCACAATTGGTATGCCAGTCAGGCAAAATCACCGTGAGCATTGAGACAATCCACTCACCGGCGCACCAGATTGAAGATACCTGTTTGGTAAAACTCCCTATCCTGCTCCGTGAAGAAGTGCGTAATTCGCTCCTGTACATCCTCGCCCGACAGGAATTGTCGTATCTTTAATAGCAATACAGCACAATTGCCGTGTGGGTCCCTAAACGAGAAGCCGCTAGCTGATAAACCGATGACTTTATTTGACGTGTTTAGGACAGAATCCATGTTCAGATTCTCTGCAAACCAGAAATACATACAGAGTAAGAGAAAATATAGCTATACAAAGAATGTACAACGGTGTGAAAATGTTAGTGTCATCGAAATTAGACAGCCGAAACACACACAGTGAACATCTTTGTGATCAGACATACTAAGACAGTACGTAACAAACAAAGCTGTCATGGCGGGCTTGCCGGCCGGTGTGGCCTTGCGGTTCTAGGCGCTTCAGTCTGGAACCGCGTGACCACTACGGTCGCAGGTGAAAAATGGACTGGCCAAGAAAGTGCTTAGGTAACGCATACGCAAACTACAAACAGCTTACCAAACATCGTGCCTGATCTACAGCAAGAAACTCCTTTCCTAGAAAACTAAGATACTTCACTACGAAACAGTTTTGGAACCAGTAGTTTTGTATGCAGCCGAAACCTTACCTCTAAACGCTGATAAAAGACTCTTCGAAGAACTGGAGAGAAAAGAGCGCAAAATCATTAGAAGAATCCTAGGATCCAAGTACGAGAATGGCATCCACCAAAACAGATCCAACAAGGAAGTCTACTGTAAAATAGAACAAATTACGGACATAATCCGTAAAAGATGGGCACGATTTTATGGTCACCTCCAACGAATGGACGGAAAGAGGTTAATCAAAAATATATTTCTCTTTTTTGATTCAAAACCAAATCTACGATGTCATGGTTTAAAAACACCAAAGAAGACCTCCAGATGCTACATATCAAACCCGATTATGCTTTCGACAGAGTTCTTTTCCGAAGGAAGGTAGTGACCAACGGAATAACCCGAGACGAGCAACCGAACAGAAGACACTGTGTCCTTTCGACAGAAGAGCGCAAGCTGGCCCATTCACACCGAATGAGGGAAACCTGGGCTCAGAAAAAATCCAGGCTCAGAGCTAAGTACAACAAGACTCAACGTGATCCTACATGGCCCCAACGAATAAATAAATAAATAATAAAAGACTTTTGATTAGTTGTGCGTTCAGTTCGCTGGGTTAGAACGTGTCTTCCGCACCTTGTACGAAGGGTTGCAAGTCTCCTCTGCAGTGGGAGGATCACTATGGCCACAGTCTAGGAGTCATCAGCTGGGGTGCACATATTTTGCACTATTAACTGCATCCACAGTAGGAACTCAGTTCCGAAGTGAGGACTGCCTGTGTTTATAGTGTGCCACTGAGCAGAAGTAGAGTTATTCCGGGGAGCTACTTATATTATATGTCATTTCGCTGAGTGTTTATATTGTCTTGTTGACGGTCTGTGGGGAGAAAGGAAAAGGGGAAGACAAATCCAGTGGGTTGTACACTTGGCAATCAGTTTGTAGTTAAACAATAACAAAAATTTGCAGGTAAATGAATCACTACAGATCCTGATGGAAAAAAGGGAGAGGAATGTAAAGAATGGCTGTTGATATACTTTCCGGGATGTGAGGTCGTGGTCCAAGAACTTTTCTGCTCCTCAGAGCAGTCCAGCGCAGTCCTGGACGAAACGTAAGGAGCAGAAAAGTTCTTGGACCACGACCTCACATCCCGGAAAGTATATCAACAGCCATGTCAACCGGTCGTGAAAGCCTTCATTCTACAATGTAAAGAATGCTGTGACGTATAAATCCTGTAGCCTGGGAGAAACGCATTATACTCTAATGGATAAGATTTCAGGAAATTTTTAATTAAAAGAGTGGTAAAAGGGGTTCTCACCTCCATTGACGAATATTGCTATCTCCTAATGCACGTAAACACTTCACATTACCTCTTCGCTACTCTATTTGCTTAACATATAATTCAGAAATAATAATCGTTTGGAAAAGAGCATGCACCATGCCACCTAGCAATGGATTGTCTTCCGCAAAAACACCCGTTTCATCCTGTTGTGATGGTGATGGTAGATGAAGACAGTGGAATAATTTAACGTGTCGTCAGTATCGAGGTCAGAGTGTGGTGTTACAGGTAATGGCCACTTTTGCCTTGTTGGGAGAAATGTCCCAACATATCTTTCAAGTGGTCTCTCGAAACCACAATAAATTCAGGATACGCAGACCAGTATTTGAGGCCTGATGCTCACAAATACAGGGTGGCGCAGGAAATATGTTACCAATTGTTTCTTCCACAATTTACAACGGACATTATATATCCCGCTGTGATCTCTACAGCAGTACCAGCAGAGCTTCAAAAGTGGTTCAAATGGCTCTGAGCACTATGGGACTCAACTTCTGAGGTCATCAGTCCCCTAGAACTTAGAACTACTTAAACCTAACTAACCTAAGGACGTCACACACATCCATGCCCGAGGCATGATTCGAACCTGCGACCGTAGGGGTGGCGCAGTTCCAGACTGTAGCGCCTAGAACCGCACGGCCACTCCTGCAGGCGCAGCAGAGCTAGGAAAAACAAATGAGTTACGAAATGACGTGTAATTCACGATACTGCCGCTAGGAGACTAGTAAGCAGCAATGGCTGACGATGGAAGACTGACGACGCAGCAACGATCGGCAATTGTGTTACTTTTTCATGAAACGGAAAGCCTTGTTGTGACTCAGAGGCGTTTTCGACAACAGTTTAACACACGATGGGTCCCTTGCAAGAAGACCATCCACAGGTTGTATGATAAATTTGTACAGGAAGGAACAGTATTGGAAGCGAAGCGACCTCTACCTAAGCCTGTTTGTTCGCCGGAGAATATTGAAGCGGTACGAATTGCTGGACAGAGAAGTCACGGGAGGTTCGAGGTTCGAGTTCTCCTTCGGGCATGGGTGTGTGTGTTTGTCCTTAGGGTAATTTAGGTTAAGTAGTGTGTAAGCTGAGGGACTGATGACCTTAGCAATTAAGTCCCATAAGATTTCACACACATTTGAACAAGTCCCGGGAAATCGAGTAGAAAGGCAGCAGTGCAACTGGCAATATCCAGACGCTCCATTCAACGCATTCTTAAAAGTGACCTCCATATGTACCCACACAAGATGACCTGTGCACAGAAGCTCACTGAAGAACACAAGCAGCAGAGACTACTGTTGGCTCAGTAGGCGGAGGATAGGGAAGAAACTCTCAACAACGTTTGGTTTTCAGACGAGGTGCATTTTCATTTAGCCGGTGTGGTTAAGAAAGAAAATGTACGCTTTTGGGCCACTGCAAACCCACAAGTGCTTCATGAACGACAACATTATGCTCCGAGGATTACAGCGTGGGCAGCAATTTCCAGTCACGGACTTATTGGACCCTTTTTCTTTGAAGAAACTGTGAACAGCGAACGTTATTTGAGCATGCTTCGCAATAGCTTCATTCCACAGCTTCTTGCTACTGCCTTGCCCTTCAACACGCAGTGGTTCATGCAAGACCTCAATCCATGTGACTTTTTTTCTTTTGGTGGTACCTAAATTTTCCCGAAACGTCCACGTGATTTGATGGAGCTCAGAAGACTTATACTTCAAGTTTGCAGTGAAATTACGGAAGAAATGTGCAGTAGGGTAATCACTAACTTCAGTGTTCGTATGAAGGAAATTAGGAAACGAAATGGTAGACATATTGACCATGTGCTGAGTTAGAACAAATCTCCATGGACGGCTCTTCATTGTAGTATATGTTCCTTTCAGATCGCATTTACAATAAAGTTCATATTCAAAAACAAAATGGTAACACATTTCGTTCGCCACCCTGTAGGAACCGAGTCTCTGGGTCACAGCCCCACCTACATCTACCGTAGATTCTCACAGGATGAACATCGAGAAATTATTGTTTTTTCGTTTGCATCTGGAAAACACTAACTTCAGTTTCTATCTACGTATTTTTCGAAAACGTAGGCAAGACTGTTTGCGACACTTCCTGTCAGCAAAAGAAAACTTTTTGACTGTTTAGAAGCCGAAGTTTCTTGGCCGCGTCCCATTCGGGGATCGATGTTACGGACTTCCGGTGATAAATGCTATCTTGACGTGATTTCGTATCGTTTTCGCTTCCTCTCCGATCGATAAATAGAGAGATAAATGCCCATACATAGCTTGCAAGAACTGCCGGAGGAAGTCCCACGGAGATATAACCGGTAGAAAACAAAAGTGAGGCCTGTCAATAAAGTTTCACAATTTCCTGTCATTGCAACACGAGGCTGGCTGGCCTTGTGACGTGTTAAGTATGTCCCCACAATCTACTCGCGTTTGTTACGGTCCTGCGGTGTCCATAAAAGTTTGCTGGATGCATATGTAATTTCGTCCCGAGGGAGCAGCGACTGGACGGATTTGCTACAGAACACTAACGATACAGCTCTGGTGGAACATTTTTATGGGCGCAGATTACATCCTTTTCTGCTACGATACCACGTTCCACGCCGTTAGTACGCGACGACTCGTAAGTTTTTATTGCGTTTTGTAAACGTTTGACGAATTCAACGAAAAGCGCTATTCTTTTCCTTCATCTACTGTAAATACGATGGCGCTTCTGTTATATTTTATGACGAGTGTTATGAACAAAGCAAAATTATGAGTCTAATAAAAGTGAAATAACCGTTATTTTCTCGCCGACGGCTGCACAGCTATTTGCTCTATTGCCTGTTGTAGCGCTGCTCTTGGGGGACGAAAAGAAAAAGAAAATCGTTATTTTATTTTATTTTATTTTTTTTTGGAAAAAAATGTCGAAAAATGTGAATATTTTGGTGGGCCACTTGGCAACAGAATCAGGGATTGATTACACTATTATAATAGCATACGTTGACCATTAAATACCTGAATAAGAGCAGCATATTGATATATATATATATATATATATATATATATATATATATATATATATATATATATATATATATATATATTTGAGATCGCTCGGAAGAAACATTATCATTTCTGTGCATTTTTATAGTCGCGATGTAGTCATACCCGGATCAACACTAAGGGACCAGAAGATTTATAGAATTTAGAAGAAATGCAACACTACACAATTAAAAAAGGAGTTGGTTCAGAAATAATAGGAAAACGATAATGTTCCTTCTGCCTCATGCTGCGTTCGGCCCATCAGCGTGATCGTAATTTCTGATGATGAAGAAACACAAAATAATTAACATTCAACTAAATAAGGAGATGGAATTATCAAGGTTAATTTACGAAAATAAGCACACATATCTTTAACACACGTTTTTTAATGCTACGTACCTTTTCATATTAAATTACAATAGATGACCATTGTGGTTAGATACTTTATACATAACAGTCAAAATGTCCTCTTGACGCTGTCTGTTCGATATCAGTTACAAGAAACTACATGTTTTCTGATTGGAAAAAATAACAATTAGCATATTCACTCAATACTTTCACATTGAATATAAAATACAGTTGCGGAACGCAGCAAGTCCGCGTCCGCCTCTCATCGAATACAAACAGTAAAAGGTGAGGCGCCGAAAACCTCATTTGTCTTGAAACCACAGCATTCTTTTTTACACCATTAATCGATACATGTACATAGAGATTTACTGGCACCGCGCAAGAACGGCAAAGATAAAGAATAATAGATTCTGTCGCTGCTATGCGATGGTTCATTTCTTTTACTTTACAATTGTTCGATAACTTTAGGCCATCAGGCGTTTACTATTGAGCGTATATTAATGTTTGTGAGGCGAAAATTACTAATATTACACTGTATGAAGAACCATAACTGAGGAGAAATCAGGGTACATCACTCTAGGTTTGGCAATCAAGATAAAATGATTATGTCAAGTGCGAATTCGTGCTAATATCAGAAGAGACGACTTTCTGGGCCGTAATTTGTCGTCTTCTTACTTTTGGATAGCTTATTACACATCCGTGGATAAGTTTAATGCAACAGAATTGCACCACACGCACACTGACGGAAAAGAAATCGCAACACCCAGAAGCAATTGTGCGACACAAACGGTAGTTGGTAGATGTGTTTTTGCATCTGAAAGATGAGGTCTATTAAAAGTGGGACAAGTTCTGCAGAAGACGCCGTTGGAGACACTTTGAAAGACTGGTCGAGATAAGAAACGGTGTTCTATGCTTCGTATCTTTTCTTTCCAGATAATGGTTATTGGAACCGCAGCTGCCAATTTTAGATGAACTGCAGAACCTACGGACTTGGGAAGGCGCTGCTAAGTTTTGATGACACGTTTGATACTTTTGGATAGTAAAAAAGAATATGAATTACAGATTAAGGGGAAAGAATTCTCCTTTTAAACGTAATCTGAACACATAACCGGTATGATCTCAGTGCTAATTACCTGAAAATATTCTCCTTCGCGTACAAAATTTTGACCGATGAATAAGTAGTAACGCGATCTGACTTCTGTTTACGAAATATTTGGAAGCAGGAATATCATTTATTACCAAATGATAATTTAGGGGATTTTGAACATAAGTTTATTGAATACGTGGTTACAATCAATACACCCAAAACCCTTTAACTCGACCTGAAAGTATACAGCAGCCTCTCTTATGGAGAAATTGGATGCAATGGAGATGTAGACACCATGTTGTACAGTCTAACATTAACCACACGAAACACTAATCCCTGTAGTCACTTTCGGCATAGTCAGAATCGGTGCGTGTCTAGAATTTCTCAGCAGATCATATCTATCTTATAAATGCTGTAATTGCGTGCAAAGAAATAAGTAAATTATCTGTCTATGGTAGCTTGTCAAAATAGCGATTTCACTGAAAGCAGAACGTATTTACTTAAATGTGCTTCCGTTACCTCCGACTTTAGCCAAAGGATGAATAAGTACATTGGAGCTGATCAAGGAAACGCGATAAATTATAAATGGTGGCAGGATGGAAAATAATTGTAGAACTTTCAAATTCATTTTTGATTATCATTCACGAAATAAGCACGAAAATTTATATAATGAAATTATATGTCGTTCATGGAACGACATGGAATATCTCACCACGCTTCATCAAAAGTAGAACAATGTGTACTCCATTCTTTTTCTTCTTGTTCATCTCCTTACTCATCTTCTGCTTCTGCACTTCAACGTCTAGCGCTTGTTCCAGTTCTGTCTTCACTTTTCAATGCTTTCTAGTTCTGAGTCTTCCTATGTCCCTTCTTCCTCTTGGCTGACAACTTGACCTCGCGTAGGATTCTCTCTGCACTCATTCTTTCTAGGTGATGTTTTCATAATGTTTTACTTTCATCAATATTATACTTCTTCAATATTTAATACTATAAATATCTGTTCATTTATGATAGCTTCATTTCTTATACGGTCATCCCTAGTTAACGTCTCTCATTTACCGAGAAATCTCATTTCGGCTGCTTGTAGTTTATAGTCATCTCGTTTATTTATTTATTTATTTATTTTAAGGATACATGACTCTTACATACAGCAATAAAGGTGTAGCCATGTTCCCTGCCGTATTTTATTCTGGAATGTTTGGTTCGTCATTCCGCATATTAACTGATATTTGTTAATCTTATTTTCTACGTCCTTTTCCATATCATAACATACATCACTCCTTGAAAAGTTAAAATTGGAGACCTCAAGGAGAGTCCTCTGTTAGTTCTTATACGGGTGTTGATTATTTCTGCATATATTTTATAGGCTGAGTTTAGAAGGCTTAATTCCTCTTTAATTTTCGCAATCGTTTCTTTGACGTTTTTAAAATAACCGGTACCACCTCTGATATTTTACAAGAGTTTGGAATTTTGCACCATCACCAATATCATTGAGTAAATGTAATAGTCTAAATCGAATTGGCATATTTGAAAAGTTCCATATTAATACCACTTGACCCATGAGATTTTCTCTTTCTAAAACTACTTTTCGTTCTTCCATTCTGACTCCACAGTAGTATCATGCCATGTGACTTCCTCCTCCAATTCTGGATCTTTTATTTGGCAATTTCTTTTATGAAATTCTTTCCATTGATATTCGCTCATTATCCTATGTTTAGTTCCGCAGTATTTTTCTCTGCTCTGCTTAAGTGTTTCATTAGTTTCTAGTGAAAATTTTCCCTCCCATGTACATCCTAAAATGGTGCTATGAGACATAATAGACATAATCCCGAATTCCTGTAGTAATGTTAAATAAGTGGGGCGGTAACATGAACCACGAACCTATATTCACGAATGAGTTAATGACAGACCGATCATGATCCCTGAACATGCAACAAAGACGCTCGCTCAGAACAAAATATTTAGCCTAGATCGCAAAGAAAACATGTAATTAAAAATGAAAATCGTAGACAACGAAATGTTACAGCAAAGCGCGCTAGCAAACAACGTTCCCACCATAAATCCCTATATTTCACAGCGTAGAAATAACCACCGAAATAAAACATTAGATTGGTTGGTTTGGGGAAGGAGACCAGACAGCGAGGTCATCGGTCTCATCGGATTAGGGAAGGACGGGGAAGGAAGTCGGCCGTGCCCTTTGAAAGGGACCATCCCGGCATTTGCCTGGAGCGATTTAGGGAAATCACGGAAAACCTAAATCAGGATGGCCGGACGCGGGATTGAACCGTCGTCCTCCCGAATGCGAGTCCAGTGTCTAACCACTGCGCCACCTCGCTCGGTAAAACATTAGACAAAATCGTCGATTTTGAACCAACAGAACCGTGAAAATCGCGGGGAGCGCCCATGCGATGTGACTACTTCAGCTATCGGCGGAAAGACAAGCGTGTTTTGTCTCTCCGTCCATGTGTGCACACTAACTCAAATCTCAACCGACCTGATTCCGGTTTGGTCAGTAAAGCCGTACGTACTCTCATGGGACGTGAGAAACGCATGGACGAGGAGCTGGTGGCGTCACGGCGTGGAATTCCATATTCTACTACACCGCGGAGCTTGAAATAAAGAATCTGGCGTGTCAGATTTTTACTTCATGGAGAAAAACGTGACAATGACATGGGGCATCGTTTAACATCGTAAGGAGAATATACGAGTCGCCATATTGTATGGCGTTAAACGTCACATTTGGTGGATTTCTTTTCCCATGGAATATGTGGCATGAATATCAGCTGTTTCAAAGTACCAGTAAACTGAGGATCTCTCGAAAGCACGTCGTTTTAACTACGATGTATTATAACAAAAGGGCAGGAAACTGCATATCGGTAAGCAAAGTCTTTCTTAGTTGATGTTTTTAGCGAAATAACTTGTGTGCTACGAAAGTATGCCGTTTCAATTCTACAGCACAATGATGCTCTATCAACAGCGAATCCTTTTGGAGCAACTTGCATATCAAATGTCAAGTAGATGAAGTAATAACATATGTAGATACTGTGTCCTTAGACGCTGCATTTCACATAAGGGGGCCGGTACATGTGTAACGCCGGAAATGCATATCCTCCTATTTCCATCTATTGTACTATAATTCTTTTCCCTCATATTGTCACCTGAAGATATGACATTTCTGTCTCTTTATATATTGTAATTGTTTCACTGTTTGTATATATATATATATATATATATATATATATATATATATATATATATATATGCATTTATGTCGATATATAATTGGTTTGTTTTGTAAATATTATTTGTATTTTTACGGTGGGTCTTGCCTAGGGAAAACTATGCTATCGAACGATTACATCGATAGGTCGTGTGGAGAACCAAAGTGTTTACGATCCTTGGTAGTGTTAACTCTGCCGCATGGAGCGCGGGCAGAGGGAGTCTGGCTGGAGTAGTGCGGTTGAGCAGGTGTGTTGTGTGACGCTCCCGCGAGTTGCCGCGCTTTTGGGGTTTGGCAGCATGTAATTGCGCTCGATTTGCTGTGATAGTTTCTGACACGGTGTTGCGGACGGGAAGCATTAGCTGGCGCACATCAAGAGCCCGTTTCGCCTGGTGACGGTGTCGAGAAGAAGGCGCGCCAACATCCAGCTTCTGCAACATCGACGGCCGACGATGAGTGACTGTCGCCACATCCTCGATCGACGACTTCAAACCTTCAATCAACCAACAAGGAAGACTGGAAGCACGTAAAATTTTAGCACTGTATGGCAGGCCTCAGCTTGCATCACAAAATTACAGCAACTTAACATGAACCTTTGTTGTTTATTGTCCCATTTGCATTACCAAGCAGGGTCCCTTCCTTTTCCGAAATGAACTCGAGTGTCGTTGAAATTCAGACGCCAGCATTAAAGTAATATCATTCCAATTCACTGCTTTAATTTCAAATTTCAGTTAAGGTATTCATAGCTGGCTACAATATTTAGATTACACAAGCACAGATTAAGAGTGCGAGATTTTTTAGCATGTTTTAGCTTACCTGTGACTGCAGCTCAAATTGGTACGTACTAAATGTTTTTGTTAATTGTTCAGAATCGTTTAATTCATGTTCAAAGTTAAATCTCTTATTTCTAAATTGCGTAGATTCAAGTAGCTTTTGAAATGATTGTTGAGGTAGCCCAAGACTAACCTTATTTTATTGAATTTCGTAGTGCTTCAGAAACAAAGTTCACTATTAATTTCAGTCAGTAAATTAACTTTCAGTTTTCCGGTCTTATTAATTCTTTTGCTAAATTAAGTCAGAGTGTAGCGAAATTTATTACTTCTGGCAAACATTCAGTTTTCACACAACACGTGTCAACCTTCAGTTGCCACGCTTTTAGTGCTAATTATATGTGCATTAATCTTTCATTTTCAGTTATTATAGTAGCTGTGCATAGGACTGGCGACTGCAATTTTCCCCAAATCTTAAATATCTAATTAACGCCAATTAATTGTTAACGTAACAACAGCATATTAATTTTACCATTTTCTCAAAATTAATTTCCACCAATTTCATTTGAATTTTTCCTTTCATTTAGATGTAACCCTTTCCTGATTAACTTCGGTGACGATTGCTTTTCCCAAATTTCCATTAGGTACACGCGGTTTAATTTTTCACTGTCATTACGGTCGATAAGTGAGGGGGAGGTTAAACATGCTTAAGCCGTCCTCACACGGGACGCATTAACTACCGTTTGCGTGGAGCTGTTTTGTGACGTCACTTCCTGCTATTTCACTCTGAAGAGCCGTTTCGTCACGTGGAACAAAAAATAAGTTCTGCAATATTTGGGTGACTTGTCACGTGAAGTAGAACCAATAAAAAGCAATTAGACTTTCTGCGTCACAAACGGACCATGCGAGACGCTATATTGTATTTCTCGTTTTCAGCTGCAGCCCACACTAGGTGTTTTTTTTTTTTTTCCTAGAACTTACAGCCTGTTGAACCGAGCGAGGTGGCGCAGTGGTTAGCACACTGGACTCGCATTCGGGAGGACGACGGTTCAATCCCGTCTCCGGCCATCCTAATTTAGGTTTTCCGTGATTTCCCTAACTCGTTTCAGGCAAATGCCGGGATGGTTCCTTTGAAAGGGCACGGCCGATTTCCTTCCCAATCCTTCCCTAACCCGAGCTTGCGCCCCGTCTCTAATGGCCTCGTTGTCGACGGGACGTTAAACACTAACCACCACCACTACAGCCTGTGAATATGTACTATTTAGAAGCACCAGGGCATTGAGGAGCTCTTGAAAACACGTAAACACATCATTATTGGTACGATTTGTTGTAACAAAAGGACGAGTAACGTCTTATTGGTGGTTGAAGACTTTTCGTATTTAATTATTTTCGTGTTTCAAACTCGCGTATTATGAAAGTACGCCGTTTTAAGGCAACGGCACACTGAAGTTCCATCAAAAGTGCCTCGTCCTTGGTCTGATTCAATAAAATTAAATTTAAATTAATAACATATTCCTTCAGAAGAATGTAACGTAGAATACAAGGGAATTCATTGCTGGATTTTAGCGTAGCGTAATTGGTAGAGATGCCGAGTTATGAAATAAGGTACGGTGATCAGCCAGAACATTATGACCAACTACGTAATAGTCGGTAAGTGCACCTTTGGCACGGATAACAGCGGTGACGCATCGTGGCATGGACGCAATGAAGCTTTGGTAGGTCGATGTTAGATAGTTGTTCGGGGAAGGAGACCAGACAGCGTGGTCATCGGTCTCATCGGATTAGGGAAGGATGGGGAAGGAAATCGGCCGTGCCCTTTCAGAGGAACCATCCCGGCATTCGCCTGGAGTGATTTAGGGAAATCACGGAAAACCTAAATCAGGATGGCCAGACGCGGGATTGACCCGTCGTCCTCCCGAATGCGAGTCCAGTGTCTAACCACTGCGCCACCTCGCTCGGTGTAGGTCGATGGAGGGAGCAGGCACCACATGGGCACACACAAGTAATCTAATTCCCGTAAATTCCGGGGAGGGGGCCGAAGAGATCTGACACCACGTTCAATCCCATCTGACATGTGTTTGATTGCCGGCCATTATGGCCGAGGGGTTCTAGGCGCTTCAATCCGGAACCGCGCTGCTGCTACCGTCGCAGGTTCGAATCCTGCCTCGGGCATGGATGTGTGTGATGTCGTTAGGTTAGTGAGATTTAAGTAGTTCTAAGTCTAGGGGACTGAAGGCCTCAGATGTTAAGTCCCATAGTGCTTAGAGCCATTTGAACCATTTTTGTGTTCGATTGGGTTTCAGATCTGACGGGTTAGGGCGCAGCTTACCAATTGGAACTCGCCACTGTGTTCCTCGAACCACCCTATCACATTCCTGGCATTGTGACATGGCGGATTATCTTGTTGAAAAATGCCACTACTGTCGGGAAACATGATGGTCACAAAGGGATGTACGTGATCTGCAACCAGCGTGCGATACTTTGACCGTCATGGCGCCTTGCACGAGCTCCTCTGGACCAACGGATGCCAACGCGAATGTTACCCAGAGCATAATGGAGCCTGTAACCTCCCCCTCACTTATCGACCTTAATGACAGTGAAAAATTAAACCGCGTGTACCTAATGGAAATTTGGGAAAAGCAATCGTCACCGAAGTTCATTTGTTGGTAAAGAGGGAGGAAAGGGTTACATCTAAATGAAAGGAAAAATGCAAATGAAACTGGTGGAAATTAATTTTGAAAAGGGGTAAAGTTAATAAAGAAAGTAAATGTGCGGCCGTTACGTTAACGATTAACTAGCGTTAATTGGATATTTGAGATTTGGGGGAAATTACGGTCGCCAGTCCTAAGGACAATTACTATATTAACTGAAAAAAAAAGGTTATTACACATATAATTAGCACTAGAAGTGTGGCAACTGAAGGTTGACACATGTAGTGTGAAAACTGAAAGTTTGTCAGAAGTAACAAATTTCGCTAGACTCTGACTTAATTTAGCAAAAGAATTAATAAAACCGGAAAATCGAAAGTTAATGTAGTGACTGAAGTTAATAGTGAGCTTTGTTTCTGAAGCACATCGAAATTCAGTAAAATACGGTTAGTCTTGGACTACCTCAACAATCATTTCAAAAGCTACTTGAATCTACGCAATTTAGAAATAAGAGATTTAACTTTAAACTTGAATTAAATGATTCTGAACAATTAACAATAGTAAAATTTAGTACGTACCAAGCTGAGCTGCAGTCACAGGTAAGCTAAAATATGGTAACAAAACTCGCACTCTTAATTTGTTCTTGTGTAATCTGAATATTGTAGCCAGCTATGAATACTTTAACTGAACTTTGAAATTAAAGCAGTGAAATCAAATTAGCTATATTACTTTAATGCTGGCGTTTGAATTTCAACGACACTCGGGTTCATTTCGGTAAAGGAAGGGACCCTGGTTGGTGATGCAACTGGGAAAATGAGCAACAAAGGTTCATGCTACGTTGCTGTAATTTTGTGATTTGAACAGTTTTAAAAGCTGTGGTCTGCCTTACAGTTCTAAAACTTTACGTGTGTCCAGTCTTCCTTGTTGGTTGATTGAAGGTTTGAAGCCGTCGATTGAGGAGCTGGCGACAGTCACTCATCGTCGGCCGTCGCTGTTGCAGAAGCTGGATGTTGGCGCGCCTTCTTCTCGACACGGTCACCAGACGAAACGGGCTCTTGATGTGCGCCAGCTAATGTTTCCCGTCCGCAACACCATGTCAGAAACTATCACTGCGAGTCGAACGCAATTACATGCTGCCAAACCCCGAAAGCGCGGCAACTCGCGGGAGCATCACACAACACACCTGCTCCACTGCACCACTCCAGCCAGACTCCCCCTGCCCGCGCTCCACGCGGCAAAGTTAACACTACCAAAGATCCTACACACTTTGATTCTTCACACGACCTATAGATGTAATCGTTCGATAGCAGTTTTCCCTAGGCAAGACCCAGCGTAAAAGTACAAATAATATTTACGAAACAAACCAATTATACATCGACATAAATGCATATATATATATATATATATATATATATATATATATATATATATATATACAAATAGTAAAACAATTACAATATGTAAAGACACAGAAATGTCATATCTTGAGGTAACAAAACAAGGAAAAAAATTTCAGTACCATAGATGGAAATAGGAGGATATGCATTTCCGGCGTTACAAGCCGCCACCAGCTTGTCTCCGTCACGCAGTACAGATGTCAAGGACCTGCTACCTTGGAAGACGGCGGATTCGTGGCCTCTTCAGCATATTGTAGAGGATATCGGGATTCATGAGACGACGCAACGCTCTGCCATTGCGCCAACGTCCAGAGCCGATGGTCACGTGCCCATTTCAACCGAAGCTGCCGATGCCGTGGTGTTAACAGTGGCATATGCATGGGTTGTCGGCTGCGCAAGCCCACCGTTAGGAGTGTCCGGTGCACTGCGTGTTCACACAAACTTGTAGTCTGCCCAGCATTAAAGTCTGATGTTATTTCCTCCACAGTTCGCCGGCTGTAATGTATTGCCAGTCTGCCCAGTCTACAACGTCCGGCATCTGCAATGAAGGTTGACCGCCCAGTCCCATGACGTCCCATGACGTTCCGCACTGTCGCCTGATAAACAAAATAAGAGCCTACGGAATATCAGACCAGCTGTGTGGCTGGATTGAAGAGTTTTTAGCAAACAGAACACAGCGTGTTGTTATCGATGGAGAGACGTCTACAGACGTTAAAGTAACCTCTGGCGTGCCACAGGGGAGTGTTATGGGACCATTGCTTTTCACAATATATATAAATGACCTAGTAGATAGTGTCGGAAGTTCCATGCGGCTTTTCGCGGATGATGCTGTGGTATACAGAGAAGTTGCAGCATTAGAAAATTGCAGCGAAATGCAGGAAGATCTGCAGCGGATAGGCCCTTGGTGCAGGGAGTGGCAACTGACCCTTAACATAGACAAATGTAACGTATTGCGAATATATAGAAAGAAGGATCCTTTTTTGTATGATTATATGATAGCGGAACAAACACTGGTAGCAGTTACTTCTGTAAAATATCTGGGAGTATGCGTGCGGAACGATTTGAAGTGGAATGATCATATAAAATTAGTTGTTGGTAAGGCGGGTACCAGGTTGAGATTCATTGGGAGAGTCCTTAGAAAATGTAGTCCATCAACAAAGGAGGTGGCTTACAAAACACTCGTTCGACCTATACTTGAATATTGCTCATCAGTGTGGGATCCGTACCAGGTCGGGTTGACAGGGGAGATAGAGAAGATCCAAAGAAGAGCGGCGCGTTTCGTCACAGGGTTATTTGCTAACCGTGACAGCGTTACGGAGATGTTTAACAAACTCCAGAGGCAGACTCTGCAAGAGAGGCGCTCTGCATCGCGGTGTAGCTTGCTCGTCAGGTTTCGAGAGGGTGCGTTTCTGGATGAGGTATCGAATATATTGCTTCCCCCTACTTATACTTCCCGAGGAGATCACGAATGTAAGATTAGAGAGATTAGAGCGCGCACGGAGGCTTTCAGACAGTCGTTCTTCCTGCGAACAATACGCGACTGGAACAGGAAAGGGAGGTAATGACAGTGGCACGTAGAGTGCCCTCCGCCACACACCGTTGGGTGGCTTGCGGAGTATAAATGTAGATGTAGATGTAGATGTAGATGTAGAACGTGGTTTCACGACAGCACTCCTCGAACACCTGACAAGTCGTCCAGTTTCCTTTGGGCCATCACAGTCTGTCCTCGGTCCAACTCAGATAGACCGAGCACTTATCGCGCACTTCCCCATTCCACAAACGGACAGCACGCTCACCGACACTACACGCACTTTGTGTGTGTCAGACTGGCAGTCATTCCTCGCCACATGACGCTGCTATCGCCTGGAATGGTTTATATCGATAGTGGGTCTGTGGTCATAATGGCCGCGCGGGATTAGCCGAGCGGTCTATGGGCGCTGCAGTCATGGACTGTGCAGCTGGTCCCGGTGGAGGTTCGGGTCCTCCCTCGGGCATGGGTGTGTGTGTGTTTGTCCTTAGGATAATTTAATTAAGTAGTGTGTAAGCTTAGGGACTGCTGACTTTAGCAGTTAAGTCCCATAACATTTCACACACATTTGAACATTTGGTCATAATTTTCTGGCTCCGCGTATTATAAAGAGCTGTGAAAACTTCTTAATAAATCAATAGAAACAATTTCCGAAATGTTAGATGTTACGTAAATATAACTGCGCTGCTTCTGAGGGTTAAGTTTTTCCGGTTTTGTCAGGTTTTTATAAGCTGATGACTTATAACACGAGCATGGATACGGAAGTTTTTGTTCATGCGTATTACAGGCAGAAAAAACATGACAAATATTCCTACAGAAGGATTGTGAACCATTGTTTTAACGTCAAATTTCCGTTAACGCACGTCGCAGTAAGAGTAAAACTACGTATTTCTTCTCGCTTCCTACATGTCGCGAAGTTCTTCATTTGTGTGGCCATAGTGTCCGTAGTTATTTACATACGCTATAAATCATCCGGAAATCACCGTAAGAACAAATCAACTTATTCTTAACGAACTGTTTTTCGATCTAAAAGCAAATCAAAATGTCAATAACTTAATTACAGACCACTGATGATGCTTTACCTCAATAAAGCGAAACGCTTCTGGTGAAAAAAAAAACACGCATTTTTGTAGTTGCAACGACAGAACAAAAATACCCTCAAGAATATCGCGAAATGATCATGGCAATAAAATCAGGAAATTTCGAACTCACACTGATGCTTATTACTTCCGTATCACCTCCCGATCACCTAAAATGATTACTGCGCTGCTAAAGCACATACAGATGGAAGCAAATCAAACGACGGAATGGGTTCAGATATAATAGTACTCACCTATTACTGCTCATGGTAGGTAACAAGAGCTCAAATAACCAAGACAGCACTTTGGCATTCTAAATGCACTTGAATGACTAATCTAACGAAAATTGACTGTCCCACACCGCAAGCGGGATAACATTGGATTCGTTACGAAATTCGAAGAATCAAGACTCCTTGGTCGAAAAAGTATGATCCAAAGCCAGGAGGTCGCAGAAGCACATCCGGCAGGTAGATTTTGGAGAGTTTAAAGTTCATACGTGGTTGTGGGGCAATGAAGTAGGCGATAATCTTGCTGCGAGAGGAGACCGAGCACGGAAAACAATAACTTACAGCGAAATATCTATTGTACAATAAAGAAGAGGAAAGAGAAGAGTTAAGATACAAAACGGGATTTGTGTGGCAGCGAACCAAAAACGGGGGAAACACAAAACCGGATTTCCCTACTGTGCGCCAAAGCTTAACGATTAAGCTATCACTACCACAGAACTTTAAAAAAAAAAAAAAAAAAAGTTCAAATGGCTCTGAGCACTATGGGACTTAACATCTGTGGTCATCAGTCCCCTAGAACTTAGAACTACTTAAACCTAACTATGCTAAGGACATCGCACACATCCATGCCCGAGGCAGGATTCGAACGTGGACCGTAGCGGTCACCCGGTTCCAGACTGAAGCGCCTAGAACTTTACAGATATGACGTTAGTTAGTCAGAGATGTTTACAGGCCGAGGAAAATTGAAAGCCTATTATAAACGTTTCAAAATAACTGAGGACGCACTGTGCACATGTAATGGAGGAGAAAAAACTATTGACCATCTCCTTTTACCCTCCAGTAATTTAGTGGAAGAGAGGGGCATCTCACGAAACAAATAACTGAGGAAGGAGAACGATGGCCCATCAATAAATCAGCACCTTTTTTACAATTTTTGCAATTCAACAGAGTTCTCACTTCAATCACAATCCTTTGGTGTCAAGTTTAACTTCATACATACCCTGAAAATGTAGGATGAGTGAAAGAAGGTTAAAAGATTTATGATCATAATTCAAGATAGAGATCGGTACATGTAGATAGAAATGTAATATTTCTGTAAATTATGAAGTCTGGTGTATTCGGAATATACCGAGGCAGAAGAGAATTGAAGCGTCTGAGATGTGGTGTTACAGAAGAATCTTGAAAGTTAGGTAAACTGATAAGGCAAGGAATGAGGAGGTTTTCCTCACAATCGACGAAGGAAGGGACGTAGGGAAAACGCTAACAAGAAGAAGGGACGGGATGACAATGCCTGTTAAGAGCCGGCCGCTGTGGCCGAGCGGTTCTAGGCGCTTCAGTCCAGAACCGCGCTGCTGCTGCGGTCGCAGGTTCGAATCCTGCCTCGGGCATGGATGTGTGTGATGTCCTTAGGTTATTTAGGTTTAAGTAGTTCTCAGTCTAGGGGACTGATGACCTCAGATGTTAAGTCCCATTGTACTTAGAGCCATTTGAACCTGTTAAGACATCAGGCAATAACTTCCATGGTACTAATGGGAGCAGTGGAGGGTGAAACTGCAAGGAAGATAGTGACTGGAATATACCCAGAAAAAAATTGAAAAGGAAGGTTTCAGCCTGAATACCAATTAAGTTCCTTTCAGAGTACGCTGATGCATTAGCTCCATACTTAACAATCATATACAACCGTTCGCTCGACGAAAGATCCATACCAAAAGACTGGAAAGTTGCACAGGTTACGCCAACATTTAAGAAAAGTAGTAGAAGTAATCCACTAAATTACAGGCCCATATCGTAAACGTCGATATGCGACAGGATTTTGGAACATATATTGTGTTCAATCATTACGAATTACCTTGACGAAAACTGTCTATTGACACACAGTCAACATGGATTAAGAAAACATCGTTCCTGTGAAACACAGCTAGCTCTTTATTCACATGAAGTATTGAGTGTTATTGACAAGGGATTTCAGATCGATTCCGTATTTCTGGATTTCCGGAAGGCTTTTGATACTGTATCACACAAGTGGCTTGTAGTGAAATTGCGTGCTGATGGAATATCGTCTCAGTTATGTGACTGGATTTGTGATTTCCTGTCAGAGAGGTCACAGTTCGTAGTATTTGACGGAAAGCCACCGAATAAAACAGAAGTGATTTCTGGCGTTCTCCAAGGTAGTGTTATAGGTTTTTTGCTGTTCCTTATCCATATAAACGATTTGGGAGACCATCTGAGCAGCCGTCTTCGGTTGTTTGCAGATGACGCTGTCGTTTATCGAATAATAAAGTCATCAGAAGATCAAATCAAACTGCAAAACGATTTAGTAAAGATATCTGAATGGTGCGAAAATTGGCAGTTGACCCTAAATAACGAAAAATGTGAGGTCATCCACATGAGTGCTAAAAGGAATCCGTTAAACTTCGGCTACACGATTAATCAATCTGATCTAAAAGCCGTCAATTGAACTAAGACAGGTATTACAGTTACGAACACCTTAAATTGAAAGGAATACGTAGAAAAAGTTGTGGGGAAGGCTAACCAAAGACTGTGTTTTATTGGCAGGACACTTAGGAAATGTAACAGGTCAACTAAGGAGACTGCCTACACTACTCTTGTCCGTCCTCTTTTAGAATACTGCTGCGCGGTGCGGGATTCTTACCAGATGGGACTGACGGAGTACATAGAAAAATTTCAAAGAAGGGCCGCACGTTTTGTATTATCGCGTAATATTGGAGAGAGTGTCACAGAAATGACACAGTATTTGGGCTGGACATCATTAAAAGAAAGGCGTTTTTCGTTGCGACGGAATCTTCTCACAAAATTCCAGTCACCAACTTTCTCCTCCGAATGCGGAAATATTTTGTTGACATCGACCTACATAGGGAGAAACGATCACCACGATAAAATAAGGGAAATCAGAGCTCGTACGGAAAGTCATAAGTGTTCGTTCTTTCCGCGCGCTATACGAGATTGGAATAATAGAGAATTGTGAAGGTGGTTCGATGAACCCTCTGGCAGGCACTTAAATGTGATTTGCAGAGCATCCATGTAGGTGCAGATGTAGAGGTGATACTTTGAGCTGAAGTGGTATAGGAGAGGAATTCCTGGCGAATCACATCTCCAGCCAGGAGACTGATGACAAAAATAGAAAATTCTAATTTCGCATTTGGAAAGCAATGTACTTAATGTAACTGTATGAGATGTGTTATCATAACTAGTCTAAAATTCTGCAGATAACATTTTAAATTGACCTTCGTACATGTAATACAACAATGTAATAAATAGCATGTCAAGCAGACAATAACCTTTTTAAATGAAAGTTTTATTCTACCGTACAATCATGATTTCGGTCTTTGGACATTTTCAAGTACCACATTGTTGGGTAGGAGCAGACTTTAACAAAAGAAGTCGTCGCCGATCATATATTAATTAAAGTTGGATGTATAATGCAAGTGTCACAGCATAAAAACCAGAACGTATTCACAAAAATGTCTAGCAGAAATAAAACAAAACATGTGTGAGAGACATTGAATTATTTAATGGTCTCCAAAATCAGTCGTTACGTGTGCAGATACCATCATCTTAAGCCAGATAAATAACCTTGCAAAAATGGAAGAGAATAGGGGGAACCAACAGTGGTACGTAAAGTACCTTCCACCAGATTGTAGATGAAGAAGGAAACGTAATGTATGGAAAAGTAGGTCGGCAGAAAAATTTGGCTGTTTGCTGTATTATTTCGCATTATCGAATCCAAAGCTATGACTATCAGCCACCGTTACCTAGCACAAAGTGATATTTCTGTTTCGTCCCTAACATGCTGGCGTAACGCACAGACTAAATACTGAGAGACAGTCACATACATGTGTGAGTTTATAGAAGTTTTTGTGACTCCTCCTATTCATCACAACGCACATGTCATAGAAGTGGTTTAACTTTGTTTCACTGCGATTCTCAACACTTTGCTACCTGATTAAATACGCCCGAAGTGACAGGTAAAGTAATGTTGCCTGCGAGGCTATTGTCTGTGGGTTTAATGGGGATCCACCGGAGCTGCCAAAGTCCCCGAGATCACGCCAGCGAACTTCAAGGTTCGCGCCACAACTCTGCTCTGGAGCGTCGACTTCCTTGATGCGATTTGCACTGCGACTGGCTGGCGCCAGAACTTCCTCAGATGTGACGCCACGCGATTCCACGATAGTCATCCGCAAACAGCACCGGCTTCTCTGCGGCATTTCCCTGCAGTCGGCTCTCCGAGTATGTTACACACGGACGCCAGCTTCCTCGAAGCGCCGACATTCCGGCCAAGCGCGCCATTATCTTCGCGGACCCAATTTCAGGAAGTGGACCCCACTGTCGTCATTTGTGACTTAATTCTTATCGCGCTTGGTTCCTCTCAGATAACAATGCCACGTAACTCTCCCTCTCTTTTAACTTCTTTGTTTCAGCTGGGAAATTTGACAGCCAAAACACACACATAGTACAGAAACCTTATGTCCGTTAAAAAACGAAGAACGTGAAAGGTGACAATAATTGAGGATGGAGTAAGATACGATCGTAAACTATCCACCCTCCTGCTATTTGATCTACTCATACAACAAGCAGTAAATGTAACACAGCGGAACTTAGGGGAAGTCCAATAATTAAGAGAGGATCTTTTTTTTTTTGTAATATGGATTCCCCTTTCCCCTTGGTAAGTTTTGAGACGTGGTGGGACCTCTCCCTATCCCTCCAGTGAGGTTGAAATAAAAATAAGTGGTAAAAATAATTTTTTTTAATAAATCGTTTTAAACGTTGATTAAATCGCTTCAATAAAACAATGTTTCAGTATACGCAGTGTGTTAAACAGTGTTTTAACACGTTATTAGAAACACCTGAAATTAAGCATGCCAATCCTGCGTAGTATAAGGATGGATAAACAGAGACAGACAGACCGACAAAAGGCTTTAAGGAAAAATTTTGAGGTGTTTAAAAACTAAATGTCACTAAAGCTTTACCTACTTTGCAGGTGAAAGATAACAATGTTTGTGCCTTCCTCTGAACCATATGATAAAGTAGCTTTTGAGTCTCTTGGTTTATATAATCAGTAAGACAGTTCTTGTCGGTGAATTTCACTTTAGTCCGCAAACAATTAACTTCTTCCTCTCACGTGAGTTTAGACTTGTCGGCTTGCCGTTTAGCCGACCGGAGTGGCCGAGCGGTTCTAGGCGCTTTAGTCTGGAACCGCGCGACCGCTACGGTCGCAGGTTCGAATCCTGCCTCGGGCATGGATTTGTGTGATGTCCTTAGGTTAGTTAGGTTTAAGTAGTTCTAAGTTCTAGGGGACTGATGATCTCAGATGTTAAGTCCCATAGTTCTCAGAGCCATTAGAACCATTTGAACCTTGCCGTTTAACATAGACATTGTAAAAAATTTTATACACTCCTGGAAATGGAAAAAAGAACACATTGACACCGGTGTGTCAGACCCACCATACTTGCTCCGGACACTGCGAGAGGGCTGTACAAGCAATGATCACACGCACGGCACAGCGAACACACCAGGAACCGCGGTGTTGGCCGTCGAATGGCGCTAGCTGCGCAGCATTTGTGCACCGCCGCCGTCAGTGTCAGCCAGTTTGCCGTGGCATACGGAGCTCCATCGCAGTCTTTAACACTGGTAGCATGCCGCGACAGCGTGGACGTGAACCGTATGTGCAGTTGACGGACTTTGAGAGAGGGCGTATAGTGGGCATGCGGGAGGCCGGGTGGACGTACCGCCGAATTGTTCAACACGTAGGGCGTGAGGTCTCCACAGTACATCGATGTTGTCGCCAGTGGTCGGCGGAAGGTGCACGTGCCCGTCGACCTGCGACCGGACCGCAGCGACGCACGGATGCACGCCAAGACCGTAGGATCCTACGCAGTGCCGTAGGGGACCGCACCGCCACTTCCCAGCAAATTAGGGACACTGTTGCTCCTGGGGTATCGGCGAGGACCATTCGCAACCGTCTCCATGAAGCTGGGTTACGGTCCCGCACACCGTTAGGCCGTCTTCCGCTCACGCCCCAACATCGTGCAGCCCGCCTCCAGTGGTGTCGCGACAGGCGTGAATGGAGGGACGAATGGAGACGTGTCGTCTTCAGCGATGAGAGTTGCTTCTGCCTTGGTGCCAATGATGGTCGTATGCGTGTTTGGCGCCGTGCAGGTGAGCGCCACAATCAGGACTGCATACGACCGAGGCACACAGGGCCAACACCCGGCATCATGGTGTGGGGAGCGATCTCCTACACTGGCCGTACACCACTGGTGATCGTCGAGGGGACACTGAATAGTGCACGGTACATGCAAACCGTCATCGAACCCATCGTTCTACCATTCCTAGACCGGCAAGGAAACTTGCTGTTCGAACAGGACAATGCACGTCCGCATGTATCCCGTGCCACCCAACGTGCTCTAGAAGGTGTAAGTCAACTACCCTGGCCAGCAAGATCTCCGGAACTGTCCCCTATTGAGCATGTTTGGGACTGGATGAAGCGTCGTCTCACGCGGTCTGCACGTCCAGTACAAACGCTGGTCCAACTGAGGCGCCAGGTGGAAATGGCATGGCAAGCCGTTCCACAGGACTACATCCAGCATCTCTACGATCGTCTCCATGGGAGAATAGCAGCCTGCATTGCTGCGAAAGGTGGATATACACTGTACTAGTGCCGACATTGTGCATGCTCTGTGTGCCTGTGTCTATGGGCCTGTGGTTCTGTCAGTGTGATCATGTGATGTATCTGACCCCAGGAATGTGTCAATAAAGTTTCCCCTTCCTGGGACAATGAATTCACGGTGTTCTTATTTCAATTTCCAGGAGTGTACAAATTATGTCGAACGCAATAACATCGCATTATACGCGTTGCAGTATATCACGACTGACTCAGTGTCACGCAGTGGTTTCGACCGGTGCATCAGAGAACTCCCCGCATGAAATCTAACACTTGTACAGCACTTGTTTAGAATCGGGGAATCCCGAACGTGCACACGTGTAAAGCATTCAGTTCAGAGAGCCATAAGGATTAGTGAGCATTTAGTATTGTCTACTCTCAGGAATCATTATGTAACACAGAAAGCTGTCCGTCATAATGACGTATATTCTTTAAATTAAAATTTTACCTGAGGTTTTCGCCGGCGGCGGTGGTCTAGCGGTTCCAGGCGCTCAGTCCGGAGCCGCGCGACTGCTACGGTCGCAGGTTCGAATCCTGCCTCGGGCATGGATGTGTGTGATGTCCTTAGGTTAGTTAGGTTTAAGTAGTTCTAAGTTCTAGGGGACTGATGACCATAGATGTTAAGTCCCATAGTGCTCAGAGCCATTTTGAACCTGAGGTTTTCAAGGCCCTCCCCCTTTAAATGAGATATGGTGAGATTTTGCCGGATCTCTCCCCTCCCTGGCCCCCCCCCTCCTATTTTGAGCTTACGTATTTAATGGTTGTTCCCTTTGCAAAAGCATTTACAATTCAGGAAAAAGAAATAAGGACTACAAGTTTCGCAGCCGGCATTTTAATTCTGTCAGGACTTGCAAGAGCAGCTGTCCAGAATAGACAGTGTCTTGAGCCGCGATTATTAGATAACTAATCACTTTTCGATTGGCCCTTATAAAAAAAGGGGCAACCGAATGTATCTCAATTAAACAGCTGATTAGGAAGCGAGACACTAAAAGCAGTGGACGAGTTTTGTCCTCACCAACGGATGCTACTGATTAGTCCATTAATTTCGTGTGTAATTATGCACACCCTCTGCGACTAAACAGTGAAATTTCTCACTGGTGGCCTACCAGTCAACGAAAAATGTGCGCTTTCAGCCCTGTGGAGCTTGCTGTCATCTTGGTCGAACGCTCAGGCACTATGTCGTACCTCTACTGGCCCAGTAAATCACCCGATTCCATGGGGAATGCCTGGTATCATGTGGAACATTTGAAGAATCGAAGAATCGTAGCATTCAACATCCCCACAGTTTGGTGCCTCTATACGATCTAATCATCAATGTGTTGTTTCAGGTAGACATGACGCGTGTGCTTGCTTTTTAGGGTACTGTACCTCAATCGGTAAAAACTGAACCCTTATAGGGTAACCTCGCTGTCCATCTGTCTGTCTGTCTGTTCGATTGTTAAGAATCTTTTTTTCTCAGGAATTGGTAGACGTATGAAGCTAACATTTATGTCACATAATAAGGTTTATAACCCCTTTTCAATGTACAAAAATTAAGCTTCTAAATTAATGCAGTCAAAAGATACGGCCATTTACGTCACATATTTCGATACTCACAAACTCACTCATTAAAACCTATGGGGTATTTCCCATTGGCCTCGAGTCATGAAACTTGACAGGAAGCAAGGCTCTGCACTACAAATGGTGAATGAAATCCAAATTTGTTAATTTGTTATATCACACGAAAAATATATCTTTTTGTCATTTGTTGTCTGACTGTCTGTGTATCCATCTGTTAAGACCCCTTTTTCTCAGAAACTGGTAGACGTATGAAGTAGAAATTTATTTCACATACTAAGGTCTACGGTCCCCGGCGGCGTACAAACATTAAGCTTGTAGGTCAATGCTCTACAAAGTTACGGCCATTTATGTCACATCATGTTTACGTTAGTGACTATTAAATTTTTTTTTCCCACTATTGAAATTTCGGCCTTAGGCCATTATCAAGTGCAGATGTTTTGGCTTCAAGCCATGTCTACTTTATACAAGCTGACGCATGCATATGTCGTTGTCATATATGGACTACGCACTACTTAGCAGCGTTACGAACATATATAACAACAAATGACATGGCTTAAAGCCGAAATACCTGCACGTGGTTCAAATGGCTCTGAGCACTATGGGACTTAACTTCTAAGGTCATCAGTCCCCTAGAACTTAGAACTACTTAAACCTAACTAACCTAAGGACATCACACACATCCATGCCCGAGGCAGGATTCGAACCTGCGACCGTAGCGGCCGCGCGGTTCCAGACTGTAGCGCCTTTAACCGCTTGGCCACCGCGGCACCTGCACGTGATAATGGCCTAAGGCCGAAATTACAATAGTGGAAATAAAAAGTTTAACAGTTACTGGCGTAAACATGATGTCTTTCAAGAAATTTCACGTGACTGTAAATCCCAGTTATGAAAAATTTATGTCAGATATTTGCATACTCGCCAAGCCACTCTCCAAAAACTATAGGATGCCGTGCACTTACAATCATGAAATTCGGCTAGAAGCAAGGTTCTACAGTACATTAAAGGAAAAAATCCTGAAATTGTTAATTTGTTATCATATCACACGAAAATAACATTTTTGGTCTTTTTTTTTTTTTTTTTACCTTACTGACTGACTGTCCGTCTGCTAAGACCCCTTTTCTCAGGAACAGGGTGACGCATCAAGTTTAAATTTGTGTCATGTACTAAAGTCTATGGTGTCTTGGCAGCGTACAAAATTTAAGCTTCTACCTCAATGCAATCAAAAGATACGGCCATTTAAGTCACGTGTTTTGATATCTTGACAGTATCAATATGGAGACAGTCAAAAATCGTCGAAATTCTCGATTTCCGAGAATGATGAACCATTCATATACATACACTAAGATCCAAAGGAACTGGCATAGGCAAGGGTATTCAAATACAGGGTTATGTAAACAGGCAGAATGCGGCGCTGGCGCAGTAGTTTGATCGGTTACTGCTGCTGCAATGGCAGGTTATCCAGATTTAAGTGAGACTGAACATGGTGTTATAGTCGGCGCACGAGCGATGGGATACAGCATCACCGAGATAGCGACGAAGCAGGGATTTTCCCCTACAATCATTTCATGAGTGTACCGAGAATATCAGGAGTCCGACAAAACATAACTCTCCACCATCGCAGCAGCTGGAAGAAGATCCTGTAACAACGGGACCAACGACAACTGAATTGTTCAAAATGACACAAACGCAACCCTTCCACAAATTGCTGCAGATTGCAATGCTGGGCCATCAACAAGTGCCAGCGTGCGAATCATTCAACGAAACATCATCGATATGGGCTTTCGGGGCTGAGGGTCCACTCGTGTACCCTTTATGATTGCACACCACAAAGTTTTACGCCTCGCCTGGACCTGTCAACATCCACATTGGACTGTTGATGACTTGAAACATGTTGCCTGTTGAAACATGTTGCCTGGTCGTGTAACCTCCCGCTCACTTATCGACCTTAATGACAGTGAAAAACGAAACCGCGTGTACCAAATGGGAATTTTGGAAAAGCAATCGTCACCGAAGTTAACCTGTCGGTAAAGAGGGAGGAAAGGGTTACATCTAAATGAAAGGAAAAATGCTAATGAAAAGGGGTAAAGTTAATAAAGAAAGTAAATGTGCAGCCGTTACGTTAACAATTAACTAGCTATAATTAGGTATTTGGGATTTGGGGGAAATTATGGTCGCCAGTCCTAAGGACAATTACTATAGTAACTGAAAAAGAAAGGTTATTACACATATAATTAGCACTAGAAGCGTGGCAACTGAAGGTTGACATGTGTAGTGTGAAAACTGAAAGTTTGCCAGAAGTAATAAATTTCGCTATACTCTGACTTAATTTAGCAAAAGAATTAATAAAACCGCAAAATCGAAAGTTAATTTAGTGACTGAAGTTAATAGTGAGCTTTCTTTTTGAAGCACATCGAAATTCAGTAAAATACGGTTAGTCTTGGACTACCTCAACAATCATTTCAAAAGCTACTTGAATCTACGCAATTTAGAAAGAAGAGATTTAACTTTGTACTTGAATTAAATGATTCTGAACAATTAACTATAGTAAATTTAGTACGTACCAAGCTGAGCTGCAGTCACAGGTAAGCCAAAATACGGTAACAAAACTCGCACTCTTAATTTGTGCTAGTGTAATCTAAATATTTTAGCCAGCTATGAATACCTTAATTGAAATTTGAAATTAAAGGAGTGAAATAAAATATTACTTTAATGCTGGCGTTTGAATTTCAATGACACTCGGGTTCATTCCGGAAAAGGAAGGGACCCTGCTTGGTAATGCAATTGGGACAATGAGCAACAAAGGTTCATGCTACGTTGCTGTAATTTTGTGATTTGAACAGTTTGAAATGCTGAGGTCTGCCATACAGTTCTAGAACTTTACGTGCGTCCAGTCTTCCTTGTTGGTTGATTGAAGGTTTGAAGCCGTCGATCGAGGAGGTGGCGACAGTCACTCATTGTCGGCCGTCGCTGTTGCAGAAGCTGGATGTTGGCGCGCCTTCTTCTCGACACGGTCACCAGACGAAACGGGCTCTTGATGTGCGCCAGCTAATGCTTCCCGTCCGCGACACCATGTCAGAAACTATCATCGCAAGTCGAGCGCAATTACATGCTGCCAAACCCGGAAAGCGCGGCAACTCGCGGGAGCGTCACACAACACACCTGCTCCACTCGCTGCTCCAGCCAGACTCCCTCTGCTCTGCCCGCGCTCCACGCGACAGAGTTAACACTACCAAAGATCCTACACACTTTGATTCTTCACACGACCTATCGATGTAATCGTTCGATAGCGTAGTTTTCCCTAGGTAAGACCCAGCGTAAAAATACAAATAATATTCACGAAACAAACCAATTATACATCGTCATAAATGTATAAATCTATATATACCAACAGTAAAACAATTACAATATACAAAGAGACAGAAATGTCATATCTTGAGGTAACAAAGCAAGGAAAAAAAAATAGTACAATAGATGAAAATAGGAGGATATGTATTTCCGGCGTTACAGTCGGACAACTCTCGTTTCAAATTGTATCGAGCGGATAGACGTGTACAGGAATGAAGATAACCTCATCATGAATCCACAGAGAACTCTGACAGGTGGCACGTACGTAAGCGTCCTGTCTGATCACCTGCATCCATTCACGTCCACTGCGCGTTTCGACAGTCTCGGGCAATTCCAGCAGGACAATGCGACACCTCACACGTCCAGAATTGCTACAGAGTAGTTCCAGGGACACTCTTCTGGGTTTAAACACCTCCTCTGGTCACCAAACTCTCCAGACATGAACATTACTGAGCATATCTGGGATGCCTTGCAACGTGCTGTTCAGAAGAGGTATCCATCCTCTCGTACCCTTCCGGATTTATGGACACCCGTGCTAGATCCATGGTGTCAGTTCCCTCCAGCATTACTTCAGACATTATTCGAGTCCATGCCACGTCGTGTTGCGGCACTTCTGCGTGCTCGCTGGGGCCTTACACGATATCAAACAGATGTACCAGTTTCTTTGGCTCTTCAGTGTTATTCAGTTTGTACGGAATTCTCGATGCGTGATTCGTACTCACACTTAGCCCCATGTTGTGTTTTTAGTCATCTCATTGGTTTGAAGCGGACAGCCACAAATTCTTCTCCTGGCAAATGCTTCAACTGAGAAAACCACTTGCACCCATAGTCCTGAAAAATTTCTTGCATACGTTTTAATTTTTCTCTTTTTCTACAGTATTCGCTTTGCGCAACTTCTTCAGGTACCGTAGAAGTCATTTGTTGATGTCTGAACCCATGACCTATCATCTTATCCCTTATTCTTGACGATGTTTTCCACATGTAACTCTCCTCAGCGATTCTGCAGAGACCAATCATTAGCATTTCTTAGGAGTCAGCGTAATTTCAGACATTCTTTTACACAAGAACCTCGTTTATCCGGACTTCATTACTCCGAATATCCGGTCTATAGGTATAAATCTGTTCTTATCTTTTCCTTTTTCAAAACGAATGTTTTCTGCATACGGTTGCTGCAGTACAGTATATGCACAGTTGTTATGTTGTCACCGCATGCAGCATAGAGATCGCTGGTCCCAAGCTTCTAGCTATCGTAACTACGGTCAGTGTTGATTGCGGATTCCCTCCATACAGAGTTAACAACCTGTACCGGTATTGTTCTTTACTTCCCGTACTTGATAGTGCCATAGATTGCAAAATGACAGTGATGCTGGTTATGGCATGGTGACTACCGACGTAATTTCAATTGCCGCCTGTTGTAATACAGGGAAAGACATTAGTGGTGAAGGGGACAAGGAAAGTGATGGATCAAGAAAGAAAATAATGCCTCATGTGGAGGCTAAGGCAGAGCTGGAAAAACTAACAGTTTACCCGGAACGTCAGCCGGGAACAACTCCAGCCGAACGTCTGCGCGATTATAATTGCTCTCAGTGTAAGTAGGCTGTTTATGTTTTCGCTGTTTATGTTTTCTTATTGGCAACGTTACGTAGCGCTCTGTATGAAAATCACTGGCTGTGCTGTGTGCAGCCTGTGGCTAGTTTGCATTGTTGTCTGCCATTGTAGTGTTAGGCAGCGGCAGCTGGATGTGAACAGCGCGTAGCGTTGCGCAGTTAAGAGGTGAGCCGCCAGCAGTGGTGGATGTGAGGAGAGAGATGGCGGAGTTTTGAAATTACATATATTATGACTATTAAGGTAAATACATTGTTGGCTCTCTATTAATATCTTTCATTTGCTAACTATCCCTATCAGTAGTTAGTGCCTTCTGTAGTTTGAATCTTTTATTTAGCTGGCAGTAGTTCGCTCGCTGTATTGCAGTAGTTCGAGTAATGAAGATTTTTGTGAGGTAAGTGATTTCTGAAAGGTATAGTTTAATGTCACTCAGGGCCATTCTTTTGCAGGGATCTTTTATAGTCAGATTGCGTTGCGCTAAAAATATTGTGTGTCACTTTAGTGAACGTTTGAGTACGTTCAGTTTTGCTCAGCTGTTTGAAAAGCAAATAGTGTAAGAGGTTCATCAGCACAGTCGTGTAAAATTGTTCTAAAGGGGACGTTTCATCAGTCACTACAAAAGTTTGAGACGAAACATATTTACACGTTATTTCAGTAAATAAACGTAAGTAGACAACAGTAACTGACGAGTTTAAGTGCCAAAAAAGGGTTTCTAGGTAATGCCAACGAAATATTTGTACGATGCAGCATAAACTAAGGAAAAAAAAACGATGTACCACGAAGGAATTATCCAAATTAAACGCAAATCGGTAGGTGCGATGTACATACACAAACAAACAAATAATTAAAATTTCAGAAAAATTGGATTATTTTGTCAAGAGAAAGTGGTTCGTGGTGTGGTTTCCTGTAGTCATGTCCTAGTTCATGAACCACGGGCAACGTATGAGTGGCCAAGTAAGTGGTCCTGACAGTCGCGATACCAGTTACTTTGGAAGAAGGCTGGGCATCTCGGACATATTCTGAGTCGTGGTCACCTTTGTGCTCATACGGCAAAGACTACCCAATCCAACGGTTAGTCCCTCAACCGTTAGGGGTAAAACCCAATGCGACTCGGGGCAAGTAAGGCTAGCAACATGCTTCCCCGGTACTTCTAATATGATGCTGGCAACAATCAGAGCAAAATGCCTCGGACCTTCGGAGGTGACGGAGTCCCACCTCTAACTGACAAACCAGGGACTCCTAAGATACGACTTGGCAAACAAATGGTAATGAGATGGGGAGCTACACTCCTGGAAATTGAAATAAGAACACCGTGAATTCATTGTCCCAGGAAGGGGAAACTTTATTGACACATTCCTGGGGTCAGATACATCACATGATCACACTGACAGAACCACAGGCACATAGACACAGGCAACAGAGCATGCACAATGTCGGCACTAGTACAGTGTATATCCACCTTTCGCAGCAATGCAGGCTGCTATTCTCCCATGGAGACGATCGTAGAGATGCTGGATGTAGTCCTGTGGAACGGCTTGCCATGCCATTTCCACCTGGCGCCTCAGTTGGACCAGCGTTCGTGCTGGACGTGCAGACCGCGTGAGACGACGCTTCATCCAGTCCCAAACATGCTCAATGGGGGACAGATCCGGAGATCTTGCTGGTCAGGGTAGTTGACTTACACCTTCTAGAGCACGTTGGGTGGCACGGGCTACATGCGGACGTGCATTGTCCTGTTGGAACAGCAAGTTCCCTTGCCGGTATAGGAATGGTAGAACGATGGGTTCGATGACGGTTTGGATGTACCGTGCACTATTCAGTGTCCCCTCGACGATCACCAGTGGTGTACGGCCAGTGTAGGAGATCGCTCCCCACACCATGATGCCGGGTGTTGGCCCTGTGTGCCTCGGTCGTATGCAGTCCTGATTGTGGCGCTCACCTGCACGGCGCCAAACACGCATACGACCATCATTGGCACCAAGGCAGAAGCGACTCTCATCGCTGAAGACGACACGTCTCCATTCGTCCCTCCATTCACGCCTGTCGCGACACCACTGGAGGCGGGCTGCACGATGTTGGGGCGTGAGCGGAAGACGGCCTAACGGTGTGCGGGACCGTAGCCGAGCTTCATGGAGACGGTTGCGAATGGTCCTCGCCGATACCCCAGGAGCAACAGTGTCCCTAATTTGCTGGGAAGTGGCGGTGCGGTCCCCTACGGCACTGCGTAGGATCCTACGGTCTTGGCGTGCATCCGTGCATCGCTGCGGTCCGGTCCCAGGTCGACGGGCACGTGCACCTTCCGCCGACCACTGGCGACAACATCGATGTACTGTGGAGACCTCACGCCCCACGTGTTGAGCAATTCGGCGGTACGTCCACCCGGCCTCCCGCATGCTCACTATACGCCCTCGCTCAAAGTCCGTCAACTGCACATACGGTTCACGTCCACGCTGTCGCGGCATACTACCAGTGTTAAAGACTGCGATGGAGCTCCGTATGCCACGGCAAACTGGCTGACACTGACGGCGGCGGTGCACAAATGCTGCGCAGCTAGCGCCATTCGACGGGCAACACCGCGGTTCCTGGTGCGTCCGCTGTGCCGTGCGTGTGATCATTGCTTGTACAGCCCTCTCGCAGTGTCCGGAGCAAGTATGGTGGGTCTGACACACCGGTGTCAATGTGTTCTTTTTTCCATTTCCAGCAGTGTATTAATATCGATGGGGGCTAATCTGGGAAGAAGGTAGAGCTGGCAGAGTCTGCAAGTAAGATGGGGCTGGACGTTTTAGCTGTTAGTGACATTCGGGTAAGGGGTGAGAAAGAAGAGGAAGTGGGAGAATACAAGGTCTACCTGTCAGGAGTCAAAGCAGGAATAGCACAATGGGGTGTAGGGCTTTACATCAGGAAAGAAATGGAACCCAGCGTAGTTGCAATAAGGTATGTAAACGAACGACTGATGTGGATAGATCTGACAGTGTCTAGCAAGAAAATTAGGATTGTGTCAGTATATTCGCATTGTGAAGGGACAGATCAAGATGAGATGGATAGTTTTTATGAGGCACTCAGTGATGTAGTTGTTAAAGGACAAGAACAGTGTTCTGCTCATGGGGGATTTTAATGCCAGGATTGGAAATCGAGCAGAAGGGTATGAAAAGGTTATGGGTAAATTTGGAGAGGATATGGAGGCCAACAGGAACCGGAAACAACTCTTGGATTTCTGTGCCAGAATGGGCTTAGTAATCACAAACTCCTTTTTTAAACATAAGAACATTCACTGGTATATTTGGGAAGGCAGTGGAACCAGATCTGTCATTGACTATATAATAACAGATCAGGAATTCAGGAAGGCTGTGAGGGACACACGTGTATTAAGAGGATTCTTTGATGACACTGATCACTATTTAAACTGCAGTGAAATTGGTATTGTGAGGCCGAAATTACAGGAGGTCAGGTCCATATGTAGGAGGATAAGAGTGGAGAAACTTCAGGATAAGGAAATCAGGCACAAGTACATAACAGCGATCTCAGAAAGGTACCAGTTAGTTGAATGTAGTCAATTACAGTCATTGGAAAAGGAATGGACAAGGTACAGGGACACAGTACTAGAAGTGGCTAAAGAATGTCTTGGAACAGTAGTGTGTAAAAGTAGGATGAAGCAAACAGCTTGGTGGAATGACACAGTCAAGGCAGCCTGTAAAAGGAAAAAGAAGGCGTATCAAAAATGGCTACATACCAGAACACAGGTAGACAGAGGAAGTTATGTTGTAGAAAGAAACAAAGCCAGACAGGTAATTGCAGCATCAAAGAAGAAATCTTGGGAAGACTTTGGAAACAGGTTGGATACTATGGGTCAAGCTGCTGGAAAACCATTCTGGAGTGTAATTAGCAGTCTTCGAAAGGGAGGTAAGAAGGATATGACAATTATTTTGGACAGGTCAGGAAAACTGCTGGTGAATCCTCTGGATGCCTTGGGCAGATGGAGGGAATATTTTGAAGAGTTGCTCAATGTAGGTGAAAATACGATCAGTAATGTTTCAGATTTCGAGGTAGAATGGGATAGGAATGATGATGGAAATAGGATCACATTTGAGGAAGTGGAGAAAATGATAAATAGATTGCAGTGCAATAAAGCAGCTGGGGTGGACGAAATTAAGTCGGAACTCATCAAATACAGTGGAATGTCAGGTCTTAAACGGCTACACAGGATAATTGAAATGGCCTGGGAGTCGGGACTGGACAAAAGCAGCAACCACACCAATCTTTAAACATGGAAACAGAAAAGATTGTATTAATTACAGAGGTATCTTAAAGAGATACCTCTGTAGTTGTTACAATCTTTTCTGTTGTGGGTAATATCTTCTCAGGTATTGTTGAAAAGAAAGTGCGAGTATTAGTTGAGGACCAATTGGATGAAAATCAGTGTGGGTTTAGGCCTCTTACAGGTTTTTGGACCGGATCTTTAGCTTACGGCAAATAATGGAGAAGTGTTATGAGTGGAACAGGGAATTGTATCTATGCTTTATAGATCTAGAAAAGGCATATGACCGGGTTCCTAGGAGGAAGTTTTTGTCTGTTCTACGAGATTATGGAATAGGAGGCAAACTTTTGCAAGCAATTAAAGGTCTTTACATGGATAGTCAGGCAGCAGTTAGAGTTGACGGTAAATTGAGTTCATGGTTCAGAGTAGTTTCAGGGGTAAGACAAGGCTGCAACCTGTCTCCACTGTTGTTCATATTATTTATGGATCATATGTTGAAAAGAATAGACTGGCTGGGTGAGATTAAGATATGTGAACACAAAATAAGCAGTCTTGCATATGCGGATGAATTAGTTGTGATGGCAGATTCGATTGAAAGTTTGCAAAGTAATATTTCAGAGCTAGATCAGAAATGTAAGGACTATGGTATGAAGATTAGCATCTCCAAAACGAAAGTAATGTCAGTGGGAAAGAAATATAAACGGATTGAGTGCCAAATAGGAGGAACAAAGTTAGAACAGGTGGACGGTCTCAAGTACTTAGGATGCATATTCTCACAGGATGGCAGCATAGTGAAAGAACTGGAAGCGAGGTGTAGCAAAGCTAATGCAGTGACGCTCAGCTACGATCTACTCTCTTCTGCAAGAAGGAAGTCAGTACCAAGACTAAGTTATCTGTGCACCGCTAAATCTTTCGACCAACTTTGTTGTATGGGAGCGAAAGCTGGGTGGATTCAGGTTACCTTATCAACAAGGTTGAGGTTACGGATATGAAAGTAGCTAGGATGATTGCAGGTACTAGTAGATGGGAAAAATGGCAGGAGGGTGTCCACAATGAGGAAATCAAAGAAAAACTGGGAATGAACTCTATAGATGTAGCAGTCAGGGCGAACAGGCTTAGATGGTGGGGTCATGTTACACGCATGGGAGAAGCAAGGTTGCCCAAGAGACTCATGGATTCAGCAGTAGAGGGTAGGAGGAGTCGGGGCAGACCGAGGAGAAGGTACCTGGATTCGGTTAAGAATGATTTTGAAGTAATAGGTTTAACATCAGAAGAGGCACCAATGTTAGCACTGAATAGGGGATCATGGAGGAACTGTATAAGGGGGGCTATGCTCCAGACTGAACGCTGAAAGGCATAATCAGTCTTAAATGATGATGATGATGATGATGATGATGTATTCTGTTCGAGTATAATGACTTTTCAGGTGTGCCGCAGGGGAGTGTCATAGGACCGTTGCTATTCACAATATACATAAATGAACTGGTGGATGACATCGGAAGTTCACTGAGGCTTTTTGCAGATGATGCTGTGGTGTATCGAGAGGTTGTAACAATGGAAAATTGTACTGAAATGCAGGAGGATCTGCAGCGAATTGACGCATGGTGCAAGGAATGGCAATTGAATCTCAATGTAGACAAGTGTAATGTGCTTCGAATACACAGAAAGATAGATCCTTTATCATTTAGCTACAAAATAGCAGGTCAGCAACTGGAAGCAGTTAATACCATATATTATCTGGGAGTACGCATTAGGAGTGATTTAAAATGGAATGATCATATAATGTTGATCGTCGGTAAAGCAGATGCCAGACTGAGATTCATTGGAAGAATCCTAAGGAAATGCAATCCGAAAACAAAGGAAGTAGGTTACAGTACGCTTGTTCGCCCACTGCCTGAATACTGCTCAGCAGTGTGGGATCCGTGCCAGATAGGGGTGATAGAAGATATAGAGAAGATCCAACGGAGAGCAGCGCGCTTCGTTACAGGATCATTTAGTAATCGCGAAAGCGTTACGGAGATGATAGATAAACTCCAGTGGAAGACTCTGCAGGAGAGACGCTCAGTAGCTCGGTACGGGCATTTGTCAAAGTTTCGAGAACATACCTTCACCGAAGAGTCAAGCAGTATATTGCTCCCTCCTACGTATATCTCGCGAAGAGACTATGAGGATAAAATCAGAGAGATTAGAGCCCACACAGAGACATACCGACAATCCTTCTTTCCACGAACAATACGAGACTGGAATAGAAGGGAGAACCGATAGAGGTACTCAAGGTACCCTCCGCCACACACCGTCAGGTGGCTTGCGGAGTATGGATGTAGATGTAGATGTAATTGACATGAATTGATTAAACATCATCCAAAATAAAGAATTAAGAATTTTCAACTTTTATAGTGCAGTCTTCCTCAGTTACGTGTAATATTACGGTATATTAATAATTTTTACTTATGGACCGTCTGACAGCAACTGAAAAAAACACAATTTTAGTGCCATACGCGTTTCGCCTTTATTTTCTGGAAGGCATCATCAGTGGCAGGTTGCGTGGACAATTTCCTACATATTACGCTCCTGTTGCATTTTTGGTGTTGTTCTTCTTCTTATGAACGCCAATTTGCGGTTTTTTTCCCCATTCCACAACACTATGCACTGAACGCTTGTTTTAAAGCAATTAAGAATTTGATGACTACTAAATAGAACAAGATTCACAATTCGGTCAGTCGCGTCAAAGTAACTCATAAATCATCTAAAAAGCAATAACACATTCGGAAAGCAAAAAAAGAACAACAACAAAAAACACACGCCACGAATGAATTATCCGAATGGGACGGATTTCGGTGTATCTGATGTACATGTACAGACAAACACATGATTATAATTTCAGAAAGATTGAACGGTGCACAGATAACTTAGTCTTGGTACTGACTTCTTTCTTACAGAAGAGAGTAGATCGTAGCTGAGCGTCACTGCATTAGCTTTGCTACACCTCGCTTCCAGTTCTTTCACTATGTTGCCATCCTGTGAGAATATGCATCCTAAGTACTTGAAACCGTCCACCTGTTCTAACTTTGTTTCTCCTATTTGGCACTCAATCCGTTTATATTTCTTTCCCACTGACATTACTTTCGTTTTGGAGATGCTAATCTTCATACCATAGTCCTTACATTTCTGATCTAGCTCTGAAATATTACTTTGCAAACTTTCAATCGAATCTGCCATCACAACTAAGTCATCTGCATATGCAAGACTGCTTATTTTGTGTTCACATATCTTAATCTCACCCAGCCAGTCTATTGTTTTCAACATATGATCCATAAATAATATGAACAACAGCGGAGACAGGTTGCAGCCTTGTCTTACCCCTGAAACTACTCTGAACCATGAACTCAATTTACCGTCAACTCTAACTGCTGCCTGACTATCCATGTAAAGATCTTTAATTGCTTGCAAAAGTTTGCCTCCTATTCCATAATCTCGTAGAACAGACAATAACTTCCTCCTAGGAACCCGGTCATATGCCTTTTCTAGATCTATAAAGCATAGATACAATTCTCTGTTCCACTCATAACACTTCTCCATTATTTGCCGTAAGCTAAAGATCTGGTCCTGACAACCTCTAAGAGGCCTAAACCCACACTGATTTTCATCCAATTGGTCCTCAACTAATACTCGCACTTTCCTTTCAACAATACCTGAGAAGATTTTACCCACAACGCTGATTAAAGAGATACCTCTGTAGTTGTTACAATCTTTTCTGTTTCCATGTTTAAAGATTGGTGTGATTACAGAATACGTGTTCCAAAATTCTACAACTGATCGACGTTAAAGATATAGGTCTATAGTTCTGCATTAACACGGCCAATTAGCATACTTTGAGATTAGACAACCCGATGCCGCCTGGCACGGTGTACTTCTCTTTGTACCTCGGTTACAGTGTAGTGAGGGCAGCTGGTTGGGTTGTCACGGAGCGGCATCGGCTCGCCCGGCCGCGTAACGCAACGCGTGCGCGTGCCCGGCCAGTTGGCAGCGGAACTATTTTGGAGCCGCGGCGCCGCTAAATCTCTCGTCAGGCAGTTAGCGGGTGTGTCAGGGCGCGCTGCCCCCGGCCGGCCGCGGCCGGCCCCCGCTCCCGCCCCCGCCCCCGCCGCCGCGCCGGTCCGCCTTCGAAGCGGCCGCCAGGGAGCGCAGCCAAGAACGCAGCCGCAGCCGCGCGGCCGGCCTTTAGCTCTCCGCCGCTGCTGCCACCTGCCCGCTCAGCAGGAGCTGTTGCCGGAAGGAGCGCTGGGGGCTGCAGGGCCGACGCGAGGTCGGCGGTTCATCTCTTCGCCGCAGGTGCCAGGCAAAAAGCTTCGCACCTTGGGAAGGTAGTGAGACAGGGTTGTAGCCTACCCCGACGTTATTCAATCTGTACATTGAACAAGCAGTAAAGGAAACAAAAGCAAAATTTGGAGTAGGAATCAAAATCCACGAAGAAAATATAAAAACTTTGCGATATTCCGATGACATTGTAATTCTGTCGGAGACAGCAGAGGACCTGGAAGACAGGTTGAATGGACAGTGTCTTGAAAGGAGGATGTGAGATGAATGTTAACAAAAGCAAAACGAGCAAAATGGAATAAATGGAATGTAATCGAATTAAATAAGGTGATGCTAAGGGGATTAGGGAGCGAGACACTTACTGGACGAGTTTTGCTATTTGGGAACGAAATAACTGATGATGGCTGAAGTAGAGAGGATATAATATTTAGACTGCCAATGGTAACAACAGAATTTCAGAAGAAGAGAAATTTGCTAATATGGAATATTGATTTAAATGTTAGGAAGTCTTTACTTACGATATTTGTATGGAGTATGGCTATGTACGTAAGTGAAACATGGATAATAAACAGCTTAGACAGAAAGAGAAGAGAAGCTTTCGAAATGTGATGCTGCATAAGAATTTTGAACATTAGATGGGTCGATCACGTAACTAACGAGGAGATACTGAACAGAATCGGGGAGACGAGAAAATTTTGGCACAACCTAAGCAAAAGAAGACTGAGGCATCACAGTATCACCAATTTCGTATTGGAGAGAAGTGTGGATGGTAAAAATCGTAGAGAGAGACAGGGAGATGAATACACCAAGCAGCCTCAGAAGGGTGTAGGTTTCAGTGGGTATTCGGAGACGAAGACGCTCACACAGGATAGAGCATCATGGAGAGCTGCGTCAAACTAGTCTTCGTAGTGAAGACCACAACGCCGGCCGGAGTGGCCGTGCGGCTCTGGGCGCTACAGTCTGGAGCCGCGTGACCGCTACGGTCGCAGGTTCGAATCCTGCCTTGGGCATGGATGTGTGTGATGTCCTTAGGTTAGTTAGGTTTAAGTAGTTCTAAGTTCTAGGGGACTGATGACCACAGCAGTTAATTCCCATAGTGCTCAGAGCCATTTGAACCATTTTTGAAGACCACAATAACAACAAGAGGGCGAAGTCCATCAGTGGTAGAAAGAAGGAGTTGGGAGGAGATCAGTGGGGAAATGGGGGAAGGAAACCCCTCTGTAGCAGAAAGGCTCAAAACTACTAAAGGAAAAGATGAAAATCGTGAGGTGTGTGTGTGTGTGTTTGTGTGTGGGTGGGTGGGTGGGTGGATGGGTGGGTGTGGTTGCCAATCCAGCGCAGACACAACGGCATAGTGGTGGCGTCCAATGACCACTCTACTGGCAGTCTACATTCACATTCACGTGCAGTGTCTGATCAAAAGAATCCGGACACCTAGTATTACTCATTAATATAGGGTGTGTCCACCCTCTGCTTATGACAGTTTGACTCTGCTCGGCAACTTTCAGTAAGGCGTCCGAATCTCTGTGGAGGAATGGCGGCCCATTCTTCCTCAAGAGCCAAAACCGGAGCATGTAGCGCTGTGGCCTGCTGGAGTCTGCAGCAAAGCCGACGCTGTGACTCAGTCCAAAAGTGTTCCACTGCTCTGGTTGGTATACTGGCAGCCCAGGCTATTCCAGGAATGTTACTCGACGCAGACTATTGCCTCGCAGATCCTATTTTATGACAGGATCCAATGACAGAGTGTAATGTTCTTTACAAAATTTAGTGAAATACTTAAGGGGGGTAGGACGTCAAACGGGCCGACTTGGAGCAGGAGAGGCATTACAGGACATTTTAATTTCCAGTGCCTATACTTTTACAAATGAATTCATAAAACTCTGTCAGCATTACCAGGAAGGATTCAGGATTCACACTAAAGTTCGTACCCTTTCGTGGTCGTGCGGTAGCGTTCTCGCTTTCCACGCCCGGGTTCCCGGGTTCGATTCCCGGCGGGGTCAGGGATTTTCTCTGCCTCGTGATGGCTGGGTGTTGTGTGCTGTCCTTAGGTTAGTTAGGTTTAAGTAGTTCTAAGTTCTAGGGGACTGATGACCATAGATGTTAAGTCCCGTAGTGCTCAGAGCCATTTGAACCATTTTTGAACTCAAGTTCGAAAACACAACAAAATAAATTTTTTTTTACGTGTGAAATTTCATCATGTTTTTCACTTACTAATGGCAGCATCTGTTGCTATAGGTACACTTTTTTTCATAAGTTAGGGAGATTCTTCGATGAATTTTGCACAGCACACATACCATACTTAAAGGTGTATGAAACTCTAGAATTTATTTAATTTATGAAAAAACGAATGAGCTGTTATATTTCAAACTTCATGATTAGAAAAAAAACACAAATTTATAGTTAATTACCTCAATGTTTACCACAGTTCTTAATAGATTTGGAAAATTCTAGAGTTTCTTACACCTTCAAATATGGTTTGTATGCTGTGGAAAATTCATCGAAGAATCTCTCTTACTTATGAAGAAAAGTGTATCTATAGCAAATGCTGCCGTTACTAAGTGAAAAAAATGATGAAATTTCAAGCCGGCCGGAGTGGCCGAGCGGTTCTAGGCGCTACAGTCTGGAACCGCGCGACCGCTACGGTCGCAGGTTCGAATCCTGCCTCGGGCATGGATGTGTGTGATGTCCTTAGGTTAGTTAGGTTTAAGTAGTTATACGTTCTAGGAGACTGATGACCTCAGAAGTTAAGTCCCATAGTGCTCAGAGCCATTTGAACCATTTTTGATGAAATTTCACATGTAAAAAAAATGATTTGGTTATTATTTTCGAAGTTCCACGGCTAAAAGTGTGAATTCTGAATCCTCCCTGGTCATGCTGACAAAGTTTTATGAATTTATTTCTAAAAGTATAGACAGTGGAAATTAAAATATCCTGTGGTGCCTCCCCTGCTCCAAGTCGGCCCGTTTGACGTCTTACCCCCCTTAAGGGGCTCCGGAAAGGCTCAAAATCATGAAAAGTTCAATTTTTACTTTTTTGCGTTTTCTGAATCTGCAGACTATTACCTTTTAATAGATATATAATTTATTCAATTCCGAAGACTACAACTATTTTTAATTTTTTTTTGAAATGTGTTCTTCATGGGCGTGACCCACTGTGGCGCTGTTAAACTGCTGTCAAATGGTGTTATTATTAACGTCCGTGTTCATCAGGTACATTTTAGTGATGTGAGATAAAGTATGTGTTGTGGCTAACCTGTGATGGTTCAATATATATCGCTGGTGTGATTGTCGATTGTTTCATGTTTATTTACTCTGTCGTTATCTCGAAAATATTCGTAATTAATTCTGTTTCTTGAGTCTCTGTTTTGTTGAAGTATAATAATGAGTAAAAGTAAAGTTATTAGAAATCCTCTGAAGGCTTTTAAGAAAAGGAGAAATGTTGGAAAGCCAAAGGTATGTGTTATTACTGTAAATAATAACATTCTAACATGGTACGAGCGATGCTTGCTTTAGACAAGGAACGCCTTCGGGCTGCAGACAGGGCTGTAAAGAGTCTAGAAATACAAGCAAGAGTAAACAGGAGGAGGAACAAGAGGAAGCTGGAGGAGGAGTTTGCAGAGGATGAAGATAATCCATCCTATGGACCTGGAATGCACTAAAAAGTTAATCCAATCTTTGTCGCTGGATTCCCAAAACTTTTATTTTCTCATACTAATTACATGTTTTCTAAGGATCTTCCAAACATATTTGTTTCAAACTTTCAGTAAATGTTACACAGTACCTTCTGCATAATTTAACACAGCCTTTTTCCAAAAAACTGTATATTTTTGAATATATAAATAAAAAATTGCAGAAAAAGTTGTAAATTTTCATTACAATTGAAAAAAAAATCATCTTTAATAACTGAAATAAAATTTTGTGAAATCCCTGTGTTAAGTTGTAGCCCATATTCCAATAAATAATCTGTAAAAAGTTCAACTTCCTACCTCAAATACTTTGTGAGGAAAGATGTAATTTATAAGCGTTATTTTAACATTGCAAGTATAGGGCGTTCCGGAGCCCCTTAAATAATTGCCTGAACTGGGAATGCGTACAAAACTGGAGTTGTAACTGCAAGTGCTGTGCATACTCTGTGTTATGGTTAGCAAAACTTTATACGAACTGACTGGGCAATGTAACTCCCAATACCAAAAAAGAAATGCAGTCACTGCAAAATACTTTCAGCCCCTTAAGTACTGAATCCTCTGGCCCTGTTCAAAACTCATAATTTTGGTCCCTGTGCACGTAACAAATAAATAACTTTGTCTTACCTCTAAAGCAGCAACGGTGGAGAGCGTTATATTCTGCTCTCTCATGAAGAAGAATTAAATATACTAGCTACAGGCTCAGTGTGTGCCGTCCTGACCATAATACTTAGAAATATACATGAAATTCTTTTTTCTGATATAATGAAAACATTTAAGAAAAATTGAATGTCTTAAAAACATATGACGTGAACAGGGAGGCGGTAGTGACTTGGGTGAATTATTAATACTGACTTTTTCAGTAGTGAAGATGTATTTGAAGTTAAGTTTGGTTTTTCAAAACATCTGACTACTGACATTACATTACTCTGAAAAATTACATCATTTTTACTAAATGAAAACTTTCATTGCTGACGTAGACACAAACAATGAGATTTGTTACACCAAGTTGTAAGTGGTTCATCACCCTGCTGGAGCAAATGTAATCTCGATGTATTGCTCACTTGCTAGAAAGGCAATTCACAGGCGCTGCTTGAGACATAAAATATCTTTGCCCCTATTAAAAGAGAGCTGCAATAGAGTCGCAGGTCAGAGCAGTCTCTGCGGCAGTTGCAGTCGCTCGCTGCTACAGTGTAGTTGTGGTCTGTCGCTGAGGACACTTTCCCGTGGATTACAGTGTCATCAGCAAACAGTCGCAGATTGCTGCTCACCCTATCCGTCAGATTCTCTATGTACGTCGTTTGTTAGAAGAGTATACGATTTTTTTTTTTAAATCGCGAGCACCAGATAGATCTGAATCTAGCACGCTTGCGAGAGCCGACCTTAAAACATCATGTGCACGCATGACGTTTTTCACGCCTATCGATAGCGTCAGTTGCTGGCAAGCAGCAGTTGAGTGAGGTAGTGTGTAGTGCTCGCGTCGGTTATTCGTTGGAAGGGAAGTGATGGAAAGACAGGAGCAGCGCTACTGCGTCAAATTTTGCCAGAAACAGGGCAGCAGCCAGGTTGGAAACCATTCGGAAGATTCAGACGGCTTTCGGTGACAACGCTATGGGTATCACACAGATATTATGCAGTGGTACAAGAAATTTAAAGACGGCTGCACGTCGGTGGGGTGCGAGCCATACTCTGGTCGTCCATTAACTGCCGAAATGACCAGTTCATTGTCAAAGTAAGCGCTGTGGTGATGCGGGATCGTCGTGCGACCACCACAGAAACTGCAGAAGAGTTGGGCATCAGCACTTTTCCGGTGTATTTCACAGTGAGCGAAGATTTGGCCATGAAGAGTGAGTCAGCCACAGTTGCTGACGGCGGAGTAAAACTAACTTCGTGTAAAAGTCTCACAGGACATGCTGGACTCCACAGACAGTGACCCCGACTTCTTAAACACCATAATCACTTGTGACGTGTCCTGGGTGTACGGGTACGTCCTGGAAACCAAGTTCCAGTCGTCACAATGGAAGCAATCCTCGTCACTAAGACCAAAGAATACCTGCCAAGGGCACAGCAGTGTTAAAGTGATGTTGACTTATTTCTTTGACGCCCACGGTGTGGTACAAAATGGTTCAAATAGCTCTGAGCGCTATGGGACTTAGCTGTTGTGGTCATCAGTCCCCTAGAACGTATAACTACTTAAACCTACCTAACCTAAGGACATCACACACATCCATGCCCGAGGCAGGATTCGAACCTGTGACTGTAGCGGTCGCGCGGTTCCAAACTGTAGCGCCTCTAACCGCTCGGCCACATCGGCCGGCACGGTGTGGTACAGCATGAGTACACACCACAGGGTCAAGCAATGACCAAAGAGTACTATAGCGATGTATTCTGTCGCCTACGTGATGCTGTATGACTTGTGGTCAACAGGAAATAGGCGCCTCCATCACGACAATACTCCAGCACATTCCTTGCGATTAATTCAGACTTTCTTGGGGAAAAACCGGATTCCTGTGCTTTTTAGTGGATGAGTGCCAGGAAGTGCAATATTAAAACTTGGCGAGAACTTCCAAATGATTTATTTGTTTCCACTACGGTGCTCCGTTCACCTCGGTCTGTGTCACGGGGCCCTGCAATGCTGAGGAAGCACCCCAGCAGCCTGTGCAACGCAATGCTGTGTCGTGCCGGGCACGGCCAGCCCACTGAGTTCCGATGATGTCAGGATGGCTGCGCCAACAGCTGACTCCGCGGCCATCATCCTGGTTGACTCTGCGCTGTTCCAACAGGAGCTGTAGGCCGGCCCTACAGCTGCTTCTTCCTCGCTGGCGTAGCTGAGAAGGCAGCAGCAATGACTGCCCACGATCTGGCATCCGAATCTTTGGCCCTCACCTCGCAAGTCTCCGGCGTGTGTCGGGAGCCGAAACGACTGCCTGTGGCTGTGGGCCAGAGAGTGGCCTGCCACTGGCTGGCTGTGGACCCCGCGTCAGCCCCAGAGGGTCGAACCAACGATCTGCTGTGGACTGGGATGCTGGCACCTCATCTGTTGCTGCATGTAGCCTAGTGGTGTTATACGAGGGCAGTTCAATAAGTAATGCAACACATTTTTTTTCTGAAACAGGGGTTGTTTTATTCAGCATTGAAATACACCAGGTTCTTCCCCAATCTTTTAGCTACACAACACTATTTTTCAACGTAATCTCCATTCAATGCTACGGCCTTACGCCACCTTGAAATGAGGGCCTGTATGCCTGCACGGTACCATTCCACTAGTCGATGTCGGAGCCAACGTCGTACTGCATCAATGACTTCTTCATCATCCGCGTAGTGCCTCCCACGGATTGCGTCCTTCATTGGGCCAAACGTATGGAAATCCGACGGTGCGAGATCAGGGCTGTAGGGTGCATGAGGAAGAACAGTCCACTGAAGTTTTGTGAGCTCCTTTCAGGTGCGAAGACTTGTGTGAGGTCTTGCGTTGTCATGAAGAAGGAGAAGTTCGTTCAGATTTTTGTGAACAATTGTGACAGCACTACCAACAGAGATGTCAAGTTGAGCACTGAGTTGTTTGATGGTGATCCGTCGATCATCTCGAACGAGTGTGTTCGCACGCTCCGCCATTGCAGGAGTCACAGCTGTGCACGGCCGGCCCGCACGCGGGAGATCAGACAGTCTTGCTTGACCTTGCGGCGATGATGACACACGCTTTGCCCAACGACTCACCGTGCTTTTGTCCACTGCCAGATCACCGTAGACATTCTGCAAGCGCCTATGAATATCTGAAATGCCCTGGTTTTCCGCCAAAAGAAACTCTATCACTGCCCGTTGTTTGCAACGCACATCCGTTACAGACGCCATTTTAACAGCTCCGTACAGCGCTGCCACCTGTCGGAAGTCAATGAATCTATACGAGACGAAGCGGGAATGTTTGAAAATATTCCACAAGAAATTTCCGGTTTTTTCAACCAAAATTGGCCGAGAAAAAAAATGTGTTGCATTACTTATTGAACTGCCCTCGTACATCCCACCATCCATGAGAGCTGCCACCCTCGAATGAATCTCGTTAGAATAAGGCACCTATTTATACTCGGCTGTGTGCCTCTGTTTTACCAAGCGCACTGCTTCACATCACGTATGCATAACACTTAGGTTGGACAGTGGCCCTCTTCTGCCTGTGACTTGCGCCGTGGAAACTGCTGTGTGCGCCCTCTCCGGCAGTTCTACGCCCCTGTGCCCTCTATTTGCCTTCACAACTGCTGGTATGCGTAACTTACTGCAATACGGCCTGCACCTAGCTGCAACTCGTGCTCCGAATATCGCACAAAACTAACTTTCCCTATCCTAAACGGTGGTGCAGCTACAGCCTGCCGGCCGGAGTGGCCATACGGTTCTAGGCGCTACAGTCTGGAGCCGAGCGAACGCTACGGTCGCAGGTTCGAATCCTGCCTCGGGCATGGGGGACAAGTTCCTTACATCAAAATAAGAAAGACGTTCATATAAGTATACGCCCAAGTATCCAAAGTTTATTAATGAAAGTTAACGAAACTTTATGTTTAAATCATACATAGTCTCACCCTGAAAGTGTCATCAACTCAGAAACTCATAATAAATGTATGTAAAACGTCGTCCTCTTGCTCTCATGCACGCAAGGTATAATCGAATCATGGACTGTCGCATACTTTCAAATACTCCCTGACGGTGTTCGACTACTTTGAGGGATTCCTCGACAGGTGAATGAAGAGTCTCTGAACCCAGGTTGACCGTTGAATGAACCAATTGTATAAGGTGCTCCAGAGATAAAAACTAAAAGGGTTGAGGTGGAGGGAACGTGCAGACCATAGGACTGGTCCTTCTCCACCTATCCTACAGTCATGATAGATACGAGCCAGAGTATCTAGAGCAATGAGATTAAATTATGCTGGAGCTTCATGTCTTATTATTTGCAAGAACGCTTCTTCTGGCAATTATAACACCAAATGAATGTAGACAAGCTTCCATGACTCTACATCGCCATCCGGGATACAACGGATACAACAGGTCAAAACCTTCTTTGAACAAGTGAGTTGAAATTGTTGGGGTGTACAGGGAAAGCTGGTGAACGTAAAATTTCATTAATAACACGAAAACTAAGAATCTTCTATATACGAACTTCTTTTATTGCTTTGGTGTAACGAATCAGTTCCCAAAGTTTGTAAGAGAGTTTCTGCCTCACCCTGTACTTATCCGTCTCTATTAAAGAACCGAGATCATCTACCTCATATGTTGCTAAAGCACAGCAAAAGCTTGAGACTGAAGGTCTTGAATCCTGAGCAACAAAAAGTAATCAAAACAAGCAGAAACGTACGTTTTGTGAAGAGGATAAACCTTGGCCTTCGTGCTAATGTCGTTATAAATGACAGCTATGGACTTCGTTGTTCCTATTATGGGAACGATCTAAAACATCTACATTTGTCGTAAGTAGCCTTAAGCTGGTCATCTGTAATCCGCAGAAACAGCGGCAGAGAAAGGTGATAAACAACCAATAGTACATCGGATAACATTGCCTCTACAAGGAAATGTGAAACCTGTAGAAAAAACAGCAAAATACTGGAGTAGTTTTTACTAATGAAATTTAAGAGAGACTAGCTCAAACTAACTAGCTAGTGCTTCTCCAGCAGAAATATATTTACTTTATTGTTTTACATATATTATGTTATGTACTATGTATTTAGTAATATTGTATTTTCGTCAAGGAATTTTTACTGGAGCAAAGTATTGTGCAAAACATAAATACATACATACGTGTTATAAAGACTAATGCCTTGTCGACGCGACAACTCTCTCCTGTCATTGCATATTCTGTTTCAGTTCCATGTAGTTACCGCATCCTGCTCTCTCCTCGATCTCTTCCAAATACGTCATGCTAGGCTGTCTTCTTACTCTTTTTACCAGCACTTTCCCTTTAAGAATATTAATGACGAAAGTGTTGTGCCTGATGACATGTGCAATAAATTTTATTTCTCTCTTTTCAGTATCTTTAACAATCATCTCTCCTCGTTGACTTGCCTCAAGACTCCCACATTGCTTTTCTTTCAATCGAGCTGCTTCTTGTCATTTTCCGCCACGTCCACATTTCAGCAGCTTCAAATCGATTCCTTTCGGAATCACCCAGAGTTCAACTTTCACTTCCGCAGAACGGTGCACTACATAGAAGTGATTTTTTGAACGATTTTCTGATCGGTATTCATACACTCCTGGAAATGGAAAAAAGAACACATTGACACCGGTGTGTCAGACCCACCATACTTGCTCCGGACACTGCGAGAGGGCTGTACAAGCAATGATCACACGCACGGCACAGCGGACACACCAGGAACCGCGGTGTTGGCCGTCGAACGGCGCTAGCTGCGCAGCATTTGTGCACCGCCGCCGTCAGTGTCAGCCAGTTTGCCGTGGCATACGGAGCTGCATCGCAGTCTTTAACACTGGTAGCATGCCGCGACAGCGTGGACGTGAACCGTATGTGCAGTTGACGGACTTTGAGCGAGGGCGTATAGTGGGCATGCGGGAGGCCGGGTGGACGTACCGCCGAATTGCTCAACACGTGGGGCGTGAGGTCTCCACAGTACATCGATGTTGTCGCCAGTGGTCGGCGGAAGGTGCACGTGCCCGTCGACCTGGGACCGGACCGCAGCGACGCACGGATGCACGCCAAGACCGTAGGATCCTACGCAGTGCCGTAGGGGACCGCACCGCCACTTCCCAGCAAATTAGGGACACTGTTGCTCCTGGGGTATCGGCGAGGACCATTCGCAACCGTCTCCATGAAGCTGGGCTACGGTCCCGCACACCGTTAGGCCGTCTTCCGCTCACGCCCCAACATCATGCAGCCCGCCTCCAGTGGTGTCGCGACAGGCGTGAATGGCGGGACGAATGGAGACGTGTCGTCTTCAGCGATGAGAGTCGCTTCTGCCTTGGTGCCAATGATGGTCGTATGCGTGTTTGGCGCCGTGTAGGTGAGCGCCACAATCAGGACTGCATACGACCGAGGCACACAGGGCCAACACCCGGCATCATGGTGTGGGGAGCGATCTCCTACACTGGCCGTACACCACTGGTGATCGTCGAGGGGACACTGAATAGTGCACGGTACATCCAAACCGTCATCGAACCCATCTTTCTACTATTCCTAGACCGGCAAGGGAACTTGCTGTTCCAACAGGACAATGCACGTCCGCATGTATCCCGTGCCACCCAACGTGCTCTAGAAGGTGTAAGTCAACTACCCTGGCCAGCAAGATCTCCGGATCTGTCCCCCATTGAGCATGTTTGGGACTGGATGAAGCGTCGTCTCACGCGGTCTGCACGTCCAGCACGAACGCTGGTCCAACTGAGGCGCCAGGTGGAAATGGCATGGCAAGCCGTTCCACAGGACTACATCCAGCATCTCTACGATCGTCTCCATGGGAGAATAGCAGCCTGCATTGCTGCGAAAGGTGGATATACACTGTACTAGTGCCGACATTGTGCATGCTCTGTTGCCTGTGTCTATGTGCCTGTGGTTCTGTCAGTGTGATCATGTGATGTATCTGACCCCAGGAATGTGTCAATAAAGTTTCCCCTTCCTGGGACAATGAATTCACGGTGTTCTTATTTCAATTTCCAGGAGTGTATATTTGCTGGTTAAAATGTTTTGTTTTACTTTTTTGTGTTATAAATGCCTGCTTTGCCAATAGTATCCTTCTTCCACTTTCTTAAGCATCTATTGCCCTCTGTGACTATACTACCGAGATTAGAAAACTCACCTTCTCACTTCTGACGTCATCAATTTTTATTTTGGTTTTAATTTCTCTCACATCTTTCCGTACTGCCATTACTTTTGTTTTCCGTTTATTCATTTTTCATTTCCATAGTTTAAGCGTGGCTGACAAGACTTGCAAAGTTCTATTCATTTCTGATTTGGTAGCGGCTCTTTAGAGCTATGAAAAGAATAGGGCATGACTAGAAGGTTCGAAGAATAATCAACCAACTGCATCAGAACCAAAACACAATAACAAATATCGATAATAGAGGAAGGGGTCAAGACTAGAAAAGAAGTTAGACAAGGCTGTCCCCTATCCCCATATTTATCGTTATGTATTCATTGAGGAAGCCATTCAGATTACAGAGAGGAAAGGGAATAAAAGCCAATGGTGAAAGGATACATTGAATTAGATTTGCTGATGACATCGCGATAGATGCATACTCCGAAAAAGAAATTAACAGACTGTTGGAAAACATAAGTACTTCCGGAAAATGAAGGTGCAATGAACCATGTAGTCGGCACAGAAATATCACTCAAGCATGAGGCACTGGCAATATCCTTGTTTGGTAGCTAACAGCCCACTAAAATATTTCCCGACTACAGAGTAACTAGCATACAGCTTAAATTATGTAATGCTGCTAGCAGTTGTCATTTTTTCTTTATTAGTTGTACGATTGCACAATTTCAGTCTAAGAGCATTATCAAATGTCTTAACAAATAAATAAATAAAATCATCGATGGCACGTAATGCGAGTTTGAACATTTAAATAGCGCCCACCGGCATTGTGCTTATGCATGCAGGTATCGCAGTTGTCATAAATCGCTGCCAACGTATCAGTTTTGTGACAACAGCGCTAAGAATACGTGAGTTTTGGCCGCAGTCACTAATGTGACTCCAAGGAATCTCCGAGGTACGACCGAAATGGAACGTTCAGTACGACCTATACATGTTCATCTGAAGATGAATTGAAATCTGTCTTTGCTAAGAATGTTTTGACGCAAATTATATACAGACGTTGGCTGTGAGCGTGCATTGATTTAAATCAATGGGAAAAATTGAAAATTTGCTATGCTTACTAGGCATAGACTCTGATCACTAAGTCGTTCGGGCACAGTCGTCATTGGAACTGCATGGACTACCCTAGTACAACTCCCACCAGACCCCAAATTCTCACGTTATCCAGGCACTATTAATGCAGTGCCCCTTGCCCGTTATCCTCATTACACGCGGCATTTTCGCTATTTCCATAATAAACTCATGCTTATAAATTAAGGATAATTGCAGAATGTGGTGCCACCGAACGTGGCATTGCACAAAACTGGCGCTAATATCATAGGCACATAGGGAACACACACGACACAGATCTGTAAGTCAAAGATATTAGTGATAAGTTGAGGAAACCGTCCCGAAACAAGTGTGCTACAAAACGCAACTGTTTCCTGTGCATATACCCCGACGTCAATATGGGATATGATCACCATGTACACGTACACAGGCCGCACAATGCGTTGGCATACTCTGGATCAGGTGGTCGAGCAGCTGCTGGGGTGTAGCCTCCCATTCTTGCACCAGTACCTGTCGGAGCTCCTGAAGTGTCGTAGGAGTTTGAAGACGTGTAGCGATACGTCGACCGAGAGCATCCCAGACGTGCTCGATGGAGTTTAGGTCTGGAGAACAGGCAGGCCACTCCATTCGCCTGATATCTTCTGTTTCAAGGTACTCCTCCACTATGGCAGCTCGGTAGGGCCGTGCGTTATCATCCATCAGGAGGAAGGTGGGACCCACTGCACCCCTGAAAAAGCGGACATACTGGTGCAAAATGACGACCCCCAGAACTTTCATTCTGTTAATCGGTAGAGCAACCCTATAATTCCTCACTATGTTAATGAAACCTTCGTTTATTTAACTTATTTATCAAATTAAATTATTGCAGGTGCCAAACTCTCTTCTACTCCACTGGCAGGGTTGACTAGAGTCAGTTCGCGTATTTTTTTTAATCCTTGTGCAACAGCAAAAGTCGGAGTTAGAATAGGGGGGGCTTAGAGCATCATTTACATATGTAGATTCTAGAAGAATTTAGTGTTAAATACACTGCTAGCCCCGGCAACTCGCATAAAATGGCGACCCTTAGCCTCGGATCTTTCCTGATTAACAAACAGTATTCTTAGTAGGAACATTCAATTTTTTTTCTCTACTATTTTTATTATTAGTACCCAAGTTCTTTTTCTTATAGTTCCGCGATTAGTTTTTATTAGCGGCGCATGATTACAGTTTTTGTTTTCAGTGTATATATATTTTTGTTTGTTCATTGCTTTTTTGTGTTTCTCTTATGTGGTGTCCGTACCACATCACACTTTGTCAGGTTTGTGTGCGGTTTCTGTACCACAACAAATCGTGCATGTAATTATAGCGTTGGAACGACGTTTTTGAAATTTTATGTTTATGTGTAAAAAAATTGGGAGTAGATTATTTTTATTGTGCATTTTTAGATAAATTTGTTTTTCATGAATGATCACGAGAAGGAAGGCACGACTATTATCGAGCGTAGCTAAAACGAAAGAGGATAGCATAATGGATAAGGGGCAGTTTACTGACGGGGAACACACACGACACAGATCTGTAAGTCAAAGGTATTGGTGATAAGTTGAGGAAACCGTACCGAAACAAGTGTGCTACAAAACGCCACTGTTTCCTGTGCATATACCCCGACGTCAATATGGGATATGATCACCATGCACACGCACACAGGCCGCACAAGGGGTTGGCATACTCTGGATCAGGTGATCGAGCAGCTGCTGGGGTATTCTTGCACCAGTACCTGTCGGAGCTCCTGAAATGTCGTAGGGGTTTGAAGACGTGCAGCGATACGTCGACCGAGAGCATCCCAGACGTGCTCGATGGAGTTTAGGTCTGGAGAACAGGCAGGCCACTCCATTCGCCTGATATCTTCTGTTTCAAGGTACTCCTCCACCAAGGCAGCTCAGTGGGGCCGTGCGTTATCATCCATCAGGAGGAAGGTGGGACCCACTGCACCCCTGAAAAAGCGGACACACTGGTGCAAAATGACGTCCCGATACACCTGACCTGTAATAGTTCCTCTGTCAAAGACATGCTGGGTGTACATGCGCCAATCATAATCCCACCCCACACCATCAAACCACGACCTCCATACAGGTCCCTTTCAAGGACATTAAGGGGTTGGTATCTGGTTCCTGGTTCACGCCAGATGAAAACCCGGCGAGAATCACTGTTCAGACTATACCTGGACTCGTCCGTGAACATAACCTGGGACCACTGTTCCAATGACCATGCACTGTGTTCTTGACACCAGGCTTTACGGGCTCTCCTGTGACCAGGGGTCAATGGAATGCACCTTGCAGGTCTCCGGGCGAATAAACCATGTCTGTTCAGTCGTCTGTGGACTGTGTGTCTGCAGACAACTGTTCCCGTGGCTGCAGTAAGGTCCCGAGCAAGGCTACCTGCAGTACTCCGTGGCCGTCTGCGGACACTGATGGGGAGATATCGGATTCTCGTGGTGTTGTACACTGTGGACGTTCCGTACTGTGGCGCCTGGACACGTTTCCTGTCTGCTGGAATCGTTGCCATAATCTTAGATCACACTTTTTGGCACACAGAGGGCCCGTGCTACGATCTGCTGTGTTTGACCAGCCTCCAGTCGCCCTCATAACGTCCTCAATATGTGTTCTTTGAGCTATTTTCAACACACAGTCACCATCAGCACGTCTGAAAATGTCTGCACACTTACTCGCTGCACCGTACTCTGACATGCACTAAGACACCTCTGCGTATGTGGACTGCTGCCAGCGCCACCGTGCGACGACCGCAGGTCAATTGCACAGCTTGGTCATACCCCGAGATGATTTAAACACACAAACCTCTCACCAGAGCGTTGTTTCACCACGTATCGGCATTATCCTTAATTTATGAACATGAGTGTAGTTCGAGCCTGGTCTGCGTGTGCACTGAAGAGATAATTGTCCATCTCGCCTTAATTATATCTACAGTGGGAACATTAAGAAAATCGACGAACAGCAGGGACGGAATCCTGACTGGAAAAGGATGAAAAATTGTCCTATGAACATGTGTTCGGGAATGTATTGTTGCCACGGTAGATGGCGCTGACGAATGACAGTTCGTCCGACCATGTGCCATGTGATCATTGAGTGTTGCAGGCTGTGTGAGTGACTCGGCGTACTGTAAGCAGCAGAATGGTCCGATATTCATGTCGGGAACAAGCCGAGACGGTGTTTGCGTACGGCCAAGCAGATGGAAACAGTCGAGAGACAGCACTGCCATACCAAAGCAAGTACCCTCAGAGACTCCAACGACATCACACAACATTTCAAGCCCTTTTTGCGCGTTTGCGTAATCATGGGTTCTTTCAGACAGACGAACGTGCGGGGACGCTGTGGGTACACCAGATATGGAGGGCCGAGTTCTACAGAATATTGAGACGAACCCAAATACTGACTCCAGGCAAGTGGCCTGCCAAAATGATGTAAGTCAAAGCATAATTATGTGTATCCTGCAAGATAACTTTTACTATCCCTGTTACCTGTGAGAAGTGCGAGGTCCCTCCACGGGAAGGACTCTGTTGATGAATTTTGCACCAGACCATCACAATTATGGGCTTTCTGTCATCAGTCCTCTTTACCGACGGAGCGTCCGCCCACGGTAGCTGAGTGGTCAACGCGACAGAATGTCAATCCTAAGGGGCCCGGGTTCGGTTCCCGTCTGGGTCGGAGATTTTCTCCGCTCAGCGACTGGGTGTTGTGTTGTCCTAATCATCATCATTTCATCCCCATCGACGCGCAAGTCGCCGAAGTGGCGTCATATCGAAAGACTTTCAACGGGAGGCCCTAGTCACACGGCATTATTATACAGGGTGATTCAAAAAGAATACCACAACTTTAAAAATGTGTATTTAATGAAAGAAACATAATATAACCTTCTGTTATACGTCATTACAAAGAGTATTTAAAAAGGTATTTTTTTCACTCAAAAACAAGTTCAGAGATGTTCAATATGGCCCCCTCCAGACACTCGAGCAATATCAACCCGATACTCCAACTCGTTCCACACTCTCTGTAGCATATCAGGCATAACAGTTTGGATAGCTGCTGTTATTTCTCATTTCAAATCATCAATGGTGGCTGGGAGAGGTGGCCGAAACACCATATCCTTAACATACCCCCATAAGAAAAAATCGCAGGGGGTAAGATCAGGGCTTCTTGGAGGCCAGTGATGAAGTGCTCTGTCACGGGCTGCCTGTCGGCCGATCCATCGCCTCGGGTAGTTGACGTTCAGGTAGTTATGGACAGATAAATGCCAATGTGGTGGTGCTCCATCCTGCTGAAATATGAATTGTTGTGCTTCTTGTTCGAGCTGAGGGAACAGCCAATTCTCTAACATCTCCAGATACTGTAGTCCAGTTACAGTAGCACCTTCGAAGAAAAATAGACCAAAAACTTTATTGGCTGAAATGGCACAGAAAACGTTCACCTTAGGTGAGTCACGTTCATACTGAGTTGTTTCCCGCGGATTCTCAGTGCCCGATATACAGACATTGTGACGGTTGATTTCCCGTTAGTGTGGAAAGTTGCTTCATCACTAAACACAATCTTTGAAACGAAAGATTCATCTGTTTCCATTTGAGCAAGGATAAAATCACAGAAATTGATTCTTTTAATCTTATCAGCTGCAGACAGTGCTTGAACCAATTTCAGACGATAAGGTTTCATAACTAACCTTTTTCGTAGGACTCTCCATACAGTTGATTGTGGAATTTGTAGCTCTCTGCTAGCTCTGCAAGTCGATTTTCCTGGGCTGCGAACAAATGCTTGCTGGATGCGTGCTACATTTTCATCACTCGTTCTCGGCCGTCCAGAACTTTTCCCTTTGCACAAACACCCATTCTCTGTAAACTCTTTATACCAACGTTTAATACACCACCTATCAGGAGGTTTAACACCATACTTCGTTCGAAATGCACGCTGAACAACTGTCGTCGATTCACTTCTGCCGTACTCAATAACACAAAAAACTTTCTGTTGAGCGGTCGCCATCTTAGCATCAACTGACGCTGACGCCTAGTCAACAGCGCCTCAAGCGAACAAATGTACAACTAAATGAAACTTTATAGCTCCCTTAATTCACCGACAGATAGTGCTTAGCTCTGCCCTTTGTCGTTGCAGAGTTTTAAATTCCTAAAGTTGTGGTATTCTTTTTGAATCACCCTGTATTATGCCGACGGAGCAACCTTTACGAGAACTGGCATCACCGATCTGCATAATCGTCATCTGTGGGCTACAGACACATAATACTGCTCCCAACAGCCTGTATCCGTGGCGTGCTGCACGTTTCGAGACGCCGTTCACCTCGATGGCGGCTTTTGTGGAGACGAACATCGGCCTAGTGTAGCAAAAATGCACCTGAAGAGCCGACACTTCCATTGATCGACGGTCGCATCCCGACGGCACCGTCTGCACTGCAATCGTAACCGATGATGTCGTTTGGTCAACATGTGAACACTTAGGGATGGTGTGCTGCGGAGCTCCACGTTCAACAATGTACGATGAACGGTTCGCTCAGAAATACTTGTTCGTGCACCGGCATTGCGCTCGTTCGGCAGAGATACCACAGACCACCATCTATCCTACTTTACAGAGCAGATAAATCTCCGAACCTCAAGTTACATGAAGAGTCGTGGTCGTCCAACCATTTAGCGCTTTCCGTCTACCTCTTTCCACAGATGCTCACGACAGTAGCACGTGAACACTGTTTTAGAGACACTAGTTCACAGGCGTAGTAATATCTGTCAAAGTCGCTTATCTCAATCGATTTCCCCATTTGTAGCCCCTATCGTACCCGCCACCAGGCGGCATCCAACGTCGCGGAGGCAGAGGTCATATGTTTTCGCTTATCAGCGTATATACACTCCTGGAAATAGAAAAAAGAACACATTGACACCGGTGTGTCAGACCCACCATACTTGCTCCGGACACTGCGAGAGGGCTGTACAAGCAATGATCACACGCACGGCACAGCGGGCACACCAGGAACCGCGGTGTTGGCCGTCGAATGGCGCTAGCTGCGCAGCATTTGTGCACCGCCGCCGTCAGTGTCAGCCAGTTTGCCGTGGCATACGGAGCTCCATCGCAGTCTTTAACACTGGTAGCATGCCGCGACAGCGTGGACGTGAACCGTATGTGCAGTTGACGGACTTTGAGCGAGGGCGTATAGTGGGCATGCGGGAGGCCGGGTGGACGTACCGCCGAATTGCTCAACACGTGGGGCGTGAGGTCTCCACAGTGCATCGATGTTGTCGCCAGTGGTCGGCGGAAGGTACACGTGCCCGTCGACCTGGGACCGGACCGCAGCGACGCACGGATGCACGCCAAGACCGTAGGATCCTACGCAGTGCCGTAGGGGACCGCACCGCCACTTCCCAGCAAATTAGGGACACTGTTGCTCCTGGGGTATCGGCGAGGACCATTCGCAACCGTCTCCATGAAGCTGGGCTACGGTCCCGCACACCGTTAGGCCGTCTTCCGCTCACGCCCCAACATCGTGCAGCCCGCCTCCAATGGTGTCGCGACAGGCGTGAATGGAGGGACGAATGGAGACGTGTCGTCTTCAGCGATGAGAGTCGCTTCTGCCTTGGTGCCAATGATGGTCGTATGCGTGTTTGGCGCCGTGCAGGTGAGCGCCACAATCAGGACTGCATACGACCGAGGCACACAGGGCCAACACCCGGCATCATGGTGTGGGGAGCGATCTCCTACACTGGCCGTACACCGCTGGTGATCGTCGAGGGGACACTGAATAGTGCACGGTACATCCAAACCGTCATCGAACCCATCGTTCTACCATTCCTAGACCGCCAAGGGAACTTGCTGTTCCAACAGGATAATGCACGTCCGCATGTATCCCGTGCCACCCAACGTGCTCTAGAAGGTGTAAGTCAACTACCTTGGCCAGCAAGATCTCCGGATCTGTCCCCCATTGAGCATGTTTGGGACTGGATGAAGCGTCGTCTCACGCGGTCTGCACGTCCAGCACGAACGCTGGTCCAACTGAGGCGCCAGGTGGAAATGGCATGGCAAGCCGTTCCACAGGACTACATCCAGCATCTCTACGATCGTCTCCATGGGAGAATAGCAGCCTGCATTGCTGCGAAAGGTGGATATACACTGTACTAGTGCCGACATTGTGCATGATCTGTTGCCTCTGTCTATGTGCCTGTGGTTCTGTCAGTGTGATCATGTGATGTATCTGACCCCAGGAATGTGTCAATAAAGTTTCCCCTTCCTGGGACAATGAATTCACGGTGTTCTTATTTCAATTTCCAGGAGTGTATAAGAGTGGTTTACTTCATCGTGTCTCTCTAGTGTAGTACGAGACTTACGATGTTCGCGTAACGACTCGTGTACTTATCCCCTCCTGGCATTAGAAAGTGGAGAACTGCTCGTTTCCACGCGCGTGACGTGCAGAACCAGGGAGATGTACTGGCTGACATTCCAGCCTAGCATTATGGCAGCGCGCCGAGTTGTTCCCTCCTAGCGACGTCGTACATCACGCTCCAGCAGTGAAAAGGCAGAGGTCGCAGGTTCTCGCGAAATAAGAATGTACGTAGGAGGGAGGGCCCGGCTGACCTCTGGGCTAGGTGGCCTCGACGCCGCTCCGGTGAGCAGGTAGGCCGAGCAATGCGGCCGCACGGCGCCGCGGTGAATGGGCGAGCGGGTGAATGAGGACGGCCGGCAATGAATGGAGAACTTGCCGGCATTGTCTCTGCGGGACAGACCGGGCCGCCCTGTGGGAATCCGCGGCGGCGCACGCGTACTCGCCGTCGCACCTGCCCAACAGCCGCTCCGCTGTTCCGTTGCCAGGTTACGCCAGTGGACCGCCGGGCTGGCCCGCTGCCAACAATGGGCAACAGTGCCGCAGACTGGCGCGCGTTGTTACAAACTGGCGACGAAAGGTTCTCGTTCCGTGCTATTAATGTCGAGACACTGTTGTGACACACAGAGCGGTGGGGACTGCTGTGTGTGTGTGTGTGTCCAAAGAACAGGGTGGGCGAGAAGCACTCGTATTCATTATAACATTAATGACTATGGTATCAGTAGATTCATTAAAAACATAAAAATGCAGTAAATGAAGCAGGCAAAAAAGAAAACAAACGTCTCAAAAATGAGATCGACAGGAAGTGCAAAATGGCTAAGCAGGGATGGCTAGAGGACAAATGTAAGGATGTAGAGGCTTATCTCACTAGGGGTAAGGTAGATACCGCCTACAGGAAAATTAAAGAGACCTTTGGAGAAGAGAGAACCACTTGTATGAATATCAAGAGCTCAGATCGAAACCCAGTTCTAAGCAAAGAAGGGAAAGCAGAAAGATGGAAGGAGGATATAGAGGGTCTATACAAGGGCGATGTACTTGAGGACAAAATTATGGAAATGGAAGAGGATGTAGATGAAGATGAAATGGGAGATACGATACTGCGTGAAGAGTTTGACAGAGCACTGAAAGACCTGAGCCGAAACAAGGCCCCAGTAGTAGAAAACATTCCATTAGAAATACTGACGGCCTTGAGAGAGCCAGTCCTGACAACACTCTGCCATCTGGTGAGCAAGATGTATGAGACAGGCGAAATGCCCTGAGACTTCAAGAAGAATATAGTAATTCCAATCCCAAAGAAAGCAGGTGTTGACAGATGTGAAAATTACCGAACTATCAGTGTAATAAGTCACAACTGCAAAATACTAACGCGAATTCTTTACAGACGAATGGAAAAACAGGTAGAAGCCGACCTCGGGGAAGATCAGTTTGGATTCCGTAGAATTGTTGGAACACGTGAGGCAATACTGATCTTACGACTTATCTGAGAAGAAAGATTAAGGAAAGGCAAACCTACGTTTCTAGCATCTGTAAACTTAGAGAAAGCTTTTCACAATGTTGACTGGAATACTCTATTATAAAGGTGGCAGGGGTAAAATACAGGGAGCGAAAGGCTATTTACAATTTGTACAGAAACCAGACGGCAGTTATAAGAGTCGAGGGGCATGAAAGGGAAGCAGTGTTTCGGAAGGGATTGAGACAGGGTTGTAGCCTCTCGCCGATGTTATACAATCTGTATATTGAGCAAGCAGTAAAGGAAACAAAAGAAGAATTCGGAGTAGGTATTAAAATCCATGGAGAAAAAATAAAAACTTTGAGGTTCGCCGATCACATTGTAATTCTATCAGAGACAGCAAAGGACTTGGAAGAGCAGTTGAACGGAATGGACAATGTCTTGAAAGCAGGATATAAGATGAATATCAACAAAAGCAAAACGAGGGTAATGGAATGTAGTCGAATTAAGTCGGGTGATTCTGAGGATATTAGATTAGGAAATGAGACACTTAAAGTAGTAAAGGAGTTTTGCTATTTGGGGAGCAAAATAACTGATGATGGTCGAAGTAGAGAGGATATAAAATGTAGACTGGCAATGGCAAGGAAAGGGTTTCTGAAGAAGAGAAATTTGTTAACATCGAGTATAGATTTAAGTGTCAGGAAGTCGTTTCTGAAAGTATTTGTATGGAGAGTAGCCATGTACAGAAGTGAAACATGGACGATAAATAGTTTGGACACGAAGAGAATAGAAGCTTTCAAAATGTAGTGCTACAGAAGAATGCTGAAGATTGGGTGGATCGATCACATAACTAATGATGAAGTATTGAATAGAATGGGAGGAGTTTGGGGCACAACTTGACAAAAAGAAGGGACCGGTTAGTAGGACATGTTCTGAGGCGTCAAGGGATCACAAATTTAGCATTGGAGGGCAGCGTGGAGGGTAAAATTCGTGGAGGGAGACCAAGAGATGAATACACTAAGCAGATTCAGAAGGATGTAGGTTGCAGTAAGTACTGGCAGATGAAGAAGCTTGCACAGGGTAGGGTAACATGGAGAGCTGCATCAAACCAGTCTCAGGACTGAAGACCACAACAACAACAACAGATTCATTTAAGCTTTGGAGTCCATCTTTACATTCTTCAGGAGGTACAGGTCTTATCATTTAATCTGTTCAAACGGTTCACGCAATATTTCGACAGATAACATTTGTAGGCACCTTGTAAGTTCTATATACAAGAAATGTAGTATGGATATGGTGTGTGTGTGTGTGTGTGTGTGTGTGTGTGTGTGTGTCCAAAGAACAGAGAGCGTGAGAAGCCCACGTACCCCTTATAACATTATGGATATGGCATCGGTAGATTCATTAAGGCTTTCGAGTTCATCTTTGTGACCATCAGGAGATACGGTTCTTACCACTTAATCTGTTCAAACTGTGTACACAGTATTTCGACAGATAACATCTGTAGACACCTCGTGCTTTCTATATACAAGAAATATAATATACATAGATATGGTGCGTGTGTGTGTGTGTCCAAAGAACAGGCTGGGCAAGAAGCCTTCGTACCCCTTATAACATTATGGATATGGTATCGGTAGATTCATTAAAGCTCTCTGGTTCATCTTTACGATCTTCAGGGGATGCAGGTCTTACCATTTAATCTGTTCAAACTATTCACACAATGTTTCGACAGATAACATCTGTAGGCCCTTATATATATATATATATATATATATATATATATATATATATATATATATATATATATATATATATATATATATATAAAATGTAACCGTCAGTCGTTAAATGACATAGTTTTCTTGCATGAATCAAGCATATAGGTGTAATAAAAAAAAACAGAGTAATACAATCATAATTACAAGCGGCGGTGCAAGTTAACTTGTTTAGTCTGATGGCTCCTGCACTGTGTATGTGCCCGTCTTAGCCAGCTACACCAGTTAACTTGTGCCGCTGCTTGCAACTATGATTGTATCACTCTCATAAATGTATGTCTTATTTATTGTGACCTATAGTCTTGACTCGTGGAACAAAACCATGTCATTTAACGATAGCACTGTTGCTGAAAATTTGCATACACAGTTGCTGAGTGCACAGCCAAAAGATGTTATAAAATATCAAAATCTGTAGGCACCTTGTAAGTTCTACATACAAGAAATATAATATCGATTTTACGCCTTATCGAAAATTATCTTGAATGTAGGCTTTCAACCAACTTAGCAATTACACAATTATGGGGAAAACATAAATTTTGAAACAGACAAAATACATATTACGTGTAAACAAACCTCTAAGCGTTAACATCATAGAAATAGCCTGTTAATTTCAGTAACAAACCAAAAGATCAAAGTTAATATTATATTATTAATATACACTCCTGGAAATTGAAATAAGAACACCGTGAATTGATTGTCCCAGGAAGGGGAAACTTTATTGACACATTCCTGGGGTCAGATACATCACATGATCACACTGACAGAACCACAGGCACATAGACACAGGCAACAGAGCATGCACAATGTCGGCACTAGTACAGTGTATATCCACCTTTCGCAGCAATGCAGGCTGCTATTCTCCCATGGGGACGATCGTAGAGATGTTGGATGTAGTCCTGTGGAACGGCTTGCCATGCCATTTCCACCTGGTGCCTCAGTTGGACCAGCGTTCGTGCTGGACGTGCAGACCGCGTGAGACGACGCTTCATCCAGTCCCAAACATGCTCAATGGGGGACAGATCCGGAGATCTTGCTGGCCACGGTAGTTGACTTACACCTTCTAGAGCACGTTGGGTGGCACGGGATACATGCGGACGTGCATTGTCCTGTTGGAACAGCAAGTTCCCTTGCCGGTCTAGGAATGGTAGAACGATGGGTTCGATGACGGTTTGGATGTACCGTGCACTATTCAGTGTCCCCTCGACGATCACCAGTGGTGTACGGCCAGTGTAGGAGATCGCTCCCCACACCATGATGCCGGGTGTTGGCCCTGTGTGCCTCGGTCGTATGCAGTCCTGATTGTGGCGCTCACCTGCACGGCGCCAAACACGCATACGACCATCATTGGCACCAAGGCAGAAGCGACTCTCATCGCTGAAGACGACACGTCTCCATTCGTTCCTCCATTCACGCCTGTCGCGACACCACTGGAGGCGGGCTGTACGATGTTGGGGCGTGAGCGGAAGACGGCCTAACGGTGTGCGGGACCGTAGCCCAGCTTCATGGAGACGGTTGCGAATGGTCCTCGCCGATACCCCAGGAGCAACAGTGTCTCTAATTTGCTGGGAAGTGGCGGTGCGGTCCCCTACGGCACTGCGTAGGATCCTACGGTCTTGGCGTGCATCCGTGCGTCGCTGCGGTCCGGTCCCAGGTCGACGGGCACGTGCACCTTCCGCCGACCACTGGCGACAACATCGATGTACCGTGGAGACCTCACGCCCCACGTGTTGAGCAATTCGGCGGTACGTCCACCCGGCCTCCCGCATGCCCACTACACGCCCTCGCTCAAAGTCCGTCAACTGCACATACGGTTCACGTCCACGCTGTCGCGGCATGCTACCAGTGTTAAAGACTGCGATAGAGCTCCGTATGCCACGGCAAACTGGCTGACACTGACGGCGGCGGTGCACAAATGCTGCGCAGCTAGCGCCATTCGACGGCCAACACCGCGGTTCCTGGTGTGTCCGCTGTGCCGTGCGTGTGATCATTGCTTGTACAGCCCTCTCGCAGTGTCCGGAGCAAGTATGGTGGGTCTGACACACCGGTGTCAATGTGTTCTTTTTTCCATTTCCAGGAGTGTATAATAATTGTACTATATTACATTATTAATTAAAATACGTTTTGGAACTTTATGTCGTATCCGAGACAGAGACACTGAAAAAATTCCTAGTTTTTGTCAGTTCTATCCCAAATACAAAATAGCTAAATTTGAAACATGAAAATTGAGTCACAACTTTGAATTCTAAAGCACAGTTGATTCACAAAACAGTTCACACCAAAATTATTTTTATTATTTGTAAATCCTGATATGGAACATAAAACAGATGTAACCGGTTCACAGAAAAACACAGAACTCCGAAACACCTGTATGACAATGTAAGTGGAAAACACTCCCAAATCAAATTAAGTATACCACTGTCAGCATCATATTCTCATAAATACATATCTGTAAGCGTTATTCTCAACCTGTGTGTTTCATATTTTTCCAGTTCTGATAATGCTATTAACGTGCCTCAACAAAGTGTAAACTAAGACCAGAATAAAAACTCCTGCCTGAACCTGGAGGTTTTACGAGGTGTTTGGCGTACTGATGCAGACATCATACTTGGTTTGTGGGGAATGCTTGGAAGCTGTGTGTGTTCAGGATCGCTCTATAAACAATTGTCATCACCAATATATGTGAATATTCTAATCAGTTGTGAAAGTGTACCAGAATCTGGAAGTAAGCCATCTGGTAGAAAATGAAATCATGGGCAAGACTATTTATTTGAAGACAAACGTCAAACATAAACCTGCTACCAGACTCTATTTTTCCAAGCTTGCGCAAGAAGAAGAAGCAGCAGCCTGTAAGATTATCGTCCAAACTTCAAACATCATAAAACGAAGTACAATTAATTCAGCTACACCTTGTTCACTATGTCCAAATGTAGATACTCTAAGGTAGAAGACTAATACTAAAATTTGGTCATACCAAAAAGGTATTAGGACAGGTGAATGAAACAATGTCAGACAGTGTTACACTGTTTAGTATCAAATGTTATTATGCAGGCTGGTAACTATGTTACTTGTTATCAGTTGTTGGAATCAATTGTTGGACTTCATGTTCACATGTTTTAGTAGTGGCAGTCGAATTTTAATTTCTATCGATGGCAGATGTGAGCAGTCATAGTCTCACTCTTGATGAGCGCTTAGTGACAGGTGTGTGGGAGCACGAATAACAGACAGATTATGAGAGGATTCCAGAAAAGATTCAATAAGGCGCCACTGAGAAAGGCAGCGTTTCTGGATTGGGAAAGACGTGCTTTTGCTTTGGCAGTGTTAAAGACAGACAACGGAGCGGAGACACATGTGCCGCAATGACTCCCCATGACGAGTTTTGAGGTGTGGCGAGCTCTTGTGTTAAAACAAATCAAATCAATTTGCATTCGATACTAGGGGGATACGGGGACTTCTCACCCACCCTGTACAAGAAACAAGTTGTAAGTGCTTCGGTTTTTTTTCAGATTTTGTGTACAGAATATGTATTAAAACTGATTACCCAAAATTGCCCTGATTAAAGATGCCCATTATGAACAATGACTCATGACAAATTCATTTTTACGCTAACTTTATTTAAGAACATACTAAGGACAACAGTTAATCATGGGGCTTTAATGACTAAACACACATGAAGGGGTCTTGTACGTGAATAAGTGTTAAAAATAATTTTTTTTGATTTTTGTCTTAAAAATTCTCTGTTGTTTCCTGAACAAAAAACAGTTTAATTCGGGTAAATTGTACCGAAGAAAGCCCCAGAATTAGAGGAATTTAATAGTGACTGCACACATGATGACGCCCCCATCTCATGCTGATAGCTCTGTTAAAAACCGAATTTTTTTTTTACTTATTTTTTATGACCTCTATCGTCTTAGTGACACAAGCATTATTAGAGAAGTAATTACTTGGTAGGACTCAAAACCCAAACGAGAGTTTAACAGCTGTTTATGGAACGGATTGCCAAACTGTTTTGGTAGGACTAAATATTTTGAAAACAATGTACTGGAGGCACTGCTATGGGTTAGTGACGGTGCAGCGTCAAGGTTTCAGGTTATGGAATTGACAGGTGGACTAAATATGCAAAGAACTTCGACACTGACCACAGGAGGCTCTTCGAAGCAGAGAAATCAGTGTTGGAAGCCACCAAAGAAGTAAGAATAAGAAATCTGAAAAAGAAAAGGGAGGGGAGAAAAACACCAGAACCGAGGTGAATATGGACATGTAATGCATTAGTGTTAAGCAGAGTAGAGGGAGAAACAAACTTGAATATCTCGGAAGTTCACTTTTTTGATGTTCTGGTGCGCACTGGTTAAAAACTATTAAGATAGAGGGGAGGAATTTTGTATACCATCCTAAAACATACTTTACTAAAAGGCAGACTATTCTTACATTAAATTTCAAAATCAGAGTTTTTAAAATAAAAAAATTTGAGTTAATACCGAAATTTTTGATAACCATTATTAAGAATTTTTTGAACCGTAATTTATGATAGCAACATCTTTTTAAAGGTCTACTCTAAGCACAATAGCGTAAAGAACTTCTAGAAAAAATCAAGCTTGTACATTGTTTTTATTTTGAGATATGTGTATCTATTCGTAGATAAATAATTAACAAGCTTTATTTCACTTGCAACACAAAATACAATCCAGAAAAAAGTGTGAAACCAAAAGCTGTGTTCACCCATGAAATTGGTCCCCAAAAGATCTGTTAAAAGATGGTAAGCATTAAATGAGCTTACAACTCTCATTCTTAAAGTTATACTAGAAAACTAACAAATATTTCAAGATTGCATGGGCTTGCAACTCCTATTCTTTGAGCTACACTAGAAAACTTACAAATACTTCCTCTTGTGTTCACGAACCAGCCCCGAAACGATCTGGGCTGTTGTAAGCGACATAACCGCCTGACCTATGAAATCTATAAACGCACTAAGCACGTACCATGAGCATGACTGGCTAGCAGTTGTAACTTAAATACCTTACCACACGTTGTTGTTGTGCTCTTTAGTCCTGAGATTGGTTTGATGCAGCTCTCCATGCTACCATATCCTGTGCAAGTTTCTTCATCTCCCAGTACCTACTGCAACCTACATCCTTCTGAATCTGCTTAGTGTATTCATCTCTTGGTCTCCCTCTACGATTTTTACCCTCCGCGCTGCCCTCCAATGCTAAATTTGTGATCCCTTGATGCCTTAGAACATGTCCTAACAACCGGTCCCTTCTTCTCGTCAAGTTGTACCACAAACTCCTCTTCTCCCTAATTCACTTCAATACCTCCTCATTAGTTATGTGATCTACCCATCTAATCTTCAGCATTCTTCAGTAGCACTACATTTCGAAAGCTTCTATTCTCTTCCTGCCCAAACTATTTTTTGTCCACGTTTCACTTCCATACATGGCTACTCTCCATACAAATACTTTCAGAAACGACTTCCTGACACTTAAATCTATACTCGATGCTAACAAATTTCTCTTCTTCAGAAACGCTTTCCTTGCCATTGCCAGTCTACATTTTATATCTTCTCTACTTCGACAACCATCAGTTATTTTGCTCCCCAAATAACAAAACTCCTTTACTACTTTAAGTGTCTCATTTTCTAATCTAATACCCTCAGAATCACCCGACGTAATTCGACTACATTCCATTACTCTCGTTTTGCTTTTGTTGATGTTCATCTTATATCCTGTCCATTCCGTTCAACTGCTCTTCCAAGTCCTTTGCTGTCTCTGACAGAATTACAATGTCATCGGTGAACCTCAAAGTTTTTATTTCTTCTCCATGGATTTTAATACCTACTCCGAATTTTTCTTTTGTTTTCTTTACTGCTTGCTCAATATACGGATTGAATAACATTGGGAAGAGGCTACAACCCTCGACTCTTATAACTGCCATCTGGTTTCTATACAAATTGTAAATAGCCTTTCGCTCCCTGTATTTTACCCCTTGCCACCTTTATAATAGAGTATTCCAGTCAACATTGTGAAAAGCTTTCTCTAAGTCTACAGATGCTAGAAACGTAGGTTTGCCTTTCCTTAATCTTTCTTTTAAGATAAGTCGTAAGGTCAGTATTGCCTCACGTGTTCCAACAATTCTACGGAATCCAAACTGATCTTCCCCGAGGTCGGCTTCTACCTGTTTTTCCATTCGTCTGTAAAGAATTCGCGTTAGTATTTTGCAGCTGTGACTTATTAAACTGATAGTTCGGTAATTTTCACAGCTGTCAACACCTTCTTTCTTTGGGATTGGAATTATTATATTCATCTTGAAGTCTGAGGGTACTTCGCCTGTCTCATACATCTTGCTCACCAGATGGTAGAGTTTTGTCAGGACTGGCTCTCCCAAGGCTGTCAGTAGTTCTAATGGAATGTTTTCTACTCCCGGGGCCTTGTTTCGGCTCAGGTCTTTCAGTGCTCTGTCAAACTCTTTACGCCGTATCGTATTTCCCATTTCATCTTCATCTACATTCTCCTACATTTCTATAATATTGTCCTCAAGTACATCGCCCTTGTATAGACCTTCTATATACTCCTTCCTCCTTTCTGCTTTCCCTTCTTTGGTTAGGACTGGGTTTCCATCTGAGCTCTTGATATTCATACAAGTGGTTCTCTTTTCTCCAAAGGTCTGTTTAATTTTCCTGTAGGCAGTATCTATCCTACCCCTAGTGAGATAAGCCTCTACATCCTTACATTTGTCCTCTAGCCATCCCTGCATAGCCATTTTGCACTTCCTTTCGATCTCAGTTTTGAGACGTTTTTATTCCTCTTTGCCTGCTTCATTTACTGCGTTTTTATGTTTCCTCCCTTCATCAATTAAATTCAATATTTCTTCTGTTACCCAAGGATTTCTACTAGCCCTCGTCTTTTTACCTACTTGATCCTCTACTGCCTTTACTACTTCATCCCTCAGAGCTACCCATTCTTCTTCTACTGTACTTCTTTCCCCCACGGCTGTCGATTGTTCCCTTATGCTCTCCCTCAAACCCTGCACAACCTCTGGTTTAGTCAGTTTATCCAGGTCCCATCTCCTTAAATTCCCACCTTTTTGCAGCTTCTTCAATTTTAATCTGCAGTTCATAACCAATAGATTGTGGTCAGAGTCCACATCTGCCCCTGGAAATGTTTTGCAATTTAAAACCTGGTTCCTAAATCTCTGTCTTACCATTATATAATCTATCTGGTACCTTTTAATATCTCCAGGATTCTTCCATGTATACAACCTTCTTTTATGATTCTTGAACCAAGTGTTAGCTTTGATTAAGTTATGCTCTGTGCAAAATTCTACCAGACGGCTTCCTCTTTCATTTCTTACCCCCAATCCATAGTCACCTACTATGTTTCCTTCTCTCCCTTTTCCTACACTCGAATTCCAGTCACGCATGACTATTAAATTTTCCTCTCCCTTCACTATCTGAATAATTTCTTTTATCTCATCATACATTTCATCAATTTCTTCATCATCTGCAGAGCTAGTTGGCATATAAACATGTACTACTGTAGTAGGCGTGGGTTTCGTGTCTATCTTGGCCACAATAATGCGTTCACTATGCTGTTTGTAGTAGCTTACCCGCACTCCTATTTTTTTATTCATTATTAAACCTACTCCTGCATTACCCCTATTTGATTTTGTATTTATAACCCTGTATTCACCTGATCAAAAGTCTTGTTCCTCCTGCCACCGAACTTCACTAATTACCACTATATCTAACTTTAACCTATCCATTTCCCTTTTTAAATTTTCTAACCTACCAGCTCGATTAACTGATCTGACATTCCACGCTCCGATCCGTAGAACGCCAGTTTTCTTTCTCCTGATAACAATGTCCTCTTGAGTAGTCCCCGCCCGGAGATGCGAATGGGGGACTATTTTACGTCCAGAATACTTTACCCAAGAGGACGCCATCATCATTTAACCATACAGTAAAGATGCATGCCCTCGGGGAAAATTACGGTTGTAGTTTCCCCTTGCTTTCAGCCGTTCGCAGTACCAGCACAGCAAGGCCGTTTTGGTTATTGTTACAAGGCTAGATCAGTCAATCATCCAGACTGTTGCCCCTGCAACTACTGAGAAGGCTGCGCCCCTCTTCAGGAACCACACGTTTGTCTGGCTTCTCAACCACATAACCTCTTACCACATAAAGACTGAAAAAACTGAGTAACAGAATAAACACAGAAAGTCTCGAGTGCGAAATCGTTAGCTGCTCCGAAGTTCTCGAAGCAATCTCACCTTCGGCAAACTGAAAGAAACATACGTAAACGCTAGTAACACTCTTGTACTGAATAAACGAACGCCGATTGAGGAGGCAATTCTTAGTAAATAAATACGTTTGCTGAATGCTAATGATCATGGTTGAATTCCCAGTTTCGTTTAATTTATACGAGGGGCGACCAGTAAGTACTGTAACACTTTTTTTTTCTCATCGAGTTTCGGTTGAAAAAATACAGAATTAGTTGTGGGGCGTCGTGGTACGTTCACGCTTCAGCCCCTATACTTTCCTGAAGTCCCGACTGGCGGTGCCGCTATACTTAGTCTTCAACATGGCGTCTGTAATGGAGGAGCGTTCGAAGGCGAGAGCTGTCATTGTGTTTCTTTCGGCGGAAAACAAGAGCATCGCAGATATTCATAGGTGCTTGCAGACTGTCTACGAAGACCTGGCAGTGAACAAAAGCTTGGTGAGTCGTTGTGCGAGGCGTCTGCCATCATCGCAACAAGGTCGGAGAAACATGTTTGATCTCCCGCTGGCCGGCTGCTCAAAGCTGCGCCTCCTGCAGTGTTGGAACGTGTGGACCCTCGTGTTCCAGGTATTAGACGGATCACAAACACCTCACTGTACAGCTGGACCTCTCTGTTGGTCGTGTTGACACGCTCGTGATGACACACTCGTCCAATAGTTGTGATACTCAAAGGTGTGTGCTCGTTGGATTCTTTGCCGCCTAACAGAAGACCTTAATGAACAACGAAGGACAATCTGCGAGCAGTTGCTTGGACGTTGCGAGGCTGATCGTGACAATCTTTTGTCGATCATGGGTTCACCACTTCGAACGGAAAACAAAAGGGTAGTCTGTAACGCCGGAAATGCATATCCTCCTATTTCCATCTATTGTACTATAAATTTGTTTTCCTTATTTTTGTTACCTGAATATATGACATTTCTGTGTCTTTACATATTGTAATTGTTTTACTATTTGTATATATATATTTACGCATTTATGTCGATGTATAATTGGTTTGTTTCGTAAATATTATTTGTATTTTTATGCTGGGTCTTGCCTAGGGAAACCTGCTATCGAACGATTACATCGATAGGTCGTGTGGAGAACCAGAGTGTTTAGGATCTTTGGTAGTGTTAACTCTGCCGCGTGGAGCGCGGGCTGAGCAGAGAGTGTCTGGCGGGAGTTGCGAGTGGAGCAGGTGTGTTGTGTGAAGCTCCCGCGAGTTGCCGCGCTTTCGGGGTTTGGCAGCATGTAATTGCGCTCGACTTGCGATGATAGTTTCTGACATGGTGTCGCCGACGGGAAGCATTAGCTGGCGCACATCAAGAGCCCGTTTCGTCTGGCGACCGTGTCGAGAAAAAGGCGCGCCAACTCCAGCATCTGCAACAGCGACGGCCGACAATGAGTGACTGTCGCCACCTCCTCGATCGACGGCTTCAAACCTTCAATCAACCAACAAGGAAGACTGGAAGCACGTAAAGTTTTAGAACTGTATGGCAGACCTCAGCTTTTCAAACTTTTAAAATTGTTGCATAACAAAATTACAGCAACTTAGCATGAACGTTTGTTGCTCATTGTCCCAATTGCATTACCAAGCAGGGTCCCTTCCTTTTCCGAAATGAACCCGAGTGTCGTTGAAATTCAAATTCGATTTCACTGCTTTAATTTCAAAGTTCAGTTAAAGTATTCATAGCTGGCTACAATATTTAGATTACACAAGCACGAATTAAGAGTGCGAGTTTTGTTACCGTATTTTAGCTTACCTGTGACTGCAGCTCAGCTTGGTACATACTAAATTTTACTATTGTTAATTGTTCAGAATCATTTAATTCAAGTTCAAAGTTAAATCTCTTGTTTCTAAATTGTGTAGATTCAAGTAGCTTTTGAAATGATTGTTGAGGTAGTCCAAGACTAACCATATTTTACTGAATTTCGATGTGCTTCAGAAAGAAAGCTCACTATTAACTTCAGTCACTAAATTAACTTTCGATTTTCCGGTTTTATTAATTTTTTCGATTTTCCGGTTTTATTAATTCTTTTGCTAAATTAAGTCAGAGTGTAGCGAAATTTATTACTTCTGACAAACTTTCAGTTCTGACACTACACGTGTCAACCTTCAGTTGCCACGCTTCTAGTGATAATTATATGTGCAATAACCTTTCTTTTTCAGTTACTATAGTAATTGTCCTTAGGACTGGCGACCGTAATTTCCCCCAAATCTCAAATATCTAATTACCGCTAGTTGATTGTTAACGTAACGGCCGCACATTTACTTTCTTTATTAACTTTACCCATATTTCAAAATTAATTTCCACCAGTTTCATTAGCACTTTTCCTTTCATTTAGATGTAACCCTTTCCTCCCTCTTTACCGACAAATTAACTTCGGTGACGATTGCTTTTCCCAAATTTCCATTAGGTACACGCGGTTTAATTTTTCACTGTCATTAAGGTCGATAAGTGAGGGGGAGGTTACAAGTCCATAGAGTGGCGCCACATCTCCTCTCTTCCGAAGAACGAGTTCAAAGCTGCACTCTCAGCTGGTAAAGTCATCGCGAAGGGCTTATGGGATTCTGAAGTGGTTATTCCGTTTGATGTCCTCCCTCCTGGTGTAGCGATCAACTCTGAAGTGTTTTGTGTTTCCCTCAGGGAACTGAAAAAAGAAAACGACATCAGTGTGAGAATTTTACTCTGCAGCGGAGTGTGCGTTCATCCTGGAAACATCCCCCAGGTTGTGGCTGTGCCATATCTCCGCAATATCATTTCTTTCAGGAGTGCTAGTTCCTCAAGGTTCGCAGGAGAGCTTCTGTAAAGTTTGGAAGGTAGGAGACGAATTACTGGCAGAAGTGAAGCTATGAGGAGGGGGCGTGAGTCGTGCTTGGGTAGCTCAGATGGTAGAGCACTTGCCCGAGAAAGGGAAAGGTTCCGAGTTCGAGTCCCTGTCTGGCACACAGTTTTAATCTGCCCGGAAGTTTGACATCAGTGTATTCGTCGTCACTAAAATGCACTTCTCCTTCTCCATGACAACGAGGCGTCACACACGTCTGTGTACCCGAGAGGAGGTCACAAAACTTCACTGGACTGTCCTTCCTCATCCACTCTAAAGCCCGGATCTCTCATCTCCCGACTTCCATCTGTTTTGCCCAATGATGGATGCACTCCGCGGCAAGAAGTAGTACGTGTATGAGCGCGGGGGGGGGGGGGGGGGGTTATAGATCGATCAGCAGAGTGGAACCATGTGGCATACGGGCCCTCCCAGAAAGGTGGCGCAAGGTTGTCGCATTGCAAGGAGATTCAGGCGAAAAAGTAGGATTTTGTAGCCAAAAGAGTAGGGAACAGTATGGTGCAATTGAATCTTGAATAAAACCAACCTACTTTAAGATCAAAGTGTGTTGCATTACATACTGAAAGACCATCGTAAAATCCATGAGAACATCGAATACTAAATAAAATCGTTAAAAGAATGTTATCAGTGTAATACTGGCAAGGAGCGTGAACAAATTAGAGAGTTGGTGTGTAAACTCATTATTTCCTCGAAACCCAGCTCATAATACATGGTAGAACATAATTACTTACATGAAACACTTGGCATTCTATACCACTGCCTAAAATTGACTTTACTCACAAAATATTTCAGGAAGCGACCAACATACCAATAATCTTTTGATTAATGACTAATATCACTTACAATACAAATGCGCATTATAACGTAAACTACGTCCGCAGGCCTCGTCGTGCCTATTGGGGCCGACCGACCGCCATGTCACCCTCTGCTAAAATGGGAGAGTGTGGGGTAGGCATACCACTCTCCTGGTCGTTGTCAGTTTTCGTGAGCTGGAGCCGCTACTACTAGGTCAAGTAGCTTCTCAATTGGCCCCACGAGGCTGATTGCACTCCGTTCCAGTCCTTCCAGCAAGGAATAATCCCCTTTCAGTACCGGAAATCGAACCCGAGTCCTGTGCATGGCAGCCAGCCATGCTGGAGTAAAGACCTACGGAGGCGGTCCAAATACATAATACAGAAGAGACGAATTCTGGGCCACATGAACGGAGACTGGATGCCTCACAGTCCAAATCATATCGAATCACTTATAATGTTTCGGTACAGACGTGAATAGTTTGCACTAATGCAAACACTCCAAGCCGTGCTTTTCTGTGTGTCACCGCATAACTCGTTACTCGTAAGTAGAGAATGTGTAAAGCAAGCATACCTCATTGTACGTTTCCACATATAAACATACACTCTAGAGGCGAAAAAAAAAGAAAAAGAAAAATGGCACACCACGAAGAAATTACTCGAATGAGGCGAAAATTCGGTTGACGTCATGTGCAAGTACAGACAAACAAATAATTGCATATTTCAGAAATAAAATGGATGTTTATTCGAGAGAAAGAGATGCAGAAATTGAGCAAGTCACTAAATCGTTGGTCCAAAATGGTTCAAATGGCTCTGAGCACTATGGGACTCAACTGCTGAGGTCATTAGTCCCCTAGAACTTAGAACTAGTTAAACCTAACTAACCTAAGGACATCACAAACATCCATGCCCGAGGCAGGATTCGAACCTGCGACCGTAGCGGCCTTGCGGTTCCAGACTGCAGCGCCTTTAACCGCACGGACACTTCGGCCGGCTCGTTGGTCCACATCTGGCACTTATGCAAGCAGTTATTCGGCTTCGCATTCACTGATGAATTTGTTGAATGTCCGCCTGAGGTACATCGTCCCAGATTCTGTCGAAATGGCGCGTTAGATCGTCCAAATCCAGAAATGGTTGGAGGTTCAAAAATGGTTCAAGTGGCTCTGAGCACTATGGGACTTAACATCTGAGGTCATCAGTCCCCTAGGACGTAGAACTACTTAAACCTAACTAACCTCCATGTTCGAGGCAGGGTTCGAACCTGCGACCATAGCGGTCACGCGGTTCCAGACTGAAGGGCCTAGAACCACTCGACCACAGCGGCCGACAATGGTTAACCATAAAGACAACCATAAAGACAAAAAATTAGCATGATAAGAACTTAAATATACTGAACCTCTAGCAGTAATTATTAAAGAACAAATTCAAAAACTAAGCAAAATCAAACTAAAAGAAAAATAATCAATACCAAAATAAGATCTAATTATATTCAAATCTGCGTATGAATAAACACAAATTATAAAAACAAAACTCGACAGAAACATTAAAGAATCAACCAACCATCAACAATTATTAACCAAACAAAGAGGGATCAAAAAAATAGTTGTAAATAAATACTTTAACATAAGGATAAACCAAAAGAATTTAAAAAATCATTACCATGAGAACGAATTATTGAAACTAAAATAGAAAGACCTAAAGCACCTTTACAAACAGAAAAAACCAAAAAAATAACAGGAAAAAAATAATCATAATCAAACTCAATAAGAAAAACAATAATTAATATAAATAAAGAAAGAAGAATATATTCTAATCTCAAAAGAACCATTAATAGATGCTTACATTTAGAAGAAAAAACATAAACACCAGCAAAATAAACCAATAAAGAAGTAAAGACAGAGAATATAAACATTAGTTTTAACAGTTTAAAAAAAAAAACAATGCCCATCTTGTAAACTGGAAATAAGTCCAGCCCCCGCTTTTAAAACTTCAGAGGTGGAAAAGCTTCCATCATCGGTCCCCAAAACCGATATTTTAAATAAACTAACCTCTGAAATGATCAAAATAATAATTATATCACTATCAAACATAATGAATATTAATTTTATTAAATTAAGACACCCAATATCAATAATGCTTTTCATTATCCTACAAACTTTTTTAGTTGGACTAATAACAGGAACAATAATGGAAATATATTGATTATCCTATATTTTATTTTTAACGTTTCTTGGTGGTATATTAGTCCTATTTATTTATATTACAAGAATTGCATCAAACGAAATATTTCAACCTAAATCAATTACCATAATCATTATCTTAACAATATGGGTATTTATTATATCAACATTAATTATCTCAGATATAACAATATTTATAGACTTTTTCAAGAATACTGAAACTATAAATATCGATAATTCAATCAATTATCAAGAAATAACAATATCTTTAGAAAAATTATATAACAGACCAAAATTCATTATTACAATAATAATAATAATTTATTTATTTTTAGCACTATTAGTAGTTGTTAAAATCACTAATATTAACCAGGGGCCTATTCATAAAATACGATAATTTACTAATGAATAAACCCTTTGATTAAGACATCCTTTAATTAAAATTATTAATAACTCTTTAGTTGATTTACAAGCAGCAACAAATATTTCATTTTGATGAAATTTTGGGTCCCTACTAGGGTTATGTTTGGTAATTCAAATCGTAACTGGACTATTTTTAGCTATACATTATACATCAAATATTGAAATAGCTTTTAGTAGTGTAGTACACATCTGCCGAGACGTAAATAATGGTTGAATTATTCGAACCTTACATGCAAATGGAGCTTCTATATTTTTTATTTGTATTTATTTGCATGTAGGATGAGGAATTTACTACGGATCTTACATATACATACACACCTGAATAATTGGTACAGTAATTCTATTCTTAGTTATAGCAACTGCATTTATAGGATACGTTTTACCTTGAGGTCAAATATCATTTTCAGGTGCGACAGTAATTACTAATTTATTATCAGCAATTCCGTATTTAGGAACAGAATTAGTTCAATGAGTGTGGGGAGGATTTGCTGTTGTTAATGCAACATTAAATTGATTTTTTACATTTCATTTTGTACTACCATTTATAATTTCTGCCATGGCAGCAATTCATTTATTCTTTCTTCACCAAACAGGGTCTAATAACCCCTTAGATCTAAATGGAGATATCGAAAAAATTCCATTTCACCCATACTTTACTTTCAAGGATTCTATTACATTTGTATTAATAACATCATTATTAATTAGACTGTGCTTGATTAATCCTTACCTCCTAGGAGATCCAGATAAATTTGTACCTGCTAACCCATTAGTAACCCCAATTCATATTCAACCAGAATGATATTTCTTATTTGCATATGCAATTCTACGATCAATTCCTAATAAGCTAGGAGGTGTTATTGCATTATTCTTATCAATTAGAATCTTAATAATTTTACCATTTTATAATAAAACACCATTCCGAGGTATTCAATTCTATCCTATTAATCAGATTTTATCCTGAATTATAGTAGTTGTTGTATGCTTATTAACATGAATTGGTAAACGACCTGTTGAAGAACCTTATATTATAACAGGACAAATCTTAACAATTATCTACTTTACATACTTCTTAATTAATGTCCATGTTGCAAACGCATGAGATAAACTAATTAAAGAATAATAATTTAATTAGCTTAGGAAAAGCATATGTTTTGAAAACATAAAACTAGAAGTTTAACTCTTCTATTAACTTTTCTTAAAAAATTTCACTAAATAAATAAGATAAATAAAATCTTTACACCAACAAAGAAAATAAAAAAATTCAAAGATAAAGGTAAAAAACTTTTTCAAGCTAAGTATATTAACTTATCATAACGAAAACGTGGTAATGTACCCCGAACTCAAATAATGCCAAAGGATATAACAGCAAGCTTAATAAAAAATATAAAAGAATAAAAATCACCACCCAAAAAAATTAAAGCTAATAATATTCTTATAAAAACAATTCTGTATACTCAGCCAAAAAAAATAAAGTAAATCCTCTTCACCATATTCAATATTAAAACCTGAAACTAACTCAGATTCACCCTCGGCAAAGTCAAAAGGAGTACGGTTGGTTTCAGCTAAACAAGAAGCAAAACAAGCTAAAGCTAAAGGAAAAGATATAATAATAAATCAACAATAAAGCTGATAATTTATAAAATCAAACATGTCAAAACTACCAATTAAAATAATTAAAGATAATAAAATTAAAGCCAAACTAACTTCATTTGAAATTGTTTGAGCAACAGACTGAAGAGAACCTAATAAAGAATAATTTCAATTAGAAGACCAACCAGCAATTATAATGGTATAAACACCTAATCTAGTACAACATAAAAAAAACAAAAATCCATAAGAAAAAGAACATATATAACATCAAAAGAACATATATATAACATATATATATATAAATATATATAATAAAAGAACATATATAAGAACATATATATAATAAAACGAACATATATACGAACATATATATATATATATATATATAAGAACATATATAACATATATAAAAGAACATATATATATACATAAATTACTCAAACAGCCAAAGAAATTATTAAATTAAAAACAGGAGAAAAATAATAAAGTAAATAATTAGATATAATAGGAATTGGCTGCTCCTTACAAATTAACTTAATAGCATCACTAAAGGGTTGTGGAATTCCTACAAATCCTACTTCATTTGGACCCTTTCGAATTTGGATACAGCCTAAAACCTTATGCTCTTTTAAAGTTAAAAAAGCAACACTAATTAAAACACAAATAACTAATAAAAGAAAATTCAAAATAAACATAAATAAATCAGAAAGTATCAATACTATTTGTAGAAAAAATCTACATAAATGAATTCTAAATTCAACACATTAATCTGTCAAAATAGTAAACTAATTAATATTAATCAATATAATAAAAAATATTTCAACCATATGGTCCTTTCATACTAATATGGATTAATAGTCTTAGGATAGAAGCCGACCTGGCTCACGCCGGTCTGAACTCAGATCATGTAAGAATTTAAAGGTCGAACAGACCTAATCATTGGGCTCCTGCACCCAAAATTTTTCTTAATCCAACATCGCGGTCGCAATCTGCTTTTTCAATATGAGCTCTCAAAAACAATCACGCTGTTATCCCTAAGGTAACTTAATCTTATGATCATAAATTATGGATCAAAACAACAAACATAAATAAATGATATAATAATGAAGAGTTTATTTATTCTTCATGTCACCCCAACAAAACATCACCATTAAATATAGAAAGACAAACAAAAAACTAAATAAAAGTAAAATGTTAAGCTCTATAGGGTCTTCTCGTCCTAAAGAAGAATTTAAACCTTTTGACTCAAAAGTTAAATTCAAAAATTTATTAAGAGACAGTTGATTTCTCGTGAAGCCATTCATTCCAGCCACTAATTAAGAGACTAATGATTATGCTACCTTTGCACGGTCAAAATACAGCGGCTCTTTAAAAATCCACTCAATGAGTAGGCCAGACCTCAAAGTATTTTCAAGAGGACATGTTTTTGATAAACAGGCAGAAATCAATTTTGCCTAGTTCCTTATAATAAATTTACAAGATAAAAATTATATACAAAGAAATATACTAATTCTATCATTATTACAAAAATTCTAAAATTAAATTAATAATCTTAATAAAAAACCTAAAATATTTATAAAATCAAAATAAAAAATAATAAAATAAAATGTAATCTTAAAGATAGCTGGTTTAAAGCTTACTATTATATTTTTATAAAACAAATTATAGGCTATTAACTTCAAAACTTATCCCTTAAAGAATAAATAAGTTAATATTTGTACTTAAAAAAATTAAATAAAAACAATTAACTTCAAAAAATTAAATTTTTTCTTAAGAAACTAGATATCCTGGGAAACGATTAACATCTCATTTCTATAAATAAATAAATAATAATTATGATACATTAACTATAAATTATTTATAAATCAACCCAAATCGAGACAAGTAAAATAAATACCAAAATTTTGATAAACCCTGATTCAAAAGGTACAATAAATAAAATCTACTTTTAAAAATTTAAAATAATATTTCATAAAACACTTACATTACCAATAAACTATAATTTAAAAAATCAATTCTACAAAATATACTAAGACAAAATTCAACAAAGTTATTTATATTAAATAATTAAATAAACAAAAAAATAAATATAATAAAATAAATAATCAAGATATTCTGATTTGCACAGAAAAATTTTCAGTGTAAGTGAAACACTTTAATAATAAGTTATATCTTGAACCTCTTCCTAGATACACTTTCCAGTACATCTACTATGTTACGACTTATCTCACCTAAATTGAAGCTACCTTAAAATAATAAAATAGAATAATCAATAATGAGAGCGACGGGCGATGTGTACACACCTCAGAGCCAATATCAGTTAAATTAAATAAATTAAATTACTATCAAATCCACCTTCATTAACAGTATTTCACCATCAAATACGTTATAAACAAAAATCTATTGTAACCCACCTCCTCTTAACTATAAGCTGCACCTTGACCTGAAATATTTTATAATTATAAATCTTGAGAATTATAACTCTAAAAAGATTCTCTGATAACGGAGATATACAAACAAATAAATTAAGTAGAGTAATTCGTGTATTATCAATCATGGGGTATGTTCCTCTGAATGGAACCATAAAGACAAAAACCATAATGGTCCAAACGTTCCCAATTGGAGACAGGTCCCGCGACATATGCTGGCCAAAGTAGGGTTTGCAAGCACTAAGGCAAACAGTAGAAATCCTCGCCGTGTATGGGCAGGAGTTATCTTGTTGAAAAATCCCATGATGGATTGCCGTGAAGAATATCATTGGATTTTCAGTTGCCCAATAATGCATGTTATGCAAATTAACATTTCCATGGTTCGTGAATGTTGCCTCGTCAGTAAATAAAATCAACTTAATAAATGTATCATCCCTCTGAATCTGAAGTTGAGTCCATCGGCAGAATTCAATGCAACGCATACAATCCGTACCAGTTAATTCTTGGTGGAGACTGATATGGTAAGGATGATATTTATGGCGATGCAGAACACGAACAACACTACTCTGGCTCATGTCAGATTCCCTTGCGATTTGACGCGAACTAACAGAAGGATCTCGAACCACAGTGGCAAGAGTACCAATTTTCGTTTCCTCGCTAGTAACTTACCTTTGCCGGATATGTTCCCGATTCGTTCAAGATCCAGTTGTTCTCAGTTTATCATGATTATATCTAAATGTACGACGTCTAGGGTGAGTGCGTTGAGGATATCCTTCAGCGTATAACTCTCTACTTCTCACTAAATTTCGTTGGCATTCTCCGTAAATGACAAGCATATCGACTTGTTCTTCGAAGGCATTCATCATTCACATTCGCTTGATTCGACGATACTAGTCTTACAGTTCCTATTAGTGTTGTATTGCGAAACAGTCGAATGGTGTTTACATGTCAACCCATCATCATTTCATCCCCATCGACGCGCAAGTCGCCGAAGTGGCGTCAAATCGAAAGACTTGCACCCGGCGAGCGGTCTACCCGATGGGAGGCCCTCGTCACACACCATTTATTACTTATTTAATGGCACGTTAGATGGATACGCCGTATTCTGCGAATATTTAATGCTTGCACGATATACGAGAGAGAACTGTCAGAACATGTGCTTCGATAAGCGCCGATGTGATAAAGAATACCGCTCAATCTATGATAAGAAGATTGCAGCACTACATTGATACCAATGGTCATCACTTCGAACACCTTCTGTAAATCGACGTTCATGACATCTTTGTGATCGTCCTTGACCTTCAAAGACCTTACTGTTACACATCATTGGATTCGTCTCGATAGCCGCTATCAGAAAATAAGTACCAAACTATAGCATCCTATTTAAAAAACAATGTTGACCTCCATATGTCTGATGCGACCCCATCTAGCAACAAAAGACCGACGTCATGTTATAGCCCCCGTTGTCCTATGGAACATTTGTCCCACAAACTTTTCAGCTACTATCAGACTTTTGTGGTTACCATAGGTGGCGATAGTTAGTGATTCGCCGTATATATGTATACGTACATTGTTCCACATCTTCCCTGTAAATCGCTGGACCGACTTCAATCAAACTTGGTACACATATCACTTACTGACGGGAAATCATAGCAGTGGGGCTAAGAATCGTGTCTACTTTCTAAATAACAACTAAATTTAAATGCAAGTCTCACCTAAATTCTTTTACTCATCAAATCATTTTCCAATTCTTCGATCTTTATTTACACATTTGCTCATTTCAGCTTTGCTCGTGAATGCAAGGCGTTCACGTACAATTTATTTCAAAGGTTTATTACGCAAATTTAGTACAGATATACTATATTACCGTTTTTTATTCACATCCTGTGAATTACCGTGTTTCATTATAAACATTTACAAAATGTTTGTGACTTCTCACCTGTTGTTTTACAGTGAGTATGCTAAACATTCAGTAATTCTATTTATAACTTTTATTATATCTCACACAGACTTCTGGTCAATAACTTGCCTTCGCTTGCAGTATTTTCCTGCTCCCTAGATGTAATTATTATTTAATAATATAATTATATTATAATTATTATTTAATAATACAGATCATATATTCCTTTTTTATGTAAAACTGTGTATTGTTAAACGCTATTAAGTACATAACCATCATGTATTGATACACTGAAGCGCCAAAGAAACTGGTGTAGGCACGCGTATTCAAATACAGAGACGCGTAAACAGGCAGAATACGGCGCTACTTTCAGAAATGCCTATATAAGACAATAAGTGTCTAGCGCACTTGTTGGCTCGGTTACTGCTGCTACAATGGTAGGCTATCAAGATTTAAGTAAGTTTCAATGTGGTGTTATGGTCGGGGCACGAGCGATGGGACATAGCACCTTCGAGGTAGCGATGAAGTGGGGATTTTCTCGAACGACCATTTCATGAGTGTACTCTGAATATCAGAAATCCGGCAAAATATCAGACTTCTACTTCTCGGTGGCCGGAAAAAAGATCCTGCAAGAGCGGGACCAACGACGACGGAAGAGAATCGTTCAACGTGACAGAAGTGCAGCCCTGCCGCAAACTGCTGCAGGTTTCAATGCTGGACCATCAACGAGTGTCAGCGTGCGAACCATTCAACCTAAACATCATCGACATGTGCTATCGGAGCCGTAGGCCCACTGGTGTACCCATGGTGTACGACACAAAGCTTTACGCCTCGCCTAGGCCCGTCAGCACCGACATCGGACTGTTGATGACTGGAAACGTGTTGCTTCGTCGGACGAGACTCGTTTCAAATTGTATCGAGCGGATGGACGTGTACGGGTATGGAGACAACCTCATGAATCTATTGACCCTCGTGCCGGCAGGTGACTGTTCAAGCTGTTGGGGGCTCTGAAATGGTGTGGGACGTGTGCAGTTGGAATGATATGGGACGCCTGGTACTTCTAGATAAGACTCTGACAGGTAACACGTATACAGGGTTATTACAAATGATTGAAGCGATTTCACAGCTCTACAATAACTTTCTTATTTGAGATATTTTCACAATGCTTTGCACACACATACAAAAACTCAAAAAGTCTTTTTAGGCGTTCACAAATTTTCAATATGCGCCCCTTTAGTGATTCGGCAGACATCAAGCCGATAATCAGGTTCCTCCCACACTCGGCGCAGCATCTCCCCATCAATGAGTTCGAAAGCATCGTTGATGCGAGCTCGCAGTTCTGGCACGTTTCTTGGTAGAGGAGGTTTAAACACTGAATCCTTCACATAACCCCACAGAAAAAAATCGCATGGGGTTAAGTCGGGAGAGCGTGGAGGCCATGACATGAATTGCTGATCATGATCTCCACCACGACCGATCCATCGGTTTTCCAATCTCCTGTTTAAGAAATGCCGAACATCATGATGGAAGTGCGGTGGAGCACCATCCTGTTGAAAGATGAAGTCGGTGCTGTCGGTCTCCAGTTGTATCATGAACCAATTTTCCGCGGGCTACGCGTGAAACTTGCCCGCACGCGTTCAACCGTTTCTTCGCTCACTGCAGGCCGACTCGTTGATTTCCCCTTACAGAGGCATCCAGAAGCTTTAAACTGCGCATACCATCACCGAATGGAGTTAGCAGTTGGTGGATCTTTGTTGAACTTCGTCCTGAAGTGTCGTTGCACTGTTATGACTGACTAATGTGAGTGCATTTCAAGCACGACATACGCTTTCTCGGCTCCTGTCGCCATTTTGTCTCACTGCGCTCTCGAGCGCTCTGGCGGCAGAAACCTGAAGTGCGGCTTCAGCCGAACAAAACTTTATGAGTTTTTCTACGTATCTGTAGTGTGTCGTGGCCATATGTCAATGAATGGAGCTACAGTGAATTTATGAAATCGCTTCAATCATTTGTAATAGCCCTGTATAAGCATCCTGTTTGATCACCTGCATCCATTCATGTCCACTGTGCATTCCGACGATCTTGGGCAATTCCAGCAGGACAATGCGATACTTCCCACGTCCAGAACTGCTGCAGAGTGGCTCCGTGAACACTCTTCAGAGTTTAACACTTCCGCTGGCCATCAGACTCCACAATTACGAACATAACCGAGCATATCTGGGATGTCTTGCAACATGCTGTTCAGAAGAGACCTCCACCTCCTAGTACCCTTACGGATTTATGGACAGCCAAGCAGGATTCATGGTGTCAGCTCTCTCCAGCACTACTTCAGACATTAGTCGATTCCATGCCACGTTGTGTTGCGGCATTTCTGCGTGCTCGCTGGGGCCCTACACGATATTAGGCAGTTGTACCAGTTTCTTTGGCTCATGAGTGTATATTAGATACATTATCTATTGCCCAATGTCTACATCTAATTTGTTTATGTCTGTACATATGCAAGTACGTATTTTGTTTAGCAATCACTTGCCTTGATTATGTTAAGAATTTTCTCTACATGCCTGACAAAATGTATACTCAATGGCTGAGCCTCTGATGCCTTTAGCCGAAGTTTTACATTGTTTAAAGAAGTTTGCTATATGCATGTCTTGTCAATATTCCTTAAAGCCAAATTTGAATACATGTTGGTTGTGCTGCTGTTATTTATTTCCCTCCCCTTCTTTATGATAGTAGCACTTCTGATATACTAAGCATTCAATTAAGCATTGTAATGAAACTTTATTTACATTTGAAAGTTTCCTTTAAATATAGTCGATATTTGAGAGCAATTGTTTCACTACTATATAGTAGATGCATATGAACACTGAGTGACATTTCAAACCATTTCTGAGCACTGTTTGTATCTTGTTTTAAAGTTACAGATGCGATTTCCATTATGTTTGTGACAAAACTGACTTTTGTTTATATAAATTTCTTCAGGTGTATGCAATGAAAGTGATGCTGTGTACTATTAGAGTTTTACAGTATAATGTTTTGTATCTTGTATTGTAATATCTATGTTATCTTAAGCTTAGAGATAGCAACTTCGTTTTGGCTGGCTCTGAGCACTATGGCACTCAACTGCTGTGGTCATAAGTCCCCTAGAACTTAGAACTACTTAAACCTAACTAACCTAAGGACATCACACACATCCATGCCCGAGGCAGGATTCGAACCTGCGACCGTAGCGGTCGTGCGGTTCGAGACTGTAGCGCCTTTAACCGCGCGGCCACTCCGGCTGGCCAACTTCGTTTTCTGTTTACATATGACATTATACCAAAGTAGTTCACCAAAGATAGTCTAGTCCTCTATATCACCAAGTAACATGTCATCGAGATATTTTTATACCATATGACGATACTCTTTTAAAGATCTTTGACAAACTTCTCAGTGTTTTGTATAAGTGATACTTACAGTCCTGATCTTCTCTTCAGCACTGCTCTGTATGCATTTAGTACTCGTATGTTTGCTTTTAAAGTCCTGTATCACATATTTACATTCATGGCATACACTGCAGATTTTAAGTAATGACTAATGCAATATGGTGGCTTAAACCATTTTAGCCCTAGTAAATTTTCATGTTATTTTGCACTTCTTTGTAAAGAATTGTTAACATATCCTGTATACTACATATAATTATTTGTATCTTTGGATAACATCTCTGAAGATGGTCCAAGACTGAAAACGGTTGATGTTTGGGTGTAAAACAAAAGCAGCTAATGGTTCAAATATGCGTTTTACATATTTAAAAGGTATTTCGAAGTTTTTGCCTTTACCAGATAAAACATTTCTAGATACTGGTTTAGGTAGCCATATTATTTTCGGATTTATGTGCAGTTTGTGGGTAACGAAGGTAACTTTGAGTGGCAGTAATCCTCGAGACCCGCACTGCAATGAAGAATGCTTCGAGACTTTTCTTTCAGATGATTTACCTTCCATTCGCTAGGTACGTATTAGAACATAGTCTGGAGTTATATCTGCACTGCACTGCACTTATCTTTCCTATAATAAAGGGTGCATTTACAATGCTAGGTTTAGAACAGAGGAACATGGTTGGAATTTATCTTCATTTAGTGTTGTACTCTGCTTTATGAAAAATTTTATTTGTCAAGATTGCAATGCAGTAGGCTATCAGTTGGATGCTTCATCAAATATTGTCAACAGATAATACTGTTCATTCACTATGGTGTATCTGTTATACTGCACAATGAAATGGTGCATTGGGTATCTATTACTTTTATATTGTAGGCACAACTTGTAAGTGTGAAATTGTAAACATGTCTGAGACCAAGCGTCACACTTAATCAATGTGGACAGTCATTATATTATGTGATCTGGAGATTGACACTTCACTAGTCGAAATTAGTAACCGATGTATCCATCCTTACGATCCTGGCGCATAAAAAGTTTTCTTCAAGAAGATCTCAACGCTACACATGAAGACCGCCTGGTACAACACTGACAATGTCAGGTTAATTATAATTATCTCGATTTGACTTATGTTAAAGGCCTCTACCTCATATTTTAATGAAAGTAATCAGATCATACCATTGTTCATTTATGGATCAAATTCAAGACGAAGGGGAATCTTTCAAATTTAATACGAAGGGGAATCTCTTCAGGGAATTAATGCTGAGGTCATGGCTTGTAATAGACCCACAGGTTGAAGTTACAGAGGTGTTTCGGCTTTCAGATTACTTTGGAAAAGACGATTTTCTTCTTCAGATGGACATTATCTGATCCTACAATATACACTCCTGGAAATGGAAAAAAGAACACATTGACACCGGTGTGTCAGACCCACCATACTTGCTCCGGACACTGCGAGAGGGCTGTACAAGCAATGATCACACGCACGGCACAGCGGACACACCAGGAACCGCGGTGTTGGCCGTCGAATGGCGCTAGCTGCGCAGCATTTGTGCACCGCCGCCGTCAGTGTCAGCCAGTTTGCCGTGGCATACGGAGCTCCATCGCAGTCTTTAACACTGGTAGCATGCCGCGACAGCGTGGACGTGAACCGTATGTGCAGTTGACGGACTTTGAGCGAGGGCGTATAATGGGCATGCGGGAGGCCGGGTGGACGTACCGCCGAATTGCTCAACACGTGGGGCGTGAGGTCTCCACAGTACATCGATGTTGTCGCCAGTGGTCGGCGGAAGGTGCACGTGCCCGTCGACCTGGGACCGGACCGCAGCGACGCACGGATGCACGCCAAGACCGTAGGATCCTACGCAGTGCCGTAGGGGACCGCACCGCCAATTCCCAGCAAATTAGGGACACTGTTGCTCCTGGGGTACCGGCGAGGACCATTCGCAACCGTCTCCATGAAGCTGGGCTACGGTCCCGCACACCGTTAGTCCGTCTTCCGCTCACGCCCCAACATCGTGCAGCCCGCCTCCAGTGGTGTCGCGACAGGCGTGAATGGAGGGACGAATGGAGACGTGTCGTCTTCAGCGATGAGAGTCGCTTCTGCCTTGGTGCCAATGATGGTCGTATGCGTGTTTGGCGCCATGCAGGTGAGCGCCACAATCAGGACTGCATACGACCGAGGCACACAGGGCCAACACCCGGCATCATGGTGTGGGGAGCGATCTCCTACACTGGCCGTACACCACTGGTGATCGTCGAGGGGACACTGAATAGTGCACGGTACATCCAAACCGTCATCGAACCCATCGTTCTACCATTCCTAGACCGGCAAGGGAACTTGCTGTTCCAACAGGACAATGCACGTCCGCATGTATCCCGTGCCACCCAACGTGCTCTAGAAGGTGTAAGTCAACTACCCTGGCCAGCAAGATCTCCGGATCTGTCCCCCATTGAGCATGTTTGGGACTGGATGAAGCGTCGTCTCACGCGGTCTGCACGTCCAGCACGAACGCTGGTCCAACTGAGGCGCCAGGTGGAAATGGCATGGCAAGCCGTTCCACAGGACTACATCCAGCATCTCTACGACCGTCTCCATGGGAGAATAGCAGCCTGCATTGCTGCGAAAGGTGGATATACACTGTACTAGTGCCGACATTGTGCATGCTCTGTTGCCTGTGTCTATGTGCCTGTGGTTCTGTCAGTGTGATCATGTGATGTATCCTACCCCAGGAATGTGTCAATAAAGTTTCCCCTTCCAGGGACATTGAATTCACGGTGTTCTTATTTCAATTTCCAGGAGTGTATATGGAAAGATATATTTAATAAGCCCTTTGATCAACCGAGAAAATTCGTGGTTAAGGCTGAAATAATACGAGGATTGGAACTTAAATAGTGGCAACTATTTATTCACAACCGATACAAAAGAGTTACATGTTTGCACCTGTTACTGTCCTTCAAAGTAGTCACCAGCGTGGTGTAGAACCCGTTACTCTCCGCACAAAAGTCCTTGTGACTTTGATTTGATTCCAAAGATGAAGGAACCACTACGTGGCATTCGCTTCAGAACTGTTCCAGAGATTCCACAGGCAGCAGACCGCTCCATTCGCACCGTCAACAGAACCGGCTGTCCTAACGGTGTACTACGCCTTCCACATCACTGGCAACGGGTTCTACACAACGCTGGTGACTACTCCGAAGGACAGTAACAGGTGCAAACAAGTAACTCTTTTGTATCGGTTGTGAATAAGCAGTTGCCTCTATTTAAGTTCCAACCCTCGTAATAATAATAACATAGTGCCTACATTTAGTCAGATTCATCTGACTCGTATTTTGGTGGGATATATTTTTGGCTCTCGTTTAGAGCAAACAGTGTATTAATATCGAGCTGGACGGAGCGTAAAACTCCCGACAGCAGCACAAAATTCTGTTGCCAACCTCCCACGCCAGAGCCATGTGTGAGCTGAGAATAGGCATCTCTAGACTTCGCTGGCCGTAACACGCCTGTGACGGCGTCCGACCTTCCACCTTCTTGCTCCAATTTTAGACAACGATCTATTGACTACTTCCATTTTGCTGTTGATGCAAGCGTCTGAGTAAATGTTTTGCATCCCTTTTTAACGTCCCTAGAAAAACAATGGCAGCAGCCTCGCCTAAAGAACTCTACGAGGCTCTCTGGCTCTCTCGTAGAAGTCGGGCGCATTTCTTCTGGTGTTTAGGTTAGATATCTACAATTGCAAGTTTGCAACGAGTAGACGAAGTCAGTTAAAATAAATGTTGGTCATTGTAAGTTTCATGCAACGACTATTATCAATGAGAGATGTCTAATTGTTTTCCGTTAATGTTTGTCAAAGTAGAGTTTAGATAAGATTTACTTTCATTCCAATTGATCCGTAGTGAGGAGGTCCTCCAGGATGTAGAACATGTCAGAAAAACAACAATACATGACAAATATTTACAACTCAAACAAATAAGCTAATGTACCATTCCACAGGTCCCAAGTGGCATGGTCGTCATTTTTTAATGGACGCTATACGAAAGAATCATTTTACAAATACTAATGCATTGAATTTAAAATAAAAAAGTTTTTTATTTATTTATAAGGTAATAAACGTGTAATACAACTACTAAATACTTATTTACAATGAACACATTACTGCACTGAACTGGTGCAAAAGTTAGATTGTATCACCACACACCACACACACCACACCACACCACACCACACCACACCACACCACACCCACCCCACACACACCACACACCCCACACACCCCACACACCCCACACACACCACCCACACCACACCCACACCACACCCACACCACACACACACCACACACACACCACACACACACCACACACACACCACACACCACACACACCACACACACCACACACCACACACACACATACACTTATTTACAATGAACACATGACTGCACTGATTTTGTGTAGAAGTTATACACAGACGCAAATCAGTTGGTTCTACTGAGAAATTCATCAATGGAGTAGAAGGAGTTGGCCAGCAATAAATCCTTTAAGCTTGTCTTAAAATGAATTTCATTTGTTGTTAAGCTTTTTGTGGCTGCTGGCAAGTTATTGAAAATATGTGTTCCTGAATAATGCACACTTTTTTGTACAAGACTAAGTGACATTAAATCCTTGTGAAGATTATTCTTATTTCTAGTACTGATTCCATGAATTGAGCTGTTGGTTTGAAAAAGTAATATATTTTTAATGATAAATTTCATTAATGAATAAATATATTGGGCAGCAGTAGTTAGTATCCCTAGTTCCCTAAACAGGCTTCTGCAAGATGTTCTTGAGTTCACACCACATATAACTCTTACTGCACGTTTTTGTGCCCCTTTAGCTTGGCTTGATGAATTGCCCCAAAAAATAATCCCATATGACATTATGGAATGAAAGTAAGCATAGTATGCCAGCTTTTTCATTTTTATATCCCCTATGTCTGACACAATTCGCATTACAAATAGAGATTTGTTAAGATGCTTCAGCAGTTCTGTGGTGTGCTCTTCCCAGTTTAATTTATTATCAAGCTGTAATCCCAAGTATTTAACACTGTCCACTTCTTCTATCTGCTTGTCATCGTATGTTAGGCATATACTCGTGGGACACCCCTTACAAGTTCTGAACTGATTGTAGTGTGTTTTTTCAAAGTTTAGTGACAAAGAATTGGCTAGGAACCAGTGATTAATGTCCACAAATATGTTATTAGCTGACCTTTCTAAGACTACACTTGATTTGCTATTTATTGCAATGTTTGTATCTTCGGCAAACAAAACGAACTTGGCTTCTGGTAATGTTACTGATGAAAAGTCATTGATGTTGTTGTTGTTGTGGTCTTCAGTCCTGAGGCTGGTTTGATGCAGCTCTCCATGCTACTCTATCCCGTGCAAGCTTCTTCATCTCCCAGTACCTACTGCAAACTACATCCTTCTGAATCTGCTTAGTGTATTCATCTCTTGGTCTCCCCCTACGATTTTTACCCTCCACGCTGCCCTCCAATACTAAATTGGTGATCCCTTGATGCCTGAGAACATGTCCCACCAACCGATCCCTTCTTCTGGTCAAGTTGTCCCACAAACTTCTCTTCTCCCCAATCCTTTTCAATACTTCCTCATTAGTTATGTGATCTACCCATCTAATCTTCAGCATTCTTCTGTAGCACCACATTTCGAAAGCTTCTATTCTCTTCTTGTCCAAACTATTTACCGTCCATGTTTCACTTCGATACATGGCTACACTCCATACAAATACTTTCAGAAATGACTTCCTGACACTTAAATCTATACTCGATGTTAACAAATTTATCTTCTTCAGAAACGCTTTCTTTGCCATTGCCAGTCTACATTTTATATCCTCTCTACTTCGACCATCATCAGTTATTTTGCTCCCAAAATAGCAAAACTCCTTTACTACTTTGAGTGTCTCATTTCCTAATCTGATTCCCTCAGCATCACCCGACTTAATTCGACTACATTCCATTATCTTCGTTTTGCTTTTGTTGATGTTCATCTTATATCCTGCTTTCAAGACACTGTCCATTCCGTTCAACTGCTCTTCCAAGTCCTTCGCTGTCTCTGACAGAATTACAATGTCATCGGCGAACCTCAAAGTTTTTATTTCTTCTCCATGGATTTTAATACCTACTCCGAATTTTTCTTTTGTTTCCTTTACTGCTTGCTCAATATACAGATTGAATAACATCGGGGAGAGGCTACAACCCTGTCTTACTCCCTTCCCAACCACTGCTTCCCTTTCATATCCCTCGACTCTTACAACTGCCATCTGGTTCCTGTACAAATTGTAAATAGCCTTTCGCTCCCTGTATGTTACCCCTGGCACCTTTAGAATTTGAAAGAGAGTATTCCAGTCAACATTGTCAAAAGCTTTCTCTAAGTCTACAAATGCTAGAAACGTAGGTTTGCCTTTCCTTAATCTTTGTTCTAAGATAAGTCGTAAGGTCAGTATTGCCTCACGTGTTCCAGTATTTCTACGGAATCCAAACTGATCCTCCCCGAGGTCGGCTTCTACTAGTTTTTCCATTCGTCTGTAAAGAATTCGTGTTAGTATTTTGCAGCTGTGGCTTATTAAACTGATTGTTCGGTAATTTTCACATATGTCAACACCTGCTTTCTTTGGGATTGTAATTATTATATTCTTCTTGAAATCTGAGGGTATTTCACCTGTTTCATACATCTTGCTCACCAGATGGTAGATTTTTGTCAGGACTGGCTCTCCCAAGGCCGTCAGTAGTTCCAATGGAATGTTGTCTACTCCGGGGGCCTTGTTTCGACTCAGGTCTTTCAGTGCTCTGTCAAACTCTTCACGCATTATTGTATCTCCCATTTCATCTTGATCTACATCCTCTTCCATTTCCATAATATTGTCCTCAAGTACGTCGCCCTTGTATAGACCCTCTATATGCTCCTTCCACCTTTGTGCTTTCCCTTCTTTGCTTAGAACTGGGTTTCCATCTGAGCTCTTGATGTTCATACAAGTGGTTCTCTTATCTCCAAATGTCTCTTTAATTTTCCTGTCGGCAGTATCTATCTTACCCCTAGTGAGATAAGCCTCTACATCCTTACATTTGTCCTCTAGCCATCCCTGCTTAGCCATTTTGCACTTCCTGTTGATCTCATTTTTGAGACGTTTGTATTCGTTTTTGCCTGCTTCATTTACTGCAGTTTTATGTTTTCTCCTTTCATCAAATAAATTCAATATTTCTTCTGTTACCCAAGGATTTCTATTAGCCCTCGTCTTTTTACCTACTAGATCCTCTGCTGCCTTCACTACTTCATCCCTCAAAGCTACCCATTCTTCTTCTACTGTATTTCTTTCCCCCAGTCCTGTCAATTGTTCCCTTATGCTCTCCCTGAAACTCTGTACAACCTCTGGTTCTTTCAGTTTATCCAGGTCCCATCTCCTTAAATTCCCACCTTTTTGCAGTTTCTTCAGTTTTAATCTACAGATCATAACCAATAGATTGTGGTCAGAGTCCACATCTGCCCCTGGAAATGTCTTACAATTTAAAACCTCGTTCCTAAATCTCTGTCTTACCATTATATAATCTATCTGATACCTTTTAGTATCTCCAGGGTTCTTCCATGTATACAACCTTCTATCATGACAGAAGATAAGTCATTGATATGCACAAGAAAAAGTATTTGTGCGGTCCCAAATTAGTCTATTGTGGTATTCGATTTGACGATATGTGCTAACGGAGACAGCAAAACACTCGTAATAATCACAACTCCTGTCTAAAATGTCTTGCTTTGCGCAGTGGAGTCACGATCGTCAGCTTAGATGAAACTTCGCGTCCTTCTGAGAGAGGCGGCACATCTGTTAATACTTTTGTACGATTTTTATTACTTTCCAGGGCGTTTGCAGGGAAGGGGCGGGGTAATGAAGAGGTGTCCGTCCCTTCTGTTTCATACCTGCCAATATCTACATTCAGTTGGCATTCCATCCATGTAAAACACAAACGTTGGAGTGTTAGAATCCGCTCACAGATGCAGCGGGGTTTTATGTTAGCACGCCAGACAGTAGAACAACTGCTGTGTCGTTCGAACACGACACAGCCAGGGCAAAAGCACCACAGGCGCGGAGACGCGACCTGGTGGCAGTGCCATAGAGTTCCACCAGCACCACGGGTGATGCTTGTAATCTCCCCCTCACTTATCGACCTTCATGACAGTGAAAAATTAAACCGCGTGTACCTAATGGAAATTTGGGAAAAGCAATCGTCACCGAAGTTAACCTGTCGGTAAAGAGGGAGGAAAGGGTTACATCTAAATGAAAGGAAAAATGCTAATGAAACTGGTGGAAATTAATTTTGAAATAGGGGTAAAGTTAATAAAGAAAGTAAATGTGCGGCCGTTGCGTTAACAATCAACTAGCGGTAATTAGATATTTGAGATTTGGGGGAAATTACGGTCGCCAGTCCTAAGGACAATTACTATAGTAACTGAAAAAGAAAGATTATTACACATATAATTAGCACTAGAAGCGTGGCAACTGAAGGTTGACAAGTGTAGTGTGAAAACTGAAAGTTTGTCAGAAGTAATAAATTTCGCTACACTCTGACTTAATTTAGCAAAAGAATTAATAAAACCGGAAAATCGAAAGTTAATTTAGTGACTGAAGTTAATAGTGAGCTTTCTTTCTGAAGCACATCGAAATTCAGTAAAACACGGTTAGTCTTGGACTACCTCAACAATCATTTCAAAAGCTACTTGAATCTACGCAATTTAGAAATAAGAGATTTAACTTTGAACTTGAATTAAATGATTCTGAACAATTAACAATAGTAAAATTTAGTACGTACCAAGCTGAGCTGCAGTCACAGGTAAGCTAAAATATGGTAACAAAACTCGCACTCTTAATTTGTGCTTGTGTAATCTGAATATTGTAGCCAGCTATGAATATTTAACTGAACTTTGAAATTAAAGTAGTGAAATGGAATGATTGTACTTTAATGCTGGCGTCTGAATTTGAACGACACTCGGGTTCATTCCGGAAAAGGAAGGGACCCTGCTTGGTAATGCAATTGGGACAATGAGCAACAAAGGTTCATGCTAAGTTGCTGTAATTTTGTGATGCAACAATTTTAAAACTTTGAAAAGCTGAGGTCTGCCATACAGTTCTAAAACTTTACGTGCGTCCTGTCTTCCTTGTTGGTTGATTGAAGGTTTGAAGCCGTCGATCGAGGAGGTGGCGACAGTCACTCATTGTCGGCCGTCGCTGTTGCAGAAGCTGGATGTTGGCGCGCCTTCTTCTCGACACGGTCACCAGGCGAAACGGGCTCTTGATGTGCGCCAGCTAATGCTTCCCGTCCGCGACACCATGTCAGAAACTATCATCGCAAGTCGAGCGCAATTACATGCTGCCAAACCCCGAAAGCGCGGAAACTCGCGGGAGCTTCACACAACACACCTGCTCCACTCGCTACTCCAGCCAGACTCCCTCTCTCTGCCCGCGCTTCACGCGACAGAGTTAACACTACCAAAGATCCTACACACTTTGATTCTTCACACGACCTATCGATGTAATCGTTCGATAGCAGTTTTCCCTAGGCAAGACCCAGCGTAAAAATACAAATAATATTTACGAAACAAACCAATTATACATCGACATAAATGCATAAATATATATATACAAATAGTAAAACAATTACAATATGTAAAGACACAGAAATGTCATATCTTGAGGTAACAAAACAAGGAAAAAATAATAGTACAATAGATGGAAATAGGAGGATATGCATTTCCGGCGTTACATGCTGAGGATGAAGATATCGACTTCGCCTCGGCCAGTTGCCCACCGACAACGGACAGAAGCCTACTCGACGATACAAGAGCAGCTCTCGCCCACTTGGATCTAGATCATCGTCCAGGGCTGACTTAGACAGGGAACGTCATTCAGTGAACTCTTAGAAGCGAACACACAGTTATTGTAAGTTGCATTTGCTATGTACTGTGAAGTTTATCTACGATTATTTGCACTTATCCACTGAGGACCTTTCCTGTGGTATATTACAAGCAGTGTTGCAGACTTAATTATTCAACATGTATACATTTTTAAGTCATTTGTGTGGCTTTGTTACTAATTTGTTCGAGTGTTATAGAACCTTCGCTCTCCTATCCTATTACCTGACCCAGGGGCACAGCTGTGTAACAGTGGCAGGGAGAAATTGCCTTAGTGGTGTTCTGCAACGGAAGCCGTTTCCCGAATTCGCAGACTCGGCCTACCTAACAACAGTGGCTACTCGGCCTCCACAGCTGTAGGGTCGAGACCTTTACAAAAACAATCACCTCCAGGAGCCATCGCCCTAATGCTCTGTAGCACCCCCTTTTGCCCTGATAAAGGCTTCAATCCGGCGAGGAGAAAAGTCCACATGTTTCTTTAGGAATGCCATGTCCAAATGAAGGCACTCATTAATGATCAGAATGCATATAGATATAAAACCACGTCGATGTCGCAACGTTTAAACCACTGTTGGACAAAGTCTCAGGATTTTTCTGTGAGACTTTCACTATTATCTAGTGGGTCAGTCAAGTTAGGATAGGACGCCTCATTGTTCGTCAAACGAGGAACATATAGCACGTCCTACGAAGTATTCGGTGATTTCAGAATTAAATATCTCGTAAACTAGGGCCGATAGACGAAAATTTTACACAGGAGTTAGAAGTTTCGAAGCTCCAAAAACTGCCGACGGATGGCGCTGTATGCTGTGCATCTCGTACAGTATCGTTGTTGTGGTCTTCAGTCCTGAGACTGGTTTGATGCAGCTCTCCATGCTACTCTATCCTGTGCAAGCTTCTTCATCTCCCAGTACCTACTGCAACCTACATCCTTCTGAATCTGCTTATTGTATTCATCTCTTGGTCTCCCCCTACAATTTTTACCCTCCACGCTGCCCTCCAATACTAAATTGGTGATCCCTTGATGCCTCAGAACATGTCCTACCAACCGATCCCTTCTTCTGGTCAAGTTGTGCCACAAACTTCTCTTCTCCCCAATCCTATTCAATACTTCCTCATTAGTTATGTGATCTACCCATCTAATCTTCAGCATTCTTCTGTAGCACCACATTTCGAAAGCTTCTATTCTCTTCTTGTCCAAACTATTTACCGTCCATGTTTCACTTCCATACATGGCTACACTCCATACAAATACTTTCAGAAATGACTTCCTGACACTTAAATATATACTCGATGTTAACAAATTTCTCTTCTTCAGAAACGCTTTCCTAGCCATTGCCAGTCTACATTTTATATCCTCTCTACTTCGACCATCATCAGTTATTTTGCTCACCAAATAGCAAAACTCCTTTACTACTTTAAGTGTCTCATTTCCTAATCTAATACCCTCAACATCACCCGACTTAATTCGACTACATTCCATTATCCTCGTTTTGCTTTTGTTGATGTTAATCTTATATCCTCCCTTCAAGACAGCATCCATTCCGTTCAACTGCTCTTCCAAGTCCTTTGCTGTCTCTGACAGAATTACAATGTCATCGGCGAACCTCAACGTTTTTATTTCTTCTCCATGGATTTTAATACCTACTCCGAATTTTTCTTTTGTTTCCTTTACTGCTTGCTCAATATACAGATTGAATAACATCGGGGAGAGGCTACAACCCTGTGTTACTCCCTTCCCAACCACTGCTTCCCTTTCATGTCCCTCGAATCTTATAACTGCCATCTGGTTTCTGTACAAATTGTAAATAGCCTTTCGCTCCCTGTATTTTACCCCTGCCACCTTTAGAATTTGAAAGAGAGTATTCCAGTCAACATTGTCAAAAGCTTTCTCTAAGTCTACAAATGCTAGAAACGTAGGTTTGCCTTTCCTTAATCTTTGTTCTAGGTCATTATTGACTCACGTGTTCCAGTATTTCTACGGAATCCAAACTGATATCAGCGTGCATAATTGAACTCGTTCTCTGCAAGTAGTCTCTGCAATCACATCACAATATTTTAGAAATGTCCGCCACTAAAAGTATGGTGAAAACATCTCTTAGTGTCTCAACAGAAATTAATTCAGACGCTCCTTAGATCGCCGATTCGAGATCGTCCAGCATGGCGAGATGGTTCCAGTAGATTACAATGTGCCCCAAAGAAGTGATCACAAGCAGTCATATCCAGTGATATGGAGGCTACTCCATCCCTAGTAAATTTGCAGTAGTCCAAAGCAATAACTCTATTCTCGAAGTATTCATCAAGAAAACGACACACCTGTTTGGTGCGACGTGGTCTGGCCCCATCTTGTGTGAAACAATCGGCGCCTAGTCGATCCTCCAACGGTAGCTGTATGTCGACAAACTGTTCTAAAACAGCAAAGTAACACTGACTAATGGTCGTTTCTCGCATGAAGAAAGTATCTCTAATGGCTCTGTTGCATGCTGCAGCCCAAACAGTTACTTTGGGAAGAGTACAGTGGTTTCGCTTCACAAAAGCTTGGATTTTTCAAAACCCGAGAATCGCCAGTTTTGTTTATTCACAACTCCGTTCAGATGAAAGTGTGCTTATTCTGTGAACCAGAGGCAGTCAACATCGAACACTTCACTGTCAATCATTGTTAGAATCTGGTTGGCAGAGTCAGCCCTCTGTCGCACGGCTCGTACAAATAGGGCTGTTGGCTTTGGATTTTGAATGGGTACTTGTGTAGGCTCTCTCTCAATACTTTCTGTGTGCAGGAACGCTTCAAACCAGTTTCTGCTGAAATTATTCGGATGGCTTTACTTGGACTTTTCTGAATGATTCCAAAAACCATGGTGACATAATAGTAACTCCTGAAAATATCGCCACGATATCTGGAATCATTCAGCAAAATCCGAAAAAATCCGTCAGAATAATTTCAGCAGAGAATGGTTTGCAGCCTTCCAGCATACAGAAAATATTGAGAAAAAGTCTAAGCATGTATCCATTCAAAATCCAATGTCAACAGGCCGTACCTGTATAACTTGTGCAACAGAGGGCTGACTATGCGAATCAGATTATAAAAGTGGTTGACAGTGACGTGTTTGTTGTTGACTGCGTCTGGTTCACTGATGAATCGCACTTTAACCTGAATAAAGAAAACTGTCGATTCTCGGGTTCAGAAAAATCACCATTTGTGTGAAGTGAAACCACTGTGTTCTCCCAAAGTAACCGTTTAGGCTGCGGCATGCAGCAGAAGTATTATAGGTCCTTTATGATGGTAGAAATGATCACTAGTAAACGTTACTTTGCTTTTCCAGTACCAGAAAAATACGTTGTTAAATGGAATGCATGATTTGAACCACTTCCTTCGGTACGCTAACATCCTTCCAAGTTTCAATGGTGGAGCTGATCGCCCTGCGCTGGGGAGCGCAGTTTATAGGTACTACGTATTGCAGTTAGCACCTTTTAGAACTATTTCGAAACTTCTATCTAACTTCTGCTTAAAATTCAAACAGCTTTCGCAATAAAAACACCATTTGATGGACTCGTTTATGATCTTAGTTTTCGAGGTATTTATTTTTGAAATCAGGACTCCTGCCCTGGACGCCCCGTATGCGTGTAGCCATGTGAAAATTGTTTGTTGTCTTCTTGGAAGATGGGAATGCACACTCTTCATGAAGATGTAGAAGAAAGGGCAACATTTGGTCACCGATAATATTGAAATAAACATTTTTGTTCTTGTTTGAGACAACCGGAAGAAGGGGCTCAGACCGTGATAAAGGTGACTGTCCTATTTGCACGACGATTTTCAGGAACTTTTGACCATAAATGTGAATCTGATAAATGTACTCAACCTCTGTGGCATTATTTCATCTGTAAGAGACCAGAGAGATTGGGAAGAGAGGTTACTTTGTGTCAAGAGTAACAGCATGTGTTGGACAGTCTGGCAATGTATTTGATTTGATAAGGATGAAAGCTGTCCTGCCGTGTAGTGGAGGCAGCAGTATTTAAAAAGGATTATGTAATAATATGTTTTGACGAAAAATATTGAGGAAATGAATGGAAGAATGACGAAAGTCCATTTTTAAGGTAATCCAGTCTTTTTGTATTTGTAACTATGTACTAGGTAGCTTCTTACTGTTAGAACATTGCGTATGTTTGAAGTTCGCTGTAGAAATATTGTAATGCAGCATATGGTTTTGTCTTATAGCTGAAACAAGTATCAAGGAAATTAATTGTACACAGGAATGTTATTAAGAAATGTTTTGCTAATTCGTCTGAGATGCCCGCTAAACCCGCTTGGCTGAACAGTTAATTAGGATTGTGGAGAGGACCAAATAAGGTTAAAGTCAGTTTCACCTTCTAATTCTAATTTATTGTAATCTAATATCACATCTACAACCAAAGCGGCACAGAGCCGAACCTTTACCGAATGTAACTCTTTCATGGCTGGAGGCCTCCAAACAAGAAATCTTAAAAACCAACAAGATAAAAATCCAATTAAATAGCAATAAAATAATTAAAAAACATCTATCACAGCTAGGTGGACACCCTCAAACAAAGCAGATAGAATAAACATATGCAAGTTGCAATACAAATGGCTGAAGGCCATTTCTTATTTAAAAACAAGAAATCTTAAAAATCTACAAGATAAAAATGCAATTAAAAAAGGCAAATAAAATAAAAAGAAAAAAAAACATATATCACAGCTAAGTGGAAAGCCTCAAGGCAAACCAAATAGAACAAACATATGCAAGGTGCAATACCAATGGCTGAAGGCCAAAATTAAGTTACAAAATTTTAAAATATATTACCATAATCTTTTAAAGACAGAAGGCCGCAATGTTTTATCTTGAAAGATAATTTTAAATAATGAAATTACAAGACTGAGAGCCCACAATTAATTTTGCAAAATTTTTAAGAAAAAAGAAACCATAAGCCTTAAATTTTAAGTAGTTGAAAACAGGTCATTAAACACCAGTGGGAAAGACAATAAAGACAACAGCACTCAGAAGCCTCCAGGGAGGTCGGTCTGCCCTCGTTCACTTAGACGAGATAGGTGGTGAGCCCAACTACACTTAATCCATCGGAACCCAACCAGGGGATAGCCATGGACCGACCGAAACAACGACTTGCTTCCCATGAATCAGTACATGAGAATTCAAACACAAATGGATAAAAACGTGATAATCGACAATGGAGTATGTATTAGCTGTCAAAATTACACACCATGTTGGACAGCGACAACAGGTGAGGAAAGGGCGCTGCCTGAAATTACACTCCTGGAAATGGAAAAAAGAACACATTGACACCGGTGTGTCAGACCCACCATACTTGCTCCGGACACTGCGAGAGGGCTGTACAAGCAATGATCACACGCACGGCACAGCGGACACACCAGGAACCGCGGTGTTGGCCGTCGAATGGCGCTAGCTGCGCAGCATTTGTGCACCGCCGCCGTCAGTGTCAGCCATTTTGCTGTGGCATACGGAGCTCCATCGCAGTCTTTAACAATGGGAGCATGCCGCGACAGCGTGGACGTGAACCGTATGTGCAGTTGACGGACTTTGAGCGAGGGCGTATAGTGGGCATGCGGGAGGCCGGGTGGACGTACTGCCGAATTGCTCAACACGTGGGGCGTGAGGTCTCCACAGTACATCGATGTTGTCGCCAGTGGTCGGCGGAAGGTGCACGTGCCCGTCGACCTGGGACCGGACCGCAGCGACGCACGGATGCACGCCAAGACCGTAGGATCCTACGCAGTGCCGTAGGGGACCGCACCGCCACTTCCCAGCAAATTAGGGACACTGTTGCTCCTGGGGTATCGGCGAGGACCATTCGCAACCGTCTCCATGAAGCTGGGCTACGGTCCCGCACACCGTTAGGCCGTCTTCCGCTCACGCCCCAACATCGTGCAGCCCGCCTCCAGTGGTGTCGCGACAGGCGTGAATGGAGGACGAATGGAGACGTGTCGTCTTCAGCGATGAGAGTCGCTTCTGCCTTGGTGGCAATGATGGTCGTATGCGTGTTTGGCGCCGTGCAGGTGAGCGCCACAATCAGGACTGCATACGACCGAGGCACACAGGGTCAACACCCGGCATCATGGTGTGGGGAGCGATCTCCTACACTGGCCGTACACCACTGGTGATCGTCGAGGGGACACTGAATAGTGCACGGTACATCCAAACCGTCATCGAACCCATCGTTCTACCATTCCTAGACCGGCAAGGGAACTTGCTGCTCCAACAGGACAATGCACGTCCGCATGTATCCCGTGCCACCCAACGTGCTCTAGAACGTGTAAGTCAACTACCCTGGCCAGCAAGATCTCCGGATCTGTCCCCCATTGAGCATGTTTGGGACTGGATGAAGCGTCGTCTCACGCGGTCTGCACGTCCAGCACGAACGCTGGTCCAACTGAGGCGTCAGGTGGAAATGGCATGGCAAGCCGTTCCACAGGACTACATCCAGCATCTCTACGATCGTCTCCATGGGAGACTAGCAGCCTGCATTGCTGCGAAAGGTGGATATACACTGTACTAGTGCCGACATTGTGCATGCTCTGTTGCCTGTGTCTATGTGCCTGTGGTTCTGACAGTGTGATCATGTGATGTATCTGACCCCAGGAATGTGTCAATAAAGTTTCCCCTTCCTGGGACAATGAATTCACGGTGTTCTTATTTCAATTTCCAGGAGTGTAGTTAATTTCACCTCATGGCGGCTAAATTTCAGTAGCAGAAACACTCGGTGTTGCTCACAGGAAAACCTCCCCAACAGCAAACCACCGAAACGAACCACCACAACATGAATGGACGTGGTTGGGTAGTTGAAACCCCTACTCAACTGTGACGTCCTGTGTTGGTGAACCACGAAGCTCGTAGCGATCGGACAGCTCCACACACGCTCCGACGCTGCGCAGGGGCTGCCAGCGGACCCAGCCGACGGCACCGCGCGGAGATAACTTCCCTGGTCAACAGCAACTGACCGACTCGCCTGAGAAGGCCGACAACTTCTAAAATCGTCGTCAGTGGTAATAACGCCAAGTACACACAAAACCTGACAAACACTTGCACAATACACCTGAATAATACACAACAGTAACTAAGCACGCACGAAGACAAATTTTTGGGAGTCGATGCACACACACAGCCGACTCACGAACGACCAGCCGGGCTGTCTGTTTGCACTTTTGTAATGAAGTACCACTGGGCTGTGCCCGTCTGACTTCTAGGAATGCGCTGGGGGGTTCATGAAGATGTTGGTTTGGTTTGTGTGCGTTTTTGAGTAAATGTTTGTTCTGTGTGTGTGTTTGTGTGTTATAAATGTCCCTAAAGTGGCGCGTGAGGGTTAATTTAGGTCTCTTATGTTGAAGGTCTGGATGTTCGCAGCCTAAATTTCGAATGAGGTGATGGGGCGATGTTTGTGTTCTCTCATAAAGTTTGGCAGATTTTTCCTTTATGAGGGAATAGATGGTGTGCTGTTCTAAGAAATCTCTGATTTGTGTGTTGCGGACGTATCTGTCAGCACCTGTTATTACCCGGAAGGTTTTATTTTGTAGCCGTTGTAGTCTTGAAAGTGAGGTGTCTGACGCCATTGACCACACTTCCGAACCATACAAGATGACTGGAAGCATGAGTTGGCGCCAGAGAAGCATTTTGCATTTCAAGGTGAGTCCTTCACCCTTCAGAAGAGGGTATAGTTGGGACAGGAGCGCGCACCCCTTGTTTGCCGCTTTCTTTATGTGTTGTCTCCATGTGAGGCGGTTGTCGATCTCCATCCCGAGATATGTGATACAATTTCGCCAGGCTAGGTCCCGACCACCAATTGTTAGTGTGGGATCCGTACCAGATCGGGTTGACGGAGGAGATAGAGAAGATCCAAAGAAGATCGGCGCGTTTCGTCACAGGGTTATTTGGTAAGCGTGATAGCGTTACGGAGATGTTTAACAAACTCAAGTGGCAGACTCTGCAAGAGAGGCGCTCTGCATCGCGGTGTAGCTTGCTCGCCAGGTTTCGAGAGGGTGCGTTTCTGGATGAGTTATCGAATATATTGCTTCCCCCTACTTATACCTCCCGAGGAGATCACGAATGTAAAATTAAAGAGATTAGAGCGCGCACGGAGGCTTTCAGACAGTCGTTCTTCCCGCGAACCATACGCGACTGGAACAGGAAAGGGAGGTAATGACAGTGGCACGTAAAGTGCCCTCCGCCACACACCGTTGGGTGGCTTGCGGAGTATAAATGTAGATGTAGATGTAGATGTAGAATACGTGCAGCGTTATGTGGCGTAGTGAGCACTCCATTCCAAATGCTCACTGTATGCAGTTCTCTTCATTATGTTCTCTCAGACTCTGGTTGAGATGGACAAATCCTGCCTCGGGCATGGATGTGTGTGATGTCCTTAGGTTAGTTAGGTTTAAGTAGTTCTAAGTTGTAGGGGACCGTTGTCTAGTTTGAAACCGACTATATCGTTCACACGTTGTGACACTCGTCCCAAGTACCTGTCGATTGGTGCATTTTTACTACCGCTGTTCTTACGACGTGTTACAGGGCTCTGTATGGTATACGATTTCTTGTAGACAACGTTGGACAGTCTTTGTTGGCATAGCAAAAAAATTCGGGTAACTTCTTTCGCGGTGTGGTGATGGACAGGCCCAAACACGATAGCTCATTTCTGGCGTTCTATTACGTATCCATGGTGACCCATAGAAGCGTATAACGACCACGTCACTGCCTTACGTCATCAGTGAAGGGTCACACGGCCACCTGATATCACTTCTACACCATTTAAGGGGCTTCTGGGACCAAAAGCCAAAGTCTGGTTTGCCTGTTTCTTCAGGGAAATAGTTGAAACTGCAAAAGTAATTAAGATACGGAAGGAGGCGAAGGTGATAGCAATACTTAAACCAACAGAAACAGCAGACTGTCCCGAGACCCTCAGACCATCGCCCTGCTGTCCGCAGCTCGTGGTCGTGCGGTAGCGTTCTCGCTTCTCACGCCCGGGTTCCTGGGTTCGATTCCCGGCGGGGTCAGGGATTTTCTCTGCCTCGTGATGACTGGGTGTTGTGTGCTGTCCTTAGGTTAGTTAGGTTTAAGTAGTTCTAAGTTCTAGGGGACTGATGACCATAGGTGTTAAGTCCCATAGTGCTCAGAGCCATTTGAACCATTTTGAACCATCTCCCTGCTGTGTACAACCTATAAGCTGGAACTGCGAACTCGGGACCTTTGCCTTTCGCGGGCTACGACCACTCCTCACAACTCTACTTTGGGAGGAAGTTTCGTATTAGCAGACACTCTGCTACAGAGTGAAAATTTCATTCCGGTAACCTACATGCTGTTTGAAAGAGCATTGACCTCAAGACTAATGTCATATACAGAAGAGTGCTGCAAGTGGAACAAGCTAGTTTCAGGAGAAATAAAGCTGCTGTGATCCGGTACTGCCGCTGACAGCATCTGTAGAAGGAGGCTTCCAAGATACAATGAAGATAGGAGTGCCGGCCGCGGTGGCCGTGCGGTTCTAGGCGCTGCTGTCCGGAACCGCGGGACTGCTACGGTCGCAGGTTCGAATCCTGCCTCGAGCATGGATGAGTGTGATGTTAGGTTTAAGTAGTTCTAAGTTCTAGGGGACTGATGACCTAAGACGTTAAGTCCCATAGTGCTCAGAGCCATTTGAACCATTTTTTTTGAAACCGACAAGTTCGCACACTGACGCACAAACAAACCGCCAACATTACCCTACATTGTGAATCTGACATATGACCTATCGAACACAAAACGATGATGAACCTAACAGCTACAGGTATGCTGACGCTGACCGAGAAATCAACACCGGCAAACCAGTAGCAGGCGCCGATTGACACCACTGCACGACGTCAGAGGTATTCGCCTGCATGATACCCACTACTAACAAAGCCTAGCTTTGAATGACCTGTCGCAGGCAGCAAGAAAACCGCTACTGCTCTTACAACGCGACCCAACTATCGCAAAAGCTTTTTCCCCTTGGCTCTTGCCTTGGCACTTTTTTCCCTCTGCCCTTCCATCCACTACCCTCCGTTCAACTTTCGACCCAATCTATCTCCAGATGAGCGCTTATTAATGGTTAACCTTTACCAGACGTACGCAAACATCGCAGTACCCACATCTTGCGAGACCTCACTCTAGTGGAACCTAACCCTTATGCAGCGATGGCAGTAGACCTGTTGTGTTGGCCATCATGCCGGTGTGGGCGTGGAGGGGCTCCACCTCTTTTTTTTAAAAAAAAAAACAACTTACTTTTCATTTTATATGTACCGGATTCACCCAAGCCGGCCGTGGTGGCCAAGCGATTAAAGGCGCTACAGTCTGGAACCGCGCTGCCGCAGGTTCGAATCCTGCCTCGGGCATGGATGTGTGTGATGTCCTTAGGTTAGTTAGGTTTAAGTAGTTCTAAGTTCTAGGGGACTGATGACCGCCCGCATCGCGTGGTCGTGCGGTTGCGTTCTCGCTTCCCACGCCCGGGTTCCCGGGTTCGATTCCCGGCGGGGTCAGGGATTTTCTCTGCCTCGTGATGGCTGGGTGTTGTGTGCTGTCCTTAGGTTAGTTAGGTTTAAGTAGTTCTAAATTCTAGGGGACTTATGACCACAGCAGTTGAGTCCCATAGTGCTCAGAGCCATTTGAACCATTTGACTGATGACCTTAGAAGTTAAGTCCCATAGTGCTCAGAGCCATTTGAACCATTTGATTCACCCAAAAACTACAAAGAATCTGTCAAAAGTGTGTCCCACGAACAAAGGGTAAGAACGAAAGAGAAAGAAAAACTGCGTGTAAATCTATAAACACAGATTACCCACGGTAATAACTAATTGTGAAACCGCAGAAAGGGAAAGAGGGCTGAAATGTATTTAATGTTGTGAATGGAAATATGAATCTAATTATGTGTTATCTACGTATTAAATAGTCCAAAGAATCCATAGTCTAGAAAGTCCTTGATAATGAACTATGTCTCTTTCACTTTTGTTGTGGAAGCGAATAACTACGGGCGAATTTTCTTGAAGAGATTAATGTATGTAAATGCCTTTTCCTTCATTTCCTCTCTCTCTCTAAGTGGAATAATTAACAATCTGGTAGGGAGATTCTTTTGGCCATCTGTTTTTCGTTTGTCTCAATGGCGCACTGGCAGCCATTACGTTAAACTTGGATACATTAATTATTTACGGGCTTCATCCGACAAGATCAGGTAGGAAAAAGTTTCAATCAGTTTTGTGTAATATGTGATGGTCATTACATTCACCCTTTCAGACCTGAATTTTTTCTGGAGAAAGGAAAATGTTTCTTTATGTACTAATGCTGTTAGGTGATTTTTCAATTATTTTAGATGCATGATTTATACAACTACACGAACGCGTTTTCAGTACATACTCTGAACATTTGACTCCTTTTTATGGACTAAAATAAATAACTTTGCCGTATTCGCCGTTGTAACAAAAAACTGATACTTCAACAATTACCATGAAAACTACAATAATAATTATACCGTGGAGTACAATTAACCGAAAACTTCCTTGATTCTGGCGTTCACAAGCTGCTGTCCACTGCAACATTCACTTGTTGATATTTTTACGCTGAAGACCAATAGGTGGTAGCACTTACGCATGGACGTAGAGATTGAACGTTCAGATTGAAGTCAGAGGGTCTGAAAGGATTGAAGTCAGGCTGATCACAATCTGAATTTAAGTGAGAACAAATTTCAAACCTCTGTGCTGTATCCCTGTATCAGTAATAATATTTTTGCTTAATAACAGTGAGATAACAGAGTTCATTAAAAAATGACATTAATTTCTATTGAAATACTTGAAAGCAATTCACCGTTAAAATCGGGTTAGAACAGGTTGTTATCGTTATGATCTTTGCCACAATAAAGCTACGTAGGTGGTTGTATCATCATTCTCTGTAACATTGTTTTGTACCGGGGAATATTGATAGAGTTTTTTAACAAGCTCAATGTGTGGTATACATTATGACTGCTTACCTAATAGACGATACGTCCACCTTCGGTACAGATAACATAGCGACGCATCGTGGCATGGAAGCAGTGAGAGCTTGTCGGTGGAGGGAACTGACACTACATCTACCCACACAAGTCGCCTAATTCCCGTAAAATCCGGGGAGGGAGGCGATGACCTGGAACTCCACGTTCAATCACATCCTAGATGTGTTCGATTGTGTTCAGATCTGGCGATTTGGAGGTTCAGCACATCAATTATAACTTGCCACTGTGTCCTCGAACTAGTCCATCACAATTATGGCCTTAACACATGACGCATTGTCTTGTTGAAAAATACCACTGTCGTTGGGAAACGTGATCGTCATGGAAGTATGTACGTGGTCTGCAACCAGTGTACGATACTAGTTCATCGTCATGGTGCCTTCCACGACTCACAGGATCCATGGATGGCCATATGAATGTTCCCCAGAGCATAATGGAGCCGTTGCCAGCTTGTCTTCGTCCCGCAGCACAGGTGTCAAGGAGCTGCTCCCATGGAAGGCGACGGATTCGCGCGGTCCCATCGGTATGATGAAGAAGGTTTCGGGATTCATCAGGCCATGCAACGCTCTGCCAGTGCACCAACGTCCAGTGACTGGTGGTCACGTGTCCATTTCAGTCGTAGTTGCCGCTGTCGTGGTGTTAACACTGCCACATGCATCGGTCGTCAGCGGTGGTGAACCCATCAGTAGGGGTGTGCGGTGCACTTGTACCCCACAGTTCTCCACCTGGCCTGTTTAACCAGTCATCCAGCCCACGACGTCCGACATGCATCTGCAATAACGGGTGGCCGCCCAACCCCACGACATCTGGACGTGGTTTCGCCTTGGTGTCACCACATGTTGAAGACACCCACTACAGAACTCCTCTAACACGCGACAAGCCGTGCAGTTTCCGAAATGCTCTTGCCGAGCTTCCAGGCCAACACAAGCTGCCCTCAGTCAAACTCAGATAGATCACGCGCTTTCCCATTCTATAAATGAACAGCATACTCACTGATAGTACAGGGTGATTCAAAAAGAATACCACAACTTATAATGTGTTAATGTAAGGAGAATAGATGATGTATGCATGCAGCTTGCCGCTAACTTTGTGTAATGTCTTGTCTGTATAGACGTGTATCTGTTGCCTTTAAGATCCCTTCACTTTCACACATAAATCTATACAGTAAAGTAAGGGCCTCCCGTTTTGTCTTTAGGCTGATCCGTGATAAGACAGGCGAAAAATTAGACTAATGGAGGATTATTAGTATTTTCTCTAATTTTCATTCGCTCTCTCTCTCTCTCTCTCCTTTATCTATGTACAGTTTTAAATATAATATTTCATTACGTGAAATCAGCCAAATAGAATCTCTGGTGGAGCCCTTCGTCTTAGTATTCAGCGGCCGGCTTGCTGTAAGAGATCTTTACATTTATTATTATTGTTAAGCGCTGCATTCAGTTGGGAAAACCAATCGTTTGAACAATTCGTTCCTTTTACGAAAGATTTCGAATTCCAGATGTGTAGGAAGCCTTTTTGGGCGATTTAACAAAGACTCGGTGATTGCAGGTTCTCTTCGACACAGCTGAAACTTCCCCACTAATTACAGGGCCAACGCGATCATCAATGATTCAGACAAAGAACTCATTCGTTCATTCACTCCAGAATAAAAGGGGTCACAAACCTTATTTATGAAGGAAATTGTATATTCAATCCATCTCCATTACATGTCCAGATTTCTGTTGATTCCAAGTCTTAATTATTTTCCGTGTACAGTCTTTCTCTCTCTTCAAACAACCCGCTAGTGGCACAAATGTTAATAGCTCGCTTTAGCGAGAAGAAAAGCAAATATGTCTCTTTTAGAAACCCGTCAATCTTTCAACAGATACTTCCGAAGCTGTCCTAGTTACCAGTCTAACAACCATGGAGAATACATATATGTATCTCTGTTATTCCAAAGAATAAACGTACTAGAAAATACTTTGGCGTCGACGAGCTGTCGGCACATATATTACTAGAAAATCAGATCAGATACTTTTCCAAAGTGAATGAATGTGGATGGTTTGATTGACAATGATTAATTGGTGCGTGGTAGAGGGTAATTTTCCGTGGGGAGATTACAAACTTTAAAAATCTGTATTTAATGAAAGAAACATAATATAACCTTCTGTTAGACATCATTACAAAGAGTATTTAAAAATGTTTTTTTTTACTCAAAAACAAGTTCAGAGATGTTCAACATGGCCCCCTCCAGACACTCGAGCAATATCAACCCGATACTCCAACTCGTTCCACACTCTCTGTAGCATATCAGGCGTAACAGTTTGGATAGCTGCTGTTATTTCTCGTTTCAAATCATCAATGGTGGCTGGGAGAGGTGGCCGAAACACCATATCCTTAACATACCCCCATAAGAAAAGATCGCAGGGGGTAAGATCAGGGCTTCTTGGAGGCCAGTGATGAAGTGCTCTGTCACGGGCTGCCTGGCGGCCGATCCATCGCCTCGGGTAGTTGACGTTCAGGTAGTTATGGACAGATAAGTGCCAATGTGGTGGCGCTCCATCCTGCTGATATATGAATTATTGTGCTTCTTGTTCGATTTTCCTGGGCTGCGAACAAATGCTTGCTGGATGCGTGCTACATTTTCATCACTCGTTCTCGGCCGTCCAGAACTTTTCCCTTTGCACAAACACCCATTCTCTGTAAACTGTTTATACCAACGTTTAATACACCACCTATCAGGAGGTTTAACACCATACTTCGTTCGAAATGCACGCTGAACGACTGTCGTCGATTCACTTCTGCCGTACTCAATAACACAAAAAGCTTTCTGTTGAGCGGTCGCCATCTTAGCATCAACTGACGCTGACGCCTAGTCAACAGCGCCTCGAGCGAACAAATGTACAACTAAATGAAACTTTATAGCTCCCTTAATTCGCCGAAAGATAGTGCTTAGCTCTGCCTTTTGTCGTTGCAGAGTTTTAAATTCCTAAAGTTGTGGTATTCTTTTTGAATCACCCTGTATATGTGCCGTGCGTGTGTCTGACTAGCAGTCATTACTCGCCAGATGACACTGCTATCGCATGGACGGGTTTATATCGATAGGTCGGTGGCCATAATGTCCTGGCTGTTCGGTGGTTGCTGGGAGTGTGTTTGTATTGGGAAGCGAAATCATGGAAACAGCTAATTTAATCTATTTTTACCTACTTAGCGCATTTCATTGCTGCCATCATATAAAACTACCCATTCATGCGAACGTGCCAAAACCCATACGTTAAATTACTGATACATCTAATTAGATGAGAGAGGGACGAAGTAAGACAGTAACATAAATTTAGTTATACCTATGATTTAGCAATTGTCACATAGTCAAAGTCATTTGAACAGCTAGACCCTACCGTGAATAATGATCCACATACTCTCATGAGTATTATACCAAATGGCACTTGAAACCAAATCCTTTGAAACGTCCCCTTTGAACATTTATACATGACTGTGCTTAATCTGACACACAATATTTTTAGCGCAACGCAATCTGACTTTCAAAAAATCCCTACAAAAGAATGGCCCTGACTAACATTAACCTATACCTTTCACAAATCACTTACCTCACAAAAATCTTAGTTACTCGAACAACTGCAATACAGCGAGCGCCATTACTGCCAGCTAAATAAAAGATTCAAACTACGGAAGGCACTAACTACTGATAGGCATAGTTAGCAAATGAAAGATTTTAATACAGAACAAAAAATGTATTTACCTTAATAGTGTTGAAAAAGCATAATATACATAGCAGTTTATGACATCTAGTCTTACAAATTTCAAAACTCCGCCATCTCTCTCCCCACATCCACCACTGCTGGCGGCTCACCTCCAACTGCGCAACGCTACGCGCTGTTCACATCCAGCTGCCCAACACTACAATGGCAGACAACAATGCAAACTAGCCACAGACTGCACACAGCACAGCCAGTGATTTTCATACAGAGCGCTACGTAACGTTGCCAATAAGAAAACATAAACAGCCTACTTACACCTTCAAATCCTTAGTGCGCATCCCCGCAATAAATAAGCTAACATGAAGTTGGAGCCTTAAACTCAACGATTAAACATGAAAACACAACTAAATACTTAAGAGGTAAACTTGACTGTACACTTTCCTACTGGCACCATCCAGAAGAAGTGAAGCCAAAACTAAAACCTAGAAACTCTGCACTTACCCAACAGACAGCTCCCGTGGATGCGACGAAAACATACTGCTCACTTCTGCGTTGGTACTGGTATATACTACTGCAGAAAACTGCACCCCGTATGGGCAAAAAGCGTCCACACAAAAAGGTTTACAGCGCAATGACACTATGAAGATCACAGCTGGCTCAGTGCAGCCGACCCCCACAATCTGGCGGCCAGTGTTAGCCAATATCCAACCACCAAACATCACACTCAAAGCTGCACCGAGCGAGGTGGCGCAGTGGCTAGCACACTGGACTCGCTTTCGGGAGGACGACGGTTCAATCCCGCGTCCGGCCATCCTGATTTAGGTTTTCCGTTATTTCCCTAAATCGTTTCAGGCAAATGCCGGGATGGTTCCTCTGAAAGGGCACGGCCGACTTCCTTCCCCATCCTTCCCTAATCCGATGAGACCGATGACCTCACAGTTTGATCTCCTCCCCAAATCAACCCTCCAACCGCTCCCCCCCCCCCCCCCCCCCAACTCAAAGCTGAAACAAACAAAAATGAGTGGAACAAAAAATCAAGCACTGCGATATCCCAATTCATCATCGTTTACTTATAAAAGATCGACTTATGGAGAGGGCACCATTCAAATATCAGAAGATTTTGACGAAGAAAGAGACTGGCAGGAACAGTGGCGAAGAAATACGCCACAAAATGGATCCCTTACTGCTGACTTCTAAGAAGTCTCTGAACAAGATTAAACAGAATAAGGACTGGAACGGATCACTGTTAAAGCTTAGCCACAAAGTGGGATCTTGCAAATGATACTTTCTGTGAGTTCAGTGAACTTCACTCTGTGGACGATATTGTAAATTGTGTAATTTATGGTTTCAAAGGAGAAGCGATTAAAGACTTCCTCTGTGTCTTCAGAGAAGTCCTCCTATGGCTGAGTAATCTTCAGCGTACTGTGTATAGTACATATTTTACCTTGGTAATAGACTTTTGTATGTTATCTGGTTTATATTGATCCGTGTTTATTTTATTTATTTTTTTTTTTACATTGTGATGCATTATTGTCTTCGCAATGCCGAACGGGTATGTATTTATTTGTATATGGTGTAACGGGTATAAGTGCCAATATTTTTACATGTGGTACCCTAATATCTATACTCATCAGTTTGTTGGTCGTCTTTTTCTCTGCTTCAAATAGTCTTTGCGCACACATGTCACAAAGTTTACGACCTGATCTTTTGTGCATAGCCATAGCTGCACCACCATGTGGACTATACCAGCCAGTATATGATAAACGATGAATGTCCACATGTCCTCACTTAAACACCTGATCTGCTGCCCCGGAGAAAATATCAATTAATGATGGTTGCTCTTAACCACATGTACACTACTGGCCATTAAAATTGCTACACCACGAAGATGAAGTGCTACAGACGCGAAATTTAACCGACGGGAAGAAGATGCTGTGATATGCAAATGATTAGTTTTTCAGAGCGATTGCGATTTATCGTATCACGACATTGCTGTCGACAGAATATGGAACAGGTGGGTTCAGGAGGGCAATACGGAACGCCGTGCTGGATCCCAACGGCCTCGTATCACTAGCAGTCGAGATGACAGGCATCTTATCCGCATGGTAGTAACGGATCGTGCAGCCACGTTTCGATCCCTCAGTCAACAGATGGGGACGTTCGCAAGACAACAACCATCTGCGCGAACAGTTAGACGACGTTTGCAGCAGCATGGACTATCAGTTCGGAGACCATGGCTGCGGTTACTCTAGACGCTGCATCACAGACAGGAGCGCCTGCATCCAGGTTGTGTTTACAGCATCATGATGGTCGCAACCCGTGTTTGGCGACATCGAGGTGAACGCACATTGGAAGCGTGTATTCGTCATCGCCATACTGGCGTATCACCAGAGGTGATGGTACCGGGTGCCATTGGTTACACGTCTCGGTCACCTCTTGTTCGCATTGACGGCACTTTTAACAGTGGACGTTACATTTCAGATGTGTTACGACCCGTGGCTCTACCCTTCATTCGATCCATGTGGAACCCTACAATTCAGCAGGATAATGCACGACCGCGTGTTGCAGCTCCTGTACGGGCTTTTCTGGATACAGAAAATGTTCGGATTCTCTCCTGGCCAGCACATTCTCCAGATCTCTCACCAATTGAAAACGTCTGGTCAATGGTGGCCGAGCAAATGGCTTGTCACAATACGCCAGTCACTAATCTTGATGAACTGTGGTATCGTGTTGAAGCTGCATGGTCAGCTGTGCCTGTACACGCCATCCAAGCTCTGTTTAACTCAATGCCCAGGCGTATCAAGGCCATCATTACGGCGAGAGGTGGTTGTTCTGGGTACTGATTTCTCAGGATCTACGACCCAAATTACGTGAAAATGTAATCTCATGTCAGTTCTAGTATAATATATTTGTCCAATGAATACCCGTTTATCATCTGCATTTCTTCTTGGTGTAGCAATTTTAATAGCCAGTAGAGTACTTGGAGGTACTAATCAACCTAAAATCATAGACTTGTAATAACTACAAATATTAGTCGGCAAATGGTGTGAATGCTGGTGTTATGTTGTTTAGTACACCTCCTACTCACCAACAGAAATATCTGAACTCACAGCCGCATGAGGTAGCCGTACGGTCTGAGGGCGTCCTGTCACGCTTGGCGGGGCTCCGCCCCCCCCCCCCCTTCGGCGGTTCGAGTCCTCCCTCGGGCCTGTGTGTGTGTGTATTGGCCTTAGCGTAAGCTAGTGTAAGTTAGGTTAAGTAGTGTGTAAGATTGTGGACCGATGACCTCAGCAGTTTGGTCCCGTAAGATCTTACCACAAATTTCCAAATTTTTTTCTGAACTCACACACCTTACATCCTGTATACATATGGGGCTCCAAAGCCACCAGTAACACTTTGTGTGGAGAGCTTATGAGAACTGCTTGTTAGCTCTTTAACGTCTCGATAAGGCATCCGCGAGCTGCACGTGCGACGGCTACACGCAGACGCCGGAGGCGCGAAGACTTCCGGGCGCGTGTAGCGCCTTGACACTTCATCGCCCCGCTCAGTGACCAGATAAGGGAAGGACGTGGCGAGATTTGCCCCTGGCGCGGCGTGGGATCAGTGTTATCTCGAGGCCTTGCCGGGCAACCTTCGAGGAGAGCTTTTGCCACTGTGCGCACCGCGTTGCGCAACGTGGAAAAAAGATTCGCATGTGTGTGGCCAGATAATACGCACTCGCGTGTCCCACGAGGTATTGTGAAGTTTGAACAGCTAGATATCACGGACAGGTCGCGTGATACGTTACGTAACGCGTTAAGAGCTCTTGCAAATAAACTTTTTACTTCAAAAGTGCGACAATATCGCGGTAGGTCGTGCGTATTGAAACCGTAATGGCAACTCGTGAATCAGTAGGAAGGGGCTGTGGGGATAGTCTACAATCATTTCCAAAGTCAGTATCCTGGCGGGAGAAGTTTCAGAAAATGCTACGTTTTCTGGTCCTTATTAAACTCAAATGAACAAATCTACACCTTTCATACATTTTCTCATCTGCTGTTGGAAATTTAAGTCAACAGATATTCGTCTTGCTTTTTTTTTTTTTTAAAAAAAGAAATCCCTGTATCAGTAATAATATCTTTGCTCAATAACAGTAAGATAACAGCGTTCATTAAAAAATGACATTAATATCTATTGGAATACTTTAAGGGGCTCCGGAACGCCCTATACTTGCAATGTTAAAATAACGCTTATAAATTACAACTTTCCTCACAAAGTATTTGAGGTAGGAAGTTGAACTTTTTACAGATTATTTATTGGAAAATGGGCTACAACTTAACACAGGGATTTTAAAAAAATTTAGTTCAGTTATTAAAGATGATTTTTTTTTCAATTGTAATGAAAATTCACAACATTTTTTTGCAATTTTTTATTTATATACTCAAAAATATACAGTTTTTTGGAAAAAGGCTGTGTTAAATTATGCAGAAGGTACTGTGTAACATTTACTGAAAGTTTGAAACAAATATGTTTGGAAGATCCTTAGAAAACATGTAATTAGTATGAGAAAATAAAAGTTTTGGGAATCGAGCGACAAAGATTGGATTAACTTTTTAGTGCATTGCAGGTCCATAGGATGGATTATCTTCATCCTCTGCAAACTCCTCCTCCAGCTTCCTCTTGTTCCTCCTCCTGTTTACTCTTGCTTGTATTTCTAGACTCTTTACAGCCATGTCTGCAGCCCGAAGGCGTTCCTTGTCTAAAGCAAGCATCGCTCGTACCATGTTAGTACCTATCTTCATTCCCATATTTCTAAATACCTTGCACCTTACAATGTTGCCCTCATTGAAAGTCGCAACAGCATCATACACACCAAAGTGAAGTGTTTCTATTCCAACAAATACAGTCTTGGGGATTCTCGACCATATAACACTATTTACACTTTCATTGGGGTTTTGAGTTTTTCCGTGAATACACTTTTTCAACAGTTCAGGTGCTGCTAAGTCTCTGAAAATAGGTTAGCCACAACACATACTTTATCTCACATCACTAAAATGTACCTGATGAACACGGACGTTAATAATAACACCATTTGACAGCAGTTTAACAGCGCCACAGTGGGTCACGCCCATGTAGAACACTTTTCAAAAAAAAATTAAAAATAGTTGTAGTCTTCGGAATTGAATAAATTATTGATCTATTAAAAGGTAATAGTCTGCAGATTCAGAAAACGCAAAAAAGTAAAAATTGAACTTTTCATGATTTAGAGCCTTTCCGGAGCCCCTTAAAGCAATTCACCGTTAAAATCAGGTTAGAACGGGATATTATCATTATGATCTTTGTCACACTACAGCTACGTAGGTGGTTGTATCATCATTTTCCACAGCGTTGTTTAGTACCGGGGAATATTGATACGATTATTTAACAAGCTACATGTATGGCATACACTGATTAGTCAGAACATTATGATTACCTACCTAATAATCGATATGTCGACCTTTGGTACAGATAACAGTAACGACGCTTGGTGGCATGGAAGCAGTGAGACCTTGTTATATCGATGGAGGGAACTGACACTACATCTACACACACAAGTCGCCCAATTCCCGTAACATCTGAGGAGGGGGGACGATGACCTCGAACTCCACGTTCAGTCACATCGATTGTGTTCAGATCTGGCGATTTGGGGGTCCAGCACATCAATTATAACTTGCCACTGTGTCCTCGAACCAGTCCATCACACTTATGGCCTTATCACATGGCGAATTGCCTTGTTGAAAAGTACCTTTGTCGTCGGGAAACATTTTCGTCATGGAAGTGTGTACGTGGTCTGCAACCAGTGTATGATACTCGTTCACCGTCATGGTGCCTTTCACGAGCTTCACAGGATCCATGGATGGCAATGTACGAGGGCAGTTCAATAAGTAATGCAACACATTTTTTTTTTCTGAAACAGGGGTTGTTTTATTCAGCATTGAAATACACTAGGTTATTCCCCAATCTTTTAGCTACACAACACTATTTTTCAACGTAATCTCCATTCAATGCTACGGCCTTACGTCACCTTGAAATGAGGGCCTGTATGCCTGCACGGTACCATTCCACTGGTCGATGTCGGAGCCAACGTCGTACTGCATCAATAACTTCTTCGTCATCCGCGTAGTGCCTCCCACGGATTGCGTCCTTCATTGGGCCAAACATATGGAAATCCGACGGTGCGAGATCGGAGCTGTAGGGTGCATGAGGAAGAACAGTCCGCTGAAGTTTTGTGAGCTCCTCTCGGGTGCGAAGACTTGTGTGAGGTCTTGCGTTGTCATGAAGAAGGAGAAGTTCGTTCAGATTTTTGTGCCAACGAACACGCTGAAGTCGTTTCTTCAATTTCTGAAGACTAGCACAATACACTTCAGAGTTGATCGTTTGACCATGAGGAAGGACATCGAACAGAATAACCCCTTCAGCGTCCCAGAAGACTGTAACCATGACTTTATCGGCTGAGGGTATGGCTTTAAACTTTTTCTTGGTAGGGGAGTGGGTGTGGCGCCACTCCATTGATTGCCGTTTTGTTTCAGGTTCGAAGTGATGAACCCATGTTTCATCGCCTGTAACAATCTTTGACAAGAAATTGTCACCCTCAGCCACATGACGAGCAAGCAATTCCGCACAGATGGTTCTCCTTTGCTCTTTATGGTGTTCGGTTAGACAACGAGGGACCCAGCGGGAACAAACCTTTGAATATCCCAACTGGTGAACAATTGTGACAGTACTACCAACAGAGATGTCAAGTTGAGCACTGAGTTGTTTGATGGTGATCCGTCGATCATCTCGAACGAGTGTGTTCGCACGCTCCGCCATTGCAGGAGTCACAGCTGTGCACGGCCGGCTCGCACGCGGGAGATCAGACAGTCTTGCTTGACCTTGCGGCAATGATGACACACGCTTTGCCCAACGACTCACCGTGCTTTTGTCCACTGAAAGATCACCGTAGACATTCTGCAAGCGCCTATGAATATCTGAGATGCCCTGGTTTTCCGCCAAAAGAAACTCGATCACTGCCCGTTGTTTGCAACGCACATCCGTTAACAGACGCCATTTTAACAGCTCCGTACAGCGCTGCCACCTGTCGGAAGTCAATGAAACTATACGAGACGAAGCGGGAATGTATGAAAATATTCCACAAGAAATTTCCGGTTTTTTCAACCAAAATTGGCCGAGAAAAAAATGTGTTGCATTACTTATTGAACTGCCCTCGTAAATGTTCCCTAGAGCATAAAGGAGCCGCTGCCAGCTTGTCCTCGTCCAACAGTACAGGTGTCAAGGAGCTGTTCCTATGAAAGACGACAAATTCGCACCCTCCCGTCGGTTCAAATGGCTCTGAGCATTATGGGACTTAACAATTGAGGTCATCAGTCCCCTAAAACTTAGAACTACTTAAACGTAGCTAACCTAAGGACATCACACACATCCATGCCCGAGGCAGGATTCGAACCTGCGACCGTAGCAGAAGCGCGGATATGGACTGAAGCGCCGAGAACCGCTCGACCACAGTGGCCGGCGTCTTGTTTCCCTGGCCTTTATTTTCATCGGCTGGGCATGTTAATTACTGGATTAAGTAATGCCCTTCCTGTCTCCACCCTTACCCCACTGTAGCAGAATATGTGTAGCCTATCCGTCTACGTCTAACGCTATCCCTTGTGGTAGTGTGTGAACGAAATGTTCAAATGTGTGTGAAATCTTATGGGACTTAACTGCTAAGGTCATCAGTCCCTAAGCTTACAAACTACTTAACCTAAATTATCCTAAGGACAAACACACACAACCATGCCCGAGGGAGGGATCGAACCTCCGCAGGGACCAGCCGCACAGTCCATGACTGCAGCGCCTTAGTGTTTGTTTTATAAATGTTTTGCTGTGGCTGGACGTGGTTACCAGCCCGGATGTGGGAAACCATCCAGAAACCATAGCCAGGCTGGGAGGCAAACCAGCGCTCTTCGTTAGTCCGACGGGCGCTTTGAAGACAGGGCCGGTTCACCTCCCTTAGTCTGTAAGTGACGTACTGACGTGTGGGGCTTTCCAGGCCGTTTTATATACGATCATACTGTCATAAATATTACACTATCATACAATAATCTCAGCAGCTCATGCATCAAAATTGCTGACAAGAATAGTATACAAATCAATGGAAAAGAAAGTTAAGGATGTGTTACATGACCACCATTTGTGGACACAGAAAAGTTTCAGACAACGTAAAATGGTGCAAGACGTCTGAAATTTAAAAAAAGAAAGAAAAAGAGACAAAAAGAAAATTAATAGGTACGGGGAAAGGCGGGTGATATAGGATACGTACAACGATCAATCGGAAACAAAAGAGAAGATCAAGAGAGTACAAAAAATAAAAAAAATTGGGGACGACTGTGCAAAATGTTTGAACGCCCTTTGCATATTGAAGAACTTAAACAGGAGAGGATGTTTGTCAATCACGGCTTTATGTGGCAGGTAAAGAAGCAGCTACAGTGCGGATACTTGGAATGGACCTACAGTTAGATGGAAAACGCGGAAACGTGAGTGTTATTTGCATGAATCCTGTCAGTGGAGAGGATCCAATTACGCCAAGGTAATTGACTGGAAGTGCATACAAGGGATACACAAAAATATGGAAACACCAAAAAACAAAACTTTACCATGCCTAATACCGAGTAGAGCGCCGCGCGGGATTAGCAGAGCGGTCTCAGGCGCTGCAGTCATAGACCGTGCAGCTGGTCCCGGCGGAAGTTCGAGTCCTCCCTCGGGCCTGGGTGTGTGTGTTTGTCCTTAGGATAATTTAGGTTAAGTAGTGTGTAAGCTTAGGGACTGATGACCTAAGCAGTTAAGTCCCATAAGATTTCACACTCATCTGAACACACAACCGTGTAGAGCACCCGATGGCATTCAAAACGGTTTCAAGATACCTCGGAATGGATAAATATAGGTCCTGTGTGGTTTTAAAGGAAACTTTGTACCATTCTTTCTGCAAAATAGTGGCACGTTCAGGTAACGAGAGGGCTTAGTGATCATGCACCCTTCTCTTCAAAGTAGATCGCGGAGGCTCGCTAATATTGGGATCTGGTAACTGTGGTCGCTATGGGAGATGCAACAATTTATACTCTTGCTCACACAACCAGTTTTGGACCGTGCGAACTCTGAACGTTTTCTGAAAGCATTGAGGATCAATCATTACACCTTGAGGCGGACCTGGTCAGCCAAAATACACTCCTGGAAATTGAAATAAGAACACCGTGAATTCATTGTCCCAGGAAGGGGAAACTTTATTGACACATTCCTGGGGTCAGATACATCACATGATCACACTGACAGAACCACAGGCACATAGACACAGGCAACAGAGCATGAACAATGTCGGCACTAGTACAGTGTATATCCACCTTTCGCAGCAATGCAGGCTGCTATTCTCCCATGGAGACGATCGTAGAGATGCTGGATGTAGTCCTGTGGAACGGCTTGCCATGCCATTTCCACCTGGCGCCTCAGTTGGACCAGCGTTCGTGCTGGACGTGCAGACCGCGTGAGACGACGCTTCATCCAGTCCCAAACATGCTCAATGGGGGACAGATCCGGAGATCTTGCTGGCCAGGGTAGTTGACTTACACCTTCTAGAGCACGTTGGGACGGCCTAACGGTGAGCGGAACCGTAGCCCAGCTTCATGGAGACGGTTGCGAATGGTCCTCGCCGATACCCCAGGAGCAACAGTGTCCCTAATTTGCTGGGAAGTGGCACTGCGTAGGATCCTACGGTCTTGGCGTGCATCCGTGCGTCGCTGCGGTCCGGTTCTAGGTCGACGGGCACGTGCACCTTCCGCCGACCACTGGCGACAACATCGATGTACTGTGGAGACCTCACGCCCCACGTGTTGTGCAATTCGGCGGTACGTCCACCCGGCCTCCCGCATGCCCACTATACGCCCTCGCTCAAAGTCCGTCAACTGCACATACGGTTCACGTCCACGCTGTCGCGGCATGCTACCAGTGTTAAAGACTGCGATGGAGCTCCGTATGCCACGGCAAACTGGCTGACACTGACGGCGGCGGTGCACAAATGCTGCGCAGCTAGCGCCATTCGACGGCCAACACCGCGGTTCCTGGTGTGTCCGCTGTGCCGTGCTTGTGATCATTGCTTGTACAGCCCTCTCGCAGTGTCCGGAGCAAGTATGGTGGGTCTGACACATCGGTGTCAATGTGTTCTTTTTTCCATTTCCAGGAGTGTAGTTTTAGAATCCTTGGCAGTAATAGGACATTGCAGAATAACAGAGAGGTCCATGGAATGCTACTATATGGCTCCCCAAATCATTACCGAATCCACCACCACGTTTCACTCGTGAGACGTAAACTCGGCCAGGATTTGGAAACGGTGTGCAGCAAGACTCGTCCTGCCAAATTACTTTTTTCCATTGATTCATAGTCCAGGTTTTATGGCTTCAGTCGTTAGGATCACATGCTTCACTGACGAGTAATTTTGGGATTCCATTTCACCCTGCAGGTTCCTGCTTCTTGTAGTTTTGGTGCTGTCAGAGTTCGAGAGTGCAACATTCAGCTCTACAGTGAATTTTACTGCTGTCGTCCCCTTATTTTTCGTCACAGCCCTCTCCTGTGACCATCTGTCACGATCCATGAACACACACTTTCGTCCGCGTTGCCAGTTAGCGGATGATGTTTCCCCACTTTCCCTGTGGGCGGTAAATGTTCGGTACCGTGCCTCTTGAAACACCAAACACTTCTATTATCTTGGTTATGGCTGCACTCTCCGTAAGAGCACCAACAATTTGTCCACGTTCGAATGCACTTATCTCTGACATAATGCACTCAAAACTACAAACAATAGTTATTACCACGACTGACGCTTGCAACGTATTGAGGATATTCTGCGGGGACCGCTCGTTCTCAAACACAGCAGTGCACCCGCAGTTGTTTCCATATATATGTCAAACCTCAGCAACAGTGCAGCTGGACTTTTTTTTGTGAGTCATCAGTCAGAAGTGACTGGTTAATGCGGCGTGGCCAAGAATTTCTCTCCTGGGCAACCTCTTCATGTCAGAGCAGCACTTGCAACCTATGTCCTCAGTTATTTGCTGAATGTATTCCAATCTCTGTCTTCCTCTACAGATTTACTCTCTACAGCTCCATCCAGTACCATGGAAGGTATCCCCTTTTGCCTCAACAGAAGTCCTATGATCCTGTCCATCCTTCTTGTCAGTGTTTTCCATATGTTCTTTTCCCGCCGAATCTGCTAAGATCCTCCTCGTTCCTTACCTTGTCAGCCCACCTAATAATCAATATTCTTCTGTAGAATCTTACATCAAAGGCTTCGATTCTCTTTTGTTCTGATTTTCCCGTAGTCCATGTCTCACTACCGTACAAACGTAGCAGTACATTCTGAGAAACAGTCGGCTCTTGCTATGTTTGATGCTAGCAAACTTCTCATGGCCAGAAATGCCCTTTTCACCAGTGCTAGTCTCATTTTTATGTCCTCCTTGCTCCGACCGTCATAAGGTATTTTGCTGTCTGGGTAGCAGAATTCGCGAACCTCGTCTACTTAGTGATCCCCAATTCTAATGTTAAGTTTCTCGTAGTTCTCATTTCTGCTACTTCTCATTTCTTCGGCCTTCATTCGATTTACTTTCAATCCAAATCCTGTACTCATTGGACTGTTGACTCCATTCAACACATACTGCAATTCTTCGTCCTTTCACTGAGGATAGCAATCTCATCAGCGAATCTTATCATTGATATCCTTTTAGCTTGAACTTTAATCGCACACTTGAAACTTTCTTTCTTTCTTTCGTGACCTGTTAAGCTGACTGTGAGATAACCCTAGCACTTGTCGGCTCTTTCCGTATAGCTTACTCGTATTTTCCTCAGAATTTCGAACATCTTGCACCCATTCTACATTGCCAAGCTCTTTTCCCAGGTCCACAAATACTATGAACGTGTACCGATTTTTTTAAGCCTTGGTTCCGTTATCAATCGCAGTCTCAGGAATGTTGCTCTGGTGCCTTTATCTTTCCTAAAGCCCAACTGATATTACCCTAACACATCAATTTTCTTTTCCATTCTTCAATGTGTTAGTCTTGGTAGCAACGTGGATACGTGAGCTATTAAGCTGACTGTGCGATAATCCTCGCACTTGTCGGCTGTTGCTATCATCGGAATTGTGTGTATGATGTTTTTCCGAACGTCCGACGGTATACCACCGCCTTCATACATTCTACACGTCAACATGGATAGTCGTGTTGTTGCCACTTCCTCGAATGATTTTAGAAATTCCGGTTTAATATTCTGCATCCCATCCGCCTTATCGCTTCCACCTCATTTGATCTTAATAGGAGCCAAGAATGCCATAGTCGGTCTTAGGTCGTCAGTTGCTGTGTCAATATACTGCGGGTACTCATAATGACTTACTTATCATTTCGAAAAAAATGAAGTTGCGGAATTAACTTTTTTCCAGGTACAGGTCTACAATCCTGGCAAACAATAAAATAATGGTGCGACAGCACAGTATCATGCCGCTAGAGTTAAAGCAGTGCATAGTGATACATGTCATGAAACAGGATATCCTCTTTAGTCCTAGGCCTGCCCGAAAGCTTCTCGCAAGGATGACAGGAATCCGGGCTTGAGAGGACCTGGAGATTATGGCCTGTAGCTTTTCCTAGTACTTTGAAATTTATTGACTCAAAAACTTTAACAAGTATTGGAATGAAACGTTAACAAAATAACTGGTACATTGCATTCCTCTATGTGAAGAAAATTAAAAAAACTGTGGAACACATAATACAGTGAATATTGATTTTTATCTTACTTACTGAGTTACGTGTAATTTTTATTTTACGTTCAATGTACTTACACATTATTCAAAATAAAAGGTCAAAACAAATTCTGTTGTTTTAATTATTAACTTTTTGCTATAATAAACCAGGAATATTTCCCCATTCGTTGTCTTGTGTATCTTTAAACAAATTTTTAAGTCAATTTTTTCTCCTACTAATTTAAGAACAAATGACATGCTGCAGCTTAAAATATTTAATGCATTGTGGAAAAAAGTAATTCACTGTGTAGGTAAGCACTATATTATTATTCATGCATAATTTTGTTTTTCTAAGTCTAATACTGGATGAGATAATGGTACCTAAGTAAATAGAAAACGTTGATTAGGGGAAACTGAAACTAAAGATTTGCATGTCATTTTCTTCTCAATGATAACATGTCACAACATTTCAGCTCCACAATCTTGTTGATTCTGAGTGTTCTGTTCATCTTCTTTAGTTTTATTTCTTTTCCTTATTGTTATGGCCTCCTTTATCATGCTTTCAGCAGATTTTTCAGCTTCAGCGGTCCGTTGCGTGATCACTCGTAGCAGCCCACTTTTCATATTGTCCCAATTCTGATGCCTAGCCTGCTCGTGGTTTTTAATCTTATTATTACACCATCATTAAAAATATTATGGCGTGCATCATGCCGATCTCAGGAGATGGATTGCCAGCAAGAAGAGTTTTTGGCAAGTGTTAGCTCAAGTAATCTACTTGTGTCACCAGAAAAATAGATTGCAATATAGCCTTGCTCATAGTAGGTCGATATGTTCTTCGAGCATATTACACAAATGTGGAAATACGGAAATAGTGGCGCCAAAATTAAGTAACGAGACACTGTAGGCAAGGTTTTGTGTTTGACAGTAGTGTGACAGCTAGACATACACGCACCGCATCTGCTTTAGAAAGGCGTTTAAATACGATAATGATGCGGCACTATACATAAGGTCCGTATCTTTAGAATCAGGAAGAATCACAGGCATAAAAAAGAAAATTTTCATTTTTTGGGCCCTCATGAAGTCCAAGTGCCCCTCCCCCTCCCTCCCTTAAGGGCATGCGACACACGGATTCGCATGACTATAGATAAACGGTCTTTCCAACACAGTGCTGCATTCACACCAATCACACCTTGAATAAAAGTGTCATTTCTTCTCGTCTCATTGCGTATTTCTTTGAGTTACCTTTCGTACGATATTGTATCAGTTCTTCCTGTGTTTGGTCAATGTGTCATCGACCTACACTACTGGCCATTAAAACTGCTACACCAAGAAGAAATGCAGATGATAAACGGGTATTCATTGGACAAATATATTATACTAGAACTGACATGTGATTACATTTTCACGCAATTTGGGTGCATAGATCCTGAGAAATCAGTACCCAGAACAACCACCTCTGGCCGTAATAACTGCTTTAATACTCCTGGACATTGAGTCAAACAGCTTGGATGGCGTGTACAGGTACAGCTGCCCATGCGGATCCAACACGATACCACAGTTCATCAAGAGTAGTGACTGGCGTATTGTGACGAGCCAGTTGCTCGGCCACCATTGACCAGACATTTTCAGTTGGTGAGAGATCTGGAGAATGTGCTGACAAGGGCAGCAGTCGAACATTTTCTGTATCGAGAAAGGCCCATACAGGAGCTGCAACATGCGGTCGTGCATTATACTGCTGAAATGTAGGGTTTCTCAGGGATCGAATGAAGTGTAGTGCCACGGGTCGTAACACATCTGAAATGTAACGTCAGCTGTTCAAAGTGCCGTCAATGCGAACAAGAGGTGACCGAGACGTGTAAAAAATGGCTCCCCATACCATCACGCCGGGTGATATGCCAGTATGGCGTTGACGAATACACGCTTCCAATGTGCCTTCACCGCGATGTCTCCAAACACCAATGCGACCATCATGATGCTGTAAACGGAACCTGGATTCATCCGAAAAACGACGTTTTGCCATTCGTGCACCCAGGTTCGTCGTTGAGTGCACCATCGCAGGCGCTCCTGTCTGTGATGCTGCGTCAAGGGTGGGATCGAGACGTGGCTGCACGTTCCGTTACAGCCATGCGTATAAGATGCCTGTCATCTCGGCTGATAGTGATACAAGGCCGTTGGGATCCAGCACGGCTTTTTGTATTACCCTCCTGAGTCCGCAGCTCGTGGTCGTGCGGTAGCGTTCTCGCTTCCCGCGCCCGGGTTCGATTCCCGGCGGGGTCAGGGATTTTCACTGCCTCGTGATGACTGGGTGTTGTGTGATGTCCTTAGGTTAGTTAGATTTAAGTAGTTCTAAGTTCTAGGGTACTGATGACCATAGATGTTAAGTCCCATAGTGCTCAGAGCCATTCGAATCGTATTACCCTCCTGAACCCACCGATTCCATATTCTGCTAACAGTCATTGGATCTCGACCAACACGAGCAGCAATGTCGCGATACGATAAGCCGCAATCGCGATAGGCTACAATCCGACCTTAATCAAAGTGGGAAACGTGATGGTACGCATTTCTTCAGCTTACACAAGGCATCACAACAACGTTGCACCAGGCAACGCCGGTCAACTGCTGTTTGTGTATGAGAAATCGGTTGGAAACTTTCCCCATGTCAGCACGTTGTAGGTGTCGCCACCGGCGCCAACCTTGTGTGAATGCTCGGAAAAGCTGATCATTTGCATATCAAAGCATTTTCTTCCTGTCGGTTAAATTTCGGGCGTGTAGCACGTCATCTTCGTGGTGTAGCAATTTTAATGGCCAGCAGTTTATATTACTTGGCAGTGACAAATCGTGCTAATGTTACTTTCAGCCTCAAGTTTCGCACACCACTGTATTTACCTTAGCTCAGCGATCACTGGCTCTGCCTTAGTGCTGTCCTGTCCCGCGATGAACCGGCTCCACTGTGGCGACCTGCGTCGAGTACGCCCTCGGGAGGTTGTAACAACACTAACGTTATCCTACTGTATATGTAATAAATTTTTGTCTTCTGAATTTCGATAAATTAGTATAATCGATATTCTGGTTTCATTTCTTTTTTGTTTCTCGACATTATGTTGAAAAAGCTATAAACAAATTTCGATGTAAATTTTAATATTTATGTCAAATTTCAAGTAATGTTGTAATCGAAGGGAAGTGTACCTAATGTTGAAACTATTGTAAGATGTGAAAGTTGTATATGTACGCCTGGTCCATACGTAGGCAATGTATTAGAATATGTGGAATGTAAAACCTTTGGTGAATACCCTGTCTGTAGGGGAGCGGTAAAAGATGGAGGCAGGCGAGCGCGGGAAAATGCACACGGGCACGGTACGGCATAACGGGCTCAGTAGTAGTAGTCGGAGTTGGGCATCGATCTGAGAAACACGTGCTGGATCGAGGAGGCTCTCCTGGAAAAAGTGGTTTCGTTGAGCCTCGGATGCGCTGTTTCCGACGTCTATACAGCATGACAATATTCCATAGGCACTAAATGGAAAAGCATTGCGACGCCATGAAGAAGTAAAGTGCCGATATTTCATGAGCCATTGCTGTAATTGCACGTGTGCTTTGTGCCTCGCCATCTCGCCGCCTGCCGACCGCCTCATCGATACGAACAGGTTGAAACTTTCAGTACTGTATTCGTGTGGACCAGTGTCACTTTTGCTACATACTGTTCAATAATAACTTAAATTTTACTTGAACTGTCCTATCAATTAATTATCCTCACAACTAACCTAGACAGGGTCCTTTCCGCATGTTGTGCAATCCGAGTGTCCCAAGATGAAGATTTAAAGTTTATGTTAATAATCATTAGCTGCAGACCTATCTATATTAGAATGATGTTTAAAGAACTTTGTTGTTAATGAAATACTGGACGAATAATATAGGTCTGACCAAGTTGGAAGATAATGTTGAAATTGGTATAGTAATGAAGTTTATTTAAATTGAGACGAAAATAACGATAGTTAAATGAGCAGGAAATAAGACAAAAAGAGTGGTAAATCATATATTGGAAATCTAGAATGCTTAAGGCTCTCAATGATCAAACTTTCACTACAGTGATCATAACAGTTTCAGGGTCCCCCCCCCCTTCTCCTTTCTTTCTTTTCTATTCATTTGAATCCTGAAGTGTACTGAACTGCTTTGACCAGAAAAGTTAAAGTCAATATAAAACCTAAATTTATCAGTGTTTTACCCTTCTTAAAATTGACATTGCATGTGTGTTTCAAAAGTGCTATTTCTAGGGTAACCTATGCCCGATTTCAGTCGGATCAATAGACAAAACGCAGTTTGTAGTAATCATTATAGTGTAATGTTGTGTATTTATAGCTTGTCCAAATTAGTACAGAAAGTGAAAATATTAGTTCAGTACATTTTTCTGATTCTAAAGTCTACCATATAATGCAGTATTACTACGTGTTGTTATGCTTGTACGTACATCCACTTGTACAAGGAAAAAACTCACTTAATGCCTAATTAGGCTGGCGACCGTATTACTAACAATTGGTAGCATCTGTTGTGTATATTTCTTGCCCGTCCTAACGTGTAGTTGCACTTTAAACTTGCTTGACGTATCATTGTTATTACTGAGTGGGCGTAAGTCTGATTTTGCCTCCATTCAGGTACACGCGGTCAACATATTTACTAAAATCCTTTCTTATAAGGTGAAGCCCGTCAACTTACCATAGTACAGGCTCTAAAGAGTTAACGTACGCCCGAGCGGAGGCGTTACAAGGTGACCTCAGACGCGGAGCGACAATTCGCGACCGGCGAGCGGCCTCCGTTCCGCCAGCCGGTGGCAACCTTCCGGGCTGCAGATTCCGGTCCACGGCCGGCGACTGGAAGCGGTTCACGGCTCTTTCTGCGCGGAACCTTCCGGCTGTTTACAAACAACCGGGGCCGCCCTGCGGGATCTGCGTGACCTATCACGCCCGCGGAAAACGGATTGCTCCGGCTGCAGCGTGCTCCACACTCACGTACAACCCGCCGCCTCTGATGCACGCTGCTCGCTGCGCAGCTGGAGCGCGCCACTGTGCGGAAGGAGGAAGAAGAGCTTACGGAGAATCGGAGAAGAAGACGCTGAGAGCTTTCGCGACGTGCTGCTACGCAAAGACGTTAAAATTTAAGTGGACGTGAGGCGAAACAAGCGCTGTATCACTGTAAGCGGTACAGAGGCTGTAATGGGACGCGAAATTAAAGCGTCACCCATCCACAAGGCTCAGCTCAGTTTGCAGGTAAATGTAAGTTTAATTTAGTGGTTTCTTTCTGTATTTTTTTAAAAAAAATCCTTTATTTCCAAAAAAAAACATATAAATTATACAATGTAGCCCACTGCCTTACGTGATTAGTGGGCCAAAGGTACTTATACATTTATGTAGGTTGCAGCTATTCTAAGTGTGATTAGTAACTAGTTAGTAGGCAAACTATGTGAATACTACAATGGGCAAATTAGTATGTTAAATAAGTACTAAGTAGTAACCTAACTGATTAACTATAAACTAGTCACTAAAGCCTGCAGCTTACAAATGTGTCAGCTGATAGTATAAACCTACTATAAGGCCTTGCTCATTGAGCTAACCCCAATGAGCGTGCCCCTGACACTGGGCAGGCCAAGGAGTTAGTCGCTGCAGGTTTCTAAGGTTAGTATCTATGATCTAGGTCCTACAACTAACTTATCCTAAGGTCAATTTAGGTGCGTTGTCTAATCCGTGACATTACACCCACTCCCCCTATCCCGAGTCACGGCGGATTCCAGACTACAGAGTCGGCCTTTCCGCGCCCAGGCGGTTTGGGAATTGGGTGCTTGACTGTATCAGTATTTGAGTGGGTCTCTAATGAATGCTAATTTGGTTCTCGCAGGTAGTCCTTTAAGACTTTCTGTGATACCGCGTTAGCCAGGTTGTTAATAGTCTGAAACGTGTCTTGTTGTTTCAGCAGTCTGTACGTGTCTGTACGAGGTAGTTGGTCACGTAAATCTGAGGCCACATCATTGAAAAGGGGGCACTCGTAGACTACATGGTCAGGAGTACCCTCCGGAGCACCACAGTCACACGCGGGTGTCGCCTTTTTCCCGAATCGACATAGGTATGTCGAGTAGGGTCCATGTCCAGTGAGAAAGTGAATCAGTCCCCTGGTTGGTTTGAAATATGGCATTCCCATTCTTTCCCTAACATCTGGTAATAACTCATAAGTTCTACGCCCTGTTTCTTCGCTTTCCCATGACTGTTGCTACAACTGATTCCCTCTTAGCCTAATCTCAATTTTGTTTTCAATCCTGCTTCCTAGAATTTCTTCTATTTTCTGCAAGTTCCCCTTTTTTGCCCAGTACCAAGCGGCTTGCTCCCGAATTTTGATATCTAAGGGGCAGAGCCCCATTGTGTATTTGTAATATTTTGTTATGTTTGTAAAATATTTAAAGTTTTGTATTTTTGTTTTGTATGTTTCATGTTTGGAGAGAGCAGCGCAACTCGCGGAAACAGCATCTTCACTGTCGGAACCAGAAAGAAAATTGCTGGCCACTAGACGTCGCGAGTCAACGGCCAAAGAGCAGCCGAAGATCCTGTGACCGGGTTGTTGCGTCGAACCTCCAACATTACAATAAATAAAAATTTGTAATTTTCCATTGTAATGACGTCACAGAATGTTTAGTTCATGTTGTATTTTGTTCATTTCGGTTATGTCGAGTCTGATGTTCACATCTGTGTGTAGCATATACGAAGACAATAAAACAGTGGATGCTCTAAAGCTTAAATACGTGTTCGAGAATTATTTATGAAGAGTTATATCGAGGAAGAATTATTACTGAATTTTTCCAAGATATTAATTTTCAGAAGAGTTTGATTTCGATTTTTTTGAATCTTAAAGGTTTTACAGTCTGGTTTTAATATGGGAAAAATAAGATAACTTGCAAGAATATAATTTCCAAGAAGAAACAAACGACATCTAAATTTCAAAAGTTTGCGCAAACCAGTTGGACTGAGTGACGTAATTTTGCACAAACGACTCAACTGAACGAGTTTCAATTACAGTTTCGTTCAAGAATCTTCTATAGAGAACTTTAAATTAATTTAAATGAATTTTTTGAAGTGTTTTGTAAACGACGTAGGTGACGAAGTCTGCACATGGTCATATTTCAAACAAAAATCATTGATAATGTTACTTAAAATCCGTCTTGATTGCAAAAAATTTTTTTATTATTCATATGACCGGTTTCGGTTCATTCAGAACCATCTTCAGATCTGATATTTCAGTTACAGGAGTAACCCGTCCAAATCCAGCAACTTTCACATGCTATGATGTGACGTAGCATGTGAAAGTTGCTGGATTTGGACGGGTTACTCCTGTAACTGAAATATCAGATCTGAAGATGGTTCTGAATGAACCGAAACCGGTAATATGAATAATAAAAAAAATTTTTTGCAATCAAGACGGATTTTAAGTAACATTATAAAGTCACTGATTGCTGTTATCCCATAAGACATTATGTCTGTTTTTGCAAAAATCATTGAGTCATACGCGTCGTTACACTACAAGGCGAGCGAGTGTACCACTTCACTGCTACCAGCGCCACATCATCGTAACGCGCCTGTGCTTGGCAAACAAAGGATTGCACCATAATCTAAGTTCAAAAAATGGCTCTGAGCACTATGGTTCTTAACATCTGAGGTCATCAGTCCCCTAGAACTTAGAACTACATAAACCTAACTAACCAAAGGACATCACACACATCCATGCCCGAGGCAGGATTCGAACATGCGAGCGTAGCAGTCGCGCAGTTCCGGACTGAAGCGCCTAGAACCGCTCGGCCACCGCGGCTGGCCATTATCTAAGTGTATAATTAGAAATTTAAACAACTTTCCCAAACTTCGTCAGTGCATGCTTCAGTATATTAATGTCAACATGTAAGGTCTCAGCATGATCAAATGAACGTATTACGCAAAATATACGCTTTTAAGAATAAAATTCAGCGGCCTTAAATAATAAAATTAGAAAGCTAAAAACGGGTCAGAACATGCAAAAGTATGTCACAATTAAAAGTTACAAGTCTCAACTTCATCAGAGCAATATTTTGGTCAAAATTGACGTTTTTACGAAAAATTGGAGGCGCTAGGTATTTATTTAGCGTATGGCGCTACGCACATGGTTTACACTTATTACATTATGAAATTATATGATAAAATACACTATAAAATACATAAGTGAAGGATGCATATTCAGATAAAATATAATACATAAACACAATAAAAAGTAACATCACAGCAGATATTCTGCGTTACACAAGTCTTCAAATTCTGACGTCCAAATTGGCCACCCATTCGAGGCAGGGCCGTGTTGCGTTAAAGAAGTCAACCCTACTACCCTGGTAGGCTCTTTAATTCACAGTCCTGGGCGATGTGCTGTATTGCTTGATTAGGTGCCCCACAGTCACAGCTAGGGCTGGAAAGCTTTCCCCACTTGTGTAGATTGTGTGCACATAGTCCATGTTGTGTTCGGATTCTATTTAGGCTTTTCCATAGCTGTCGTGGAAGTTCAAAGCCCTTAGGTTTCTCTGATGGACAGATAAGTTGACGGTTGTCAGGGGAGGCACTATCACTCCAGCTTTCGTGCCATTTAGTATCCATGCTGAAGTTGGCAGCTGGCAGTTGTTGGGCCAGTCTTAAAGGTGGGATTTCTGGAGCGGAGTCGTGTTCTTTCCAAAGATGGGACATCTTCATGGATAGAAAGTAGGGGGTTATTCATTATTTTTGTGTATTCCTTCATTAGAGCTTCCTGTCTTCGCAGGGAGGGTGGAGCTACATGACTAAGTGTTGGAAGTCAATATAGTGGGGTAGTCTTTATGCATCCAGTTATGGTTCTCATAGCAGCACTGAGCTGGGTGTCCACCTTATTTACATGCTTGCTGGTTAACCATGCTGGTGCACAGTACTCGGCAGCAGAGTACACTAGGGCGAGTGCAGAGGTTCGTAGTGTGTCTGCTGCTGCTCCCCAGTTAGTGCTGCAGAGCCTCTGAATGGCTGTTCCGTGAGCTTATTTTATTGGATACATTTTCCAGGTGTCTTTTGAAGGATAATGTCCTATCTAGAGTGACCCCCAGGTAGTTTGGATGTGGCTGATATCGCAGTTGACTGTTATTCGTATGAATAGCTAGGCGCTGGGTATTGGAGTCAGAAAGATGAAAACTCGTATGTAGCCTCAGTTTCATATAAAAACCTGATATATGTGACACCAATAAGCTATCTCTATCACTTTTTAAGTTATTTACAATAAAACCAAATCTTATTCACGATAAATTAAATATCATTTGTATTTGTAATAGAAAGTTCTATTTACAGCACTCGATTACATTCATGCTACAGGGTGTTTCAAAAATGACCGGTATATTTGAAACGGCAATAAAAACTAAACGAGCAGCGATAGAAATACACCGTTTGTTGCAATATGCTTGGGACAACAGTACATTTTCAGGCGGACAAACTTTCGAAATTACAGTAGTTACAATTTTCAACAACAGATGGCGCTGCAAGTGATGTGAAAGATATAGAAGACAACGCAGTCTGTGGGTGCGCCATTCTGTACGTCGTCTTTCTGCTGTAAGCGTGTGCTGTTCACAACGTGCAAGTGTGCTGTAGACAACATGGTTTATTCCTTAGAACAGAGGATTTTTCTGGTGTTGGAATTCCACCGCCTAGAACACAGTGTAGTTGCAACAAGACGAAGTTTTCAACGGAGGTTTAATGTAACCAAAGGACCGAAAAGCGATACAATAAAGGATCTGTTTGACAAAATTTCAACGGACTGGGAATGTGACGGATGAACGTGCCGGAAAGGTAGGGCGACCGCGTACGGCAACCACAGAGGGCAACGCGCAGCTAGTGCAGCAGGTGATCCGACAGCGGCCTCCGGTTTCCGTTCGCCGTGTTGCAGCTGCGGTCCAAATGACGCCAACGTCCACGTATCGTCTCATGCGCCAGAGTTTACACCTCTATCCATACAAAATTCAAACGTGGCAACCCCTCAGCGCCGCTACCATTGCTGCACGAGAGACATTCGCTAACGATATAGTGCACAGGATTGATGACGGCGATATGCATGTGGGCAGCATTTGGTTTACTGACGAAGCTTATTTTTACCGGGACGGCTTCGTCAATAAACAGAACTGGCGCATATGGGGAACCGAAAAGCCCCATGTTGCAGTTCCATCGTCCCTGCATCCTCAAAAAGTACTGGTCTGGGCCGCCATTTCTTCCAAAGGAATCATTGGCCCATTTTTCAGATCCGAAACGATTACTGCATCACGCTATCTGGACATTCTTCGTGAATTTGTGGCCGTACAAACTGCCTTAGACGACACTGCGAACACCTCGTGGTTTATGCAAGATGGTGCCCGGCCACATCGCACGGCCGACGTCTTTAATTACCTGAATGAATATTTCGATGATCGTGAGATTGCTTTGGGCTATCCGAAACATACAGGAGGCGGTGTGGATTGGCCTCCCTATTCGCCAGACACGAACCCCTGTGACTTCTTTCTGTGGGGACACTTGAAAGACCAGGTGTACCGCCAGAATCCAGAAACAATTGAACAGCTGAAGCAGCACATCTCATCTGCATGTGAAGCCATTCCGCCAGACACGTTGTCAAAGGTTTCGGGTAATTTCATTCAGAGACTACGCCATATTATAGCTACGCATGGTGGATATGTGGAAAATATCGTACTATAGAGTTTCCCAGACCGCAGCGCCATCTGCTGTTGACAATTGTAACTACTGTAATTTCGAAAGTTTGTCTGCCTGAAAATGTACTGTTGTCCCAAGCATATTGCAACAAACGGTGTATTTCTATCGCTGCTCGTTTAGTTTGTATTGCCGTTTCAAATATACCGGTCATTTTTGAAACACCCTGTATAATACGGATGTATCAAGTTTCAAGGCTGTATCGTACATAATAACAATTACAAGGAAACTTAGAGCGGTAGTTTTATGGTGAAGAATTTTGACGTTTTAGGAAAATGAATATCTCCTCTATTAAAATCAACACGGATTCCGCAAACAGAGATCCTGCCAAACTCAGCTCGCTGTGTTCCTCCATGCGATCCACAGCGCAGTGGACAACGGCGCCCAGGTTAATGCCGCGTTCCTTGATTTCAGTAAGGCATTTGACACCGTGCCGCATTGCCGTTTGATGAAAAAAATACGAGCTTACGGAGTATCGGAGCAGACCTGCCATTGGATTCAAGACTTTCTTGCAGACAGAACTCAACACGTCGCTCTTAACGGAGCTAAATCGACTGATGTAAAGGTAATATCCGGAGTACCACAGGGAAGAGTGATACGACCGTTGCTGTTTACAATGTATATAAATGATCTTGTAGAAAGCGTCGGATGCTCTTTAAGGCTATTCACAGATGATGCAGTTGCCTATACTGAAGTAGCAACGCCAGAAGATAGTAAAAATTTGCAGAACTACCTTCAGAGAATTGACGAGTGGTGGAGACTGTGGCAGTTAACTACGAACGTAAATAAATGTAACGTATTGCGCATACATGGGAAAATAAATCCACTACTGTACAGCTACACTATTGATGACAAACAGCTGGAGACAGCGTCTGCCGTAAAATATCTAGGCGTAACTATCCAGAGCGACCTTAAGTGGAATGAGCATATAAAACGGAAAAGCAGACACTATACTCTGATTCATCGGAAGCATCGTAAGGAAATGTACCTCATCCACGAAAGATGTGGCTTATAAGGCGCTTGTAACCCGATTCTTGAGTGTTGTTCATCTATCTGGGATCCCTATCAGGTAGGACTGATAGAGGAGATAGAGAAGATTCAGCGGAGAGCGGCGCGTTACGTCATGGGATCGTTTAGCTGGCGAGAGAGCGTTACGGAGATGCTAAACGAACTCCACTGGCAGACGTTACAAGAGAGGCGTTGCGTATCACAGAGAGAATTACTATTGAAATTTCGGGACACGACTTTTCAGGAGGAGTCAGACAACATATTACTTCCCCCGACATATGTCTCGCGTGTTGACCACGAGGAGAAAATTGGAGAACGTAGAGCCAATACAGAGGCTTACCGACAATTTTCTTCCCACGCACTATTCGCGAGTGTAACAGGGTTGGACGGATCAGAGAGTGGTACCGAAAGTACGCTCTGCCACACACCTTTAGGTGGCTTGAGGAGTATGATGTAGATGTAGATGTAGTTCAGAGGTCATGTTCCGTTCTAAAAATTCTAGCCGGAAAGTTTTAAATTTAGTCGAGCTGAAACTTTTTTAGTAACTAAAGCAAACTTATCTTTATTTATACAAAAACTAAGAAGATTGCAAATAGTTAAACGACGCAGCTATTGATTAATGCGTGTCCACGAAAGGAGCCATTTAGATACTGCTACCTCTGCCTAGGGCGGTTAATAGCAGCTATTCCGTTTGGCGGCCCGCTACGGACATATATAAATACTACCATAGAGGCAATGAGAATAGACACTTCACGCCGAGATATCAATCTGTTCGCGTCTTTCAAACTCCTGACTGCATTGGGCCTCGGATGACGTTAGAGCTGACCAATCTTGGTTCAAATGGTTCAAATGGCTCTGAGCACTACGCGACTTAACCTCTGAGGTCATCAATCGCCTAGAACTTAGAACTAATTAAACCTAACTAACCTAAGGACATCACACACATCAATGCCCGAGGCAGGATTCGAACCTGCGACCGTAGCGGTCGCTCGGTTCCAGACTGTGGCGCCTAGAACCGCACGGTCACTCCGGCCGGCTGACCAATCTTGAATGCGTTTTCCGTAAAAGTAGGAAGTGAACTCACGAGGACTGCATCCCGTCCTGGATCGATTAGATTCCACAGGGAGTAACTCTTTGTGTGCCGCCCGGAGTGTTGACAAAACTGCGTGTCAAATGGCGAGATTAATTTTTCACTTTTAAGGCGAGCAACTAACTTTTGTTGACTATAAGCCAGGATGATAGACCGTTTTATAAGGAACTTCCCACAGCGATCGTCTCTGAACTGTTAACAGTGCTGTTTCCAACAGCGATATTATTATTATTATTATTGTTATTATTATCTGTTGTACGCGTAAACTTATAAATAATATTTCAATCTCAACTCAAAATTTTTTATTTATAGTGATAGTTCCGGATCCCGCTGAGTAAATAGCAAGTAGCAATATTTTCTTTCTGTGAATACAAAGGCCCGCATCTCGTGGTCGTGCGGTAGCGTTCTCGCTTCCCACGCCCGGGTTCCCGGGTTCGATTACCGGCGGGGTCAGGAATTTTCTCTGCCTCGTGATGGCTGGGTGTTGTGTGCTGTCCTTAGGTTAGTTAGGTTTAAGTAGTTCTAAGTTCTAGGGGACTGATGACCATAGATGTTAAGTCCCATAGTGCTCAGAGCCATTTGAACCATTTGAATACAAAGAGTAATGTGGACGAGCAGACCGGAAATTATGGCTGGTGTGTTTTCAGGCTCTAGTAAATGGCCCAGGAAGATGTATGGAACGCACAGATAGTTTAACCGTCTTTTCATGATGTCATAACAAAGAAACGACCATTTGATTATTTACCCGTCGCCCCACAGACGGATAAGTAAGATATGCACTGTCTGTCAAAGAGAGTGAAGCATTCAGAATATTTGGTCGGACGTGAATGTAACCTCGCACACGTTCACAATATCGGCGGGTACGTAAATGATTATAGAGTTGCAGTTCTCTTTGACAGGTAAAACGGGCACCAGAGTGCGTTAGTGTTGCTCGTGTTTAGCGTTCTTACCAGACTTAGTGGCGTGAACAGCTGTTGAGGGATCACTGTAAAGGATACGACGGTGCCACGAATTCGTGTGAGGCAGCGTTGTCAGCATCTGACTGAGTTCGATATTGTGGGCCTCCATTTCGTCGTCTGGTCGACTCAAGCAGTGTCCTGACTTGTGGGGCATTCGGATATGACAATGGTCCGATGTTCGGCTGCACCGGAACTTGACTGCAGGCGTACTCGCCGTCAAGGCTCCAATGGACTACAGGGGAACACTGCCGAAGTGCACTGTAGACCGCATAGCTTACCCTTCAAATTTGCGCCAGCCATGCAAGTACATGTAATGGACTCCCTGCAACACTCTAGTGTTATGCTGCAAAACTGGTCAGAGGCTAGCATCAGCGGAACTAGGGAATTACCGTCCCCTGAGTAGGCTGAAGTTAACATCACATCTGGAGTGGCCATTACCTGGAAGACTCGACTGCTCGTAAATGGCATCGCATTGTGTTAAGGGGCTCCGGAAAGGCTCAAAATCATGAAAAGTTCAATTTTTACTTTTTTGCGTTTTCTGAATCTGCAGACTATTACCTTTTAATAGATATATAATTTATTCAATTCCGAAGACTACAGCAATCTTTAAATTTTTTTTTTGAAATGTGTTCTACATGGGCGTGACCCACTGTGGCGCTGTTAAACTGCTGTCAAATGGTGATATTATTAACGTCCGTGTTCATCAGGTACATTTTAGTGATGTGAATAAAGTATGTGTTGTGGCTAACCTATTTTCAGAGACTTAGCAGCACCTGAACTGTTGAAAAAGTGTATTCACGGAAAAACTCAAAACCCCAATGAAAGTGTAAATAGTGTTATATGGTCGAGAATCCCCAAGACTGTATTTGTTGGAAAAGAAACACTTCACTTTGGTGTGTATGATGCTGTTGCGACTTTCAATGATGGCAACATTGTAAGGTGCAAGGTATTTAGAAATATGGGAATGAAGATAGGTTCTAACATGGTACGAGCGATGCTTGCTTCAGACAAGGAACGCCTTCGGGCTGCAGACAGGGCTGTAAAGAGTCTAGAAATACGAGCAAGAGTAAACAGGAGGAGGAACAAAAGGAAGCTGGAGGAGGAGTTTGCAGAGGATGAAGATAATCCATCCTATGGACCTGGAATGCACTAAAAAGTTAATCCAATCTTTGTCGCTCGATTCCCAAAACTTTTATGTTCTCATACTAATTACATGTTTTCTAAGGATCTTCCAAACATATTTGTTTCAAACTTTCAGTAAATGTTACACAGTACCTTCTGCATAATTTAACACAGCCTGTTTCCAAAAAACTGTATATTTTTGAATATATAAATAAAAAATTGCAAAAAAATGTTGTGAATTTTCATTACAATTGAAAAAAAATCATCTTTAATAAATGAACTAATATTTTGTAAAATCCCTGTGTTAAGTTGTAGTCCATATTCCAATAAATAATCTGTAAAAAGTTCAACTTCCTACCTCAAATACTTTGTGAGGAAAGATGTAATTTATAAGCGTTATTTTAACATTGCAAGTATAGGGCGTTCCGGAGCCCCTTAAGCGATGTATCGTGGTTCTGCGTGACCCTGGATGACAATCACATGGCGGCATAAGGGAGAGGCTCCATTCTTCCAGTGTTTTGGAGAGGCGTTATTTTGTGGGAGTCGGGTATGATTCCAGGTGTTTGAGATAACTCTGACAGAAAACGATGCTTCACGGACATCCTGCGTCCTCGTGTGTTACCTCTCGTGTGACAGTCTCTTGGTGGCATTTTTCAACAGGACAACGATCGTCCACACACGGCACGTGTCTGTATGAAGTGCCTGCGCGATGTTGAGGCCAGCAAGATCCCAATATCCGTAGATCCATAGGTCCAGATCGACAGAACGTGTATCGGGCCAGATCAGATGTTAACTCTGTCCAAGTGCCAGTGTACAGGGTGTTTCAAAAATAACTGGTATATTTGAAACGGCAATAGAAACTAAACGAGCAGCGATAGAAATACACCGTTTGTTGCAATATGCTTGGGACAACAGTACATTTTGAGGCAGACAAACTTTCGAAATTACAGAATTTCGAAAGTTTGTCCGCCTGAAAATGTACTGTTGTCCCAAGCATATTGCAACAAACGGTGTATTTCTATGGCTGCTCGTTTAGTTTTTATTGCCGTTTCAAATATACCTGTCATTTTTGAAACACCCTGTACAAACCAATACGTCTAACTTAGGTTTGCTGCAGAATCCTTGGACATAATCTCAGTTCGAACATAATGAACTTTCTTGAGACTGACAAGCTTATGCCCACGAATCAACATGGTTTTACAAAGCGTCGGTCGTGCGAAACCCAGCTTGCGGTTTTCTCACATGACATACTGTGAACTATGGAGAAGGGCAACAGGCAGGTTCCATATTTCTAAATTTCCGCAAAGCTTTTGACGCTGTGACCCATTGTAGGCTCTGTGCATGTGAAATAAGTTCACGGATATGTGAGCGGCTCGAAGACTTCTTAAGTAATAGAAGCCAGTGCGTTGACCTCGAGGGCGTGTGTTCATCAGAGACAAGGTGTAACGTCGGGAGTGCCCCAGGGAGGTGTGGTAGGACAGCTATTGATCTCCATATACATGAATGAATTGGCGAACAGGGTCGGCAGTAATCTGCGGTTGTTTTTTCGCGATGCTATGGTGCAACAGGGAGCGAAAGGCTATTTACAATTTGTACAGAAACCAGATGGTAGTTGTAAGAGTCGAGGGACATGAAAGGGAAGCAGTGGTTAAGAAGGGAGTAAGACAGGGTTGTAGCCTCTCCCCGATGTTATTCAATCTGTATATTGAGCAAGCAGTAAAGGAAACAAAAGAAAAATTCGGAGTAGGTATTAAAATCCATGGAGAAGAAATAAAAACATTGAGGTTCGCCGATGACATTGTAATTCTGTCGGAGACAGCAAAGGACTTGGAAGAGCAGTTGAACGGAATGGATGGTGTCTTGAAGGGAGGATATAAGATGAACATCAACAAAAGCAAAACGAGGATAATGGAATGTAGACGAATTAAGTCGGGTGATGTTGAGGGTATTAGATTAGGAAATGAGACACTTACAGTAGTAAAGGAGTTTTGCTATTTGGGGAGCAAAATAACTGATAATGGTCGAAGTAGAGAGGACATAAAATGTAGACTGGCAATGGCAAGGAAAGCGTATTTGAAGAAGAGAAATTTTTTAACATCGAGTATAGATTTAAGTGTCAGGAAGTCATTTCTGAAAGTATTTGTATGGAGTGTAGCCATCTATGGAAGTGAAACATGGACGGTAAATAGTTTGGACAAGAAGAGAATAGAAGCTTTCGAAATGTGGTGCTACAGAAGAATGCTGAAGATTAGATGGGTAGATCACATAACTAATGAGGAAGTATTGAATAGGATTGGGGAAAAGAGAAGTTTGTGGCACAACTTGACCAGAAGAAGGGATCGGTTTGTAGGACATGTTCAGAGGCATCAAGGGATCACCAATTTAGTATTGGAGGGCAGCGTGGAGGGTAAAAATCGTAGGGGGAGACCAAGAGATGAATACACTAAGCAGATTCAGAAGGATGTAGGTTGCAGTAGGTACTGGGAGATGAAGAAGCTTGCACAGGATAGAGTAGCATGGAGAGCTGCATCAAACCAGTCTCAGGACTGAAGACAACAACAACAACAACATGGTGCAACATACGGTAAGGTGTCGAAGTTGAGTGGCTGCTGGAAGATACAAGAGGGCTTAGACAAAAAATCCAGTTGGGGTGACGAATGGTAAGTAGCTCTAAAATTGGAAAAATCCACGTCGATGCGCCTGAGTAGGAAGAACAAACCTGTAATGGTATTATTAGTTTTCTACTTGACACAATCGAGTCGTTTAAAGATATGGGCGTAACGGTGCAAAGCATGTGAGAACTGTGGCAGGGAAGGTGAATGGTCGACTTTGGTTCATTGGGAGAATTTTAGGAAAGAGTGGTTCACATGTAAAGGAGGCAGCGTGTAGGACCCTGGTGCGACCTATTCTTGTGTATTGCTCTAAGGTTTGCGATCCACACCAGGTTGAATTTGAGGGAGGCATCGAAGCAATTCTGAGGCAGACTGCTTGATTTGTTACCGGTAGGTTCGAACAACACTTAAGTACTACGGAGATGCTTTGGGAACTCAAATGGGAATCCCTGGAGGGAAGGCGACGTTCTTTTTAAGAAAAATTATTGAGAAAATTCAGCGAATCGGCATTTGAAACTGACTGCCAAAGGATTCGACTGCCGCCAACACACATTGCGCCTAAGGATCACGAAGATACGAGAAATTGCGGCTCATCCAGAACTACGTAGATAGTCGTTTTCCCTCGCTGTATTTGCAAGTGGAACAGGAAAGTAAACGACTAGTAGTGGTACAGGGTATCCTCCATCACGTACCGTCGAGTGGCCTGCGGATTATCCGTGTAGATGTAGATGAAGAACCAGTTATGGAAGGTGTAGGTCAACTTACCTTAGCAGAGGATACAATGCTCTTTATGACATCCATTGCCGGCCGGAGTGGCCGTGCGGTTCTAGGCGTTACTGTCTGGAACCGAGCGACCGCTATGGTCGTAGGTTCGAATGCTGCCACAGGCATGGGTGTGTGTGATGTCCTTAGGTTAGTTAGGTTTAATTAGTTCTAAGTTCTAGGGGACTGATGACCTCAGAAGTTAAGTCGCATAGTGCTCAGAGCCATTTGAACCACTTTTTTGACACCCATCCCACTCGAATCATGCATGCATGAGACCGCAGTCCCTCTAGGGAAGCTGGCGACAGTTATTCTACGCGGAAATATTTGCTATGGCCGTGCGGTTCTAGGCGCTACAGTCTGGAACCGAGCGACCGCTACGGTCGTAGGTTCGAATCCTGCCACAGGCATGAGTGTGTGTGATGTCCTTAGGTTAGTTAGGTTTAATTAGTTCTAAGTTCTAGGGGACTGATGACCTCAGAAGTTAAGTCGCATAGTGCTCAGAGCCATTTGAACCATTTTTTTGACACCCATCCCAGTCGAATCATGCATTCATGAGACCGAAGTCTCTCTAGGGAAGCTGGCGACAGTTATTCTACGCGGAAATATTTGCTATGGCCGTGCGGTTCTAGGCGCTACAGTCTGGAACCGAGCGACCGCTACGGTCGTAGGTTCGAATCCTGCCTCAGGCATGGGTGTGTGTGATGTCCTCAGGTTAGTTGGGTTTAATTAGTTCTAAGTTCTAGGGGACTGATGACCTCAGAAGTTAAGTCGCATAGTGCTCAGAGCCATTTGAACCATTTTTTTGACACCCATCCCAGTCGAATCATGCATTCATGAGACCGAAGTCCCTCTAGGGAAGCTGGCGACAGTTATTCTACGCGGAAATATTTGCTATGGCCGTGCGGTTCTAGGCGCTACAGTCTGGAACCGAGCGACCGCTACGGTCGTAGGTTCGAATCCTGCCTCAGGCATGGGTGTGTGTGATGTCCTCAGGTTAGTTAGGTTTAATTAGTTCTAAGTTCTAGGGGACTGATGACCTCAGAAGTTAAGTCGCATAGTGCTCAGAGCCATTTGAACCATTTTTTTGACACCCATCCCAGTCGAATCATGCATGCATGAGACCGCAGTCCCTCTAGGGAAGCTGGCGACAGTTATTCTACGCGGAAATATTTGCTATCTTCACCAGCTGCGAAATATGAATAGTGATCCAGTACTGTCAAATGTTTTTTATTCGCCATGGCGGTGCTCACGGAGGAGTATCTGCATAGGTGCAACCAAGATTTAGACAGCCAGGCTGCTCAGAAATTTCCATCCGCCCTTGTAACAAGATCAAAGATCGTCTGCAGGGAAACCAAAAGAGTAAAAGAGGTGTAAGTCCGTGGTCGTTCAGGAATTAGAGGCACTGAAGAAGGTGATAGCCTGGCCAGGATAGGAGCGATGACTGCATTTGTTGCACGTGTCTTAGCCGTCGCTAAGGCAATGGTAAAATCAAAACTATGAAGATGGATCAAGAGGCAGCGTGCACGCCGGCTGCTGTGCCCGAGTGGTTTTAAGAGCTTCAGTCTGGAACCGCGCGACCGCTACGGTCGCACATTCGGATCCTGCCTCGGGCATGGATGTGTGTGATGTCCTTAGGTTAGTTAGGTTTAAGTAGTTCTAAGTTCTAGGGGGCTCATGACCTCAGATGTTAAGTCCCATAATGCTCAGAGCCATTTGAACCATATGAGCAGCGTGCACAATGTTGGACTAAGATCCAAACACAAATGCTGGCAAGCTAATTATGGTGATAGCACATATCAAGAGAGTTCTGCAAGCCTGGGGTTGAACAGGAAACTGAACTCATGGTAGAACTGATGACAGGCGATGGAAACTTCAGGAAACACCTCTACACTATCGTACGTCCGCCTTTGTATCTGCACAGTGAATGTGCTAATGTGTGCAAACTTAGCTTACCATTTAGTGCGCAAATGGATAAAACCTCTGAACTGTCTTTTCAAGCCCAGGATGTCAAACAAATATTCTAAAACATATGGCCCTAGCCCTATATGACAGCTAATATCAGGTGGATTGTAACAAAATCATTATAAATGCTGCTCTCACGTACCTAGAATGCATGAATTAGTAAAAGTGAAAGTTTGGGGTCTATTCTAGGAAGACAAAACGGCTATTCCCTTTTTAATTCTACATATAATAAGGGACACACGTGTATTCAGGGGATTCTTTGATGACACTGATCATTATTTAATCTGCAGCGAAATTGGGACTGTGAGGCCGAAAGTGCAGGAGGTCAGGTCCATATGTGGGAGGATAAGAGTGGAGAAACTTCAGGATAAGGAAATCAGGCACAAGTACATAACAGCGATCTCAGAAAGGTACCAGTTAGTTGAATGTAGTCAATTACAGTCACTGGAAAAGGAATGGACAAGGTACAGGGACACGGTACTAGAAGTGGCTAAAGAATGTCTTGGAACAGTAGTGTGTAAAAGTAGGATGAAGCAAACAGCTTGATGGAATGATACAGTCAAGGCAGCCTGTAAAAGGAAAAAGAAGGCGTATCAAAAATGGCTACATACCAGAACCCAAGTAGACAGAGAAAGTTATGTTGAAGAAAGAAACAAAACCAAACAGATAATTGCAGCATCCAAGAAGAAATCGTGGAAGACTTTGGAAACAGGTTGGAGACTATGGGTCAAGCTGCTGGAAAAGCATTCTGGAGTGTAATTAGCAGTCTTCGAAAGGGAGGTAAGAAGGAAATGACAAGTATTTTGGACAGGTCAGGAAAACTGCTGGTGAATCCTGAGGATGCCTTGGGCAGATGGAGGGAATATTTTGAAGAGTTGCTCAATGTAGGTGAAAATCAGTAATGTTTCAGATTTCGAGGGAGAATGGGATAGGAATGATGATGGAAATAGAATCTCATTTGAGGAAGTGGAAAAAATGGTCAATAGATTGCAGTGCAATAAAGCGGCTGGGGTGGATGAAATTAAGTCGGAACTCATCAAATACAGTGGAATGTCAGGTCTTAAATGGCTACACAGGATAATTGAAGTGGCCTGGGAGTTGGGACAGGTTCCATCAGACTGGACAAAAGCAGTAATCACACCAATCTTTAAACAAGGAAACAGAAAAGATTGTAACAACTACAGAGGTATCTCTTTAATCAGCGTTGTGGTTAAAATCTTCTCCGGTATTGTTGAAAGGAAAGTGCGAGTATTAGTTGAGGACCAATTGGATGAAAATCAGTGTGGGTTTAGGCCTCTTAGAGGTTGTCAGGACCAGATCTTTAGCTTACGGCAAATAATGGAGAAGTGTTATGAGTGGAACAGGGAATTGTATCTATGCTTTATAGATCTAGAAAAGGCATATGACCGGGTTCCCAGGTGGAAGTTATTGTCTGTTCTACAAGATTATGTAATAGGAGGCAAACTTTTGCAAGCAATTAAAGATCTTTACATGGATAGTCAGGCAGCAGTTAGAGTTGACAGTAAATTGAGTTCATGGGTCAGAGTAGTTTCAGGGGTAAAACAAGGCTGCAACCTGTCTCCACTGTTGTTCATATTATTTATGGATCATATGTTGAAAACAATAGACCGGCTGGGTGAGATTAAGATATGTGAACACAAAATAAGCAGTCTTGCATATGCGGATGACTTAGTTGTAATGGCAGATTCGATTGATAGTTTGCAAAGTAATATTTCAGAGCTAGATCAGAAATGTAAGGACTATGGTATGAAGATTAGCATCTCCAAAACGAAAGTAATGTCAGTGGGAAAGACATATAAACGGATTGAGTGCCAAATAGGAGGAACAAAGTTAGAACAAGTGGACGGTTTCAAGTACTTAGGATGCATATTCTCACAGGATGGCAACATAGTGAAAGAACTGGAAGCGAGGTGTAGCAAAGCTAATGCAGTGAGCGCTCAGCTACGATCTACTCTCTTCTGCAAGAAGGAAGTCAGTACCAAGACTAAGTTATCTGTGCACCGTTCAATCTTTCGACCAACTCTGTTGTATGGGAGCGAAAGCTGGGTGGATTCAGGTTACCTTATCGACAAGGTTAAGGTTACGGATATGAAAGTAGCTAGGATGATTGCAGGTACTAGTAGATGGGAACAATGGCAGGAGGGTGTTCAAAATGAGGAAATCAAAGAAAAACTGGGAATGAACTCTATAGATGTAGCAGTCAGGGCGAACAGGTTTAGATGGGGGGTCATGTTACACGCATGGGAGAAGCAAGGTTACCCAAGAGACTCATGGATTCAGCAGTAGAGGGTACGAGGAGTCGGGGCAGACCGAGGAGAAGGTACCTGGATTCGGTTAAGAATGATTTTGAAGTAATAGGTATAACATCAGAAGAGGCACCAATGTTAGCACTGAATAGGGGATCATGGAGGAACTGTATAATGGGGGTTATGCTCCAGACTGAACGCTGAACGGCATAATCAGTCTTAAATGATGATGATGATGATGGTGATATAATTTATCAACTGTTGCTTTCAGGGAACAATCATGTTCAATTACTTTTCATAATCAAATAACAAAATATTTAAGTCTTGGACATATTGAAATGACGATCATTGAAATCGTTATCTCTACACATGAAAAATTTTTATCACAGGAAAGAATGAATATTAAAAATCCTCATCAGCTCATTTAAATCTACGTTGTTGTAGTTGGTCAATGCACTGAGTTGGTGGAGAATAAATTTACTTTTTGAACCAATGAAAAAACTGTGAGGGTAGGTAAGTATCCTAGCTTTTGATATTCAATGGTCAGAGCATACGCAAGTGGGAGTGAGCAAAATCTAGACTCAACATTTACTGTGGCCTAATGCGCGATGGTACTTTACCAAGCGGCATCTGCAATGGCGTTGTCTTCGTGCTGGATCAGAAACACTAATTCCCTACTCCGGCCTTGACTGAATTCACTCAGTCACAACTTTCCTGCGTTCCGTAAAACGTTAATATTTCCCTAGTCCAAATAGTGGCTATTGCACACTCACTATGGGTTTGAGCGACGTGTACAACTTCATTGCCCGCAAAAATTCCCGCAGGAATATTTAACTGCCGCTTTGCTATCTGTCGACACGATACATGAAGCGTATCGCCCTCACTTTGCAGAATGCAAACTCTCAACTCCTTCACTTATTTCCACACACTTGTGCGGCCTGCAGCGAGATGAGAGAGAGAGAGACAGAGAGCCTTAATTTTATGTCTCAAAATGCTTTTATATAATGGACATCTCCCCACCATGTCGAGTCTGCGTCGCCACGTATGGATTCAGCCAATCACCATCTCGCTAGATGTGAATAAATATTTTTATTTTTCTTTCTGGGTCACGGGCTAGCCCTGTTAATGACGTGCACCCACTTACCCTCATTACCGGTTTTATTTACGCTAAAAGAAATAATGTATTTTTCTGGCCTTATCGCTTTCTGCCCTGAAGCTTGCCATTCTCTTGCTAATGGAAGTTTTATGGTACCATTAGCCACCTGCTTTCAGTCTATAACGACACTGCTGCTACGGCTGCAGTATGCTTCAGGCATGGATGTTTGAAATGTCCTTAGGTTAGTTAGGTTTAAGTAGTTCTAAGTCTAGGGGACTGGTGACCTCAGATGTTAAGTCCCATAGTTCTTAGAGCCATTTAGCCACCTGCTCGGTTCGTCCAAATATTGGTAGAGATCGTTTTGTTAGTTTTCAGGCACATGAGATTAACTACAATTGCCTTTTGTTGATATAATGTAATTATTATCTTCTGACAAGGGAACCTCCCTATCGCACCCCCCTCAGATTTAGTTACAAGTTGGCACAGTGAATAGGCCTTGAAAAACTGAACACAGATCAATCGATAAAACAGGAAGAAGTTGTGTGGAACTATGAAAAAATAAGCAAAAAATACAAACTGAGTAGTCCATGTGCAAGATAAGCACATCCCGTGGTTAGCGTAAACAGCTGCGGAAAGAGAGGTCCTTGGTTCAAGTCTTCCCTCGAGTGAAAACTTTATTTTCTTTATTTTCGCAAAGTTATGATCTGTCCGTTCGTTCATTGACGTCTCTGTTCACTGTAATAAGTTTAGTGTCTGTGTTTTGCGACCGCACCGCAAAACCGTGCGATTAGTAGGCGAAAGGACGTGCCTCTCCAATGGGAACCGAAAACATTTGATCGCAAGGTCATAGGTCAACCGATTTCTCCACAGGAAAACACGTCTGACATATTCTATACGACACTGGTGATGGCATGTGCGCCACATGACAGGAATATGTTGTCGACCCACCTAACTTGTACACTTGGCGAATGGGTAAAAAGATTCTTCCTCCTTGACCGATTTAGGTTTTCTTGAGGATGTGATAATCACTTCCAAACAAGTGATGAAAACATAAGAGTTTGTCACATAAACTGAAAATAAAAAATTAAAATTTTTCACCCGAGGTAAAACTTGTACCAATGACCTCTCGTTCAGCAGCTGCTCTTGCTAACCACGGGACCACGGCGCTCCTCTGCCTGCGTTCTCCTTCACGTCTCCTTCATGTCTCCACTGTTGTTCATATTATTTATGGATCATATGTTGAAAACAATAGACCAGCTGGGTGAGATCAAGATATGTGAACACAAAATAAGGAGTCTTGCATATGCGGATGACTTATTTGTGATGGCAGATTCGACTGAAAGTTTGCGAAGTAATATTTCAGAGCTAGATCAGAAATGTAAGGACTATGGTATGAAGGGAAGAAATGGCTCTGAGCACTATGGGACTTAACGTCCGAGGTCATCAGTCCCCTAGAACGTAGAACTACTTAAACCTAACTAACCTAAGGACATTACAAACATCCATGCCCGAGGCAGGATTCGATCCTGAGACCGTAGCAGTTGCGGTGTTCCAGACTGTAGCGCCTAGAACCACTTGTGATTACTGCTTTCGTCCAGTTTGATGGAACCTATCCCGACTCCCACGCCATTTCAATAATCCTGTGTAGCCATTTAAGACCTGACATTCCACTGTATTTGATGAGTTCCGACTTAATTTCATCCACCCCAGCCGCTTTATTGCACTGCAATCTATTGACCATTTTCTCCACTTCCTCAAATGCGATCCTATTTCCACCATCATTCCTATCCCATTGTACATCGAAATCTGAAACATTACTGATCGTACTTTCACCTACATTGAGCAACTCTTCAAAATATTTCCTCCATCTGCCCAAGGTATCAACAGGATTCACCAGCAGTTTTCCTGACCTGTCCAAAATACTTGTCATATCCTTCTTACCTCCCTTTCGAAGACTGCTAATTACACTCCAGAATGGTTTTCCAGCAGCTTGACACAAAGTCTCCAACCTGTTTCCAAAATCTTCCCAAGATTTCATCTTGGACGCTGCAATTATCTGTTTGGCTTTGTTTCTTTCTTCAACATAACTTTCTATGTCTACCTGAGTTCTAATATGTAGCCATTTTTGATACACCTTCTTTTTTCTTTTACAGGATGCCTTGACTGTGTCATTCCACCAAGCTGTTTCCTTCATCCTACCTTTACACACTACTATTCCAAGACATTATTAAGCCACTTGTAGTACTGTGTCCCTGTACCTTGTCCATTCCTTTTCCAATTACTGTAATTGACTACATTCAACTAACTGGTCCCTTTCTGAGATCATTGTTATGTACTTGTACCTGATTTCCTTATCCTGAAGTTTCTCCACTCTTATCCTCCTACATATGGACCTGACCTCCTGCACTTTCGGTCTCACAATAGCAATTTCACTGCAGATTAAATAGTGATCAGTGTCATAAAAGAATCCTCTTAATACACGTGTGTCCCTCACAGCCTTCCTGAATTCCTGATCTGTTATTATATAGTCAATGACAGATCTGGTTCCCCTGCCATCCCAAGTATACCAGTGAATGTTCTTATGTTTACAAAAGGAGTTTGTGATTACTAAGCCCATACTGGCACAGAAATCCAATAGTTGTTTCCCGTTGCAGTTGGCCTACATATCCTTTCCAAATTTATCCATAACCTTTTCATACCCTTCTGTTCGATTTCCAATCCTGGCATTAAAATCACCCATGAGCAGGACACTGTCCTTGTCCTTTACTCTAACAACTACATCACTGAGTGCGTCATAAAAACTATCCATCTTATCTTGATCTGTCCCTTCACAATGCGAATATACTGACACAATCCTAATTTTCTTGCTAAACACTGACAAATCTCTCCACATCAGTCGTTCGTTTACATACCTTATTGCAACTACGCTGGGTTCCATTTCTTTCCTGATGTAAATCCCTACGTCCCATTGTGCTATTCCTGCTTTGACTCCTGCCAGGTAGACCTCGTATTCTCCCACTTCCTCTTCTTTCTCACCCCTTACCTGAATGTCACTAACAGCTAAAACGTCCAACCCCAGTCCGCAGTTCGTGGTCGTGCGGTAGCGTTATCGCTTCCCGCGCCCGGGTTCCCGGGTTCGATTCCCGGCGGGGTCAGGGATTTTCTCTGCCTCGTGATGACTGGGTGTTGTGTGATGTCCTTAGGTTAGTTAGGTTTAAGTAGTTCTATGTTCTAGGGGACTGATGACCATAGATGTTAAGTCCCATAGTGCTCAGAGCCGTTTGGCCAACTCCATCTTACTTGCAGCCTCTGCCAGCTCTGCCTTCTTCCCAGAGTAGCCCCCATTGATATTAATAGCTCCTCATCTCGTTACCATTCGTTTGCTGAGTCGTATCTTAGGGGTCCCTGGTTTGTCAATTAGAGGTAGGACTCCGTCACCTCCAAAGGTCCGAGACATTTTGCTCTGATTGTTACCAGCATATGGTGTGAAGATAGCATCTCCAAAACGAAAGTAATGTCAGTGGGAAAGAGATATAAACGATTGAGTGCCAAATAGGAGGAACAAAGTTAGAACAGGTGGACGGTTTCAAGTACTTAGGATGGCTATTCTCACAGGATGGCAACAAAGTGAAAGAACTGGAAGCGAGGTGTAGCAAAGCTAATGCAGTGAGCGCTCAGCTACGATCTACGCATTCTGCAAGAAGGAAGTCAGTGCCAAGACTAAGTTATCTGTGCACCGTTCAACCTTTCGACCAATTTTGTTGTATGGGAGCGAAAGCTGGGTGGATTCAGGTTACCTTATCACTAACGTTGAGGTTACGGATACGCAAGTAGCTAGGATATTTGCAGGTACTAGTAGATGGGAAGAATGGCAGGAGGGTGTCCACAATGAGGAAATCAAAGAAAAGCTGGGAATGAACTCTCTAGGTGTAGCAGTCAGGGCGAACACGCTTAGATGGTGGGGTCATGTTACACGCATGGGAGAAGAGATTCATGGGTTCAGCAGTAGAAGGTAGGAAGAGTCGGGGTAGACCGAGGAGAAGGTACCTGGATTCGGTTAAGAATGATTTTGAAGTAATAGGCTTAACAGCAGAAGAGGCACCAATGTTAGCACTGAATAGGGGATCATGGAGGAATTTTATAAGGGGGACTATGCTCCAGACTGAAGGCTGAAAGGCGTAATCAGTCTTAAATGATGATGATGATGATGATGAATTGGAAATCGCATTACGTGTCAAATTGAATGCAACAAATAAAATGTGCACCTCCCTCAAATTTATGCTTCATATTCTCAAACCTCTTACAATGGACTTACCTGCTTGGCTTTCAGGTATCACATACACTCCTGGAAATGGAAAAAAGAACAAATTGACACCGGTGTGTCAGACCCACCATACTTGCTCCGGACACTGCGGGAGGGCTGTACAAGCAATGATCACATGCACGGCACAGCGGACACACCAGGAACCGCGGTGTTGACCGTCGAATGGCGCTAGCTGCGCAGCATTTGTGCACCGCCGCCGTCAGTGTCAGCCAGTTTGCCGTGGCATACGGAGCTCCATCGCAGTCTTTAACACTGGTAGCATGCCGCGACAGCGTGGATGTGAACCGTATGTGCAGTTGACGGACTTTGAGCGAGGGCGTATAGTGGGCATGCGGGAGGCCGGGTGGACGTACCGCCGAATTGCTCAACACGTTGGGCGTGAGGTCTCCGCAGTACATCGATGTTGTCGCCAGTGGTCGGCGGAAGGTGCACGTGCCCGTCGACCTGGGACCGGACCGCAGCGACGCACGGATGCACGCCAAGACCGTAGGATCCTACGCAGTGCCGTAGGGGACCGCACCGCCACTTCCCAGCAAATTAGGGACACTGTTGCTCCTGGGGTATCGGCGAGGACCATTCGCAACCGTCTCCATGAAGCTGGGCTACGGTCCCGCACACCGTTAGGCCGTCTTCCGCTCACGCCCCAACATCGTGCAGCCCGCCTCCAGTGTTGTTGCGACATGCGTGAATGGAGGGACGAATGGAGACGTGTCGTCTTCAGCGATGAGAGTCGCTTCTGCCTTGGTGCCAATGATGGTCGTATGCGTGTTTGGCGCCGTGCAGGTGAGCGCCACAATCAGGACTGCATACGACCGAGGCACACAGGGCCAACACCCGGCATCATGGTGTGGGGAGCGATCTCCTACACTGGCCGTACACCACTGGTGATCGTCGAGGGGACACTGAATAGTGCACGGTACATCCAAACCGTCATCGAACCCATCGTTCTACCATTCCTAGACCGGCAAGGGAACTTGCTGTTCCAACAGGACAATGCACGTCCGCATGTATCCCGTGCCACCCAACGTGCTCTAGAAGGTGTAAGTCAACTACCCTGGCCAGCAAGATTTCCGGATCTGTCCCCCATTGAGCATGTTTGGGACTGGATGAAGCGTCGTATCACGCGGTCTGCACGTCCAGCACGAACGCTGGTCCAACTGAGGCGCCAGGTGGTAATGGCATGGCAAGCCGTTCCACAGAACTACATCCAGCATCTCTACGATCGTCTCCATGGGAGAATAGCAGCCTGCATTGCTGCGAAAGGTGGATATACACTGTAGTAGTGCCGACATTGTGCATGCTCTGTTGCCTGTGTCTATGTGCCTGTGGTTCTGTCAGTGTGATCATGTGATGTATCTGACCCCAGGAATGTGTCAATAAAGTTTCCCCTTCCTGGGACAATGAATTCACGGTGTTCTTATTTCAATTTCCAGGAGTGTATTACGACAGCAAGCTTGACCGTACACTCATCTTAGTGATGACGCACCGGGCAATGACACTGAAACTGGCCAGTCGCACGGTATAGACATTTGTTCGATAAAATACAACATTGCATGAAAAATGACTTCATTTGAAAGATCCGGACCCATTTGTGTTTTATTGCTTGTACAGGAGACGTATGTCAGAACAATGGAGGCATTAGTCGTTTTGTCCCCTTGCGACTCGACGCGCAGATGTTACGGTCTCAGCAACCTATCGCTTCCGGGCGTTGTAGTGAGCTCACACGCCCCACCGGCGATACTCGGCACATAATCGTGTTGTGACTCAGAAACTTGCTTACACGCTGGCGCTCTGTCAGACGGACGTGGCTTGCGCATTGTGGCGGAACTGGTCCTGGACAAAGTGCAGTTCTCCGGTGCGCTCCTCGGTGTGAGCTCACTCATCGCGTAGCGCCACGCGCAAGGTCACCGCCCCCGGCGGTCTCATATTTGTGTGCTCACCGCTCGGAACGCGAGTGACACATCGTAACGGATTCTCCTTTTGTCTGCGAGACTTTCGCATTCCAGCAACAGGCTCGGACGTCGAGCGAGTATCGCAAGCCGTGTACAGTTATTCTTTGTACGTTGCACTCGCTGGCTGGTGAGCTTTTCTGCTTTCTTGCGGACAATTACGGTGACATACACTCCGATATCGCCATCGACAGCTTACGTACCTGTTTTCTTTCCCTGCCTTTGTTCCGAGTGTTGACTCGAAAGACGTCAAGCGAATTTTTAGCTGCTTTTATAAATAGATTTATTTCGCGTTTAGTTTTGGTGAATTTCTTTGTTACGGAATTGAGCCTCGCTACGACTGTGTGTTCACTAATTCCTGTATCCGTCGTGATGCTCAGGATTATTTCTGGCTAAGAGGTCAAGTGCGTTTTCGTAACCATTTACAATTTGAATGGCCTCGTGAAATAATTATTCAAAATAATTTTTAAAAAAGTATTTAGAACAATTACGGAAGTTGTTTTCTATCTATAATAGAATCTGGAAATGAATTTTTGCTAACATACTGAAGGTAGATTGTAGTCAATGCCAACTATAGTTGTATGAGAAGGGTACTTATTTGTGATGAGACTCAAGTTTTCTTTGAACTGTTCAGCAACTGTTTCATCTGAGACAGGGGGGCGGTAAAAGGAGCCAGTTATTAATTTATTCCGGTTGTCGAATATAACCTCTGCCCATACTAAGTCACAAGAACTACCTGCTTCAGTGTTGCGTGTGAGCTGGAACACACATTACATTATTTTTCCTTAAGTTATGCATCTTGTTTCTGTTGTAGTGCAGATCATTACAATTACGGCTTTTCCTTCCAAAACCTAGGATGCTTTCTCTGTGATCCTGTAAGTACCAGAGCCAAACAATGTAGAACAACAACGTACGTTACAAGCATAGCATTCTGTATTACTTCATTTCCTTATTTATAACAGTTTAAAATTGTACGTCGACTTTAGATGACATGTCAATCATAGATGTTCTTATCTCTATTTAGTGAACGTATTTTCAGTCATGTTTTGAACATTGTCCCGCTACACTTTATTAACTAATGTTTCGCCACAAGGGATATCAGACTTTAGCGAGTAAATTAATATGGAGTATGTAGTTCTTCTTTTCAAACATTCACAAACCCATTTCTTCTTTCCTTATTGTCTTTTGAGCATGCAATTGTAGTAATGAAAGTAGGCAGAAATGCAGTGATCAAAAAGAAATTATTAGCGTACATTCGCATTCTCTTTAAGTCGTTCCTTTCTTGTTGCTCCCATGGCAATGGACTGCTTCTATCGCAATCGTTAAGCGTGAAGGGGAACTACCGTACACACATAGGGATCTATATTTATATTTGGCAGAACTAATTACATACCGACATAATCGTCGGTATTTCTTTCGTTTCCCAAAAGCTATAAATATTTCGACTTCGGAAAAGAAGCTCTGTATTTCGCCACGATGTCGAAGAAGAAGGTCCCTTACGTACTGGTCGTATCGAGTAAGATCCGGAGACGGCGGTTTGAAAGCGGACAGAAGAAGTACGAGACAGGGCGTCCCTTACCTGAGGGATCACTACTCGAGCTTTCTGGCGAAGGGGAAAGTGTGGCAAATGTCCGGCGTGGCAAATGTCTGGAGTGGCAGATGTCCGGCATTCATTGACTCCCCTGATTCATTACTCGTTCAGAGGTCAATATCAGTATCCGAGTGTATTCATTCTTCACCTCGCTACTTCGAAGAACGCTTTTTAACTTATATCCTGGCTTGACGGCATTTAATTTTTATCCTCCTAAAGTGTTTTCATGAATTCACTGTGTTTTTCTTTCCTTCTTCTGATAATTTCCTACCGGTTTTATTCCTGTGTTTGCTGTGAGTATACAGGACGTTTGTGCAAGAGCGTGCAAAAATGTAACAGGACATAGAGAACGCTCCACTGAACTATTTGTACGGAGAAACCAGCTTAAGGAGATATGGAAGTAAACTTGTGTACCGGTTTGTCTAGCACTACTAATTTCCAGCTTATTCACAACTAACAAGCCCACAGGTTTACATGTACTATCGTGTTTATTTATATGTACATTGTTCATTCCGCGCACGTAAACGAGGTACCCTCCCCCGCGCTCCTTACGATGGCCTACGGAGCATCTGTGTAGATGTAGATGTAGCCGAGCCTCAGTATTTTCAACCTGGCCCTCTGAATGACCACCTGTACTTCAGGTTCTAGCAAAGAGTTCTGAGTTGTTGGAAAAAGTACCCTTGGCTGTACGTGAGAGCATGTGGATACAACATGCCCCTGCACCGCCTCACTTCGGTGTGGATGTCCGGAACCATTTCAGCGCTGTGTTGTGTTTACTTGTCACTGGACTGCAAGGGGAGGACCTATTCCAATACCTCTGAGGTCACCTGACGTGAATCCCCTTGATTATTTCCTATGGAGATGTGTAAAGTTACTTGTGTATGAGACCCTGGTCGAAAAGGAGATGGAATTAGTTCCAAGAATTGTAGCTGCCTGTGATGTGATTACAAATACACTACGTATCCAGAATGAATTTTTCTCTATGCAGCGAAGAGTGCGCTGATTTTGAAACTTCCTGGCAGATTAAAGCTGTGTTCCGGACCGTGACTCGAACTCGGGACTTTCGCCTTTCGCGGGCAAGTGCTCTACCAACTGAGCTACCCAAGCACGATTCACGACCCGTCCTCACAATTTTACTTCCGCCAGCACCTCGTCTCCTACCATCCAAACTTCACAGAAGTTCTCCTGTGAAACTTTCAGGACTAGCAGTACTGAAAGAAAGGATATTAATCTGCCAGGAAGTTTTAAAATCAGTGCACACTTCGCTGCAGAGTGAAAATTTCATTCTGGAAACATTCCCCAGGCTTCCAGTAGTGCAAGTCCTGCAAGTTTCGCAGGAGAACTTCTGTCAAGTTTGGAAGGTAAGAGACGAGGTACTGGCGGAAGTAAAATTGTGAGGACGGGTCGTGAGTCGTGCTCAGGTAGCTCAGTTGGTAGAGCACTTGCGCGCGACAGGCAAAGGTCCCGACTTCGAGTCCCGGTCCGGCACGCAGTTTTAATCTGCCAGGAAGTTTCACACTATGTATATTTGTCACGGTGCGTCAGAATCTTGTTCGGCAATGTCATGCTTGCATTGAGGTTGATGGCCGTCAGTTTCAGCACATTTTGTAAGATACAGTACAAATTGCACGTTCACTGTTTCAATGATAGTATTTGTAGTTAAATATAACTAATTTAACTAGAAAACTGCGCATTAGTGTGATTTTATTCCAATTATCTCCTTAAGTTGGCTTCTCCGATCCCAGGTTACCTACCTCAAATTGTTCAGTGAACCATCCTCTATGTCCTGTTAAATTTTTGCACGCCCTTACGGAAACACCCAGAATGAAAGTGATGATAAACGAAAAAATCGTTATAGAAGCAATACGAGTATTAGCTCGGGCGAAGCCTCGGAAAAGTAAGATAACTGTGGGTGAGAGGAATACTATAAAACGCCGTACTGACGATAATGCTGTTCTAACTGAAGAGCCAAAGAAACTGGTACACGTGCCAAGTATCGTCTAGGCCCACCACGAACACGCCAAAGTGCCGCAACAAGACGCGGCATGCGCTCGACTAATGTCTGACGTCGCGCTGAAGAGAACTGATGCCATGAATCCTGCAGGGCTGTCCTTAAATCCGTAAGAGCACGAGGGGGTGGAGACGTCTCCTTAACAGCACGTTGCAAGACATCTCAGTTATGCTTAATAATGTTCACGTCTGGGGAGTTTGGTAGTCTGCGGAAAAGCTTGAACTCAAAAGAGTGTTCCTGGAGCCACTCTGTCGCAATTCTGGGCGTATTGTCCTGCTGGAATTGTCCGAGTCCGTCGGAATGCACAATGGACATGAATGGATCTAAGTGATCAGACAGCACGCTTACGTACGTGTCACCGGTCATAGTCGTGTCTAGACGTATCAGGGGTCCCGTGTCACTCCAACTGCACACACCCCACACTATTACAGAGGCTCCAAAAGGTTGAACAGTCCCCTGCTGACATGCAGGGTCCGTGGATTCACGAAGTTGTTCCGATACCCGTACACGTCCATCCGCTAGGTAGGATGTGAAACGAGACTCGTTCGACCAGGGAACATGGTTCCAGTCATTAACAATCCAATGTCGATGTTGACTGGCCCAGGCGAGGCGTAAAGCTTTGTGTCGTACAGTCATCAAAAGTACACGAGTGGGCCTTCGAAATCCCATATCGGTGGTATTTCGCCGAATGGTTCGCACGCTGTTGACGGCTCAGCAGTGAAATCAGCAGCAATTTGCGGAAGGGTTGCACTTCTGTCACCTTGAACGATTCTCTTCAGTCGTCGTTGGTCCCGTTCTTGCAGGGTCTTTTTCCGGGCGCAGCGATGTCAGAGATTTGGTGTTTTACCTGATTCCTAATATTCATGGTACGCTCCTGAAATGGTCGTACGGGAAAATACCCACATCATCCCTACCGTGGAGATGCTGTGTCCCTTCACTCGTGTGCCGACTAAAACACCATGTTCAAACTCACTCAAATTATGTTGTTGTTGTGGTGGTCTTCAGTCCTGAGACTGGTTTGATGCAGCTCTCCATGCTACTCTATCCTGTGCAAGCTTCTTCATCTCCCAGTATCTACTGCAACCTACATCCTTCTGAATCTGCTTAGTGTATTCATCTCTTGGTCTCCCTCTACGATTTTTACCCTCCATACTGCCCTCCAATGCTAAATTTGTGATCCCTTGATGCCTCAAAACATGTCCTACCAACCGATCCCTTCTTCTAGTCAAGTTGTGCCACAAACTTCTCTTCTCCCCAATCCTACTCAATACCTCCTCATTAGTTATGTGATCTACCCATCTAATCTTCAGCATTCTTCTGTAGCACCACATTTCGATAGCTTCTATTCTCTTCTTGTCCAAACTAGTTATCGTCCATGTTTCACTTCCATACATGGCTACACTCCATACAAATACTTTCAGAAACGACTTCCTGACACTTAAATCTATATTCGATGTTAACAAATTCCTCTTCTTGAGAAACGCTTTCCTTGCCATTGCCAGTCTACATTTTATATCCTCTCTACTTCGACCATCATCGGTTATTTTACTCCCTAAATAGCAAAACTCCTTTACTACTTTAAGTGTCTCATTTCCTAATCTAATTCCCTCAGCATCACCCGACTTAATTTGACTACATTCCATTATCCTCGTTTTGCTTTTGTTGATGTTCATCTTATATCCTCCTTTCAAGACACTGTCCATTCCGTTCAACTGCTCTTCCAAGTCCTTTGCTGTCTCTGACAGAATCACAATGTCATCGGCGAACCTCAAAGTTTTTACTTCTTCTCCATGAATTTTAATACCAACTCCGAATTTTTCTTTTGTTTCCTTTACTGCTTGCTCAATATACAGATTGAATAACATCGGGGAGACGCTACAACCCTGTCTTACTGCTTTCCCAACCACTGCTTCCCTTTCATGCCCCTCGACTCTTATAACTGCCATCTAGTTTCTGTACAAACTGTAAATAGCCTTTCGCTCCCTGTATTTTACCCCTGCCACCTTCAGAATTTGAAAGAGAGTATTCCAGTTAACATTGTCAAAAGCTTTCTCTAAGTCTACAAATGCTAGAAACGTAGGTTTGCCTTTTCTTAATCTTTCTTCTAAGATAAGTCGTAAGGTCAGTATTGCCTCACGTGTTCCAACATTTCTACGGAATCCAAACTGATCTTCCCCGAGGTCGGCGTCTACCAGTTTTTCCATTCGTCTGTAAAGAATTCGCGTTAGTATTTTGCAGCTGTGACTTATTAAACTGATAGTTCGGTAATTTTCACATCTGTCAACACCTGCTTTCCGTGGGACTGGAATTATTATATTCTTCTTGAAGTCTGAGGGTATTTCGCCTGTCTCATACATCGTGCTCACCAGATGGTAGAGTTTTGTCATGACTGGCTCTCCCGACGCCATCAGTAGTTCAAATGGAATGTTGTCTACTCCCGGGGCCTTGTTTCGACTCAGATCTTTCAGTGCTCTGTCAAACTCTTCACGCATTATCTTATCTCCCATTTCGTCTTCATCTACATCCTCTGCCATTCCCATAATATTGTCCTCAAGCACATCGTCCTTGTATAAACCCTCTATATACTCCTTCCACCTTTCTGCCTTCCCTTCTTTGCTTAGAACTGGGTTGCCATCTGAGCTCTTGATATTCATACAAGTGGTTCTCTTCTCTCCAAAGGTCTCTTTAATTTTCCTGTAGGCAGTATCTATCTTACCCCTAGTGAGACAAGCCTCTACATCCTTACATTTGTCCTGTAGCCATCCCTGCTTAGCCATTTTGCACTTCCTGTCGATATCATTTTTGAGACGTTTGTATTCCTTTTTGCCTGCTTCATTTACTGCATTTTTATATTTTCTCCTTTCATCAATTAAATTCAATATTTCTTCTGTTACCCAAGGATTTCTATTAGCCCTCGTCTTTTTACCTACTTGATCCTCTGCTGCCTTCACTACTTCATCCCTCAGAGCTACCCATTCTTCTTCTACTATATTTCTTTCCCCCATTCCTGTCAATTGTTCCCTTATGCTCTCCTTGAAACTCTGTACAACCTCTGGTTCTTTCAGTTTATCCGGGTCCCATCTCCTGAAATTCCCACCTTTTTGCAGTTTCTTCAGTTTCAATCTGCAGTAAATTATGATAACCTGAAATTATGATAACCTGCAATTGTAGCAGCAGTAACCGATCTAACAACTGTGCCAGTCACCTGTTGTCTTATAGAGACGTTGCCGACCGCAGCGCCGTAGTCTGCCTGTTTACATATCTCTGTATTTGAATATCCATGCCTATACCAGTTTCTTTGGCGCTTCAGTGTAATTCTCTCCATTGACGAGGACATCGCAACAGTAGTTACGACTATGGTCAACTGCAACAGTAAGATTACTGACTCATTAAATCCGCAGACATAAAGGAAACTGTGGCAGGACGCCATCGAGAAAGTTCTCACTTATACAGTCGATGAAACAACTTCCTCAATGGAAATTAGCGCTCACACATGTTTGTTCAATTTACTAAGGCTGTCAAGGAGATTATATGGACTGCCGAAAGTTCACAAAGAAAACGTCTCGCTAAGACTTACAGTAAATGCTATTTGGTCAGAATATATGGGGTGTGACCTAGACTAGAGCCACTCATGCATCCAAGCCAGAGCAAGGACATCGTACCAATAATTGCGTTCATACTGCTGCGTCGTTTGTGCATCTTAGTCGATTTTGTAATCACTGAATTAACATCTTATAGCCTCTTAACCGATGAAATTTTATTTCTTTTTCTGCTTTCCTTCTGCGTGTTTCACTTCTTTTCTTAGCCAATGTGTGTGTGTGTGTGTGTGTGTGTGTGTGTGTGTGTGTGTGAGCGTGTTGTGTGACATTGTCAACCTTACGCTTACGGTCCTTGTTCCGTAGTCCACTGAATTTCTTGTACAAACCCATTTCCACGTCTGCAGAGAACATCTCCTTTAAAGGTCCAGTTCACATCCTGCTGACTGAAGTAAAATTTGTGTGTGTGTGTTTGTGTGTTTGACATTGTCAACCTTACGCTTACGGCCCTTGTGCCGTGGTCCATTGAATTTCTTGTACAGACCCATTTCCACGTCTGCAGAGAACATCTCCTTTAAAGGTCCAGTTCACATCCTGCTGACTGAAGTAAAATTTGTGTGTGTGTGTGTTTGTGTGTTTGACATTGTCAACCTTACGCTTACGGCCCTTGTGCCGTGGTCCATTGAATTTCTTGTACAAACCCATTTCCACGTCTGCAGACCACATCTCCTTTAAAGGTCCAATTCACATCCTGTTAACTGAAGTAAAATTTCATGTTCTTCTGCGCAGAGGCGTAATCGTATGTATTCAAAACTGGAGCGTGATTGGCTGTTGTCGGTTGTTGTGGCCCGCTTCTGCCGTCGCCTCGTAATGTAACACTAGTATCAATCTTCTTCAGCACTGGAACCCATACGTCTTTCAGTTTCCTCTGTCTGGTTAAAGTTTTAGGCGTATTTAGTAATCTTTAGAGCGTTACCCGAGGTCTAGGGGTAGTGTCTTTGATTCATTGAGGAGCGGATAGAGGTTCAGGGCACTCTCTTGTCCTAGGGGTGGGAAATTGCCCCTAAAGGCGGAAGAATCAGCAATGATCAACGACATGAGGATGCAGAAGGCAATGGAAACCACTGCATTAAAGACACGTAACGTGTATCCACAGGACATGTGGCCCGTAATTGAAGAAGTGTCATGATGATCTCTCCATTGGCAAAAGATTCCGGAATAGTCCCCCATTCGGATCTCCGGAAGGGTCTGCCAAGCGGGAGATTACCATGAGAAAAAGATTGAATAATCTACGAAAGGATAACGTTCTACGAATCGGGGCGTGGAATGTCAGAAGCTTGAACGTGGTAGGGAAACTAGAAAATCTGAAAAGGGAAATGCAAAGGCTCAATCTAGGTATAGTAGGGGTCAGTGAAGTGAAGTGGAAGGAAGACAAGGATTTCTGGTCAGATGAGTGTCGGGTAATATCAACAGCAGCAGAAAATGGTATAACAGATGTAGGATTCGTTATGAATAGGAAGGTAGGGCAGAGGATGTGTTACTGTGAACAGTTCAGTGACCGGGTTGTTCTAATCAGAATCGAAAACAGACCAACACCGACAATTATAGTTCAGGTATACATGCCGACGTTGCAAGCTGAAGATGAATAGATAGAGGAAGTGTATGAGGATGTTGAAAGGGTAATGCAGTATGTAAAGGGCGACGAAAATCTAATAGTCATGGGCGACTGGAATGCAGTTGTAGGGGAAGGAGTAGAAGAAAAGATTACATCTACATCTACATTTATACTCCGCAAGCCACCCAACGGTGTGTGGCGGAGGGCACTTTACGTGCCACTGTCATTATCTCCCTTTCCTGTTCCAGTCGCGTATGGTTCGCGGGAAGAACGACTGTCTGAAAGCCTCTGTGCGCGCTCTAATCTCTCTAATTTTACATTCGTGATCTCCTCGGGAGGTATAAGTAGGGGGAAGCAATATATTCGATACCTCATCCAGAAACGCACCCTCTCGAAACCTGGCGAGCAAGCTACACCGCGATGCAGAGCGCCTCTCTTGCAGAGTCTGCCACTTGAGTTTGTTAAACATCTCCGTAACGCTATCACGGTTACCAAATAACCCTGTGACGAAACGCGCCGCTCTTCTTTGGATCTTCTCTATCTCCTCCGTCAACCCGATCTGGTACGGATCCCACACTGATGAGCAATACTCAAGTATAGGTCGAACGAGTGTTTTGTAAGCCACCTCCTTTGTTGATGGACTACATTTTCTAAGGACTCTCCCAATGAATCTCAACCTGGTACCCGCCTTACCAACAATTAATTTTATATGATCATTCCACTTCAAATCGTTCCGCACGCATACTCCCAGATATTTTACAGAAGTAACTGCTACCAGTGTTTGTTCCGCTATCATATAATCATACAATAAAGGATCCTTCTTTCTATGTATTCGCAATACATTACATTTGTCTATGTTAAGGGTCAGTTGCCACTCCCTGCACCAAGTGCCTATCCGCTGCAGATCTTCCTGCATTTCGCTACAATTTTCTAATGCTGCAACTTCTCTGTATACTACAGCATCATCCGCGAAAAGCCGCATGGAACTTCCGACACTATCTACTAGGTCATTTATATATATTGTGAAAAGCAATGGTCCCATAACACTCCCCTGTGGCACGCCAGAGGTTACTTTAACGTCTGTAGATGTCTCTCCATTGAGAACAACATGCTGTGTTCTGTTTGCTAAAAACTCTTCAATCCAGCCACACAGCTGGTCTGATATTCCGTAGGCTCTTACTTTGTTTATCAGACGACAGTGCGGAACTGTATCGAACGCCTTCCGGAAGTCAAGGAAAATGGCATCTACCTGGGAGCCTGTATCTAATATTTTCTGGGTTTCATGAACAAATAATGCAAGTTGGGTTTCACACGATCGCTATTTCCGGAATCCATGTTGATTCCTACATAGTAGATTCTGAGTTTCCAAAAACGACATGATACTCGAGCAAAAGACATGTTCTAAAATTCTACAACAGATCGACGTCAGAGAGATAGGTCTATAGTTTTGCGCATCTGCTCGACGACCCTTCTTGAAGACTGGGACTACCTGTGCTCTTTTCCAATCATTTGGAACCTTCTGTTCCTCTAGAGACTTGCGGTACACGGCTGTTAGAAGGGGGGCAAGTTCTTTCGCGTACTCTGTGTAGAATCGAATTGGTATCCCGTCAGGTCCAGTGGACTTTCCTCTGTTGAGTGATTCCAGTTGCTTTTCTATTCCTTGGACACTTATTTCAATGTCAGCCATTTTTTCGTTGGTGCGAGGATTTAGAGAAGGAACTGCAGTGCGGTCTTCCTCTGTGAAACAGCTTTGGAAAAAGGTGTTTAGTATTTCAGCTTTACGCTTGTCATCCTCTGTTTCAATGCCATCATCATCCCAGAGTGTCTGGACATGATGTTTCGAGCCACTTACTGATTTAACGTAAGACCAGAACTTCCTAGGATTTTCTGTCAAGTCGGTACCTAGTATTTTACTTTCGAATTCACTGAACGCTTCACGCATAGCCCTCCTTACGCTAACTTTGACATCGTTTAGCTTCTGTTTGTCTGAGAGGTTTTGGCTGCGTTTAAACTTGGAGTGAAGCTCTCTTTGCTTTCGCAGTAGTTTCCTAACTTTGTTGTTGTACCATGGTGGGTTTTTCCCGTCCCTCACAGTTTTGCTCGGCACGTACCTGTCTAAAACGCATTTAACGGTTGCCTTGAACTTTTTCCATAAACACTCAACATTGTCAGTGTCGGAACAGAAATTTTCGTTTTGATCTGTTAGGTAGTCTGAAATCTGCCTTCTATTACTCTTGCTAAACAGATAAACCTTCCTCCCTTTTTTTATATTCCTATTAACTTCCATATTCAGGGATGCTGCAACGGCCTTATGATCACTGATTCCCTGTTCTGCACTTACAGAGTCGAAAAGTTCGGGTCTGTTTGTTATCAGTAGGTCCAAGATGTTATCTCCACGAGTCCGTTCTCTGTTTAATTGCTCGAGGTAATTTTCGGATAGTGCACTCAGTATAATGTCACTCGATGCTCTGTCCCTACCACCCGTCCTAAACATCTGAGTGTCCCAGTCTATATCTGGTAAATTGAAATCTCCACCTAAGACCATAACATGCTGAGAAAATTTATGTGAAATGTATTCCAAATTTTCTCTCAGTTGTTCTGCCACTAATGCTGCTGAGTCGGGGGGTCGGTAAAAGGAGCCAATTATTAACCTTGCTCGGTTGTTGAGTGTAACCTCCACCCATAATAATTCACAGGAACTATCCACTTCTACTTCACTACAGGATAAACTACTACTAACAGCGACGAACACTCCGCCACCGGTTGCATGCAATCTATCCTTTCTAAACACCGTCTGTGCCTTTGTAAAAATTTCGGCAGAATTTATCTCTGGCTTCAGCCAGCTTTCTGTACCTATAACGATTTCAGCTTCGGTGCTTTCTATCAGCGCTTGAAGTTCCGGTACTTTACCAACGCAGCTTCGACAGTTTACAATTACAGGAGAATATGGGCTTGGGACAAGGGATGAAAGAGGGGAAAGACTAATTGAGTTCTGTAACACGTTTCAGCTAGTAATAGCGAAACCCTGTTCAAGAATCACAAGAGGACGAGGTATACTTGGAAAAGGCCGGGAGATACGGGAAGATTTCAATTAAATTACATCATTGTAATGTCAACAAATCGACTATTCACGTTAATGTGTATAATGTATGAGACTGGCGATATACCAACATACTTCCGTAAAAATATCATTCAATCATTCAGCCGGGGGGGGGGGGGGTGGAGAATTCGAAGGTAGCAAGAGCAGACAAGTACAAGAATTACTGGACAGCCAGCTTAACATCTCATGCATCCACCAAGATGCTGGCGTTGTGTTTAAAAATGGAAGCAAAACTAAAGAAGAATCATGACCCTTTATAGGATTTGTTGACCTGGAAAAAGCGTTTGACAAAGTAAAATGGTACATGTTAGAAACTCTTGAGAAAAAAACGGAAAGGCACGTAATATAAATATGTTGAAGAACCAGGGGGAACAGTAAGAGTGGAAGTCTAAGAACAAAGTGCTCGGATTAAAAAGAGTGTAAGACAGGGATGTAGTTTTTCACCCATACTGTTTAATCCCCACATCGAAGAAACAATGAGAGAAATAAAAGACAGGTTCAAGAGGAGGATTAAAATTCAGGGTCAAAGGATTTCAATGATAAGACCCACTGATGACATTGCTATCCTCAGTGTAAGTGAAGAAGGACTGCAGGAGGTGTTGAATGGAATGAGCATACTGATGAGTACAGAATACGGATTTTGAATAAATCGAAGGAAGACGAAAGTAATGAGAAGTAGTAGAAATGAGAACAGCAAGAAAATTAAGATTGGAACTGGGGATCACGAAGGTAAGAAATTCTGCTACCTAGCCACCAAAATAACGTATGACGCACGGAGCAAGTAGGAAGTAAAAAACAGGCTAGCACTGACGGAAAAGGCATTGCTGGCCAAGACAAGGTCTTAACTTGGGCAAAAAATTTCTGAGAATGTACGTTTCGAGCACAGCATCGTATGGTAATGAGACATGGGTAGGTGTAAAACTGGAACAGACGACAATCGAAGTCTTTGAGATGTGGTGCTGCAGAAGAATGTTGAAAATGTGATGAACTGATAAGGTAAGAAATTAGGAGGTTCTCCGCGGAATCTGCGAAGAAAGGAGCATATGGAAAACACTGACGAGCGAGGGACAGTAGGACAGGACACATGTTAAGGCGTTAGGTCTAGGACTAGATGGAGCTGTAGGGAGTAAAAATTGTAGAGAAAGACAGATATTGGTACACATCCAGCAAATAACTGAGGACGTAGAATGAGATTTTCACTCTGCATCGGAATCGGAGTGTGCGCTGATATTAACCTCTTCATCTCAGAGTAGCACTTGCAACCTACGTCCTCAATTATTTGCTTGACGTATTACAATCTCTGTCTTCCTCTACAGTTTTTGCCCTCTACAGCTCCCTCTAGTACCATGGAAGTCATTCCCTCATGTCTTAGCAGATGTCCTATCATCCTGTCCCTTCTCCTTAGCAGTGTTTTCCACATATTCCTTTCCTCTCCGATTCTGCGTAGAACCTCCTCATTCCTTACCTTATCAGTCCACCTAATTTTCAACATTCGTCTATAGCACCACATCTCAAATGCTTCGATTCTCTTCTGTTCCGGTTTTCCCACAGTCCACGTTTCACTACCATACAATGCTGTACTCCAGACGTACATCCTCAGAAATTTCTTCCTCAAATTAAGGCCGGTATTTGATATTACTAGACTTCTTTTGGCCAGAAATGTCTTTTTTGCCATCGCGAGTCTGCTTTTGATGTCCTTGCTCCGTCCGTCATTGGTTATTTTACTGCTCGGTAGCAGAATTCCTTAACTTCATTGACTTCGTGACCATCAATCCTGATTTCTCGCTGTTCTCATTTCTACTACTTCTCATTACCTTCGTCTTTCTCCGATTTACTCTCAAACCATACTGTGTACTCATTAGACTGTTCATTCCGTTCAGCAGATCATTTAATTCTTCTTCACTTTCACTCAGGATAGCAATGTCATCAGCGAATCGTATCATTGATATCCTTTCACCTTGTATTTTAATTCCACTCCTGAACCTTTCTTTTACTTCCCTCATTGCTTCCTCGATGTACAGATTGAAGAGTAGGGGCGAAAGGCTACAGCCTTGTTTTAACCCTTCTTAATACGAGCACTTCCTTCTTGACCGTCCACTCTTATTATTCCCTCTTGGTTGTTGTACTTATTGTATAGGACCCGTCTCTCCCTAAAGCTTACCCCTTCTTTTTTCAGAATCTCGAACAGCTTGCACCATTTTATATTGTCGATCGCTTTTTCCAGGTCGACAAATCCTATGAAAGTGTCTTGATTTGTTTTTAGCCTTGCTTCCATTATTAGCCGTAACGTCAGAATTGCCTCTCTCGTCCCTTTACTTTTCCTAAAGCCAAACTGATCGTCACCTAGCGCATTCTCAATTTTCTTTTCCATTCTTCTGTATATTATTCTTGTAAGCAGCTTCGATGCATGAGCTGTTAAGCTGATTGTGCGATAATTCTCGCACTTGTCAGCTCTTGCCGTCTTAGGAATTGTGTGGATGATGCATTCCGAAAGTCAGATGGTATATCGCCAGACTCATATATTCTACACACCAACGTGAATAGTAGTTTTGTTGCCACTTCCCCCAATGATTTTAGAAATTCTGATGGAATGTTATCTATCCCTTCTGCCTTATTTGACCGTAAGTTCTCCAAAGCTCTTTTAAATTCCGATTCTAATACTGGATCCCCTATCTCTTATAAATCGACTCCTGTTTCTTCTTCTATCGCATCAGACAAATCGTCACCCTCATAGAGGCTTTCAATGTATTCTTTCCACCTATCTGCTCTCTCCTCTGCATTTAACAGTGGAATTCCCGTTGCACTCTTAATGTTACCACCGTTGCTTTTAATGTCACCAAAGGTTGTTTTGACTTTCCTGTATACTGAGTCTGTCCTTCCGACAATCATATCTTTTTCGATGTCTTCACATTTTTCCTGCAGCCATTTCGTCTTAGCTTCCCTGCACTTCGTGTTCATTTCATTCCTCAGCGACTTGTATTTCTGTATTCCTGATTTTCCCGGAACATGTTTGTACTTCCTCCTTTCACCAATCAACTGAAGTATTTCTTCTGTTACCCATGGTTTCTTCGCAGCTACCTTCTTTGTACCTATGTTTTCCTTCCCAACTTCTGTGATGGCCCTTTTTAGAGATGTCCATTCCTCTTCAACTGTACTGCCTACTGCGCTATTTCTTATTGCTGTATCTATAGCGTTAGAGAACTTCAAATGTATCTTGTCATTCCTTAGTACTTCCGTATCCCACTTCTTTGCGTATTGATTCTTCCTGACTAATGTCTTGAACTTCAGCCTACTCTTCATCACTACTATATTGTGATCTGAGTCTATATCTGCTCCTGGGTACGCCTTACAATCCAGTATCTGATTTCGGAATCTCTGTCTGACCATGATGTAATCTAATTGAAATCTTCCCGTATCTCCCGGCCTTTTCCAAGTATACCTCGTCCTCTTGTGATTCTTGAACAGGGTATTCGCTATTACTAGCTGAAACGTGTTACAGAACTCAATTAGTCTTTCTCCTCTTTCATTCCTTGTCCCAAGCCCATATTCTCCTGTAACCTTTTCTTCTACTCTTTCCCCTACAACTGCATTCCAGTCCCCTAGAACTTAAAACTACTTAAACGTAACTAACCTAAGGACATCATACACATCCATGCCAGAGGCAGGATTTGAACCTGCGACCGTTGCGGTCGCGCGGTTGCAGACTGAAGCGCTTAGAACCGCTCGACCACGCCGGCTGGCTAAAACTGTGTGCCGGACCGTGACTCGAACTCGGGACCTTTGCCTTTCGGGTGCAGGTGATCTACCAACTGAGGTACCCAAGCGCTACTCACGCCCCGTCCTCACAGCTTTACTTCTACCAGTACCAGTTCCAAACTTCACAGCAGCTCTCCAGCGAACCTTGCAGAACTAGCACTCCTGGAAGAAAGGATATTGCGGAGAGATGGCTTAGCCACAGCCTGGGGGATGTTTCCACAATGAGAAGGAGAGCTTCTGTGAAGTTTGGAAACGAGGAGACGAGGCACTGGTGGAAGTGAAACTGTGAGGACGGGATGTGAGTCGTGCTTGGGTAGCTCAGATGGTAGAGCACTTGCCCGCGAAAGGCAAAGGTCCCAAGTTCGAGTCTCGGTCCGGCACACAGTTTTAATCTGCCAGAAAATTTCAACTGAGGACGTAGATTCTGAGATGAAAAGATCGACACAATAGTGGAATTCGTGGCGGCTCGCGCTTTCTTTCACTTCACCTCCTCTACTCTGACATCAGTGACGGTTTTTTCTGTATTTCTGCATCGTGTATAGTCAGAGTCACGTGGTAGGGCATCTTTCTGGATGCCCGGCAGTACCCACGGGGAAATTCGTATAGATGGTGTCCCTTTCTCATTATGAGATACAGCAAAGCTCTCCCACCTACCCCCCCCCTCCCCAAACTCCCTCCTCCTTACCAACCTACCGGGTGACAATACACGTGTCATTTGACTACTCTGACCGAAATCAAGAACAGCAAAAATAAATAAATAAATAATAAATGGATGAAATTAAGTCGGAACTCATCAAATACAGTGGAATGTCAGGTCTTAAATGCCTACACAGGATAATTGAAATGGCCTGGGAGTCGGGACAGGTTCCATCAGACTGGACAAAAGCAGTAATCACACCAATCTTGAAACATGGAAACAGAAAAGATTGTAACAACTACAGAGGTATCTCTTTAATCAGCGTTGTGGGTAAAATCTTCTCAGGTATTGTTGAAAGGAAAGTGCGAGTCTTAGTTGAGGACCAATTGGATGAAAATCAGTGTGGGTTTAGGCCTCTTAGAGGTTGTCAGGACCAGATCTTTAGCTTACGGCAAATAATGGAGAAGTGTTATGAGTGGAACAGGGAATTGTATCTATGCTTTATAGATCTAGAAAAGGCCTATGACCGGGTTCCTAGGAGGAAGTTATTGTCTGTTCTACATGATTATGGAATAGGAGGCAAACTTTTGCAAGCAATTAAAGGTCTTTACATGGATAGTCAGGCAGCAGTTAGAGTTGACGGTAAATTGAGTTCATGGTTCAGAGTAGTTTCAGGGGTAAGACAAGGCTGCAACCTGTCTCCACTGTTGTTCATATTATTTATGGATCATATGTTGAAAACAATAGACTGGCTGGGTGAGATTAAGGTATGTGAACACAAAATAAGCAGTCTTGCATATGCGGATGACTTAGTTGTGATGGCAGATTCGATTGAAAGTTTGCAAAGTAATATTTCAGAGCTAGATCAGAAATGTAAGGACTATGGTATGAAGATTAGCATCTCCAAAACGAAAGTAATGTCAGTGGGAAAAAAATATAAACGGATTGAGTGCCAAATAGGAGGAACAAAGTTAGAACAGGTGGACGGTTTCGAGTACTTAGGATGCATATTCTCACGGGATGGCAGCATAGCGAAAGAACTGGAAGTGAGGTGTAGCAAAGCTAATGCAGTGAGCGCTCAGCTACGATCTACTCTCTTCTGCAAGAAGGAAGTCAGTACCAAGACTAAGTTATCTGTGCACCGTTCGATCTTTCGACCAACTTTGTTGTATGGGAGCGAAAGCTGGGTGGATTCAGGTTACCTTATCAACAAGGTTGAGGTTACGGATATGAAAGTAGCTAGGATGATTGCAGGTACTAGTAGATGGGAACAATGGCATGAGGGTGTCCACAATGAGGAAATCAAAGAAAAACTGGGAATGAACTCTATAGATGTAGCAGTCAGGGCGAACAGGCTTAGATGGTGGGGTCATGTTACACGCATGGGAGAAGCAAGGTTACCCAAGAGACTCATGGATTCAGCAGTAGAGGGTAGGAGGAGTCGGGGTAGACCGAGGAGAAGGTACCTGGATTCGGTTAAGAATGGTTTGGAAGTAATAGGTTTAACATCAGAAGAGGCACCAATGTTAGCACTGAATAGGGGATCATGAAGGAACTGTATAAGGGGGGCTATGCTCCAGACTGAACGCTGAAAGGCATAATCAGTCTTAAATGATGATGATGATGATGATAATAATCAATCAATAAATAAATAAAATTACGGATTGTCTATGATACGAAAACCTTCGAACAGGTTAAAATGGCAGGTATCGGAAGATAAACTTAGATAACATTTCTCGGACAGTATCTCCGTAAGCATCCAGATAGCGTTTATCTCGGCCGCGGCACGAATTTCAGATCTCTGTCACGTGCTGTGTTATCGTGACTTGCTGGCTGCGCGACACGCAAGGACGGCACTCGCGTCGTCTTTTACAGATGTGTGTCGTCAGCCGCCGTCACTTAACAGCGTGGCACGAGAGCCTCCAGCGTGGCAGTAGCGGGAGGCGAGCCACACGCTCCTCATTCTCCCAGCAGGTGTTTCTATTGTGGTGCCACACAGCGACCCTTAATGGGTCGCGAAAGGAGATCGTCGTCACAAAGTACTTTCCATTTACGAAAGCCATGTCCTCTACATGAATGAAGACAGAAAGTTGGGATGAATTTTATCTTACGCATAGGACTACAGAGTCTTTTTAATTTCAAACGAACCATATCTACAGCTACATCTATACTCTGCAAACCACCGTGGGATACATGGCAGAGGGTACGTCCCACTGTACCACTTATTAGGGTTTCTTCCTGTTCCTCTCACCTATGGAGCGTGGCAAGAATAGGCCTCTGTGCGCGCACTAATTATTTTAAGCTTATCCTCACTATCCCCATGTGAGCGATACGTAGGGAGTTGTAGTATATCCCTAGAGTAATCATTTATAGCTGGTTCTTGAAACTTTGTTAATAGGCTTTCTCGAGATAGCTTACGTCTGTCTTCAAGAGTCTGCCAGTTCAGTTCCTTCAATATCTCTGTGATACTCTCTCCCACTGATTAAACAAACCTGTGACCATTCGTGCTGCCCTTCTCTCTATACGTCCAATATTGCGCATTGGTCCTATCTGATACGGATCCCACACACTTAAGCAATATTCTAGAACCGGTCGCACGAGTGATTTGTAAGCAATCCTTTTTTTTATAAATTGATAGCACTTCCACAGTATTTTACCAATAAACAGATGTATACCACTTGCTTTACCCACGATTGAACATATGTGATCATTCCATTTCATATCCCTACAGTTACACCTACGTCTTTGTGCGAGTTGGCCAATTTCAACAGTGACTCGTTCATATTGTCATAAGATACTACGTTTTTTTTCGTTTTGTGAAGTGCGAAATTTTACATTTCTGAACATGTAGAGCAAATTGCCAATCTCTGCACCACACTGAAATCTTATCAAGATCTGACTGAATATTTATGCAGTTCCTCTCAGATAGTACTTCATTACAGATAACTGCATCATCTGCAAAAAGCCTGGTTTCAGTATTAATATTGTCCGCAAGGTCATTAATACACAACATGAACAGCAAGGGTCCCAATACACTTTAGTGGAGCACACCCGAAGTAAGTTCTACATATGACGATGACTCTCCATCCAAGAAAATATGCCGTGCCCGCCCCCCCGCCCCCCTTACCAGAAAGTCCTCAATCCAGTCACAAATTTCGCTTGATACCCCATATGATCGAACTTTTGACAATAAGCCTAGGTGTGGTACTGAGTCAAATGCTTTTCGGAAATCAAGACACACTGCATCTACCTGATTGCCTTGATCCAAGGCTTTCAGTATGTCATGTAAGAAAAGTGCAAGTTGGGTTTCACATGATGATGTTTTCGAAATCCACTCTGGTTGTCTCACTCGATAGGGACACTAACTTTGGTGCCACTAACAGCCTTTACGTACTACGAGAATTTCCTTGTGTTCTGCGAAGGATCACTTGACACAATGTTCTGCTACGATAGTCATCGAATGCGTGACAGCCATACGCATTTCATTCAGCATCTCTTCATCTGTAGCCCTAGGATTTGTCACTAAAAAAGAAGTGGAAGTATCAGATTTATAAAACAAGGCGACCGTAGTGAAGTCGTTACCTGCATAACAATCTGAAAAATAAGACAACTGTAGTTCCTACATTTTCTGAGACTCGCCTATTTTAGCTTCGTTTCTTTATCAGTGCTTCCTCTTGTTTATGATTTCACAAGGTATATCTCTTACATGCATGCACATATAATGGTTAGCCAAAGCATTATTACCACAGCGTATTCGTCCAGTACAGTAGTGATTCTGCTTCGCATTGTTTCGACAGATCTTCGGTACTTTTCTAGAGGTACGTTGCACCATATGTCTATGCACAAACAAAGCTGCGTGTTATCTAGCCTGCAGGTGAAAGAACCTCGAAATGTAGCTGCAGACTGCAAACTCATGGTTCGTCTTCAGCTAGCTTATACACCCACTGAAAATAAAATCACAATACCAAGAAATAATTAATGTAGAGCAATGAGATTTAGGGAATACGTTTGCCTAGGTGATTAACATTGCAAGCTCACACGTTAAAGTAAGCGCGAAAGAAATCGTTGCAAATGTGAAATGCTGATAGAGTAATAGCCGGTGTAAAAGCCAGAACGTTGAATGCAAGCATGCAAACGAGCGTGTATTGTGTCGTACAGGTGCCGGATGTCAATTTGTGGAATGACCTTCCATACCATTTACACTCGGTCGGTCGATACGGGGACGCTTAATGCTGTTTGTGGATGATGCTGGAGTCATCGTCCGATGATGTTCCATAGATGCTCGATTGGAGAGAGATCTGGCGGTCGAGCAGGCCTGGGCTCTGTAGAACAAGTTGGATTACAACAGCGGTATTCAGGCGAGCGTTATCCTGTTGGAAAACACCGCATCGCCTGGAATGCTGTTTATGAATGACAGCACAACAGGTCGAATCATCAGATTGACGTACAAATTTGCATGCAATATGCGTGAGATCTACATCTACATCTACGTGATTACTCTGCTATTCACAATAAAGTGCTGGCAGAGGGTTTAATGAACCACCTTCAAGCTGTCTCTCTACCGTTTCACTCTCGAGCGGCACGCGGGAATAACGAGCCCTGATTTCTCTTATTTTATCGTGATGATCATTTCTCTCTATGTAGGTGGTACCAACAGAATGTTTTCGCAATGAGAGGAGGAAACTGATGATTGAAGTTTCATTAGAAGATCCCGTCGCAATGAAAAACACCTTTGTTTTAATGATTGTCACTCCAGTTCACGTATCATGTCTGTGACACTATCTCCCCTATTTCGCCATAATACAAAACGAGTTGCCCTTATTTGTACTTTTTGGATGTCATCCGTCAGTCCCACCTGATTCGGATCCCACACCGCATAGCAATACTCCAGAATAGGGCGGACAAACGTGGTGTAAGCAGTCTCTTTAGTAGACCTGTTGCACCTTCTAAGTGTTCTGCCAATGAATTGAAGTCTTTGGTTTTCTCTACCCAAAATATTATCTATGTGATCGTTCCAATTTAGGTTATTTGTAATTGTAATCCTTAAGTATATAGCTGAATTTACAGCCTTCAGATTTGTGTGACTTATCGCGTAATCGAAATTTAGCTGATTTCTATTAGTACTCACGTAAATAACTTCACACTTTTCTTTATTCAGGGTCAATTGCCACTTCTCGCACCATACAGATATCTTATCTAAATCATTTTGCAAGTAACTTTGATCATCTGATGACTTTACAAGACGGTAAATGACAGTATCATCTGCAAATAATCTAAGACGGCTACTCAGATTATCTCCTATTTCGTCAATATAGGTCAGGAACAATAGAGGGCCTATAACACTTCCTTGGCAAACGCCGGATGTTACTCCCGTTTTACTCGATGACTTTCTATCGATTACTACGAACTGTGACCTTTCTGACAGGAAATCACGAATCCAGTCGCAAACTGAGACGATACTCCGTCGGCACGTAGTTTGGTTAGAAGACGCTTGTGAGGAACAGTGTCGAAAGCCTTCTGGAAATATAAAAATATGGAATCAATTTGACACCCCACGTCGATAGCACTTATTACTTCTTGAGTATATGGAGCTAGTTGTGTTTCGTAAGAACGATATTTTCTGAATCCGTGCTGACTACGTGTCAATAAATCGTTTTCTTCGAAGTACTTCATAATGTTCGAATACAGTATATGTTCCAAAACCCTACTACCAATCGACGTTAGTGATATAGGCTTGTAATTCAGCGGATTACTCCTACTTCCGTTTTGGGGTATTGGTGTGAAATGAGCAATTTTCCAGTCTTTAGGTACGGATCTTTCTGTGAGCGAGTGGTTGTATATACACTCCTGGAAATGGAAAAAAGAACACCGGTGTGTCAGACCCACCATACTTGCTCCGGACACTGCGAGAGGGCTGTACAAGCAATGATGACACGCACGGCACAGCGGACACACCAGGAACCGCGGTGTTGGCCGTCGAATGGCGCTAGCTGCGCAGCATTTGTGCACCGCCGCCGTCAGTGTCAGCCAGTTTGCCGTGGCATACGGAGCTCCATCGCAGTCTTTAACACTGGTAGCATGCCGCGACAGCGTGGACGTGAACCGTATGTGCAGTTGACGGACTTTGAGCGAGGGTGTATAGTGGGCATGCGGGAGGCCGGGTGGACGTACCGCCGAATTGCTCAACACGTGGGGCGTGAGGTCTCCACAGTACATCGATGTTGTCGCCAGTGATCGGCGGAAGGTGCACGTGCCCGTCGACCTGGGACCGGACCGCAGCGACGCACGGATGCACGCCAAGACCGTAGGATCCTACGCAGTGCCGTAGGGGACCGCACCGCCACTTCCCAGCAAATTAGGGACACTGTTCCTCCTGGGGTATCGGCGAGGACCATTCGCAACCGTCTCCATGAAGCTGGGCTACGGTCTCGCACACCGTTAGGCCGTCTTCCGCTCACGCCCCAACATCGTGCAGCCCGCCTCCAGTGGTGTCGCGACAGGCGTGAATGGAGGGACGAATGGAGACGTGTCGTCGTCAGCGATGAGAGTCGCTTCTGCCTTGGTGCCAATGATGGTCGTATGCGTGTTTGGCGCCGTGCAGGTGAGCGCCACAATCAGGACTGCATACGACCGAGGCACACAGGGCCATCACCCGGCATCATGGTGTGGGGAGCGATTTCCTACACTGGCCGTACACCACTGGTGATCGTCGAGGGGACACTGAATAGTGCACGGTACATCCAAACCGTCATCGAACCCATCGTTCTACCATTCCTAGACCGGCAAGGGAACTTGCAGTTCCAACAGGACAATGCACGTCCGCATGTATCCTGTGCCACCCAACGTGCTCTAGAAGGTGTAAGTCAACTACCCTGGCCAGCATCCCCGGATCTGTCCCCCATTGAGCATGTTTGGGATTGGTTGAAGCGTCGTCTCACGCGGTCTGCACGTCCAGCACGAACGCTGGTCCAACTGAGGCGCCAGGTGGAAATGGCATGGCAAGCCGTTCCACAGGACTACATCCAGCATCTCTACGATCGTCTCCATGGGAGAATAGCAGCCTGCATTGCTGCGAAAGGTGGATATACACTGTACTAGTGCCTACATTGTGCATGCTCTGTTGCCTGTGTCTATGTGCCTGTGGTTCTGTCAGTGTGATCATGTGATGTATCTGACCCCAGGAATGTGTCAATAAAGTTTCCCCTTCCTGGGACAATGAATTCACGGTGTTCTTATTTCAATTTCCAGGAGTGTAATTCCTAAATATGGAGCTATTGTATCAGCATACTCTGAGAGGAACCTGACTGGTATACAATCTGAACCGGAGGCCATGGCTTTATTAAGTGATTTAAGCTGCTTTGCTACACCGAGGATATCTACTTCTATGTTTCTCATATTTGCAGTTGCTCTTGATTGGAATTCGGGAATATTTAATTAGTCTTCTAACCACTAGAGTACGCCTGCTGTCATATAAAATCGCATCCCAGACTGTAACTCCCCAGGTGTAGATCTAGTACGTCTAGGCTGCAGAGAGGTTGATTGCTGGGACTCACCTGGCCTTCTAACCAACACACGACCATTGACGGGCACCGAGGCAGAACCGGCTTTCATTAGGAACCACAACAGACCTCCACCCTGTCCTCTAACAAACTCTCGCTGGACACCACTGAAGACCCAAAACAGCGGAATTTGGGGTCAGTGGAAGGCATACTACAGTGAATCTGGTTTGGAGCTGTCCTAGAAGTAACCGATTTGTAACGTTTCACTGAGTCACTGTGGTGCCAGCTGCCGCACTAACTGCTGCTGTAGATGCAGTGCGATGTGTCACAGCCCATTGGGATTTTTTGTGATCTCTCAAAGGCTTTTGATTGTGTAAATCATGAAATTCTGCTAGACAAGCTCAAGTATTGTGGCATGAGTGGGAAAGTGCACAAATGGTTTAATTCGTACCTAACTGGAAGAGTGCAGAAAGTTGAAATAAGTAGTTCTCATAATATGCAAAGATCAGCACATTCCTCAAACTGGGGAACTATCAAGAATGGGGTTCCACAAGGGTCAGTCTTGGGTCCTTTGTTGTTCTTAATATATATTAATGACTTGCCATTCTATATTCATGAAGAGGCAAAGTTAGTTCTCTTTGCTGATGATACAAGTATAGTAATCACACCTGACAAACAAGACTTAACTGATGAAATTGTCAAAACTGTCTTTCAGAAAATTACTAAGTGGTTCCTTGTAAATGGACTCTCACTGAATTTTGATAAGACACAGTACATACAGTTCCGTACAGTGAATGGTATGACGCCATTAATAAATATAGACCTTAATCAGAAGCATATAGCTAAGGTAGAATATTCCAAATTTTTAGGTGTATCCATTGATGAGAGATTAAATTGGAAGAAACACATTGATGATCTGCTGAAACGTTTGAGTTCAGCTACTTATGCAATAAGGGTCATTGCAAATTTTGGTGATAAACATCTTAGTAAATTAGCTTACTACGCCTATTTTCACTCGTTGCTTTCATATGGCATCATATTTTGGGGTAATTCATCATTGAGGAATAAAGTATTTATTGCACAAAAGCATGTAATCAGAATAATAGCTGGAGTCCACCCAAGATCATCCTGCAGACATTTATTTAAGGATCTAGGGATATTCACAGTAGCTTCTCAGTATATATACTCTCTTATGAAATTTGTTATTAACAACCAAACCCAATTCAGAAGTAATAGCAGTGTGCATAACTACAATACTAGGAGAAAGGATGATCTTCACTATTCAAGATTAAATCTAACTTTGGCACAGAAAGGGGTGAATTATACTGGCACTAAAGTCTTTGGTCACTTACCAAATAGTATCAAAAGTCTGACAGATAACCAACAAGTATTTAAGAAGAAATTAAAAGAATTTCTGAATGACAACTCCTTCTACTCCATAGAGGAATTTTTAGATGTAAATTAAAAAAAAATTAATAAAAAAATAAAAAAAATAATAATAAAAAAACACAAAAAATGAAAAAGTTGTTATATTAACTTAAGTATGTTGTTAAATTAACTTAATTATGTCATGTATTGGAAAATTTGACTCGTTCCACATCATTACGAAATATCGTATTCATGATCCATGGAACTAGTATTAATCTAATCTAATCTAATCTACGCCAAACTCAGCCAGATGAACGAGTGCAGCCAGAGTGGAGCTGCCGACACCAGAGACCACCGTCTAGCGTGCCGCTACGTGTGGTGAGTGTGGGAGTTGTGCCGACTGATGGTGGGGCTGCATGAATGTGGCCGAGCGACCGCTACGGTCGCAGGTTCGAATCCTGCCTCGGGCATGGATGTGTGTGATGTCCTTAGGTTAGTTAGGTTTAAGTACCATTTTTTTTGCACCAATGTGGATTATCCTTCCTGACCTTGAACTGCAACGAAAAACGAAGTGCAACGCCGTGGTCTGGCTACTGGGACACACTGCCTACGCCATTTTTGAGTTTGCAACTCAGTGACGCCGTGCAGTACAAGGCCTACTTATGAGAATGTCATCAACGATTGCAACGTTCACCGCAGTACCGAGAACATTTTGCCAACACTTTATCGGTTGCGTTGCTGTACGGATATCAGAGGGCGCTTCACTTACAGTGAATACTTTCCCTAGAAGTATCCCTTTTGTTTCTCTTTTCTCATTTGAGTTTTCCATTTTCTCTTAGTTTCTTACCTGGTACACTTATTTCAATCTATGATTACATTTCACAACTCATACTAATTTTTTTTTTTGTTTAGAATTGTTACAGACAGCTCTCTTTGAATAATTTGTCACACATTTCAGTTGTATTTATTTCTGTTCTTAAAGAATTTCGACTATGAATAATTTGTCACACATTTCAGTTGTATTTATTTCTGTTCTTGAAGAATTCCGACTATGCGAAATATTGACCAGCCATTAACAATTACTTTTTTCTGTTCATGCATTGTTGTAACGGTGTTATGCTCAAAAATAAATTAATTAAAAAAAAAACGCAACGGTCATTTCGCTCGGTAATGCCACGTGGCCGTCCGGAGCCTAGCCTTCTTGCGACCGTACCTTCCCGTGACCAGCACTCCCAGCAATCATGCACAGTGGTTACGTTCCTGCCAAATCTTTTTGCAGTATCGCGGAAGGAACATCCAGCTTCTCGTAGCCCTACTACACGACTTCGTCCAAAATCGGTCAGCTGTTTATACTGGCGTCATCGTCGCCTTAAAGGCATTCTTGACTAACATCAACTCAGTACGTCCAATCCCGTAACGCTCGCGACCGTCACGGTCCGTATTTAAAGCGAACGTGACTTGCACCCTCATAATGGCGCTACTTCTGCCACTCTTAAACGACTGGTTCGAAATCTGAACAGATATCATCTTTCAGATGTAGAAAAATGTCTACTAACGTTCGTTTATCCTGCACTTTTCCTGCTTGGTGTAGCGATTTTTTTCCGTCAGTGTATATCTACGTAATTCATGGAAATCGGTAGCGTTCTCGCTTCCCACGCCCGGGTTCCCGGGTTCGATTCCCGGCGGGGTCAGGGATTTTCTCTGCCTCGAGATGGCTGGGTGTTGTGTGCTGTCCTTAGGTTAATTAGGTTTAAGTAGTTCTAAGTTCTAGGGGACTGATGACCATAGATGTTAAGTCCCATAGTGCTCAGAGCCAATTGAACCATGGAAATCGCCACGCTCTACATTACACGGTTTTACTACTTGGTGTGATCTCTCACTACAAAATTTTCACCAGCATGGTGCAGAACAAAAAGTCCATTGCGTTGGACCCTACTGACTATCCTACGTCGATTCTGTATGTTAGCTGCTCAAGAAAACTAACAAAAGTGATGCTGCAGGCATTACTGTGCCCCGTTCAAAGTTTAGATTCCAGCTAAAAAAGTAACTTTCTTGTGTTGGCACCCTAAATGGACTTCCTTACCAAAAAAAAAAAAAAAACAGTAACTCTTAGAATCGAGTTCTGACGGAAATATGGATCTCTTAGGTTGGCATTATGTGGCTGGCTCTTAAGCGCCAACTACCTTTCAGCAGACGTATCACTGAAGAGTCCTGCATAGATAGGACCTCACGTAAAGATAAGACTGTAGTTATCCAAAAATACTTGCCTATCGAACCAGTAATATCAATCGCCGACCGCGGTGGTCTCGCGGTTCTAGGCGCTCAGTCCGGAATCGCGCGACTGCTACGGTCGCAGGTTCGAATCCTGCCTCGAGCATGGATGTGTGCGATATCCTTAGGTTAGTTAGGTTTAAGTAGTTCTAAGTTCTAGGGGACTGATGACCACAGACGTTAAGTCCCATAGAGCTCAGAGCCATTTGAACCATTTTTGAACAAGTAATATCAATCTCTCGTCTCAGAGGCTCATGGAAATTGTTTTGCAAATTTCTGCTTCGTCTCCATCCTAAATCCGAGTTTGTGTCCCATTGCTAATGAATGTTTGCCTCACAGGGGCTGAGTGCACCCCGCTTGCCAACAGCGCTCGGCAGACCGGATGGTCACCCATCAAAGTACTAGCCCAGCCCGACAGCGCTTAACTTCGGTGATCTGACGGGAACCGGTGTTACCACTGGGGCAAGGCCGTTGGCCTATACTCTCTTCACTACGCACAAATTTGCGCAATGCCTCCAAAGACAGGTTGAAAAGCATGCAAAAATCTTAATAAAAGAATAATCACATGTATTTCATTGTCAATTATCAACCAAGAGCAGAATAAGAAACGCACTCGACAATAATTACACTAGTCAACGTTATTGTGACACTGTTCTCTTTCTTCAAGTGTATCTTTTCAGTGGTGCTTTAGTCCCTGACTTCATTTTTTTTGGCTGCTAATACGCGACCGCATCAAACGAGAGTATACTCGACGAATAGACTGGCCTGCCCGTACCCCCGACTTAAACCCCACCGAGCACGTGTGGGATTCGTTGGGTAGGTATATTACAGCACATCCGCATGAACCAACGATCTTCCAGTAATCGTCAACCGCCGTCGTGGAGTAATGGAACGCCCTAACGTAACAGACCCTTACCAACCTTGTGGCAAGCATAGAAGCACGCCGTTGAGTGTGCCTTGCCGTCCGTGGTAATCACACACCCTATTACGAACCATGTCCTACCGTTCGATATGTCCAGGGGACCATGCCGAATTATGGTGTCTTCAGTGTAGTTATTGTCTTTGAATTAAAGTGTCATTTCGTTTGTCTCTTAGCGGATTCCTTCAGTTACCGATGTGCTATACCACAGCTGCTTGTATGTATGATCCAGGTTTCATAGAGCTATTTTACTTGGCAATGACACTTCATGCAAAAGTTACTTTACTCCTTAGTTTTCCACACCCGTGTACAGTCTTTTCCCTAGGAGACACCTCGAAAATGTCATTGTCACCAACGCTCACGGACATGCGCATTTCTGCGCCGCCGTGTTAATTTAAAGGTCTCCGGTTATCGGTCTTCTACAACTTATCTTTGTGGGCCATCACTTGTAGATTAGAAGCAGTATCACAGTAAACAATCGCAGCTGGAAAAACCGTATTGTCTACGTTTCAGAGCTGCAGCTGATCTCGCTATTCGAGTAGAGATACTGACATTTACCTCGCTAAGAGAGCAACCTTGGAGATATGGTGTAAGACATCGAGCAGCTGATGTACAGAAATGTACGTTTAGGTGATTCACTGACAGAGTGCGGAATGTTTCACCAGGAAGACGTTGAGCTAACGGTACTAAACTGATACTCAAGTACTTCCAGAGCTGCGGGAAATGTTGATTAAAATTGCATTTTTTTAAATTTTTTAGTCGTGATTCTTCTGACTGATTTGATGCGGGCAGCCACAAATTCCTCTCCTGTGGCAAACCGCTCCATCTCAGAGCAGCACTTGCGAGTTACATCCTCAGTTATTTGCTGGACGTACAGTTCTCCAATCTCTGTCTTCTTCTACTGCTTTTGTCCTCTACAGCCCCCTCTTGTACTATGGGAGTTATTCCCTGATGTCTTCTTAACTATGTCCTATCATGCAGTCCCTTCTTCTCAATGTTTTCCATATATTCCTTTCCTCTCCTATTCCTCTCAGAACCTCCTCATTCCTTACCTTATCAGGCACCTACTTTTCAACATTGATCGGTATCACCAAATCTCAAATGCATCGATTCTCTTCTGTTCCCCTTTTTACACATTCTGTGTTTCACTACCATAGGATGCCGTGCTCCAAATTTATTCCTCAAATTAAGGGCTATATTTGATAGTAGTGGACTTCTTTCGGCCGGAATGCCCTTTTTGCCCGTGCTAGTCTGCTTTTGATGATCTACTTGCTCCGTCCGTCATTGGTTATTTTGCTGAGTAGGAACCACAATTCCTTAACTTCATCCACTTCGTGATCGCCAGTTCTGATTTTCAGTTTCTTCTCGTACTTTCGTCTTTCTTCAACTCTTACTCTCAATCCATATTCTCTGCTGATTAGACTGTTCTTCCATTCAACAAATCCTGCAATTCCTCTTCACTTTCACTGTGGATAGGAACGTCATCAGCGAATCTTGTCACTGATGTCCTCTCACCCGAAAGTTTAATTTTGCTCGGAATTTTGAACCTCGGGCAGCATTTGATGATGTCGAACGCTTTTCCCAAGTCGACAAATCCTGTGAACGTGTCTTAATTTTTCCTTAGTCTAGCTTCCATTATCAACCTTAAAGTCAGAACTGCCTTTCTGGGGCCTTTCCTAAAGTCAAACTGATCGTCATCTAACACATCATTAATTTTCTATTCCATTATTTTGTATATCATTTTCGTCCGGAACTTGGATGCTTGAGCTGTTAAGGTGATTATGCATAATTGTCACACTTGTCTGCTCTTGCAGTCTTCGGATTTGTGTAGATTTTTTTCCGAAAGTGAGATAGTGTATCGCCAGACTGATACATTCTACACACCAACGCGAATAATCGTTTTGTTTGCAACTTCCCCAAAATATTTGAGCAATTCCAATAGAATGTTACCTATCCATTCTGCCTTTTTTGATCTTGAGTCGTCCAAAGATCTTTTAAATTCCGTTTCTAATAGTGGATCACCTATCTCTTCCTTATCGACTCCTGTTTCTTCCCCTGTCACATTACCAGACAAGACGTCCCCCTCATGAAGATCTACAGTGTGTTCTTGCCACCTATCCGCTCTCTCGTCTGCCTTTAACAGTGGAATTCAAATTGCATTCTTAATGTTACCGCCCTTGCAGTTAACGTCGCCAAAGTTTCTTTTGACTTTTTTATATGCTGAGACAGTCGTTCCGACTACCATTTCATTCTTATCCGAGCTAATTTCAGTACTTCCTAGAGCTGAAGAATGGTGTTAGTACATGATGGCTGTACTGTGTGTGTAACGTTACTGTGCTGATCACAATATTGCATGTCCAGAGTGAGTGAACTTGCAGTTTATCCTCACCTTTTAGACTCTGAGAAAAGTCAGATCATTTGCATGTGGGACTAGGAAGCAGCACGCCGACAGATCGCACAGACAGTTGAAGGCAGTGTGCTGACTGCAGAACGAGCGGTGCGGAGACGAACGCGGGCGAACAGTGTGGCGAGGATAACAGACACGAGTCGTTTTGGAAGGACTGCACACTGAGAGAATTGTAGGCTATGACGAACAGACTGATGACAACAGCTGAAATCCGTAACCAAAACTGGTTACCGATGACTTGATACCAGTGTCTGAGTTTAATTTGTACACCACAGCACTGAAGATGATGACTATGTGATTGAAAATCGATTGTGCTATCAATAAAACATCAATATTACGGCCAACGCTGACCTTCCTTTTAATTTAACATATATGGTCGTTGTGCACACAGCACTCCATGGAGTCGCCATCAATACACGTAATCTATCCCGAGAAAACCCACTTACAAAGTTTCGAGAACCGGCTCTAGGAATATGTGAGTACTACAAACCCCTAAGTATAGCTCCCGTAGGGATCGTGAGAACAATGTAAGATTAATTTCAGGAATCTGGGAGGCATTTATAAGATCGTTCTCCCCGCGCTCCATACGTGAAGGCAACAGGAAAGTAACCCTAGCACGTGCTACTGTGGGACGTACCCGTCTGCCATACACTTAACAATGGTCTGCAAGGTGTAGGTGCAGACGCAGATGTAGACGTAGATGTAATGTTTGATAGATATTGGCTGGGGCTGCATGTTGTTGTTTTTGTGGTCTTCAGTCCTGAGACTGGTTTGATGCAGTTCTCCATGCTACTCTATCCTGTGCAAGCTTCTTCATCTCCCAGTACCTACTGCAACCTACATCCTTCTGAATCTGCTTAGTGTATTGATCTCTTGGTCTCCCCCTACGATTTTTACCCTCCACGCTGCCCTCCAATATTAGATTGGTGATCCCTTGATGCCTCAGAACATGTCCTACCAACCGATCCCTTCTTCTGGTCAAGTTGTGCCACAAACTTCTCTTCTCCCCAATCCTATTCAATACTTCCTCATTACTTATGTGATCTACCCATCTAATCTTCAGCATTCTTCTGTAGCACCACATTTCGAAAGCTTCTATTCTCTTCTTGTCCAAACTATTTACCGTCCATGTTTCACTTCGATACATGGCTACACTCCATACAAATACTTTCAGAAATGACTTCCTGACACTTAAATCTATACTCGATGTTAACAAATTTCTCTTCTTCAGAAACGCTTTCCTTGCCATTGCCAGTCTACATTTTATATCCTCTCTACTTCGACCATCATCAGTTATTTTGCTCCCCAAATAGCAAAACTCCTTTACTACTTTAAGTGTCTCATTTCCTAATCTAATTCCCTCAGCATCACCCGACTTAATTCGACTACATTCCATTATCCTCGTTTTGCTTTTGTTGATGTTCATCTTATATCCTCCTTTCAAGAAACTGTCCATTCCGTTCAACTGCTCTTCCAGGTCCTTTGCTGTCTCTGACAGAATTACAATGTCATGTGCAAACCTCAAGGTTTTTATTTCTTCTCCATGGATTTTAATACCTACTCCGAATTTTTCTTTTGTTTCCTTTACTGCTTGCTCAATATACAGATTGAATAACATCGGGGAGAGGCTACAACCCTGTCTCACTCCCTTCCCAACCACTGCTTCCCTTTCATGTCCCTCGACTCTTATAACTGCCATCTGGTTTCTGTACAAATTGTAAATAGCCTTTCGCTCCCTGTATTTTACCCCTGCCACCTTTAGAATTTGAAAGAGAGTATTCCAGTCAACATTGTCAAAAGCTTTCTCTAAGTCTACAAATGCTAGAAACGTAGGTTTGCCTTTCCTTAATCTTTCTTCTAAGATGGGGCTGCATAGTGCAGCATATTCAATCTGTGTCACTGTTTTGCGTCTTCCATATTCAAGAAAAAGGACATAAATCTGTGAAATTTAGTATTTTCTGAGACATAACTTGAACCGGGAGAGCGTGCGCCGATCGGGGCACGCGATTCATGAGTTATCGAGGCTGACGCTCTGCTCAGGACGTCGATCGCGTGTTTCGAGGTCGCAGGTACGTGGAACTGCGTCGCAGCATTTCGGTCCCGCAGGCAGGCGGAGCCGCGATACAAATGCTCTGCCGTAGATCTCAAGGCCGGCCGGCGAGCGGCACTGGAAGATAGGGCGTCGCCTTCAGAGCTGAGTGGACGCGCTATCGGCGAGATAGCGCGCTCGCTTCCGCTGATGCCGACCGTAGCGCGCTGCGTGGCTCCGACTACACCGACAAGTCCTTCAGAGGTCGATAGCGGCTGTCACAAGGGCTTCACATTGGCCTGACGCTGGTATCTCGTCGCGTATCGGCGAGGTCCCGTAGAAAGCCACGATGGTTCACACTACGCGTAAGAACAACATCGCGAACAGACAGGAGAAAAAAATCGAGACACGTTCATACGATTTGTAGTCATGTAGAAAACGTTCGCCAATGTAAAAAGGTGCAATATGTTCAAAATGCTGAGAAAAATAGGGGTAAGCAATAAGAAAGTATGGGTAATATAGAGTATGCACAATAACCGAAAGGGAGCTATAAAGGTGGAATACCAAGTTCGAGGTGCACGGATTAAAAAGGGTGTAAGAGTGGGAGAATCAGGAATACGGAAATAGAAGTCGCTGAGGAATGAAATAAATAGGAAGTGCAGGAAAGCTAAGACGAAATGGCAGCTTGAAAAATGTGAAGAAATCAAAAAAGAAATTATTGTCGGAGTATCGAACTGGAGTAAGCGTTCGGCAAAGTAAAATGGTGCAAAGTGTTCGAAATTCTGAGAAAAATATGGGTAAGCTATAGGGAAAGGTGGGTAATATACACTCCTGGAAATTGAAATAAGAACACCGTGAATTCATTGTCCCAGGAAGGGGAAACTTTATTGACACATTCCTGGGGTCAGATACATCACATGATCACACTGACAGAACCACAGGCACGTAGACACAGGCAACAGAGCATGCACAATGTCGGCACTAGTACAGTGTATATCCACCTTTCGCAGCAATGCAGGCTGCTATTCTCCCATGGAGACGATCGTAGAGATGCTGGATGTAGTCCTGTGGAACGGCTTGCCATGCCATTTCCACCTGGCGCCTCAGTTGGACCAGCGTTCGTGCTGGACGTGCAGACGGCGCGAGACGACGCTTCATCCAGTCCCAAACATGCTCAATGGGGGACAGATCCGGAGATCTTGCTGGCCAGGGTAGTTGACTTACACCTTCTAGAGCACGTTGGGTGGCACGGGATACATGCGGACGTGCATTGTCCTGTTGGAACAGCAAGTTCCCTTGCCGGTCTAGGAATGGTAGAACGATGGGTTCGATGACGGTTTGGATGTACCGTGCACTATTCAGTGTCCCCTCGACGATCACCAGTGGTGTACGGCCAGTGTAGGAGATCGCTCCCCACACCATGATGCCGGGTGTCGGCCCTGAGTGCCTCGGTCGTATGCAGTCCTGATTGTGGCGCTCACCTGCACGGCGCCAAACACGCATACGACCATCATTGGCACCAAGGCAGAAGCGACTCTCATCGCTGAAGACGACACGTCTCCATTCGTCCCTCCATTCACGCCTGTCGCGACACCACTGGAGGCGGGCTGCACGATGTTGGGGCGTGAGCGGAAGACGGCCTAACGGTGTGCGGGACCGTAGCCCAGCTTCATGGAGACGGTTGCGAATGGTCCTCGCCGATACTCCAGGAGCAACAGTGTCCCTAATTTGCTGGGAAGTGGCGGTGCGGTCCCCTACGGCACTGCGTAGGATCCTACGGTCTTGGCGTGCATCCGTGCGTCGCTGCGGTCCGGTCCCAGGTCGACGGGCACGTGCACCTTCCGCCGACCACTGGCGACAACATCGATGTACTGTGGAGACCTCACGCCCCACGTGTTGAGCAATTCGGCGGTACGTCCACCCGGCCTCCCGCATGCCCACTATACGCCCTCGCTCAAAGTCCGTCAACTGCACATACGGTTCACGTCCACGCTGTCGCGGCATGCTACCAATGTTAAAGACTGCGATGGAGCTCCGTATGCCACGGCAAACTGGCTGACACTGACGGCGGCGGTGCACAAATGCTGCGCAGCTAGCGCCATTCGACGGCCAACATCGCGGTTCCTGGTGTGTCCGCTGTGCCGTGCGTGTGATCATTGCTTGTACAGCCCTCTCGCAGTGTCCGGAGCAAGTATGGTGGGTCTGACACACCGGTGTCAATGTGTTCTTTTTTCCATTTCCAGGAGTGTATATGACAAGCGCCAAGAGGAAATAATGAGAGTGGACGACCAAGAACGAAGTGTTTGGATTAAATATGTAGTGAGACAGTGACGTAGTCTTTTGCCCCTACTATTCAGTCCGTACATCGAAGAAGCAATGATGGAAATAAAAGAAAGTTTGAGGAGTGGGATTAACATTTAAGGTGAAAGGATATCAATGATGCGATTCGCTGATGACATTGCTGGAGAGGAATTACATGATTTGTTGAATGGAATGGTCTAATGAGTATACAATATGGATTTAAAGTAAATGGAAGAAGGACGAAAGTAATGAGAAATAGCACAAATGAGAACAGCGGGAAACTTAACATCAGGTTTGGTGATCACAAAGTAGATAAAGTTAAGGAATTGACTACCTCGGCAGCAAAACAACCAACGACGGACGGGGCAAGGAGGACATCGAAAGCAGACTAGCCCCGGCAGAAAGAACGTTCCTGGCCAAGAGCAGTCTACTAGTATCAAACATAGGCCTTAATCTGAGGAAGAAATTTTTGAGAATGTACGTCTGGGGCACAGCATTGACTGTGGGAAAATCAGAACAGAAGAGAATCGAAGCATCTGACATGTGGTGCTACAGACGAATGTTGAAAATCAGGTGCACAGATGAGGTAAGGTATGAGGACGTTCTCTGCAGAACCGGACAGGAAGTGAATATATGGAAAGACTGACAAAAAGAAGGGACAGTGTGGTAGGACATGTCTTAAGGCATCAGGAAATAAGTTCCATGCTACTAGAGGGAGTTGTAAAGGGTAAAAACTGCAGAAGTATACAGGGACTGGAATATATCCAGCAAAAAAAAAAAAAAAAACGATGTAAGTTGTAAGTGATACTCTGATATGAAAAGATTGGCGTCTGATGACTAAACAATGCAGTATTCTGAATTTTGTGGAGTGATTTAAACAATCCTGTGAGAAAGAAAGCAAAAGAAAGCATTCTTACCGACGTTTTAAAAGAATTTGTAGGAGCACATCGACTAGGCGTACACTATAAGTGGAACACAATGACTGCCATGTAAACAAACTTCTTTCACATTTCCATCCACGTGTCACAAAAATTTCTCCGTTATCCGGTTTCGACGTCTTAGAAAGTTATCATCATCATCATAATCGGTGTGAAAGGAAGAAAAACTGCGAATAGCAGAACATCGAAAACCTCACACCAACCCCTTCTCCCGGGAGGTTACTTTATATCGTGTTCATGCACACATCAGCTGTATATAAGAGTTTGTTTGAGTTTTTAATTTAGGTTCTTAGAGTTCTACTATCCCTCCTTTTACTTCTTTTTAAACAGACAATCTGATGATAAAGAAGTTGATACCGCTGATGAAACAGTTTGTATGAGCTGAGGATAGAAACAAAATTATCAAGTGGTTCTCTGAAAGAAATTTTCGTTAAAAGCGTATTTACTTCACTACAACAAAGACAGTCACGCCAGAAATTAACGTAGCCATCAGTAGGAGTCACCAAATAGGGTAGAACAAGTAAACCCCCAATTCTTTAAAGAATCGTACTCACGTCTGTAAGAAGGCTTCATACTTTTGATTACTTGACAAATGAGTTGGTGTATTAAGTATTTCACGTTAAACATATAAGCGTGCAAAAGTTTAGAGAAGGTCTGGAATAATGTGTAGCGGCCGCCACAGAGTCGAAAGGACGGGCAGCAGAGCAGCAGCAGCACTTGTGTGATAAACTGTAAGTCAATTTAGTCTGTTTCTTGTTCACGTGCTTATGCAAAGAAGTGAACTGTATGTATGTGGTTAGAAAATTAATCGTAGTTTTTGTTTTTGCGTGAGTCTTGAGAATATCCTTGTGTAGGGCGGCTTGCTAGTGTAAATTTCCCGTGTAGACAAATTTATATCTGAAACTTCCTGGCAGATTAAAACTGTGTGCCCGACCGAGACTCGTACTCGGGACCTTTGCCTTTCGCGGGCAACTGCTCTGCCAGGAAGTTTCATATCAGCGCACACTCCGCTGCAGAGTGAAAATCTCATTCTGGAAACATCCCCCAGGCAGTGGCTAAGCCATGTCTCCGCTATATCCTTTCTTTCAGGAGTGCTAGTTCTGCAAGGTTCGCAGGAGAGCTTCTGTAAAGTTTGGAAGGTAGGAGACGAGATACTGGCAGAAGTAAAGCTGTGAGTACCGGGCGTGAGTCGTGCTTCGGTAGCTCAGTTTGGTAGAGCACTTGCCCGCGAAAGGCAAAGGCCCCGAGTTCGAGTCTCGGTCGGGCACACAGTTTTAATCTGCCAGGAAGTTTCATATCAGCGCACACTCCGCTGCAGAGTGAAAATCTCATTCTGGAAATTTATTTCTGTTTAATAGCTTGCTGTCTCAGAGTTCAGTGAGAAATCTGCACACCAACTTTTAGTGTTACTTTCTTCTCCGTCGGTATATTTTCAAACACGGTAGCTCCATTTGAGACCTTATATCTGTTTTATACACAGCACGATATGGCTAGGGACTGTGCTTGTTGTGAGCGGACACAAAGAGAGTTGGCTGCTGTCCGTAAACAGCTGGATGCTGCGTCAGCTACGATCGACAAGCTTATAGCTAATGCTCCAAGTTGCGGTGACGTAGAGGCGCCAGTGACGAGATCTGCGACACCTTAGGTGTCATTGGAATCCCCTGGTTGCCCGGACGTCACTGCGGCTTCCGATACCGGTCCGATCTGGCCGGTCCGTCCTCACTCCAGAGTAGGTGGCAGACAGTGTTGGGTTCGCGTGTCACTGGACGGAAGGTGAAAGAGCCAGATATCCTTTTAAGTAAACTAGAATATTATAGTGTAACAGGAAATGCTGCAAAATGGTTCAAATCTTATATTTCTGGCAGGAAACAAAGGGTGTTATTAGGAAAGAGACATGTATCAAGCTATCAGGCATCATCCAACTGGGAACTAATTACATGTGGGGTCCCACAAGGTTCCATTTTGGGGCCCTTACTTTTTCTTGTGTATATCAATGACCTTTCATCAGTAACATTACCAGATGCCAAGTTTGTTTTGTTTGCCGATGATACAAACATTGCAATAAATAGCAAATCAAGAGTAGTCTTAGAAAGATCAGCCAATAAAATATTTGTGGTCATTAATCACTGGTTCCTAGCCAATTCTTTGTCACTAAACTTTGAAAAAACACACCACATGCAGTTCAGAACTTGTAAGGGGTGTCCCAAGAGTATATGTCTAACATACGATGACAAGAAGATAGAAGAAGTGGACAGTGTTAAATTCTTGGGATTACAGCTTGATAATAAATTCAACTGGGAGGAGCACACCACAGAACTGCTGAAACGTCTTAACAAATCTCTGTTTGCAATGCGAATTTTGTCAGACATAGGGGATATAAAAATGAAAAAGCTGGCATACTAAGCTTACTTTCATTCCATAATGCCACATGGTATTATTTTTTGGGGTAATTCATCAAGCCAAGCTAAAGTTTTCCGGGCACAAAAACGTGCAGTAAGAGTTATATGTGGTGTGAACTCAAGAACATCCTGCAGAAGCCTGTTTAGGGAACTAGGGATACTAACTACTGCTTCCCAATATATTTATTCCTTAATGAAATTTGTCATTAAAAATATATCACTTTTTCAAATCAACAGCTCAATTCATGGAATCAATACTAGAAATAAGAATAATCTTCACAAGGATTTAAAGTCACTTAGTGTTGTACAAAAAGGTGTGCATTATTCAGGAACACACATTTTCAATAACTTGCCAGCAGCCATAAAAAGCTTAACAACCAATGAAATTCAGTTTAAGAGAAGCCTAAAGGATTTATTGGTGGCCAACTCCTTCTACTCAATTGATGAATTTCTTAGTAAAACCAACTGATTTGTATATAAGTACAACATAACTTCTGCACAATTCCAGTGCAGTAATGTGTTCATTGAAAATAAGTATTACAGTAGTTGTATTGCATGTTTATTACATTATAAATAAATAAAAAACTTTTTTGTTTTAAATTTAGTTCATTGGTATTTGTAAAATGACTCTTAGTGTTCATTAAAAAATGACGATCATTCGACTTGGGACCTGTGGAATGGTACAATAGCTTATTTGTTTTAGTTGTAAATATTTGTCATGTATTGTTGTTTTTCTGACATGTTCCACATCCTGGAGGACCTCCTCACTACGGATCAATTGGAATGAAAGCAAATCTAATCTAATCTAATCTAAAGGTCGTGCGGCTGGCTCAATACGTCTTAGTAACAGGTACGAGGTGCTTCCCAGTGTTGACTGGTTTGGAGCAGAGTGGAAGGTCTAAACCAGAGGCTGAGACGGCTCTGCGACGGTATCGGATGCGAATTTCTCGACCTTCGCTATCGCGTGCAGAACTGTAGGGTTCCCCTAAGTAGGTCACGGGTGCACTGCACGCAGGAAGCGGCTACCAGGGTAGCGGAGTAGGTGTGGCGCGCACATGGGGCTTTTTTAGGTTAGAGAACCCCTCCCTTGGAAGCAAATACGATTTTCCAGTTAAATGAGCCACAGCAACCTCAGAGAATCTTGGCCCTCGCAGATCAGGGATAGAAAAGATTAATATGATTTTAGTAAACTGCAGGAGCATCCAAGGAAAGGTCCCAGAATTAGTATCGACTGGATTGTTTATCGTAAGGCTAGGTTAGTCAAAAATGGTGTTTATTGCCAGAGACAGGGAATCACGTGGCACCGGTCTGAATGTCTTGTGTGAAAGTTACCTTGAGCAGATAGTTAGAGAACCAACTAGTGAGGGTAACGTCTTAGGCCTCCTGGCAACAAACAGACCTCAACTTACCGAATCAGTTAACGTAGAGGAAGGTATCAGTAATCATAAGGCTGTGACAGCGTCTATCACAACGGGTCCACCAAGGAATTTTAAGAAAGGTGGGAAGATATACTTGCTCAGTAAGGGTGACAGGATACGAATTTCAGAATATGTCAGCAGTCAGCATCAAAGATTCGGTGATGAGGACGAAGATGTCGAGAACAAATGGAAAAAATTCATAGGTATCGTTCAATATGCCCTAGACAAGAATGTTCAGAGTAAGGTTTTAAGGGATGGGAAAGATCCACCATGGTTTAATAGCGGTGTTAGAAAAGCGCTACGTAAACAAAGAGCATTTCATCTCAGATTCAAGAGAAGTAAAAACGTAGCTGACAAACGAAAGCTGAACGTAGCGAAAATGAGCGTAAGGACAGCAATGAGAGAAGCGTTCAATGATTTCGAAAGTAAGCCGCTGACAACCGACCTGAGTAAAACCCCTAAGAGGTTTTTGGTCATGTAAAATCAGTAAGTGGGTCAAAATCATCTACTCCTTCTCTCAGCGACCACGCCGGCATCGAAACGAAAGATAACAGAGAGAAGGCGGAAATACTGAATTCGGTCTTCCGAAGTCGTTCCACCGCGGAAGATCGTAACACTGTCCCTCCTTTCAATCGTCGTGCGAAATACTGAAATACTGAATTCGGTCTTCCGAAGTCGTTCCACCGCGGAAGATCGTAACACTGTCCCTCCTTTCAATCGTCGTGCGAACGTCGAAATGGTAGATATTAAGATAACCGATCGCGGAACTGAAAAACAGCTAGAGTCGCTTAGTAGTGAAAAGGCTTCAGCACCAGATGTGATACCTATAAGATTCTATAAAGATTATGTGAAAGAACTTGCTCCTTTTCCTAGCAGTAATTTATCGTAGATCGCTTGAGTAACGAAAGGTGCCTAACGACTGGAAAAAGGCGCAGGTCGTTCCCGTTTTTAAGAAGGACGTAAGACAGATCCACACAATTATAGACCTATATCGTTGATGTCAATCTGTTGTAGAATTATGGAACATGTTTTATGCTAATGAATTATGACGTTTTCGGAAAATGAACATCTCCTCTATAAAAATCAACACGGATTCCGCAGACAGAGAACCTGCGAAACTTAGCTCGCTCTGTTCGTCCATCAGATCCACAGCGCAGTGGACAATGGCGCTCAGGCTGATGCCGCGTTCCTTGATTTCAGTAAGGCATTTGACACCGTGCCGCATTGCCGTTTAATGAAAAAAAAAACGAGCTTACAGAGTATCGGAGTAGACCTGCGATTGGATTCAAGACTTTCTTGCAGATAGAAAACACGCCGGTCTTAACGGAACTAAATCGGCAGAGGTAAACGTAATATCCGGAGTACCACAGTGAAGCGTGATAGGACCGTTACTGTTCACGATATATACAGGGTGTTTCAAAAATGACCGGTATATTTGAAACGGCAATAAAAACTAAACGAGCAGCGATAGAAATACATCGTTTGTTGCAATATGCTTGGGACAACAGTACATTTTCAGGCGGACAAACTTTCGAAATTACAGTAGTTACAATTTTCAACAACAGATGGCGCTGCAAGTGATGTGAAAGATATAGAAGACAACGCAGTCTGTCTGTGCGCGCCATTCTGTACGTCGTCTTTCTGCTGTAAGCGTGTGCTGTTCACAACGTGCAAGTGTGCTGTAGACAACATGGTTTATTCCTTAGAACAGAGGATTTTTCTGGTGTTGGAATTCCACCGCCTAGAACACAGTGTTGTTGCAACAAGACGAAGTTTTCAACGGAGGTTTAATGTAACCAAAGGACCGAAAAGCGAAACAATAAAGGATCTGTTTGAAAAACTTCAACGGACTGGGAACGTGACGGATGAACGTGCTGGAAAGGTAGGGCGACCGCGTAAGGCAACCACAGAGGGCAACACGCAGCTAGTGCAGCAGGTGATCCGACAGCGGCCTCGGGTTTCCGTTCGCCGTGTTGCAGCTGCGGTCCAAATGACGCCAACGTCCACGTATCGTCTCATGCGCCAGAGTTTACACCTCTATCCATACAAAATTCAAACGCGGCAACCCCTCAGCGCCGCTACCATTGCTGCACGAGAGACATTCGCTAGCGATATAGTGCACAGGATTGACGACGGCGATATGCATGTGGGCAGCATTTGGTTTACTGACGAAGCTTATTTTTACCGGGACGGCTTCGTCAATAAACAGAACTGGCACATATGGGGAACCGAAAAGCCCCATGTTGCAGTCCCATCGTCCCTGCATCCTCAAAAAGTACTGGTCTGGGCCGCCATTTCTTCCAAAGGAATCATTGGCCCATTTTTCAGGTCCGAAACGATTACTGCATCACGCTATCTGGACATTCTTCGTGAATTTGTGGCGGTACAAACTGCCTTAGACGACACTGCGAACACCTTGTGGTTTATGCAAGATGGTGCCCGGCCACATCGCACGGCCGACGTCTTTAATTTCCTGAATGAATATTTCGATGATCGTGTGATTGCTTTGGGCTATCCGAAACATACAGGAGGCGGCGTGGATTGGCCTCCCTATTCGCCAGACATGAACCCCTGTCACTTCTTTCTGTGGAGGCACTTGAAAGACCAGGTGTACCGCCAGAATCCAGAAACAATTGAACAGCTGAAGCCGTACATCTCATCTGCATGTGAAGCCATTCCGCCAGACACGTTGTCAAAGGTTTCGGGTAATTTCATTCAGAGACTACGCCATATTATTGCTACGCATGGTGGATATGTGGAAAATATCGTACTATAGAGTTTCCCAGACCGCAGCGCCATCTGTTGTTGAAAATTGTAACTACTGTAATTTCGAAAGTGTGTCTGCCTGAAAATGTACTGTTGTCCCAAGCATATTGCAACAAACGGTGTATTTCTATCGCTGCTCGTTTAGTTTTTATTGCCGTTTCAAATATACCGGTCATTTTTGAAACACCCTGTATAAATGATCTAATAGCGTCAGATGCTCTTTAAGGCTATTCGCAGATGATGCAGTTGTCTATACCAGAGTAGCAACGACAGAAGATAGTAAGAATTTGCAGAACGACCCGCAGAAAATTGATGAATGGTGCAGACTCTGCTAGTTGACCCTGAAGGTAAATAAATGTAATATAGTGCGCATACATAGGGACAGAAATCAATTCGGTACAGATACACTATTGATGACAAACAGAGGGAGAAAGCGTCTGCCATAAAACATATAGGTGTAACTATCCAGAGCGACCTTAAGTAGAATGACCATATAAAACAATAGTGCGAAAAGCAGACACAAGACTCAGATTAATCGGAAGAATCTTAAGGAAATGTAACTCGTCCACGAAAGAAGAGGCTAAGGCGCTTGTTCGCACTGTTCTGGAGTACTGTTCACGTATCTCGGATCACTATCAGGTAGGACTGATAGAGGAGACAGAGAAGATCCAACGAAGAGCGGCGCATTTCGACACGGGATCGTTTAGCTGGCGAGAGAGCGTTACGGAGATGCTAAACAAACTCCACTGGCAGAGTTAGAGGACAGACGTGCATCGCGGAGAGACTTACTATTGAACTTTCGGGAGAGCACTTTTCCGAAGGAATCAGACAACACGTTACTTCCCCCCATATACATTTCGCGTATTGACCGCGACGAGAAAATTCGAGAAATTTGAGCCGATACAGAGGCTTACCGGCAATCATTCTTCCCACGCACTATTCGCTAGTGGAACAGGGTTGGAGGATCAGATAGTGGAAGCGAAAGTACCCTCCGCCACACACCATTAGGTGGCTTGTGGAGTATGATGTAGGTGTAGATGAAATTTTTAAAGTGTTTCTAAAGTCCCTATGTGCTCTCATTGTCAAACACTGGATGCATATATTCTGCGTAATTTGCTCTACATTTTTCACACTTCACAATATTTATGACGTCATACCTCGTGAACCATGTGTCGTAGAATAAAATAATTCTGCAGGTGCAATCAGTGCTACGTATGGACACTGTCTGCCCAGTGTGTTGCAGAACAGTTAGCAGTAAAGAAGAAACAAATTACAGCGTCATGCCTGATTCGGCAGTATTACTGCACAAATAGCGCAAATGTAGTATACTTTCCTTTCCTCATTTTGTCGGAGGTGTGAAGGGGGAAATGTTTCGCAAAGGTTTGAAATTATGCATAAAGTTTGCTGCAAGTCATTAAGAGTTGTCATTCTCAAATACTGACTAAATACACTCCTGGAAATGGAAAAAAGAACACATTGACACCGGTGTGTCAGACCCACCATACTTGCTCCGGACACTGCGAGAGGGCTGTACAAGCAATGATCACACGCACGGCACAGCGGACACACCAGCAACCGCGGTGTTGGCCGTCGAATGGCGCTAGCTGCGCAGCATTTGTGCACCGCCGCCGTCAGTGTCAGCCAGTTTGCCGTGGCATACGGAGCTCCATCGCAGTCTTTAACACTGGTAGCATGCCGCGACAGCGTGGACGTGAACCGTATGTGCAGTTGACGGACTTTGAGCGAGGGCGTATAGTGGGCATGCGGGAGGCCGGGTGGACGTACCGCCGAATTGCTCAACACGTGGGGCGTGAGGTCTCCACAGTACATCGATGTTGTCGCCAGTGGTCGGCGGAAGGTGCACGTGCCCGTCGACCTGGGACCGGACCGCAGCGACGCACGGATGCAAGCCAAGACCGTAGGATCCTCCGCAGTGCCGTAGGGGACCGCACCGCCACTTCCCAGCAAATTAGGGACACTGTTGCTCCTGGGGTATCGGCGAGGACCATTCGCAACCGTCTCCATGAAGCTGGGCTACGGTCCCGCACACCGTTAGGCCGTCTTCCGCTCACGCCCCAACATCGTGCAGCCCGCCTCCAGTGGTGTCGCGACAGGCGTGAATGGAGGGACGAATGGAGACGTGTCGTCTTCAGCGATGAGAGTCGCTTCTGCCTTGGTGCCAATGATGGTCGTATGCGTGTTTGGCGCCGTGCAGGTGAGCGCCACAATCAGGACTGCATACGACCGAGGCACACAGGGCCAACACCCGGCATCATGGTGTGGGGAGCGATCTCCTACACTGGCCGTACACCACTGGTGATCGTCGAGGGGACACTGAATAGTGCACGGTACATCCAAACCGTCATCGAACCCATCGTTCTACCATTCCTAGACCGGCAAGGGAACTTGCTGTTCCAACAGGACAATGCACGTCCGCATGTATCCCGTGCCACCCAACGTGCCCTAGAAGGTGTAAGTCAACTACCCTGGCCAGCAAGATCTCCGGATCTGTCCCCCATTGAGCATGTTTGGGATTGGATGAAGCGTCGACTCACGCGGTCTGCACGTCCAGCACGAACGCTGGTCCAACTGAGGCGCCAGGTGGAAATGGCATGGCAAGCCGTTCCACAGGACTACATCGAGCATCTCTACGATCGTCTCCATGGGAGAATAGCAGCCTGCATTGCTGCGAAAGGTGGATATACACTGTACTAGTGCCGACATTGTGCATGCTCTGTTGCCTGTGTCTATGTGCCTGTGGTTCTGTCAGTGTGATCATGTGATGTATCTAACCCCAGGAATGTGTCAATAAAGTTTCCCCTTCCTGGGACAATGAATTCACGGTGTTCTTATTTCAATTTCCAGGAGTTTAATTCCGGTAATTGCGCTGTGAACTTCACTGCCTCAATACATATACACAGTTTGTAACAGTAATACTTGATTTACTGTGTTGGTAACTGAAGAAAACAAGCTAAAATCGTTAAAAAGGCATTTTTTTGGATGATCTGTTTCAACAGAGCTACGCTGTTATGATCGCATCTTATGTGTTTGAACTTCTACAACGCATGATTCATATGTATTACAAATCGCTTCACATTGCATATGCACTTCCCACTAATACGAAGATAACCACACATCGGCATGTAAGATGTCAAAGTATTACGTACAAACATGAAAAAAGCTACATTGCGCTGATTGTAAATGGCCATCGGGACTGTGTTCGAAGCCTAACACGTTACTGAAGACAGTTCTACTGCAGTCAATGAGATTCCAGAGCGAAGACGTGCCCGGGGATGCTCCGGACAGTGGTGGGATACCAACCTCACCGTCTCCCGCCATTCCGCCAGACAGCCAAGAACGATGGTCTGAGGTGCCATTTCATTTTCTGGCAGGACTCCTTTGGTTGTCATCCGCGGCGCCCTTACAGAACACGTTATGCTACACTCCGTTTTGTTGACCTTCATGGAAATCCTTTCTAGGCTTACACCTCAGCAAGATAAAGCAGGCCCGCTCCCGTCGGGAGTTTCTACTGCTTGTCTTCGTGCTCGCAAAACCCTACCTAGGCCAGCAAGGACGCCAGATCTCTCCCGAATTGAGAACGTCTGGGTCATTATGAGCAGGGCTATCCAACCAACAAGGCGTTTTGACCATCTAACACGCCAGTTGGGGAGAATTTGGCACAGTATCCCTCAGGCGGACGTTCTACGACACTATCAATCAATGACAAGCCGAATAACTACTTGCATAAGGGCCAGAAGTGGAACAACGCTTTACTGACTTGCTCAGTTTGTGAAGCTGCCTCTGCCGAATAAATCATCGAATTATTCTGAAACTGCTGCCATTTGCTTATGTGTACATGTACAGGGTGTTTCAAAAATGACCGGTATATTTGAAACGGCAATAAAAACTAAACGAGCAGCGATAGAAATACACCGTTTGTTGCAATATGCTTGGGACAACAGTACATTTTCAGGCAGACAAACTTTCGAAATTACAGTAGTTACAATTTTCAACAACAGATGGCGCTGCGGTCTGGGAAACTCTATAGTACGATATTTTCCACATATCCACCATGCGTAGCAATAATATGGCGTAGTCTCTGAATGAAATTACCCGAAACCTTTGACAAAGTGTCTGGCGGAATGGCTTCACATGCAGATGAGATGTACTGCTTCAGCTGTTCAATTGTTTCTGGATTCTGGCGGTACACCTGGTCTTTCAAGTGTCCCCACAGAAAGAAGTCACAGGGGTTCATGTCTGGCGAATAGGGAGGCCAATCCACGCCGCCTCCTGTATGTTTCGGATAGCCCAAAGCAATCACACGATCATCGAAATATTCATTCAGGAAATTAAAGACGTCGGCCATGCGATGTGGCCGGGCACCATCTTGCATAAACCACGAGGTGTTCGCAGTGTCGTCTAAGGCAGTTTGTACCGCCACAAATTCACGAAGAATGTCCAGATAGCGTGATGCAGTAATCGTTTCGGATCTGAAAAACGGGCCAATGATTCCTTTGGAAGAAATGGCGTCCCAGACCAGTACTTTTTGAGGATGCAGGGACGATGGGACTGCAAATGGGGCTTTTCGGTTCCCCATATGCGCCAGTTCTGTTTATTGACGAAGCCGTCCAGGTAAAAATAAGCTTCGTCAGTAAACCAAATGCTGCTCACATGCATATCGCCGTCATCAATCCTGTGTACTATATCGTTAGCGAATGTCTCTCGTGCAGCAATGGTAGCGGCGCTGAGGGGTTGCCGCATTTGAATTTTGTATGGATAGAGGTGTAAACTCTGGCGCATGAGACGATACGTGGACGTTGGCGTCATTTGGACCACAGCTGCAACACGGCGAACGGAAACCCGAGGCCACTGTCGGATCACCTGCTGCACTAGCTGCGCGTTGCCCTCCGTGGTTGCCGTACGTGGTCGCTCTACCTTTCCAGCACGTTCATCCGTCACGTTCCCAGTCCGTTGAAATTTTTCAAACAGACCCTTTATTGTATCGCTTTTCGGTCCTTTGGTTACATTAAACCTCCGTTGAAAACTTCGTCTTGTTGCAACAACACTGTGTTCTAGGCGGTGGAATTCCAACACCAGAAAAATCCTCTGTTCTAAGGAATAAACCATGTTGTCTACAGCACACTTGCACGTTGTGAACAGCACACGCTTACAGCAGAAAGACTACGTACAGAATGGCGCACCCACAGACTGCGTTGTCTTCTATATCTTTCACATCACTTGCAGCGCCATCTGTTGTTGAAAATTGTAACTACTGTAATTTCGAAAGTTTGTCCGCGTGAAAATGTACTGTTGTCCCAAGCATATTGCAACAAACGGTGTATTTCTATCGCTGCTAGTTTAGTTTTTATTGCCGTTTCAAATATACCGGTCATTTTTGAAACACCCTGTATATCACAGCTACCGATTTCGGTCCCGTTCGGATAATTCCTTCCTGGTGTGTCGCCTTTTTTCCTTAGAGTGTAATTTATTTGTTTGCAGGCACTTGCCTTCAGTCATGCTACTCAATGAAACCCCTTCGGTGTAGTACCGTGGCACGCCGCTAGAGGACTCATATCGAAATGGTTCTTTTCTTTGAGAAAGTGCCCTTATTCGTTTTCTATATTTGAATGGTAATACGCTGAAACAGACCATGCTGAACTGGAGGAAGTTGCCTAAAATTTATACCGTGATACGACACAGTGGTTAGTTTGCTTAGACGCTATGGTGTGACAGGTATGAATGACACAGAACAAAGTGGCTGAGTAACTCTCTACGATAAACTGGGAATCACAAGACGACGTCCTGGTGGTCGAAGATCGCCTTATCACAATCAAGGTGATAGTGGCAAAAGTGAAAATGCGTCATGGATGTGTTTTCAAAATCTTCTACATCTTCATCTAGACCTACATGGATACTCTCCAAATAACAGTTAAGAGCCTGGCACATGGTTCATCGAACCACCTTCACAATCATTCTCTATTATTCCAGACTCGAAAAACGTGTGGAAAAAAACGACATCTGTATCTTTCCGTGCGAGCTCCGATTTCCGTTATTTTATTATGATGATCGTTCCTCCCTATGTAGGTCGGCGTCAACTAAATATTTTCGCATTCGGAGGAGAAAGTTGGCGATTGCAATTTCGTGAGAAGATTCCGCCGCAACGATAAACGCCTTTCTTTTAATGGTGTCCATCCTAAATCCTGTATCATGTCCGTGACACTCTCTCACCGATATCGCGATAATTCAAAGCGTGCTGCTCTTCGTTGAACTTTCTCGATGTATTCCGTTAATCCTGTCTGGTAAGGGTCCCAGAACGCGCGCCCGCATCTCGTGGTCGTGCGGTAGCGTTCTCGCTTCCCCCGCACGGGTTCCCGGGTTCGATTCCCGGCGGGGTCAGGGATTTTCTCTGCCTCGTGATGGCTGGGTGTTGTGTGCTGTCCTTAGGTTAGTTAGGTTTAAGTAGTTCTAAGTTCTAGGGGACTGATGACCATAGATGTTAAGTCCCATAGTGCTCAGAGCCATTTGAACCATTTTTGAACCAGAACGCGCAGCAGTACTCCAAAAGAGGACGGACAAGCTTAGTGTAGCCAGTCTCTTTAGTAGATCTGCTGCATCTTTTAAGTATTCTGCGAATGAAACACATTCTTTGGTTTGCCTTCCCCACAACATTTTCTATGTGTTTTTTCCGATTTAAATTATTCGTAACTGTAATTCCTAGGTATTTAGTTGAATTTGCGGCCTTTGGACTAGACTGATTTATCGTGTAACCATTTAACGGATGAGGACTCATGTGGATGACTTAACAATTTTCATTAGGTGGCGTCAATTGCCAAATTTAGCACCATTCAGATATCTTTTCTAAATCGTTTTGCATTTTGTTTGATCTTCTGATGAGTTTACTAGACTATAAACGACAGCGTCATCTGCAAACAACGTAAGACGGCTGCTCAGATTGTCTCCTAAATCGTTTATATAGATAAGAAACAGCAGAGGGCCTATAACACTACCTTGGGGAACTCCAGAAATCACTTCCGTTTTACTCGATGACTTTCCGTAAATTACTACGAATTATCATCTGTCTGACGGGAAATCACGAGTCCAGTCACATAACTGAGACGATATTCCATAAGCATGCTATTTCGCTACAAGCTGCTTGTGTGGTAAAGTGTCGAAAGCCTTTTGCAAATCTAGAAATACGGAATCAATTTGAACTCCCTTGTCAATAGCAACACTTCGTGTGTCTAAACAGCTAGTTGTGTTACACAGGAACGATGTTTTCTAAACCCATGTTGACTGTGTGTCAATAGACCATTCTCTTCGAAGTAATTCATAATGTTCGAACACAATATATGTTCCAAAATCCTACTGCATGTGGACGTTAACGATATGTGCCTGTAATTTAGTGGATTACTCCTACTACATTTCTTGAATATTGGTGTGACCTGTGCAACTTTCCAGTCTTTGGGTACGGATCTTTCGCCGAGCGAGCGGTTGTATATGAGTACGGAGCATCATCATACTCTGAAAGGAACCTAATCAGTACCCAGTCTGGACCAGAAGACTTGCTTTTATTAAGTGATTTAAGTTGGTTCACTACTTCTAGGATATCTACTTCTAACTTACTCACGTTGTGAGCTGGTCTTGAGTCGAATCCTGGAGTTTCGAAAGGCTATGTATAGTAACACTGCTTCGCAACTCTGTCGTCGATAGTATTTCGATTGTTATAACTTAGGGAAAGCATTGACTTTGTTTTGCCGCTAGCATACTTCACGTACGACCCGAATCTTTTTACATTATATACCATGTTTCGATATAAAGAGTCGTTTGTGGAAAGTATTATAAGCATCTCGCATTGACGTCCGCGCTAAATTTCGAGCCTCTATAAAAGATGGTCAGTCTCGGAGATTTTACGTTCGTTCTTGCTCGACATTCCGAATACGTCGGAAGTCGCAGCACATTGTTCAGGAATCACGCGAAACCGACGCAGCAGCGGAAATGTAGCCTCGCTGGGAGAAAGTACGGAACCAAACAACAGGAACATGTGGATTCACAACCACCGACGAAAGAGAAGACCCAAATCATCGGGCAAAGTGATCCTGAGTGTTTTCTAGGCCCATCAAGGTTTGGTGCAAACAGACTATACTTGTGAAGGGCAAATTGTCACAGAAGCATACTACAGATACATCCTGTCGAGATTAGGGAGGCCGTCAAAACGAAACGCTCTTCTTAGTTCTTGTACGAAGAAAACACTGCAGTTCCAGACTACTGAAGCAATGATTTTGGAGGTGTAGCGTTTTCTGAACAGTAGAAACGCAAGGTCTCCGGCATTTTATCCATCTTTGGGAAAAATGTGTAGCATTATAGGGTGACAACTAGATCACCACGTTTCGTGTTCGTAGATAGATTTTTTTCGAGGAGATAATTAAGACTTTTGAGAATAAAAAATAGTCATCAACTACACAATTAGGAAATTTATTTCGCTTTCAACACACACAATGAGGTATATCATGAAACCTCAGGACTTGGCCATACATGTATGCCAAGCGTAAGAGGTGTATTACAAAAATTTGTCTAACCCTTTCAGACCCTCTGGCTAAAGTTGTGTAAATTAGGTTTTACTGTGTCTTACTTGCAACAGAATATTTCACAATTAGTTATTTTAGTCATAAAATTAAGCCAAGTGTACAAAGCATATTTTGAAAAAAATCTAAAATCAATAAAAAATCACTTAAGAACATTACCACGCACTAAATAATCTTTCCTCCTCCAGAAGAAAATTCAGGTCTGAAGGGGCTAACACTGATGTAGCAAATCCAATATCTTCTTCACTCAACTATAATGCCATGATATGTCCAAAAATGCACACATTCTATATCATAATTATAAACACAGATAGATAATTTACATTTATGTACATACTCATGTTGTTGTTCTAGCAGGAAGGAAAATATAGAAAAGCATATAAAAACTATAACTGAGGCATATAAAGGAAGTTATATGTGATACATACGAAAAACATGGCACATGGTTCCACATTAACTATTGATGACATTAATATCAAAAAGAAATGGGTTTGTTTTCACCATTTTATAAGAGCTGCCACAACAGTCAAAACAGTTTATATTTTTCATGGCGACAGGATCGTTTAACAAATCTGTGAAATTTAAGTAAATATGTTTACTTCCGGAAAATCAAAATGCAGCACCCTCAAGGAAAAAGCGATTTTATTGACAAGTGAAGTTGTAACGTTGTTGCTTTAATTTGCTATGTAAGCGGTACTGCTCGACAATAAAAGCGGGTTAAAGCTGTGAGCTGTCTGGGGAAGTTAATCTTGCATTACTAAGCAACTGTTTCACCAGGTATCCTGTCTAGCTTACCAAATTCCCAACCAGACGAACATTAATTATAATCTTTTAATAGTCATACGACAACCGGTGATATATATATACATAAAAGAGAGAATTTAAATAAAAAGAAATAAATCAGTTTATATTTGGAAATTTATTTTAAGATTGATCATTGAAATTTCAGCATATTAAAATTGATTCCTAACTAAACTGGTGCCTTATTTAGGATTGTGAAAATGTGAGATTGCAATCTTACGGAACACATCAATTATGGAGCCAAGATTGGGAGACTGCATACAACACTGCATTCATAAAACAACACACAAAGAACGTTGAAACGTATGCAAGAGAAAGTTAACCACTACCAACAGATTCAAATTTTCACCCAAAGAAATTACGTTCGTAGCACAATCCTGTCCGTCATGTAATTACCACACACTGGTATACTAAATTCATATTAACTCTTTTTGAAATCTTCGCGAAAAGAATAGCTGAGGACTACTTTGATGATTACACCACATGCTTCACGTGGTCAACTTGGTTTACACAAAGAGTGTAACTCCACAATAATTTTGATAATTAAAATAAATTAGATCGAAAAGCAATTTACAAAAGAAAAACCTCGAACTAGTTACTAACGTCTTACTGTTAACCTGACGGGTCAAACAGTTATACAAGCACGTGGTACTGGTCTCGCAAAGTACACCCCACGTGGGTTGAACATAAAGAAAAGTTGCTATATTGAAAAATATTGTCAAGACGAGACGTTATAATCACACAAGCATTCGCATTTAAGATTGATCTTAGTTAGAGTTACTGATCAACACGTGGTTCCACTTTACTCACAAAGTAGTGACAAAGCAACTACCGGAAAATAATCTGAACTTCACACGAGAATTACACTGCACTGCAATTTAAGATAACATTAGATATTTTAGAGCTAAACCTGAAATAAAGGTGATTAAATTTTCAGTTAGGCTGAACTTAAGAAATCCATTGTCCTACGGACTTAACGGACACGCGCTTAGCCAGAGATCTTACCACTTCAGACGCTCGCCCCGGACCGACTGACCTGCGCTCCTACCGAGCGTGCTTCCCAAATACAAATGGAAGTGGCCAGAGGGGCAGCTTCCTATACCAACATGACAAAGGACAGACAGGACCATACTAAGGATAGAAACCTCTTTGCTTTTAGAAACCGTAGCTACCCCTGTTCCGACGTTGGTCCTACTGTTCTCTAGCAGACAGGCTTGTCTGCTACCCTGAGGCATGCAACTAGAAATACATTTGCTCATTCATCCTCTCACACAGAAGGGAAGGGGGATGACAGTATCTTATCATACACAGTGTATAAAAAAAAGCGGATGTAGGTTCAGTATGAGACTGTGTGACATGAATTACATATAAACTGTGTTTTAAAGTGTGGTAGTGTCACAGATCGTTCTTGTTTATGTGTAAAAGTAACACGTTCCACTACTCAGTCTCCTCCCAGATAGACAGAAACGCCACAGTAAATTTAGAAGAGGAATTTATGCCGTAAATGACAACAGATTTAAGAAATTAACATGAAAGGAATCCAACAGAGACCTTTCAAAGTGACAGGTAGTTCATAGTTGTAGGAATTTATGGTAACAGATTCAGACCAAATGAAACACACATGTTACAGTAAGGGGTGGCCAAATAGTCACATCATTACACAGTGTACCGCCAACTGCTGACACCGCAAGTGTGTCTTCTCACGTGCAAACGATCACAAATGTGCCGAATCGCATCCTGCGATGGACTGTCCCAAGCATCTAGCAATTCTTATTGCAAATCGGCAAAGGCTTTAGCAGGCTCTGGAGAACGAGTAAGTTCCTGCATCACCATGTCCCATACACGTTCAATTGACGATAGACCTGTGTTCTTGATGGCCAGAACAGTTGTTGTAAGCATGCAGAGCACGATGCGCTGCACTAGCAGTATGTGGACGTGCATCGTACAGCTGAAAATAACGTCATCTTCCTTTAGAAGGAATGACAGTAACTCGGGGGAAAAGAGCCTATGCAGCGTAGCGGGTACTGGTTACTTTACACTGCAGGAACACAAAATATGACCGCGAGTTGTAACTGATGTCCTCCCACACCATGAACACTGGATGGGACCTGTCTGTGATGGGCGAATGCAGTATGGACAGGCATTAGGTTTACGCCACACATTAGGTCTACAACGCCGATACAATGTGCCCAGATGTGCAGCAATCCATCCAGCATTCCGCAGGCACACAGGGCAATCCCGTTTAAATGGCTGAAGTTGTTCAACGGCAGTAGATACTCATCGTTGGGGTATGGCTGAACTCTAGAATGAATGTTTCTAATACTTTGTAACGCCGGAAATGTATATCCTCCTATTTCCATCTATGGTACTATAATTTTTTTCCTTGCTTTGTTACCTCAAGATTTGACATTTCTGTCTCTTTATATATTGTAAGTGTTTTACTATTTGTATATATATATTTATGCGTTTATGTTTGTTTGTTTTGTGAATATTATTTGTATTTATATGCTGGGTCTGGCCTAGGGAAAACTATGCTATCGAACGGATACATCGATAGGTCGTGTGGAGAACCAAAGTGTTGAGGATCTTTGGTAGTGTTAACTCTGCGTGGAGTGCGGGCCGAGGGGGAGTCTGGCTGGAGTAGCGAGTGGAGCAGGTGTGTTGTGTGAAGCTACCGCGAGTTGCTGCGCTTTCGGGGTTTGGCAGCATGTAATTGCGCTCGACTTGCGATGATAGTTTCTGACATGGTGTCGCGGACGGGAAGCATTAGCTGGCGCACATCAAGAGCCCGTTTCGTCTGGTGACCGTGTCGAGAGGAAGGCGCGCCAACATCCAGCTTCTGCAACAGCGACAGCCTACAATGAGTGACTGTCGCCACCTCCTCGATCGACGGCTTCAAACCTTCAATCAACCAACAAGGAAGACTGGAAGCACGTAAAGTTTTAGAACTGTATGGCAGACCTCAGCTTTTCAAACTTTTAAAATTGTTGCATCACAAAATTACAGCTACTTAGCATGAACCTTTGTTGCTCATTGTCCCAATAGCATTGCCAAGCAGGGTCCCTTCCTTTTCCGGAATGAACCCGAGTGTCGTTGAAATTCAGACGCCAGCATTAAAATACAATCATTCCATTTCACTACTTTAATTTCAAAGTTCAGTTAAAGTATTCATAGCTGGCTACGATACTTAGATTACACAAGCACAAATTAAGAGTGCTAGTTTTGTTACCATATTTTAGCTTACCTGTGACTGCAGCTTAGCTTGGTACGCACTAAATTTTACTATTGTTAATTGTTCAGAATCATTTAATTCACGTTCAAAGTTAAATCTCTTATTTCTAAATTGCGTAGATTCAAGTAGCTTTTGATATGATTGTTGAGGTAGTCCAAGACTGACCGTATTTTACTGAATTTCGATGTGCTTCAGAAAGAAAGCTCACTATTAACTTCAGTCACTAAATTAACTTTCGATTTTCCGGTTTTATTAATTCTTTTGCTAAATTAAGTCAGAGTGTAGCGAAATTTATTACTTCTTACAAACTTTCAGTTTTCACACTACACGTGTCAACCTTCAGTTGCCACACTTCTAGTATGAGTAATAACCCTTCTTTTTCAGTTACTATAGTAATTGTCCTTAGGACTGGCGACCGTAATTTTCCCCAAATCTCAAATATCTAATTACCGCTAGTTGATTGTTAACGTAACGGCCGGACATTTACTTTCTTTATTATCTTTACCCCTTTTCAAAATTAATTTCCACCAGTTTCATTAGCATTTTTCCATTCATTTAGATGTAACCCTTTCCTCCCTCTTTACCGACAAATTAACCTCGGTGACAATTGCTTTTCTCAAATTTCCATTAGGTACACGCGGTTTAATTTTTCACTGTCATTAAGGTCGATAAGTGAGGGGGAGGTTACAACTTCTCAACTATATATACTCAGCACAGTTTCTGTCTGCAGACTCAAAATAGAGGGCGTACGGACAGACATCACGAGCTCCTCCTGATTGCCGATGACCCAGCCAAATGAATCACTAACACTACAACCCCTCAGTACGCACTAACTGTAACCTGGCGCCACTGAACGTAGTCCTTGATCGTGTTGCATGTTTTTTCCGGTGCTGCATTTTGAACACTTCAAAGCACTTGTCAACTATGTGAAAAATTTCCATAGTAAGCAAAGATGGAGGGGGAAGAGAGTGTTCCTCGGGTTTGAGATTTTCTGCGAATGTTGACTTATATGAATTTTTACCGTCTTTATTCAGCGACTGACGAATGAATTTTAGGCCTATTGTGAAAAATGAGGGCGCTCAGTAAGTAAGGCTACATTCTTTTTTTGGTCAGTTTCGGTAGAAAAAAATGCGGAATTTGTTGTGGGACACCGTGTAATACTTCCGCCTTAGCCTCTATAGTTTCTCGAAATTCCGTTAGGTGGCGCCTTCAAAATGGTGTCTGTAATGGAGATGCGTTGCAAGCAGGTAGTTGTCACTGAGTTCCTTTTGACGGAAACTCGGAGCACAAATATTCTTAGGCGCTTGCAGAATGTCTACGGAGACCTGGCAGTGAACAAAAGCGTGGTAAGTCGTTTTGTCCGATCTCCCGCGTGCAAGCCAGCCGCACGCACACAGCTCTGCAACGTTGGGACGTGCGGATACCCTTATTTGAAGTGATGGACGGGACACAGTCAAATGGTTCAAATGGCTCTGAGCACTATGGGACATAACATCTGAGGTCATCAGTCCCCTAGACTTAGAACTACTTAAACCTAACCAACCTAAGGACATCACGCACATCCATGCCCGAGGCAGGATTCGAACCTGCAACCGTAGCGGTCGCTCGGTTCCAGACTCAAGCGCCTAGAACCGCTCGGCCACAAGGGCGGGCGACTTACGTCTGTTTGGCACTCCACGGGGAACAGTACGTAGGTGATGGGGAGGTCGCTGATGCAGCGAGACACTGGCTCCGACATCGATCGGTACAGTGGTATCATGCGGGCATACAGGCCTTCCCAGTAACGTGGAGTAAAGCCGTCGTACTGAATGGTGGTCATGTTGAAAAACAGGGTTTTGTAGCCAAAAGAATGGGAAATAATATGGTGTGCTGGAATCCTGAACAAAACCAACCTCCTTTCAGAAAAACAAAAATTGTTGCATTAGTTATTGAACGGCACTCGTGTGAATCACAGTTGGTGACGAAAAACAGCTAGGAATGAAATCGTAATTAAAACCTTATGAGTACTCTTGGTACGTGAAACACACTAGAACGCTGAGACCCGCTGACCTATTGGTCAAGTACCAGCCGCTGTCGGCTAGCTGAGCACGTCCCACTGCGGACCCTTTCACCACGTTGCGGCTGTGGGAACGGAAGCTCCCAGTCTTTGTTGACCTCGATCGGAGGATCCTCTGCGGAAATCGACAGGAGAGCTTGGAACGGCTCTGGGGCTCTGCGGCGGGCGTCGGGCGACGTGGCTGGAGGTGTCGGAGAGCTGTTTGGAAGCGGTCCAGCTCTATTCCCGGCGTGGCGCCCCGAGTTTATGTTTTGCCCGCTTTTACTGAACTGTCCGACGCGACGCACCAACAGCAGCTACCTTCCTCTTCGTTTCCTAACATCAGCCGCATAGAATCGTAAATAATCTCCAGTAGTCTGCCGTATGTCTAGAGGACTGCAGCAGCCAAATCAGACATCTTCTCATTCTAATAAGTATTGGTGTTTTTCCCATTTCCATTCGCTGTCCCAGAAGAAATGGCCAATATACAGTGATATGACAGATACGCTCATTTGAAGCGACAAACTTCGTACGGACTTATGTCCTATTCCGAATGGTCTGCAAGGTAGAACTCATCTAACGTATGGAATGATTGTAATTACACTTTCTCTAATTGAGCCAGTGTAGACGGAAAACTATGGACTGTGTGGATACCCAGCTGTATAGGAATGATATTCAGACTGTATGCCGCAGGATCTGTGTTGTTAGTACTGTTAGTTGTCACGATTTGCCATTAGGCAACGGTGCTATATACCGACTTGACAGAATATCCTTGGAAGTTCTGGTCTTACGTTAAATCAGTAAGTGGCTCGAAACAGCATATCCAGACACTCTGGGATAATAATGGCATTGAAACAGAAGGTGACACGCGTAAAGCTGAAATACTAAAAACCTTTTTCCAAAGCTGTTTCACAGAGGAAGACCGGACTGCAGTTCCTTCTCTAAATCCTCGCACAAACTAAAAAATGGCTGACATCAAAATAAGTGTCCAAGGAATACAAAAGCAACTGGAATCACTCAACAGAGGAAAGTCCACTGGACCTGATGGGATACCAATTCGATTCTACACAGAGTACGCGAAAGAACTTGCCCCCCTTCTAACAGCCGTGAACCGCAAGTGTCTAGAGGAACGGAAGGTTCCAAATGATTGGAAAAGAGCACAGGTAGTCCCAGTCTTCAAGAAGGGTCGTCGAGCAGATGTGCAAAACTATAGGCCTATATCTCTGACGTCGATCTGTTGTAGAATTTTAGAAAACGTTTTTTGCTCGTGTATCATGTCATTTCTGGAAACCCAGAATCTACTCTGTAGGAATCAACATGGATTCTGGAAACAACGATCGTGTGACACCCAGCTCGCTTTATTTGTTCATGAGACCCAGAAAATATTAGATACAGGCTCCCAGGTAGATGCCATTTTCCTTGACTTCCGGAAGGCGTTCGATACAGTTCCGCACTGTCGCCTAATAAACAAAGTAAGAGCCTACGGAATATCAGACTAGCTGTGTGGCTGGATTGAAGAGTTTTTAGCAAAAAGAACACAGCATGTTGTTCTCAATGGAGAGACGTCTACAGACATTAAAGTAACCCCTGGCGTGCCACAGGGGAGTGTTATGGGACCATTGCTTTTCACAATATGTATAAATGACCTAGTAGATAGCGTCGGAAGTTCCATGCGGCTTTTCGCGGATGATGCTGTAGTATACAGAGAAGTTGCAGCATTAGAAAATTGCAGCGAAATGCAGGAAGAGCTGCAGCGGATAGGCTCTTGGTGGAGGGAGTGGCAACTGACCCTTAACATAGACAAATGTAATGTATTGCGAATACATAGAAAGAAAGGTCCTTTATTGTATGATTATATGATAGCGGAACAAACACTGGTAGCAGTTACTTCTGTAAAATATCTCGGAGTATGCGTGCGGAACGATTTGAAGTGGAATGATCATATAAAATTAATTGTTGGTAAGGCGGGTACCACGTTGAGATGCATTGGGAGAGTCCTTAGAAAATGTAGTCCATCAACAAAGCAGGTGGCTTACAAAACACTCGTTCGACCTATATTTGAGTATTGCTCATCAGTGTGGGATCCGTATCAGGTGGGGTTGACAGAGGAGATAGAGAAGATCCAAAGAAGAGCGGCGCGTTTCGTCACCGGTTATTTGGTAAGCGTCATAGCGTTACGGAGATGTTTAGCAAACTCAAGTGGCAGACTCTGCAAGAGAGGCGCTCTGCATCGCGGTGTAGCTTGCTGTCCAGTTTCGAGAGGGTGCGTTTCTGGATGAGGTATCGAGTATATTGCTTCCCCCTACTTATACCTCCCGAGGAGATCACGAATGTAAAATTAGAGAGATTCGGGCGCGCACGGAGGCTTTCCGGCAGTCGTTCTTCCCGCGAACCATATGCGACTGGAACAGGAAAGGGAGTTAATGACAGTGGCACGTAAAGTGCCCTCATCCACACACCGTTGGGTGGCTTGCGGAGTATAAATGTAGATGAGATGCTGCGACAGGACGTAGAGCTGAAACACAAGCATCAGTGTGCAATACAGTTGCAGACAGTCAACATGGGCCTGAATAAGACGAGTCGGGCTTTACTCGTACAGCTGCTTTATCAAAACATCACCCACAGTGCTGATACTCTTCGAGAGTATCGACGTATTAAAGGAATGCGGAGAGGCCCTCTTTCCGCACTGGGCTTGAAGAACATGTTTCGGAAGTTCGTATTAACTGGCCGACGGCCATTTGCGCCACAAATCGTTGAAGATGTTGCTACTGTCATGACTGAGAAAGTTGGACGCAGTGTGCGATCATCGAGCAGTGCACTAGCTGTGTCACGACAGCCCAACATTCCATGGTCCACCTTTCGACAAGCGGGCGAACAATCTCTAGTACGAATCCAGGCTGTCGTGAATGCATTTGGTCGTCACATTGAGCAGTGTTTGTAACCTTGACCGTTAGTATGGTACATAGTTTATAAATGTTACCTTGTCATCTGAAAATTAAAATATGTTTCTTTCAATGGTTTATTCGCTATTTTTTCTTTCGCACTATCTTACAAAGGTATCGACAGTGTTTGACTGTCGTACGATCACTAGTTTTTAGTGGCGAAGTTTATGTGATTCTTCAATTTCTCCAGGCGTATTTTATGACGAAATAAATCTCTGGTGAACAGCCTGGTATGAGTGTGCATAGGACACAATATTTCGGCAATCGACCACGTTGCCGTCATCAGCTGCGCTGATGTACTGAGCGGCGGTGGGGGATTGTCCTATATACATGCCGGCCCACCACCGGTCAGAACATCAGCGCAACGTGATCGATTGCCGAAATATTGTGTCCTATGCACACTCATACCAGGCTGTTCACTTGAGATTTATTTCGTCAGCGGAAGTTTAATTATAACCGCCCTGTACATTTCAACTACGCTGACGCTAATCCTTGTATTGATCATGGTAGTACAATTAACTGGCCACAACTATCGCCAGACTTTACGACATTAGATTTTTGTTTATGGTACTGGATGAAATCTGTGGTGTACAAACGGAAGCTGAATACGTGAGATGAACTGTCCGGTCGCGTCATGGATGCCGCTGCTCTCAATGGGGAACGTGCGGAGGCTCCCAGAGAAGCAACACAACATGTTCCCCCAGGAGTGCACAAATGTACTGAAGTCGACGGCGGCTTATTCGAACATTTAAAAATCTCGAATGTTTGGCTCACCGTGGTTTAAGATATTTATTAAAGGACTTCATCTAAACACCACGATCCGGCACTTGAAATGCTTATTTGCAAAACTGGTAGTGGTATGTATAGCCCATCGCCGTGGCACATTAGACTAGGGCAATGACAAGCGTGACAGTTATAAATTACACTCCTGGAAATGGAAAAAAGAACACATTGACACCGGTGTGTCAGACCCACCATACTTGCTCCGGACACTGCGAGAGGGCTGTACAAGCAATGATCACACGCACGGCACAGCGGACACACCAGGAACCGCGGTGTTGGCCGTCGAATGGCGCTAGCTGCGCAGCATTTGTGCACCGCCGCCGTCAGTGTCAGCCAGTTTGCCGTGGCATACGGAGCTCCATCGCAGTCTTTAACACTGGTAGCATGCCGCGACAGCGTGGACGTGAACCGTATGTGCAGTTGACGGACTTTGAGCGAGGGCGTATAGTGGGCATGCGGGAGGCCGGGTGGACGTACCGCCGAATTGCTCAACACGTGGGGCGTGAGGTCTCCACAGTACATCATTGTTGTCGCCAGTGGTCGGCGGAAGGTGCACGTGCCCGTCGACCTGGGACCGGACCGCAGCGACGCACGGATGCACGCCAAGACCGTAGGATCCTACGCAGTGCCGTAGGGGACAGCACCGCCACTTCCCAGCAAATTAGGGACACTGTTGCTCCTGGGGTATCGGCGAGGACCATTCGCAACCGTCTCCATGAAGCTGGGCTACGGTCCCGCACACCGTTAGGCCGTCTTCCGCTCACGCCCCAACATCGTGTAGCCCGCCTCCAGTGGTGTCGCGACAGGCGTGAATGGAGGGACGAATGGAGACGTGTCGTCTTCAGCGATGAGAGTCGCTTCTGCCTTGGTGCCAATGATGGTCGTATGCGTGTTTGGCGCCGTGCAGGTGAGCGCCACAATCAGGACTGCATACGACCTTGGCACACAGGGCCAACACCCGGCATCATGGTGTGGGGAGCGATCACCTACACTCGCCGTACACCACTGGTGATCGTCCAGGGGACACTGAATAGTGCACGGTACATCCAAACCGTCATCGAACCCATCGTTCTACCATTCCTAGACCGGCAAGGGAACTTGCTGTTCCAACAGGACAATGCACGTCCGCATGTATCCCGTGCCACCCAACGTGCTCTAGAAGGTGTAAGTCAACTACCCTGGCCAGCAAGATCTCCGGATCTGTCCCCCATTGAGCATGTTTGGGACTGGATGAAGCGTCGTCTCACGCGGTCTGCACGTCCAGCACGAACGCTGGTCCAACTGAGGCGCCAGGTGGAAATGGCATGGCAAGCCGTTCTACAGGACTACATGCAGCATCTCTACGATCGTCTCCATGGGAGAATAGCAGCCTGCATTGCTGCGAAAGGTGGATATACACTGTACTAGTGCCGACATTGTGCATGCTCTGTTGCCTGTGTCTATGTGCCTGTGGTTCTGTCAGTGTGATCATGTGATGTATCTGACCCCAGGAATGTGTCAATAAAGTTTCCCCTTCCTGGGACAATGAATTCACGGTGTTCTTATTTCAATTTCCAGGAGTGTATTTTGAATGTCCGGCTTGGCGTACATCTAGAAAACAAACGTCATGTTAACATAGACTTGGCTGTAATTGGAGTTACTAAAATGTAGACTTTCACGGCCGGAAATATCATGTCCATTATAATTATCCGGGCGGTTATGCCGTGGTCGGTTGATGAATTCTGTGTCGATTCCCAACGTTTCAACGGAGCATGCTTTCCAGCCAGGGAACCACAATATTCGTTTCGAGGAGACGCAAGTACTAGCGGCCACAAGCGGATATTACGAAAGGCTCTACAGGGAGGCTATCGAAATCGCTAAACACCCAAATAATTTCAACCGAAAGGAGGAGGGCGTGAAATTAAACGGTATACGGATGCCGGTGTTAAAAGAAGATGTGTAACACCCGTCCACTACTGGGTGATGGCAACGGCGATCGACGGCGACGGACAGCGGCCAATTGCACTGACGTTTTCAAAACACGTGACGTCACGCCGCGGCGTGGGAGCGTGCGGACACGGAATTTAGCGGCAGTCAGTAGCGAGCCAGTGGGTGTGTTGGACCTTCCATCGAGCTACGGACCCCCTTGAAGATGTCTCCCGCAGTCGGAGACGAAACGTTGGGAATCGACACAGAATTCATCAACCGACCACGGCATAACAGCCCGGATAATTATAATGGACATGTAATTGGAGTTCCATGTTTACTCTATATTGTAGTACCATTGCCACAGATACTACTACTCGTACAACGCCGCGTCAACACAAGGTTGTCAGCCCGTCGTCTGCCGAGCACAGCGCACTCTGGCGGGCTGTGCAGCTCGACGGAACGGGGGTGTGCCTCGTCCACTTCTTAGGTAGATTTCAATCTAGGCAGACGCACTTTCATAATCGGCCCTCAGCCAGTTCTGTAATGTTTGCATTGATTGTCTGAGGAGGGCCTATCAGGCTTAGTCCCTGAGAATATGTTGTCTTAGTTCATGGTATTCCATGTTACGAGATTGTCAGTTCGTATCCTCAGTCCTACAAACTACTGAAGATAAGTAATTTCATTGTACTGTGTGTTTCTTGAATAATAATCCTTCTCTCTAACGGTGTGCCGTACCGGATATTATTGCAACCTGGACTCCTTCAGCTCCTATCAACTCGGCCTCCTACTTATTTGCATTTAGTAACGAGCTGAAAACACCCACGCGTTTTGTGCCTCTAAACAGTGATACACAATATATATGAGATCTATGTCAGACGTGATCAAGAATTTTCATTGCCTACGATTTGACAGAAGTAACATACACGACAAAATGTGCACTATGAGATAGGACGCATTTCATACAGGGTGTTTCAAAAATGACCGGTATATTTGAAACGGCAACAAAAACTAAACGAGCAGCGATAGAAATACACCGTTTGTTGCAATATGCTTGGGACAACAGTACATTTTCAGGCAGACAAACTTTCGAAATTACAGTAGTTACAATTTTCAACAACAGATGGCGCTGCGGTCTGGGAAACTCTATAGTACGATATTTTCCACATATCCACCATGCGTAGCAATAATATGGCGTAGTCTCTGAATGAAATTACGCGAAACCTTTGACAACGTGTCTGTCGGAATGGCTTCACATGCAGATGAGATGTACTGCTTCAGCTGTTCAATTGTTTCTGGATTCTGGCGGTACACCTGGTCTTTCAATTGTCCCCACAGAAAGAAGTCACAGGGGTTCATGTCTGGCGAATAGGGAGGTCAATCCACGCCACCTCCTGTATGTTTCGGATAGCCCAAAGCAATCACACGATCATCGAAATATTAATTCAGGAAATTAAAGACGTCGGCCGTGCGATGTGGCCGGGCACCATCTTGCATAAACCACGAGGTGTTCGCAGTGTCGTCTAAGGCAGTCTGTACCGCCACAAATTCACGAAGAATGTCCAGATAGCGTGATGCAGTAATCGTTTCGGATCTGAAAAATGGGCCAATGATTCCTTTGGAAGAAATGGCGGCCCAGACCAGCACTTTTTGAGGATGCAGGGACGATGGGACTGCAACATGGGGCTTTTCGGTTCCCCATATGCGCCAGTTCTGTTTATTGACGAAGCCGTCCAGGTAAAAATAAGCTTCGTCAGTAAACCAAATGCTGCCCACATGCATATCGCCGTCATCAATCCTGTGCAGTATATCGTTAGCGAATGTCTCTCCTGCAGCAATGGTAGCGGCGCTGAGGGGTTGCCGTGTTTGAATTTTGTATGGATAGAGGAGTAAACTCTGGCGCATGAGACGATACGTGGACGTTGGCGTCATTTGGACCGCAGCTGCAACATGGCGAACGGAAGCCCGAGGCCGCTGTCGGATCACCTGCTGCACCAGCTGCGCGTTGCCCTCTGTGGTTGCCGTACGCGGTCGCCGTACCTTTCCAGCACGTTCATCCGTCACGTTCCCAGTCCGTTGAAATTTTTCAAACACATCCTTTATTGTATCGCTTTTCGGTCCTTTGGTTACATTAAACCTCCGTTAAAAACTTCGTCTTGTTGCAACAACACTGTGTTCTAGGCGGTGGAATTCCAACACCAGAAAAATCCTCTGTTATAAGGAATAAAAACATGTTGTCTACAGCACACTTGCACGTTGTGAACAGCACACGCTTACAGCAGAAAGACGACATACAGAATGGCGCACCCACAGACTGCGTTGTCTTCTATATCTTTCACATCACTTGCAGCGCCATCTGTTGTTGAAAATTGTAACTACTGTAATTTCGAAAGTTCGTCCGCCTGAAAATGTACTGTTGTCCCAAGCATATTGCAACAAACGGTGTATTTCTATCGCTGCTCGTTTAGTTTTTATTGCCGTTTCAAATATACCGGTCATTTTTGAAACACCCTGTATCTTATGGTATAAACGTAGACATGGTTTAATTGGGTTCAAGGTATCCACATGGTTGTCTGATTTCTAAACGCACACCCAGCCGAGCATCCAGAATAATTTATAACTGACACGCACGTCATTGCTAACGAGGTACGTAAAATGCCACACCCGAGTACTGGTTCGGCAAGTAAATATTACAAGTGCTGCTCATGGTGATTAAGAGTTGTTCTTCAGAAATCCGAACATTTACTGAAAACTGTACAACAGCTATAATTTGACGTGTACGTTAATGTTCCGAGGTGAATGTGTTAAAAATATCCGTTTTTCAAATGTACATGTGTAAATCTGACAACGAATTGAAGATAAGAGGAAATAAATAACAACGTGCATTAAATGTGTTCTGTATGAGAAAGCATTCGGAATAGGGCATATATCCAGATTCTTAAACGTTTCTGTTCCGGCTCTAATTAGTTGAATCGTGTCTTCACTGTACATCCTGTAGCATTACGTAGCGGGCCCTAGTGAGCTCCTAGATTACTCAATACTGTTTCTTGAAACTATGTAAGCAGGCTTTCACGGGATAAGTCAAAGAAAATCTGAGACCATTATTATTTTTCGATGTAATTCAATCTGTCTTCCTGTATAGTTTCTGCTCTCTACAGCTCCCTCGAGTACCATGGGAATTATTTCACGATATCTCAAAAAATGTCCTATCACCCTGTCCGTTCTTCTTGTTAGTGTTTCCCATATATGCCTTCTTTCGACGATTCTACAGCACCACAACTCAAACCCTTCGATTCTCTTCTTTTCCGCTTTTCCCACTGTCTGTATTTCACTCCTACACAATGCTGTGCTCAAAATGTACATTCTCAGAAATTCCTTACTCAAATTAAGGCCTGTTTTGATAAAAGTAGACTTCTTTTGACTAACGAGAGACTTTGTTAAGTCCACAACTGGTTGTGGCCCTTACAATCAACCCATATTCAAGTAAATGTTGTACTATATTGAAATAATCAGGAACCAGGTGCATAAATGAAATTTAATTTCCTTAACTGGTTTCACGCACTTAGTACCCTTCATCAGAAGGCTGTACAGAAAAGTACACCACAATTAAGTAGAAGTTGGATAAGCGTATTAAAATTACGAATGAAAAGTTCTAAAAACTTTAAAAATTAAAGATAAAAGATGGTATGTAGTTATAATTATCGCATTACTTGCGTCAACAATAAGCTGCATGCAGCATATTTCTGTGGTCCTAAATAAATAAAAGAGCAATAAATAATACATTAATGAATCCGTTAATATAATACAAACTCGTAAATGCGTGTATGTGATTCATAGTGCCTGGACACACATAGTATAAAGAAGCCAACAACAAGTGCAGACATCATCCAGAAATGGAGCTAACGAACTAATGACGTGCATATCTTGATGTTGATCTGAGGGTGGGAGTAAAAGTGCGACAAAATAATAAAGCGAAACCTTACAAACTATAGCTTTCAACGCATAAACAAATATGTAAGTACACATATGTAAGAAACGTAATAAGTAATACATAAAAGCTAGCCATAAAAAAATAAGTTGCTGTCACGTTCCCTGCTAGCATGCTACTGACATCACTACAGCTGTTTGGAGATAAGGTTCCATGTTTCCTACTCATAGCTCCACTTGTCGTTACTGTTAATGTGTTTTATTTATCAATAAGTGTGAGTGAAAGACTATATCGCTATCTTTTCTAATGAAAGGACTTAGTTCTTCGCCTCCCACTCTTCTTTTTACCTGTTGGTTCTTGCTTCTTCTTCTTTGTATAGGTTCAATATCCACTGTTGGTCTTACTTTGTATGGTCTCCACTCAATTGAGCAAAATTTTAGAATGAATCGAGGTATTTTCTGAGCCGACAGTACGACACACTGTTGTTACATGTATTCTGAGTGACGTTTGCTATGCTATTTGGAACATGAATGGGGAAAATACGATTGACCGTCCTTCTTACAAAATCTCGAAATACAGTAACAACATTAAGAAACAATAGAGTTTATTAACGACCAAAGCAAAATTCAAAGCAGATTGTCTTGACAAATGTATATTCTATTCTCCACACTGTGGAAAGGAGTGTGTCGTCAAAACATTTCAAATCATCATTTATTTATTCAAGAAAAATATCTAAAAAAGCACATAAATCAGTGCTTAGAAGGTAATGAATACAAAACTTTATCCTCTGTCTCTTGTATTCTTTCTAAGAGGAAAATAACGTTATTATAAAATGCTTATCTCATTCAGTAGAGGGTGGTTCATGGTGTGGGTTCCTGTAGTCATGTCCTAGTTCATGAACCACGGGCAACGTATGAGTGGCCAATTAAGTGGTCCCGACAATCGGGATACCAGTTACTTTGGAATAAGGCTGGGCATCTCGGACATATTCTGAGTCGTGGTCACCTTTGTGCTCATACGGCAAAGACTATCAAATTCACCGGTTAGTCCCTCAGCCGTTAGGGGTAAAACCCAATGGGACTCGGGGCAAGTAAGGCTAGCAACCTGCTTCCCTGGTACTTCAAATATGATGCTGGCAACAATCATAGCAAAATGTCTCGGACCTTTGGAGGTGACGGAGTCCCACCTCTAACTGACAAACCAGGGACTCCTAAGATACGACTTGGCAAACAAATGGTAATGAGATGGGGAGCTATTAATATCAATGGGGGCTACTCTGGGAAGAAGGTAGAGCTGGCAGAGGCTGCAAGTAAGATGGGGTTGATCGTTTTAGCTGTTAGTGACATTCGGGTAAGGGGTGAGAAAGAAGAGGAAGTGGGAGAATACAAGGTCTACCTGTCAGGAGTCAAAGCAGGAATAGCACAATGGGGTGTAGGGCTTTACATCAGGAAAGAAATGGAACCCAGCGTAGTTGCAATAAGGTATGTAAACGAACGACTGATGTGGATAGAATTGACAGTGTCTAGCAAGAAAATTAGGATTGTGTCAGTATATTCGCATTGTGAAGGGACAGATCAAGATAAGATGGATAGTTTTTATGAGGCACTCAGTGATGTAGTTGTTAGAGTAAAGGACAAGGACAGTGTTCTGCTCATGGATGATTTTAACGCCAGGATTAGAAATCGAACAGAAGGGAATGAAAAGGTTATGGGTAAATTTAGAGAGGATATGGAGGCCAACAGGAACCGGAAACAACTCTTGGATTTCTGTGCCAGTATGGGCTTAGTAATCACAAACTCCTTTTTTAAACATAAGAACATTCACCGGTATACTTGGGAAGGCAGGGGAACCAGATCTGTCATTGACTATATAATAACAGATCAGGAATTCAGGAAGGCTGTGAGGGACACACGTGTATTAAGAGGATTCTTTGATGACACTGATCACTATTTAATCTGCAGTGAAATTGGTATTGTGAGGCCGAAAGTGCAAGAGATCAGGTCCATATGTAGGAGGATAAGAGTGGACAAACTTCAGGATCAAGTACATAGCAATGACCTCAGAAAGGGACCAGTTAGTTGAATGTAGTCAATTACAGTAATTGGAAAAGGAATGGACAAGGTACAGGGACACAGTACTACAAGTGGCTAAAGAATGTCTAGGAACAGTAGTGTGTAGAAGTAGGATGAAGCAAACAGCTTGGTGGAATGATACAGTCAAGGCAGCCTGTAAAAGGAAAAAGAAGGCGTATCAAAAATGGCTACATACCAGAACCCAGGTAGACAGAGAAAGTTATGTTGAAGAAAGAAACAAAGCCAAACAGATATTTGCAGCATCGAAGAAGAAATCGTGGGAAGACTTTGGAAACAGGTTGGAGACTATGGGTCAAGCTGCTGGAAAACCATTCTGGAGTGTAATTAGCAGTCTTCGAAAGGGAGGTAACAAGGAAATGACAAGTATTTTGGACAGGTCAGGAAAACTGCTGGTGAATCCTGTGGATGCCTTGGGCAGATGGAGGGAATATTTTGAAGAGTTGCTCAATGTAGGTGAAAATACGATCAGTAATGTTTCAGATATCGAGGTAGAATGGGATAGGAATGATGATGGAAATAGGATCACATTTGAGGAAGTGGAAGAAATGGTCAATAGATTGCAGTGCAATAAAACGGCTGGGGTGGATGAAATTAAGTCGGAACTCATACAGTGGAATGTCAGGTCTTAAATGGCTACACAGGATAATTGAAATGGCCTGGGAGTCGGGACAGGTTCCATCAGACTGGACAAAAGCAGTAATCACACCAATCTTTAAACATGGAAACAGAAGAGATTGTAACAACTACAGCGGTATCTCTTTAATCAGCGTTGTGGGTAAAATCTTCTCAGGTATTGTTGAAAGGAAAGTGCGAGTATTAGTTGAGGACCAATTGGATGAAAATCAGTGTGGATTTAGGCCTCTTAGAGGTTGTCAGGACCAGATCTTTAGCTTACGGCAAATAATGGAGAAGTGTTATGAGTGGAACATGGAATTGTATCTATGCTTTATAGATCTAGAAAAGGCATATGACCGGGTTCCTAGGAGGAAGTTATTGTCTGTTCTACAAGATTATGGAATAGGAGGCAAACTTTTGCAAGCAATTAAAGGTCTTTACATGGATAGTCAGGTAGCAGTTAGAGTTGACGGTAAATTGAGTTCATGGTTCAGAGTAGTTTCAGGGGTAAGACAAGGCTGCAACCTGTCTCCACTGTTGTTCATATTATTTATGGATCATATGTTGAAAACAATAGACTGGCTGGGTGAGATTAAGATATGTAAACACAAAATAAGCAGTCTTGCAAATGCGGATGACTTAGTTGTGATGGCAGATTCGATTGAAAGTTTGCAAAGTAATATTTCAGAGCTAGATCAGAAATGTAAGGACTATGGTATGAAGATTAGCATCTCCAAAACGAAAGTAATGTCAGTGGGAAAGAAATATAAACGGATTGAGTGCCAAATAGGAGGAACAAAGTTAGAACAGGTGGACGGTTTCAAGTACTTAGGATGCATACTCTCACAGGATGGCAACATAGTGAAAGAACTGGAAGCGAGGTGTAGCAAAGCTAATGCAGTGAGCGCTCAGCTACGATCTACTCTCTTCTGCAAGAAGGAAGTCAGTACCAAGACTAAGTTATCTGTGCACCGTTCGATCTTTCGACCAACTTTGTTGCATGGGAGCGAAAGCTGGGTGGATTCAGGTTACCTTATCAACAAGGTTGAGGTTACGGATATGAAAGTAGCTAGGATGATTGCAGGTACTAGTAGATGGGAACAATGGCAGGAGGGTGTCCACAATGAAGAAATCATAGAAAAACTGGGAATGAACTCTATAGATGTAGCAGTCAGGGCGAACAGGCTTAGATGGCGGGGTCATGTTACACGCACGGGAGAAGCAAGGTTACCCAAGAGACTCATGGATTCAGCAGTAGAGGCTAGGAGGAGTCGGGGCAGACCGAGGAGAAGGTACCTGGATTCGGTTAAGAATGATTTTGAAGTAATAGGTTTAACATCAGAAGAGGCACCAATGTTAGTACTGAATAGGGGATCATGGAGGAACTGTATAAGGGGGGCTATGCTCCAGACTGAACGCTGAAAGGCATAATCAGTCTTAAATGATGATGATGATGATGATTCAGTAGAGGTGACGTTTTCGTCACAAAACTTTCTTTAATATACGTAATATACGTATATGGTTTTTTTTGTACGCAGAACGTAGGCGTTTTCTAGCGCAGGTGTATTGAGAAACCTAAATAATCTTGTGCTCTGAGATATTTGGCCGCTCCTGTGAGGTAACATAAGAAACAAGTAGGAAAAAAAGAAAAGCAAAACAAAACAAAAAACGTTAAGTAGAAACAAAAGCACAAAATCCATTACTGTAACATGAAAGAGTGTGACGCTAATTGGTTATAGCTACCGATGTTAGTAGGCGATGGCATTGTCTCCTCTCTACTCCAATGCTTAGTCCAGGGAATTAGGACTCTAACTTGACACAATGATTTGATCATTAATAGAACGAAGGCGTTCACGACCAGACGACATTGCTGCTGGTAAATCTTTCGGGTTATAAGTTCGTGGTCCACGAAACTCTTCTGTTCCTAACGTTTCTTCCAAAACTGCGCTGGACATCTTCAGAGGTGTCGCTCCCACGTCGAGTGTTGCCTAACAGGAACAGAAGAGTTTCGTGGACTACGACATTATACGTCCAAAGGTTTACCAGCAGCTCGATCATTGACGCCAGTGGCCTAGTCGTGACATGGTCAGCAAACTGATTTACATGCTGACATGAGATGCACACCTACCACAAGTCGTCGACCAGTGACCAAGAAGTGTGTGTCATTACTGTCACATATCACTATACCATATTGTTTCATTGTCTATCAGTATTTGACAGTAATTATTTTGTGACAAGTGGACCTTCGGAGAAATTGCGTGTTTCGCCCTGGGACGCTGCACTACCGGTGTGGTCTCAGGGTCCTATTGTGGGCAGAAGGCAGTCAGTGAACCTTATTGGCAAGAGTGCGTCGCTGCACGGAGGCGGGCTGTTTTCGAGGCAGTGAGGCTGCTGTCTGCTTCGTATTACTGTGGACCGAACCAGTGCCCTGTCCTAGCTGAGGAGAGGGGGCGCCTTGCTGCCTTAGAAAATAACTGGGTTTGACGTTTCTGCCTTTCCTGCACAGGGATCGAAGGCCGAGATGCTGCGGCACCACCTGGACAGTGTGAGAAAAGACGTTGCTTTCGCTCCAAAATTTTCGTTTTAGAATCGAACTGAGCTGCGACCAACAAATAGCAAATATACCCTGTCGTCCGTCCGCAGCTCGTGGCCGTGCGGTAGCGTTCTCGCTTCCCACGCCCGGGTTCCCGGGTTCGATTCCCGGCGGGGTCAGGGATTTTCTCTGCCTCGTGATGACTGGGTGTTGTGTGATGTCCTTAGGCTAGTTAGGTTTAAGTAGTTCTAAGTTCTAGTGCTCAGAGCCACCCTGTCGTACACCCTATTCGTTGCTCTCTCTGTGGTGGTGTTTTCCTTGTGCACAGTGGCCGAACTCAACGATTAATTATATTAAGAATACAAAGAAAATAACGACAATTGCTTTCTCTCTTCTCATTTGATGAAAGATTTGTTTTATAACGAGCACTGTACTTCCACACCTCGAGTCAAATCTGGCATGCACCAGACGCAACTACACTACTGGACATTAAAATTGCTACACCAAGAAAAATGCAGATGATAAACTGGTATTCATTGGACAAATATATTATACTAGAACTGACATGTGATTACATTTTCACCAAATTTAGGTGCATAGATCCTGAGAAATCAGTACCCAGAACAACCACCTCTGACCGTAATAACGGCCTTGATACGCACGGGCATTGAGTCAAACAGAGCTTGGATGGCGCGTACAGGTACAGCTGCCCATGCAGCTTCAACACGATACCACAGTTCATCAAGAGTAGTGACTGGCGTATTGTGACGAGCCAGTTGCTCGGCCGCCATTGACCAGACGTTTTCAATTGGTGAGAGATCTGGAGAATGTGCTGGCTAGGGCAGCAGTCGAACATTTTCTGTGTCCAGAAAGGCCCGTACAAGACCTGCAACATGCGGTCGTGCATTATCCTGCTGAAATGTAGGGTTTCGCAGAGATCGAATGAAGGGTAGAGCCATGGGTCGTAACACATCTGAAATGTAACGTCCACTGTTCAAAGTGCCGTCAATGCGAACAAGAGGTGACCGAGACGTGTAACCAATGGCACCCCATACCATCACACCAGGTGATACGCTAGTATGGCGATGACGAATACGCGCTTAAAATGTGCGTTCACCGCGATGTCACCAAACGCGGATGTGACCATCATGATGCTGTAAACAGAACCTGGAGTCATCCGAAAAAATGACGTTTTGCGATTCGTGCACCCAGGTTCGTTGTTGAGTTCACCATCGCAGGCGCTCCTGTCTGTGATGCAGCGTCAAGGGTAACCGCAGCCATGGTCTCCGAACTGATAGTCCATGCTGCCGCAAACTTCGTCGAACTGTTCGTGCAGATGGTTGTTGTCTTGCAAACGTCCCCATCTGTTGACTCAGGGATCGAGACGTGGCTGCAAGATGCGCTACAGCCATGCGGATAAGATGCCTATCATCTCGACTGCCAGTGATAGGAGGCCGTTGGGATCCAGCACGGCGTTCCGTATTACCCTTCTGAACCCACCGATTCCATATTCTGGTAACAGTCATTGGAACTCGACCAACGCGAGCAGCAATCTCGCGATACGATAAACCGCAATCGTGATAGGCCACAATTCCACCTTTACCAAAGTCGGAAATGCGATGGTACGCATTTCTTTACATGAGGCATCACAACAACGTTTCACCTGGCAACGCCGGTCAACTGCTGTTTGTGTATGAGAAATCGGTTGGAAACTTTCCTCATGTCAGCACGTTGTAGGTGTCGCCACCTGCGTCAACCTTGTGTGAATGCTCTTAAATGCTAATCATTTGCATATCACAGCATCTTCTTCCTGTCGGTTAAATTTCGCGTCTGTAGCGCGTTATCTTTGTGGTGTAGCAATTTTAATGGGCAGTAGTGTACGAGTGGCCCCTCTAAGTCAGGCTTAACGTATTATAGGCTTCGAAAACCTGCTAATGTCAAATCGTGATGTACTGTTCAGATCGTGATATACTGTACCTACACTTAATGTCACACCTCGACCAGTGTCCCCCGCCCTCCGATCCTTTAAGAAATACACTCCTGGAAATGGAAAAAAGAACACATTGGCACCGGTGTGTCAGACCCACCATACTTGCTCCGGACACTGCGAGAGGGCTGTACAAGCAATGATCACACGCACGGCACAGCGGACACACCAGGAACCGCGGTGTTGGCCGTCGAATGGCGCTAGCTGCGCAGCATTTGTGCACCGCCGCCGTCAGTGTCAGCCAGTTTGCCGTGGCATACGGAGCTCCATCGCAGTCTTTAACACTGGTAGCATGCCGCGACAGCGTGGACGTGAACCGTATGTGCAGTTGAGCGAGGGCGTATAGTGGGCATGCGGGAGGCCGGGTGGACGTACCGCCGAATTGCTCAACACGTGGGGCGTGAGGTCTCCACAGTACATCGATGTTGTCGCCATGGTCGGCGAAAGGTGCACGTGCCCGTCGACCTGGGACCGGACCGCAGCGACGCACGGATGCACGCCAAGACCGTAGGATCCTACGCAGTGCCGTAGGGGACCGCACCGCCACTTCCCAGCAAATTAGGGACACTGTTGCTCCTGGGGTATCGGCGAGGACCATTCGCAACCGTCTCCATGAAGCTGGGCTACGGTCCCGCACACCGTTAGGCCGTCTTCCGCTCACGCCCCAACATCGTGCAGCCCGCCTCCAGTGGTGTCGCGACAGGCGTGAATGGAGGGACGAATGGAGACGCGTCGTCTTCAGCGATGAGAGTCGCTTCTGCCTTGGTGTCAATGATGGTCGTATGCGTGTTTGGTGCCGTGCAGGTGAGCGCCACAATCAGGCCTGCATACGACCGAGGCACACAGGGCCAACACCCGGCATCATGGTGTGGGGAGCGATCTCCTACACTGGCCGTACACCACTGGTGATCGTCGAGGGGACACTGAATAGTGCACGGTACATCCAAACCGTCATCGAACCCATCGTTCTACCATTCCTAGACCGGCCAGGGAACTTGCTGTTCCAACAGGACAATGCACGTCCGCATGTATCCCGTGCCACCCAACGTGCTCTAGAGGGTGTAAGTCAACTACCCTGGCCAGCAAGATCTCCGGATCTGTCCCCCATTGAGCATGTTTGGGACTGGATGAAGCGCCGTCTCACGCGGTCTGCACGTCCAGCACGAACGCTGGTCCAACTGAGGCGCCAGGTGGAAATGGCATGGCAAGCCGTTCCACAGGACTACATCCAGCATCTCTACGATCGTCTCCATGGGAGAATAGCAGCCTGCATTGCTGCGAAAGGTGGATATACACTACTAGTGCCCACATTGTGCATGCTCTGTTGCCTGTGTCTATGTGCCTGTGGTTCTGTCAGTGTGATCATGTGATGTATCTGACCCCAGGAATGTGTCAATAAAGTTTCCCCTTCCTGGGACAATGAATTCACGGTGTTCTTATTTCATTTTCCAGGAGTGTACAATTCCCACGATGGATAATACAGAAAAACTACTCTTTCGCACGTCTCACTGATGTTTATGACGCCGTATGCCCTGAAATCAGTGTCGCACAGTTCTTTTATGTTGCTTTATGTGGACACTGTCTACAAAATGAGTTTCGAATAGAGTTAGGAGTAAAGAAGTGATAAATTAAAGACGTCATGCCTCATTATGAAATTTTTCTGCATGAACAACGAATATGTATTATGCGTTAAACATTTTTCCTTTCACTATTTTGTGAGGGAAGTCAGGGAGAAAATACCTCTGAAGGGTTTGAAATTATGTTTAAAGTTTGTTAGAAGTCGCTAAGTACTCTCATTGTCAAATAATACTGAATAATCTGCACACCGTGAGTTAACATTGTCTCAAGACACATACACAGCTTCTGACTTTAATACTTCACTTAGTATTTTAAACTTTTAGCCAAAGATGGTACCTCTGAATGGGTAGATTATTATAGAATTTTATATTTTTAAGTTCAATCAATAATTATAATAAATAATGAAAATCAAATTTTTGGTGCCCCAGAAAACCGTTAGATAAGCAATCTGTAACTGGGACTGTGGAACCGTGCGACCGTTCTAGCCATTTAGTTATATATAATATTTACATGATACACAATATTTTATGTATAATGTTTACGAGACTTAAAAATGACCCCCAGGGTAGCCGAGTGCGCTAACGCACTGCTTCCTGGATTCGGGTAGGCGCGCCGGCCCCGGATCGAATCCGCTCGGCGAATTAACGACGAGGGCCGAAGTGCCGGCCAGCCTGGATGTGGTTTTCAGGCGGTTTTCCACATCCCGCTAGGTGAATACCGGGCTGGTTCCCATGTTCTGCCTCAGTTACACGTGTGGCAGACATTTGATACATGTTTGCACTATTTCACTAGATGCAGACAGCTGGGGGTACACTGATTCCATCCCTGCACGTACGGGGTGGTGGCAGAAAAGGCATCCTGCCACCCCTAAAAACTAACCTTGCCAAATCCGTTCTAACCACGACGACCCTGCGATCGCTACGGTATTATGGCGTAAGCGAAAGGAAGAAAGAAAGTTCACGAGACTTAAAAATGTTATGGTGACAACACAGTTGGATATATCAACGTTTTATAGTTCAGCAAGCCATTTCCGGAAGGGTATAGAATTTCTGATCGACAAAGGTAGTGCTGTTAATTGAAGATGGAAGTTATTAATTCTATGGAACTCTGTCTGTACAACAGATGAATACGACTGGCTATTACATACTAATAAGGATTATTTTCTAACACATATATGCAATCGTTATTAAACTAATGTATTCAACATAATGATGTCATAAATATAATCTACGGCAAACGTAATAATTAACGAAAAAAATAGAGAATAAGTGAAGAAATTGTGCACCTGTGCACTGATAGCGTACAGGAGGGAAAACCCGACGTATTCTTTCGGCCTTCTGTGACATTTATGTCGGCGTGTTACAACACAAAGACTAGCAAAGAAAAAGGAGGCATTCCTGGTGGAAAGAAGTCTACTATTATCAAACGTACGCCTTAATTTGAGGAAGAAATTCGTGAGGGTGTACATTTGTAGCACGGCATTGTATATAAGCGAATCACGGATAGTAGGAAAACCGAAAAAGAAGCTAATCGAATCATTTAAGATGTGGATCTGCAGAAGGATTTCGAAAATTAGGTGGACTTATCGAGGCGGTTATCTGCAGAAACGGCAGGCAGTCGAACATGTTGAAAACATTGGCAAGGAGAAGAAGATGATGGGACGTCTGTTAAGGCGTCAAGACGTAATGTCCAAGATGCTTGAGGGAGCCGCATACGCCAAACACTGTATGGGAAGACAGATGCTGGCATACATCGAACAAGTAATTGAGGACGTAGGATGAAACTGCTGCTCTGATATGAGCAGAATTTCAAAAGAAAGGAATTCGTGACGGACTGCATCAAACCAGCCGGAAGACAAAAGAAAAGTCAAGCTAACACTGTCTAAGAACACCTACAGCATCAATAAAAAGAAAAAATAAACAACATTTACGTAAGGAATAGAGTATAGACAGGAATGGAAGATAACGACTAGTTCATATGCCATGTGCAGCCAGTTTGTACAATTTTTTCTAGCTTTATCTTGTAGGACATGCAATGTTAAGTACGGACTAGTCACAAAATATGAAGCAACAGTATTGTTAAGACTGTCTAGACGATAATACTCTGAGAATTTTTAAGCGTGTTCAAGACAAGACGTAGCAATAGTATGAATGTTTTCACACTGGCAATTGTAAAGACTACAGTCCACCTATATTTTTTCTCGCGTAGCACGAGTTATCATATGAGTAATCTGGTCTTGAATGAAAATAACCAATCCCAGTTGCGAATTCCGCAGCAAAAACATCGGAGCAACATTCGAAAATTATTCCTTAGTGGCCTGTCAGAATTTAGGCGAAACAGCCGTGTGTACAGGTACGGAGAGAACCTCATGAATCCATGGACCCCGCATGTCATCATCGAATTGTTCAAGCTGGTGGAGGCTCTGTAATGGTGTGGGGTGTGTGCAGCTGGAGTGATGTGGGAGCCCTGATACGTCTAGATACGACTCTGAAAGGTGACATGTACGTAAGCATCCTGTCTCATCACCTGCATCCATTCATGTCCATTATGCATTCCGACGAACTTGGGCAGTCCAGTAAGGCAATGAGACGCCTCATACGTCCAGAATGGCTACAGAGTGGCTCCAGGAACACTCCTCTGAGTTAAAACAATTGCGCTGCCCACCAAACTTCTCAGACGTGGACGTTGTTGAGCATATCTGACAGGACTCGCAACGGGGTGTTCAGAAGAGATCTTCAACCGCTCGTACTCTTACGGATTTATGGACATCCCTGCAGGATTCATGGTGTCAGTTCCCTCCAGCACTACTTCAGATAATAGTCGTGTCCATGCCATGTCATGGTGAGGCATTTCTGCTTGCTCGCTGGAGCTCTACACGATATTAGGCAGGTGTACCAGTTTCTTTGGCTCTTCAGTGTAGATCAAACATCGGCCTTTACTTCAGGGAGAAATTTCTGAGAATGTGTGTATGGAGCACATTAATGAACGGGGATTAATCGTGGACTATGTGAAAAAGGGAGCAGAAGAGAATCGAAGCGTTTGATATGTGGTGCTATAGAATGATGCTGAAAATTAGGTAGAGTGCTACATAAGGAATGAAGAGGTTCTCAGCAGAGTTCATGGAATAACTTGCATGATACTAAAGGAAGGTTCAGAGAGTAGAGGGTAAAAACTGGAGTGGAACATGTAAGGACGTTGAAAATTAGGAGGTGCTGTGCAGAATCGGCGAGGAAAGAAACTAACAGGCTAGACTGACAAAAGGAAAGGGCAGGATGATATGATATGTGTTGGGACATTAGGGAATGGCTTCTGTGGTACTAGAGGTAGCGGCAGAGGGTAAAAACCTGTAGAGAAAGGCAGAGATTGGAATACATCTAACAAATAATCTAGGACCTTGAATGCAAGTGCTGCTCTGAGGTGAAGACGTTTTCACAGCAGAGGATGTTGTGGCGGGTCACTTCAAATTAGTTAGAAGATTTGTAGGTAGGAGCATTTCCATGAAAGAAGTGATTCCAGGTTAGAGCCTCAGAAGACGTACCTAAGTCTCTGTTTAGTATTCCCACCTGTGGGAAATTCCACGAATATCATAGGAAATATTGTGACTCTCAAACCAGTCCGGCAACTTCACAGCTAGTGTTCAGAGTGCTCTGTAAACCTTCTCGGAAAACTACATATGCTCTTCTTGAAGGAGAGCGACACCTCTTTTTGCACAGAAGGAAAGCATATCAGCCTCCGAGCGAGCCAGGTACTTCTTCCACTTCTTCCATGGATAGATCACTGAACGTTGTCCACGACCTCGGTTACATGAATTACCTCTGTGCTCTTGTGGCCCCTGTAGTTTTTCATACCAGTGTTTTAATTTTTGTAATTTTAAATGTAAATAAGAAGGTAAAAAATTGTCGAAGAAGGGGAAAATTACATTGCCAGCAAGAAGAAAAAACGTGTAGTTGTGAAAATTAGAGAAAAACATCGAAACTCACACTGTTGTTTTGGCATAAAATAATTCTGCAAGAGAGTATTTCATGATTCATACGAGCTTTGCTACAGGCCCAGAGGTCCTCGTTGGAGATCAGTAAACTTATGACACAGAACAGTGTTTCTGTTAATCATTAACTGCACAGAAAAAGTTTCATAGTAAGAATAATTACAAACGAATTTTTTAAAAACATAGAGTGCAAATTCAGCTTTGTTGAAATGTGAAGCCGGCTGCTGGTGGCTGAGCGGTTCTAGGCGCTTCAGTCTGGAACCGCGCGACCGCTACGGTCGCAGGTTCGAATCCTGCCTCGGGCATGGATGTGTGTGATGTCCTTAGCTTAGTTAGGTTTAAGTAGTTCTAAGTTATAGGGGACTGATGACCTCAGATGTTAAGTCCCATAGTGCTCAGAGCCATTTGAACCTTTCTTTCTTTTTTTTTTTTTTTTTTTTTTTTTTTTTTTATGTGAATACGATAGCGCCCTTGTGACGCGCACCCGTTGCTTCACCAAACTGACTATTTCCGACTAATTTAAAGGCCTGAAAAAATGTGCAAAAGATCTCATTTATTATAGGTGTACGGGGTTATATATTCAACTACTAAAATAAACTCGTAAATCAGTTAAAAATACTATTAATCACAATAAAATTCATCATACAATGGATGAGACAACCTTCTAATAACGAGACTCGAACAAGATGAAAAAATAATTCTGTAAGAGAGTTTTTCATTTTTCATACGAGCTTTGCTACAGGCCCAGAACTCGTGCTCTTATTTTTCAACAAATGATTATCGGAATAATCACAGATAATCATGACATCGAAATAAAGTTCTTACTCTGAGACATAATCTTATCGCTAGTATCGTTGAAACACAATGATTTGTTATAGCAGTTTACAGCGGTGGCATGAAAACTCTTTCCCACTAATTTCGGAAACGGTAAATTGCTACAGATATCTGCCAGTGGTTTGGAGACACCGAATTAATAAGTGTGCTGAAAGATATTTACTTAGCATACAACAGTTTGGATTCCAGAAAAGTTGCTCGGCTGAAAATGCTATTTATACATTCACCCATTAAACAGTGATAATGCTGAAACTTCCTGGAAGATTAAAACTGTGTGCCCGACCGAGACTCGAACTCGGGGGGCACACAGTTTTAATCTGCCAGGAAGTTTCATATCAGCGCACACTCCGCTGCAGAGTGAAAATCTCATTCTGCAGTGATAATGCTGTTTATACAATCGCCATTCAAACAGTACAAGCCTATAATAATAATATATCGCCTGTTGGTATTTTTTGTGATTCTCAAAGCCTTAGATTTTGTAAATCTTTTTCAAGTTTTATGGAATTGATGGCTTTACGGACAGCTGGTCTGAATCATATTTGACAAACAGTATGCAAAAGGTTGTGTTGAATAATTCCGACAATTGCGGAAAGGTACAAAATTTTAGTGTCGAAAAAAAAAAAAATCACAGAGCGAGCCCCACAGGAATCAGTTTTGAGTCGACTTCTATTCCCTATATACGTAATGACATTCCAGTTAACATTTTAACATTCAAAAAGCGAAATTGGTGCTTTTTGCAGATAATACAACTGCATTAATAAATCCCATTAGAGAGAAAGCAAAAGAAGATTAAGCAAACGATACTTTCCAGAGAATTATTAAATTGTTTTCTGAAAATGGACTCTCCCTACACCTTGAAAAACCACACTACATTCAGCTCTGCTCAACAAATAGCCATACCATCAGTTGATGTAGCACATGAGCAGAACGCAGTAAGTAGGATAGAATGTTCCAAATTTTGGGAGGTACTTACTGATGAAAACTTGAACTGGTAAAAGCATATTTCTGAGCTTCTCGAACAACTAAGTTCAGGTACTTTTGAGATTCGTACAATTTAATCCTGAAAACAAACGTCTCAACCTCCAGACACATTTTGCATATTTCTAGTCAGTAATGTCATTCGGAATAATTTTCTGAAGTAACTCACGACGTAGAAAGAAACCATTGAGTGCCCAAAAGTGAGCTGTTAGAATAATATGTGATGTTCACCCTTGGACGTTATGGAACCTCCTTAAGGAACCAGGCACTTCAGCTGCGCCTTTACAATACATTTTTTCGCTAATGAAATTCATCACAAATAATCCATCACAATTGGAGATGAACAGCGCTGTACATAACTGCAACACTAGAAGGAAGGAGACCTTTATTACCCATTGTTGAAGCTGTCATTGGCCCAGAGAGGAGTGCAGTAGTCAGCAATAAAAGTTTTTGATCATTTGCCCAATAACACAAAATGTCTGACAGGTAACGAAGCAAGTTTACAATCTATTTAAAATCCTCCTGGACGACTCCTTCTGTTCCACTGACGAATTTCTATTTAAAAATTAGAAGCCAAAAAAGAAAAAAAAAACCTTTTTTTGAGTGTTTTACTTGCATGAGTAGGAATAGAAAGGTAATGTGTTCATTAATGTTAACATTGATCTTGTATACATGCTCTGCGAACTGACACTTTCCACATCATGTCGTGCAAATGATCCATGGAACGTGTAACTAATTAACTAACTAACTAACTGTACCACAAACCCTCAAGATCTGTCTTTGCAAACCATAATCTTTCATTCTTTCCTTCAATATATGCATTTGCATCTGTCTTGTCTGGTAGTGCGTCCTTGATCACATCATTCCTCCAGATGTTCAATACCTTTTGATGTCTGCCGGACTATTATTCTCGTTCGAGAATTGCTTCAGGCGGACGGAACTTCCCAGCAGCGGCATCTGCAAAGTGGCTGCCACTCAGCAGTTTCCATCAGTGTTGTGAAATCAGGAGGTCGCCCCGCCGTCGCTTCTACCGGCGGACCGAAATAGCGACCGGCAGCGGCGGCGGCAGGGCTTTCAATATTGATCCGTCACTCAGGCCTCCCCAGGGGCAGCCGCGGTCGATGTCTGCGTCAGCCGTGCCGGGAATCTCAAGGTCGGCCCGCATCTCCGCCACTGGATCAAGGGGACGCCCTCCGAGCCTGAAGGTTAGGTCAGTCCGGAAGAAGAGCAAGCAGCTGTTGGCTCTTGCAATAAGGCCACACTCGACACGCAACTGGAGACAAACATCAAAATATTTGCAACGTGAATAAAGAGACGTTATCAACACATTCGTTTCTTATTATGCGTATAGATATGTATTAATTACTTAATTTTCTCGATTGTAAGTTCTTGGGGAAATGAAATGAGGTCGCTTTGACCTTTGGAGGCCATAAGAACTGTACCACCAAAACGATCATGTTCGACGTTGCTGGACGTACCCTCATATGACAAGAGGTGGGAACACGTAATGCGCCCAAGAATATTGTCGGAAATGAGCATTTTGGTGGTGCAGTGTTACGGTGTGTAGAGCATAGCATTGCATGGGCCAACTGCGGCACCCCCGGGATAACAAGGCCGCCCAGCAGTGTTAGTGACGTCACACTAAGCGGCCCATAGCCGACGCAGCAGTCCACGGACACCTCCGTACAGACGCGCCTGATCCTAACGATCTTCTGTCTGTCATACAGACAGGAGCGAACTAATCGATAATTCGAACCAAAGACCAAATTATATATATTCTTGTAAACAGCATAAAAGTTCATAACGAAATATCGGTTACATATACGGGCAGGAATAAGTTTAATCGATTGAGGAACTTTGCCACTATTTTATAATTGTCAGAACACTATTTAGCTTTAAAACTCGCATACAGGTGGTGACTAATGCCAACTGACAGCAGGACTTAACATTTTCAAGCTATTACACTGAAAGAAAATTATCTTAAAGACTGTCATACATAGCAAAACCCTCACAACTTTCGTTTACAATAGGTTAACAAGAGTTCGCTTTATCTCATAAAACACATGACTATTGTGAATTTACTCATATGTTCATGGTGACAGCAATTTTCAAGATTTTTTACAAGTGTATCCCCAGTAATAAAGAATGGAAACAAAAGATAGATATCAAATATTCTCCTTTTAACATAGACATCACTGAACACAAGATTCTGTCTTGCACTGTGATACTAAGGGACTGCTCTTTCCTTTAAGAAAAGCCTGACAATTTGAAGTTCACTCTGCTATTGAAGATACGCTTCTTGAAACAATATTAAAAATGTTAGGAAAGGTAAGGAAATGAAAAACAACCAAGTGCATTACATGTAAGAATGTGAGCAAAAGGCTGAGGCTCTCTTTACTTCCCATTTTCAATCTCTCTACAACATATTTCCTTTTCCACGTAGAAATCACCAACTGCAAGTCTCATTATTGCTGTCTGTTACTAACAAAGTGCTTTTCTATTTAGAAAACCTGACAATTTGATGTTCATTCTGGTACTGAAGATAAACACTTTTCAGAGGAGTTCTAGAACCTATTCCTGCCCGTATATGTAATCGGTATTTCGTTATGAACCTTTATGCGTTTACAAGAATATACACTCCTGGAAATTGAAATAAGAACACCGTGAATTCATTGTCCCAGGAACGGGAAACCTTATTGACACATTCCTGGGGTCAGATACATCACATGATCACACTGACAGAACCACAGGCACATAGACACAGGCAACAGAGCATGCACAATGTCGGCACTAGTACAGTGTATATCCACCTTTCGCAGCAATGCAGGCTGCTATTCTCCCATGGAGACGATCGTAGAGATGCTGGATGTAGTCCTGTGGAACGGCTTGCCATGCCATTTCCACCTGGCGCCTCAGTTGGACCAGCGTTCGTGCTGGACGTGCAGACCGCGTGAGACGACGCTTCATCCAGTCCCAAACATGCTCAATGGGGGACAGATCCGGAGATCTTGCTGGCCAGGGTAGTTGACTTACACCTTCTAGAGCACGTTGGGTGGCACGGGATACATGCGGACGTGCATTGTCCTGTTGGAACAGCAAGTTCCCTTGCCGGTCTAGGAATGGTAGAACGATGGGTTCGATGACGGTTTGGATGTACCGTGCACTATTCAGTGTCCCCTCGACGATCACTAGTGGTGTACGGCCAGTGTAGGAGATCGCTCCCCACACCATGATGCCGGGTGTTGGCCCTGTGTGCCTCGGTCGTATGCAGTCCTGATTGTGGCGCTCACCTGCACGGCGCCAAACACGGATACGACCATCATTGGCACCAAGGCAGAAGCGACTCTCATCGCTGAAGACGACACGTCTCCATTCGTCCCTACATTTACGCCTGTCGCGACACCACTGGAGGCGGGCTGCACGATGTTGGGGCGTGAGCGGAAGACGGCCTAACGGTGTGCGAGACCGTAGCCCAGCTTTATGGAGACGGTTGCGAATGGTCCTCGCCGATACCCCAGGAGCAACAGTGTCCCTAATTTGCTGGGAAGTGGCGGTGCGGTCCCCTACGGCACTGCGTAGGATCCTACGGTCTTGGCGTGCATCCGTGCGTCGCTGCGGTCCGGTCCCAGGTCGACGGGCACGTGCACCTTCCGCCGACCACTGGCGACAACATCGATGTACTGTGGAGACCTCACGCCCCACATGTTGAGCAATTCGGCGGTACGTCCACCCGGCCTCCCGCATGCCCACTATACGCCCTCGCTCGAAGTCCGTCAACTGCACATACGGTTCACGTCCACGCTGTCGCGGCATGCTACCAGTGTTAAAGACTGCGATGGAGCTCCGTATGCCACGGCAAACTGGCTGACACTGACGGCGGCGGTGCACAAATGCTGCGCAGCTAGCGCCATTCGACGGCCAACACCGCGGTTCCTGGTGTGTCCGCTGTGCCGTGCGTGTGATCATTGCTTGTACAGCCCTCTCGCAGTGTCCGGAGCAAGTATGGTGGGTCTGACACACCGGTGTCAATGTGTTCTTTTTTCCATTTCCAGGAGTGTATATAATTTGGTCTTTGGTTGGAATTATCGATTAGTTCGCTCCTTTCTGTATGACAGACAGAAGATCGTTAGCATCAGGCGCGTCTGTACGGAGGTGTCCGTGGACTGCTGCGTCGGCTATGGGCCGCTTAGTGTGACGTCACTAACACTGCTGGGCGGCCTTGTTATCCCGGGTGTGTCGCCTACTGACGTCCCAGTCTTTCAACATCCACCGCTCAACGTTACTGACACACTCTACACCCTACCCGTGTGCGTCTTCTCAGGGGTGCATTCGTCTCAGACTCAATTTTTATGGATGAACAACAGCGCAGATGGATTTAAGGGAAGTTACCTCCCTCCCTCCCACCCCTCGACTTAAATCCTATTAAGAACGTGTGGGATGGTTTTAGGGGAGCAATTGCAACACCTCTTTATGCACCAATGGCCACCCAACGGCTGTCAACCAGTGGAGGAATGGAACACCCTACCATGCCTTACCAAACTTGCCTCCAGCACGTGGCACGTTGCAGAGCACACATCGCCATCCTGGGTGATCATACATCCTATTAGGAACCGTGACCTGCCTGTCCACGAGCCGTTGAAAATGGCCATGGCTTCAGTGTTGTTATTATCTTTGAACAAAAGTATCATTTTTCTTTGTCTCATCGCGTATTTCCTTCAGTCAACTACTGTAATATTCTATACCCGTTCTTTTTAAGTACGGTCCACGTTTCGGTGATGTGTGTTGCAATGTTGATGCATTAAGTTGTTCTGAAAGCGGCGCTGATATTCAAGATAATAAAAGCAGGTCAAAAGCTGTGAGCTATCTGGGGAAGTTATCCTTGCATTACTGAGCCACTGTTTCCCCAGGTATCCAGTCTAGTTTACCAAATTGCCAACGAGACTAACATTAATTATAATCTTTTAATAGTCATCTTACGACAACCGGTGATATATATATATACCATGTATTCTTCCGCGTTTGCTGAAATCTCATTGGATTTTGTTTCACGTGGAGAGGAAGCCAAGTTGTCTCGAATACAGTCAAGTACGATATTAAGGATTTGTTTTATGCTGTGCGTTACACGTACCCCACCTGAGCGTTCATATGGGACAACAGCTTTACCGGCGCATGTAACTTGGACGGCACTGGCCAGCCAGCTGTTCCAACTAACCTGCATTGATGTGAACAGCTGCAGTTACGACGAAAAAAGAGACAATCAGAACAACAACATAGCTTCGAATATCATTTCATTTTTAAAGGGAATGAAATAATATTCGTCAAAAGTCCAACCATACCACACGCTTCTTAGAGGACCAAGCAGAACGTATAACAAGCTCTCGTTCTTAGCTATTATAGTATTATAAGTAAAAAACGAAAACGATGATAAAAATTACTAACTTAGAAACAGGGTAGTATATCTGCGCAGGACATGTGTGCTGCAAAAGCGTACTGCAGGGATTTCACCGTCTACAGTGAGTAATCCTTCAATTATTTCCATATCCGAATCCGAAGAAAAAATTCAGTATTGGATCTGTCATCTGCTATACTGATAACGAGTCGATCCACAACAGAATCCACGAAGCCAACCAAGCGGGACATTGTCTGTTATTCCTTTATGACGTGTCACCGTTCGACAGTGACATGTGCCAAGGCTTTGTGCATTTGCTCCAGCACGTCTGAATTAAATGCCTTGTTATTTCTCGCGACAAATCCCTTAACTTGGCTCCAGATCAGTTCTGTTGGGTTCATGTTACAGTGGTACGGCTTCAAGCATAAAAATGCACCATTTGAATGCTGTGCTCAGTGTTGTGAAAACGATTGTTCTCCACGTTTCCACGACGTGTATCACTCGGACTCTTGTGAGACCACATCTGTGCTATAAAATGCTGGGCGTATTCCGAATAAATAGTGTTTAATTTTCAATTTTGTTCTAAACATTTTACTTTGTAATGTTTTCTTAATTTAATCAACCATTATTAACAATATTTTATAACATATCGATAGTGAAGAATCTATATTTGCAATGAAAACTGGAATTTTGCTTGCAGTATCTAATTAGAAACAAGAAGACGTGCAGTTTTAATCAAAATAATGATTAGATTTGTGTTAATCTGCATATATTTGATGATTTTTTTTTACATTCAAACGCAGTGGGTATTTCAAATTTAACAGAAAAAGAGCAACAAAGCGATGTTCGAATCCTACACAGGGATTGATGATGGATTACCATTCCATTACTCTACCGATTCGGGTATGCATAACGTATTACTCTGAAACGTTCAAAGGTAATTTTTCCTCAAAATTTGTGAAAAACACTAAGAACGACCTGTTTCTCGTCACCTTTTGACTGTGTTCAACGCACGTGTTTCACTACGGGTCAGGAAGCAGTGTCAGACATTTTCACTCTACGTATTAACAGCATGACTATAGGAGCACAATAATACAGACACTGCGATTGTACACAGCTACGTTGCTGAAATGTGATTAAGTAATACGTTGATGGCCGTCATACTTTAGAGTATCTGTAAGTCTCATAGTAATGAGATATCTAATACATAAGTAGGATCCACTTTCAAGAGCTTAACAGCAGCAATGTACATGTACTACCGCTGCTCGTCAATCATCGCGTTTGTGTTTGTTCACATTAGGTTCATTCTTGCGATGAACAAAGTACAGTACAAACCGCCAGTCTCACTGTTGTGGGCTGACGTCGATTATACGCCAGTTGTGACAGACATCGACCGACAAGTGTCTAGCAGAGTGCTGTCACAAGATACTGGTTCGGAATCTTCACCTAGTCCGCTGTCAGTATAAAGAAGTTCAGATCACTGATTTCCAGATACTACTTTCATTTTAGAGGAACTCTTGTCTCTCTAGTATCTGTGTACCTGAAAAGAAGAGAATCTAAGCGTTTAAGGCTGAAAATTACATGAACTGGTAACATAAAAATGAGGAGTCAAAAAAACGATCATGTACGGGGGTCACTCCAAAAGAAATGCACACTATTTTTGTAAAAATACAGTTTTCATTCTGCATATGTGAAAGTTTTACAGTGTGTAGATACATCCTTCCAGCTTGTTTACAAACTTAGTTCAACCTGTTCCCGTGAGTGGCGCCGTCACAACATGTCTTCAAGATGGCTGCTACACTTGACGTTCGTCAGAAGCAACGTGCTGTCGTAGAATTCCTGTGCTGTGAAAACGACACAGTGGGAAACATCCACAAGAGGTTGAAAAAGGCGTATGGAGATGCTGCTGCCGATCGCAGTACAGTCAGTCGGTGGGAAAGCAGGTTACGTGATAAAAGCGGACGCGGCAATATTGAGGATTGTCCTCGCAGCGGCAGGCCTCGTACTGCACACACTCCAGACAATGTGCAGAGAGTTAACGAATCGGTGACTGCTGACTGACGCATCACAGTGAACGAATTGTCACGCTACGTTGGTATAGGGAAAGGAAGTTTTTTGCAGAATACTGAAAGTGTTGGCGTTAAAAAAGGTTTGTGCCAGGAGGGTTCCCAGGATGACAGTGGCTCACAAAGAAACAAGAAAAACGGTGTGCAGCAAACTTTTGAAACAGTATGAGAATGGTGGTGATGAATTTCTTGGAAGAATTGTGACAGGTGATGAAACATGGCTCCATCATTTTTCACCAGAGGGAGTGGCATCATGCAAATTCACCCAAGAAAAAAAAAAATTCAAAACCACACCTTCTGGTGGAAAAGTTATGGCTACGGTGTTTTTCGATTCCGAAGGACTCTTGTTGAGGACATCATGCCAAGTGGAACCACCATAAATTTCTGATGCATATGTGACGACACTGAAGACACTTCAAGCTCGACTGAGTCGTGTTCGACCACATCGGCAAAAGCAGGATGTTTTGCTGTTGCACGACAACGCAGGGCCACATTTCAGTCAAAAACCCATGGAAGCGATCACAAAACTCGGATGGACAACACTGAAACACCCGCCTTACAGTCCTGACATGGCTCCATGTGACTATCATCTCTTTGGGAAACTGAAAGACTCTCTTTGTGGAACAAGGTTTGGAGATGATGACTCCCTTGTGCACGCTGCCAAACAGTGGCTCCATTAGGTTGGTCCAGATTTTTACCGTGCGGTTATACAGGCGCTGGTTCCAAGATGGCGTAAGACAGTTTAGAGGGATGGAAATTATGTGGAGAAATGAAAATATTGTTCCTAAAGGATGTATCTACACACTGTAAGACTTTCAAACATGTAGAATAAAATATGGATTTAAAAAAAAATAGTGTGCCTTTCTTTTGGAGTGACCCTCGTAGAAAATACTGGCCACATGGAGGGACAGGCTGATAGGACAAGTGATCAGAAATCAGGGAATAACAGGGGAAAAACTGCAGGTGCTAACAAACGAGAATGTTGGCCGTAAGTGCTAATCTGGCATGCAGAGGTTGGCGCTCGAGAGGACGGTTTGGTGAGCCAGTTACACGATTAATGAAAATAATTCTGTAGAGTAATTAACCAGATTTACATTCTTTAAAAATTTGAAATCAACTTAACTATTACTATGTGTTGTATCGAAATCAAACCTATTTCTTGATAAAACTTAAATGTAAATAAAAAAAGACAGGTCTTTTCGCTCCTAGCAACTCCGTTTAAATAAGAATCCCTCCCTTTCATATATGAGAAGCTCCAATATATCAGAATTATTAATATTTTAACGCCGATATGTCGTCAGCCTCTATATCTTTCAGACGGTTTTCGGAAACTCGATTTATCGACAGACTATTTTGCCATCTCTGTACAGCACTTGTATTGGATGAAAGTGCGATACCAAATCTCTCTGTCACGGCTCGTATCTCGCCTTCCACTGGCACCCCGTGTCTCGAAGGCGTCTATAAAATACGGCGAAGATACTGTGTCAGCGATGTCAACTATTACGAAACCGGTGCTCGAAGGTACGACGAAAATACTCCTAGGTTGACGCCGTGTTTATTGTCTTCCATAAAGCTTTCGACACAGTTCCGCTTCGTCACCTAGCGATAAAAAGCGAAACATTGTTGAAGCTCTGTGTCTGTCCTCGAGACGTAACCGGATTGCGTAATTGTTAGCGCAGTACAGCGCGACGGGCAGGGCTCCTGGTTCGAGTCCCGGACAGCGCACAGATTTTACTAATTGTACTCAATAATTTGTGGAAAATCAGAAGAGCTGTGCGGCTGAACTGTATCTACAAAATACCATTCAGTACAAATGTTTTACATACACGGTGATCAGAAGCTTGGTGCAATGTTAAAAACTTGGTGGTGACTAAAAGTCGACATCGGCTGCTTTTGATTTATTTTTATAATACGTTATGGCGGGCCGGTATCGGGCTTCATGCAGTACAACACTTTTCACGCAAATATTGGCTATTGGAAGTATTTTGGTACCGTAGTCATATCGAAAGACTTCGACAGGAAGAAAATGTGTAGTGCAAAGGGGGTTAACTAGAGAGTACGCCATCTCACCAGATCTATAACAGTTTCTTTTCCCACTCCAAGGAGTAAAGCTAGGCGTTTAAGATCCCGCTCCTTGTCGAGCGGTGCTTTTCAGCCAATTATCCGGTGATTTGGCAGTAAGGAAAAGAAAGATTAGGGTTTAACGTCATTGCAGACGAAGGACCAACGCGATCTTGCGTCAAGAATGGAGAAGGAAATTGACCGTGCCCTTTCAAAGGAACCATAACGGCATTTGCGTGGAATGATTCTTGGGAATCACGGGAAACTGAAGTCTGGATGGCCAGTTGCTGATGTGAACCGTCGTCCTCCTCATGGTTGGTTTGAACTAAATAAACCTGAAGATTGTTGTTGCAGCATTTTTTTCGTAAGTATATTTTCTCACATTTTAGTACATCATACATTATTTCGATTTTTTACATTAACAAAGCCGAAATTACATTGTTCCCACAAAAATACAAAAATATGTCCGATCACATCAGCGGCATGCTTACGACTCTCTCATTCTGCGGAAATAACAATATTCCAAAGAGTTTACAGTTATCTTAACAAATGAATTCCTATTAGTTTTAGTTACATTATTAATTTCGTTTTTTATATCATAAATGAATCCACAAATAAACATAGTAAACAGTACAGTATTGCGTAAGTATCAATAGAAATTTTAAGTGTGCCAATACTACGTAATTTCAAATGCTTCTAAAAAAAATTTTACTGTTCATTCAGAACTAGTAATTATAGATTATAACATCTAAACTAAAATACTTTATAAAGTATTACCTTTTCTTAAATATTAGTTTGAAATATGACTTACTGTGTATAAAATTATATGAAAGTTTTCAGAAAAGCAACTGACCTGTCCAAAATTCGATAAGTAATAATGGTATCGACAACTACTATTGAGGAATAGTACTGCTAGAGGAGGATGTCCCGTTACACAATGACACATCATGCGAAACTTATTTTCGTCCTTAAATTTCGTACACCAGGGTATAAGCCGTTTTACAAGTTATAGTACGTACTGAACTATGTGTTTGTTATGTGACTGCAGAAACTGTATCTTTCTCTTTTCGTGTAACGGTTCATCTCAGGGAGAATGTGTGGATTCCTTGAAGAAGGACCGCGCTGTCAAATATTTGGTCATCGCCGATTACGCGCCAGAGATCACAACACCTCAGAGCAACGATCGAATAGCCCATGGTGAGAAATTTATCGTAATTTGCAATTATATGTTAATGGAACTTGTTTGGAGTTAGTTTACATGATAGGCCTTTTAATTTACAAAGCTTGTAACATCAACAAATGTTTATTGCAAATTGAGAAATAATGGGACAGTTGCTCTGGTTTTCCATGTAATTGAACTGTGTGCAGGAGACGAAATTAATTTTATCTGAAAAGTATATTTTATATGTGTATATGCCTCCGTAGGAATTCCAATTTCTCTTATCCTCGTGGTTCTCACCCGAAATGTACGTTGGCGGCAAAAGAATCTTTCTGACCTTTCCTCCAGAGATTCCTAATTTAGTTCCCGAAGCATCTCCGTAATGCCTGCGTGTTAATCGAACCTACCGGTAACCAGTCTAACAGCCCACCTCTGAATTCCTTTGAGGATTTCCTTTAATCTGACCTGGTGGAGATCCCAAAAACCCGAACCTAGAGGGAAGTTTGTGTGACGTATGAAATTTTGGTGAATTACTTAGAGAAAACAGTTTTAAGAAACAAATATTTGAATTATTGTTTTCCAACGATATATACAAGTTCTGGGCCGATCTAGTGAATGCTATGGACTACAGAGAGAATTTTATCACTATCGTCACCTCTGCTTTACGTATCTCTTCCTTCCCACGTTGTACAAAACCGAACTTCCAAATCTAAAAATGGAAATTAATGAAGAATTTTAGTCACAGCGGAGAGCATGGAATTTAGATTGATATTATTTGCTGTCAGAACTGTTGTGTGTTCATCAACAAACTTGGAAGGCATGAAATATTCACGACGCGACGACACCATAGTCGTTAACGTTATTAGGCAAATACGTAACCTAATCAAAAAAAATGGTTCAAATGGCTCTGAGCACTATGGGACTCAACTGCTGTGGTCATAAGTCCCCTAGAACTTAGAACTACTTAAACCTAAGGACATCACACACATCCATGCCCGAGGCAGGATTCGAACCTGCGACCGTAGAGGTCGTGCGGTACCAGACTGTAGCGCCTTTAACCGCTCGGCCACTCCGGCCGGCCGTAAGCTAATCCTCTCCCATTTATTCTCAGTTCGGAATCCATCTGCCCCACTATCCGTTCGCACCGAGTGAGGTGGCGCAGTGCTTAACATCCTGGACTCCCGGGATACAATAACAATAGGTTAAGGACCTGTCAGTCAAAGGAGAACAATAGGCTAAGTACCTGTCAATCAAGGAGGACAATAGGTTTGCCCATGAGCGTATACCTGTCCCTAATGTAGGCAACGCACACTAACAAAATGGACAAGAGCATAGCTTGTCCCCCTACTAATGGGCAAGCATTGTTATTGTTGTGGTCTTCAGTCCTGAGACTGGTGTGATGCAGCTCTCCATGCTACTCTATCCGGTGCAAGCCTCTTCATCTCCCAGTACCTACCCCAACCTACATCCTTCTGAATCTTCTTAGTGTATTCATCTCTTGGTATCCCTGTACGATTTTTACCCTCCACGCTGCCCTCCAATACTAAATTGGCGATCCCTTGATACCTCAGAACATGTCCTACCAACAGATCCTTTCATCTAGTCTAGTTGTGCCACAAACTTCTCTTCTCCCCAACCCTATTCAATACTTCCTCATTAGTTATGTGACTACCCATCTAATCTTCAGCATTCTTCTGTAGCACCACATTTCAAAAGCTTCTATTTTCTTCTTGTCCAAACTATTTATCGTCCACGTTTCACTTCCCTACACGGCTACACTCCATACAAATACTTTCAGAAATGACTTCCTGACACTAAAATCTATACTCGATGTTAACAAATTTCTCTTCTTCAGAAATGCTTTCCTTGCCATTGCCAGTCTACATTTTATATCCTCTCTACTTCGACCATCATCAGTTATTTTCCTCCCCAAATAGCAAAACTCCTTTATTACTTTAAGTGTCTCTTTTCCTAATCTAATTCCCTCAGCATCACCCAACTTAATTCGACTACATTCCATTATCCTCGTTTTGCTTTTGTTGATGTTCATCTTATATCCTCCTTTCAAGACACTATCCATTCCGTTCCACTGCTCTTCCAAGTCCTTTGCTGTCTCTGACAGAATTACAATGTCATCGGCGAACCTCAAAGTTTTTATTTCTTCTCCATGGATTTTAATACCTACTCCGAATTTTTCTTTTGTTCCCTTCACTGCTTGCTCAATATACAGATTGAATAACATCGGGGATAAGCTACAATCCTGTCTCACTCCCTTCCCAACCACTGCTTCCCTTTCATGTCCCCTCGAATCTTATAACTGCCATCTGGTTTCTGTACAAATTGTAAATAGCCTTTCGCTCCCTGTATTTTACCCCTGCCACCTTCAGAATTTGAAAGAGAAGATTCCAGACAACATTGTCAAAAACTTTCTCTAAGTCTACAAATGATAGAAACGTAGGTTTCCCCTTCCTTAATCTAGCTTCTAAGATGAGTCGTAGGGTCAGTATTGCCTCACATGTTCCAACATTTCTACGGAATCCAAACTGATCATCCCCGAGGTCGGCTTCTACTAGTTTTTCCATTCTTCTGTAAAGAATTCGCGTTAGTATTTTGCAGCTGTGACTTATTAAACTGATAGTTCGTAATTTTCACATCTGTCAACACCTGCTTTCTTTGGGATCTGAATTATTATATTCTTCTTGAAGTCTGAGGGTTTTTCGCCTGTTTCATACATCTTGCTCACCAGATGGTAGAGTTTTGTCAGGACTGGCTCTCCCAAGGACGTCAGTAGTTCCAATGGAATGTTGTCTACTCCGGGGGCCTTGTTTCGACTCAGGTCTTTCAGTGCTCTGTCAAACTCTTCACGCAGTATCGTATCTCCCATTTCATATTCATCTACATCCTCTTCCATTTCCATAATATTGTCCTCAAGTACATCGCCCTTGTATAGACCTTCTATATACTCCTTCCACCTTTCTGCTTTCCCTTCTTTGCTTAGAACTGGGTTTCCATCTGAGCTCTTTATGTCCATGCAAGTATTTCTCTTATCTCCAAAGGTCTCTTTAATTTTTCTGTAGGCAGTATCTATCATACCCCTAGTGAGATAAGCCTCTACATCCTTACATTTGTCCTCTAACCATCCCTGCTTAGCCATTTTGCACTTCCTGTCGATCTCATTTTTGAGACGTTTGTATTCCTTTTTGCCTGCTTCATTTACTGCATTTTTATATTTTCTCCTTTCGTCAATTAAATTCAATATATCTTCTGTTACCCAAGGATTTCTACTAGCCCTCGTCTTTTTACCTACTTGATCCTCTGTTGCCCTCACTACTTCATCCCTCAAAGCTACCCATTCTTGTTCTACTGTATTTCTTTCCCCCATTCCTGTCAATAGTTCCCTTATGCTCTCCCTTAAACTCTGTAGAACCTCTGGTTCTTTCAGTTTATCCAGGTCCCATCTCCTTAAATTCCCACCTTTTTGCAGTTTCTTCAGTTTTAATCTACAGGTCATAACCAATAGATTGTGGTCAGAATCCACATCTGCCCCTGGAAATGTCTTACAATTTAAAACCTGGTTCCTAAATCTCTGTCTTACCATTAGGTAATCTATCTGAAACCTGTCAGTATGTCCAGGCTTCTTCAATGTATACAGCCTTCTTTTCCGATTCTTGAACCATGTGTTAGCTATTGTCATCAGTAAAAATGAAGTCAAGGTCGAATGACCCTGAAAACATGGCACATGGGAAGGGAGTACAGTCTCACATTAATGTTGAACACTGAGTGTACCATACTCCAAGATTTGGAGGTCGTTAAGCCCATACAACACTGTGCCACGCCACATACTCGACAATGTCTCGGTGTACATTATGAGTTCCCACCTATCACCATGTGAGAATACATGCAGAGGCACTCCTCAAACTGAGAATGCTCTCATCTGAGAAGAGCACGTGACCACTCGCCTCGTTGGTCCTGTCCATGTACTCTTGGCACCATTGCAATCGGTGCTGCCTATGTGCAGGTGTCAGTGGAATACAGCTTACAGGTTTATGGAATAAGCGACCACCCCCACGCAATCGATGTGCCGCTGTGGAGCATGAGCGGCATTGAGAAGTTCCATGCCATTTTTTTTTTGCATGCCGTCTGTCATTTTTATCAATTTTATTAATGTTTTATATCATTTCACGGTGGGAATGGGCTGAATATGGTTATTCTGATGAGGGTATTTGTACTGAAAGCTCAAATTACTTTTCACTTGATTGCTATGAATGTTGAAAACTGCATGTGGTCTTGCTTTTAGTTTTGTCTGTTACTTCCCTGTGTGGCTTGTTGCGAGGCGAGCACCAGGGGACGCGGCATGCTGTGTTTTCGCTGGGGGTCTGCACTACCGCGAGTATGGAGAGGATCATACATCGATGGGCTTGAGAACCTGGCGGGGCGACTGACCTCGGTGGAGTTTCGCGTTTTGTATGGAGGGCGAAACGACATGCGAGCCGTTTGAGAGACGCCATGTCGGGTGCGACTATCTGGCGCCGGATGGCTGGAGGTCTTGGCATGCTGTTTTCGTAACCCATCAAACGGCAAGTTCAGTGCCCCCAGCTAAATAGCAGATGCATGACAGGTCAACTGAAACTGAGGTCAGTTGACGTCATAAAGCCTGTAACGCCGGAAATGCATATCCTCCTATTTCCATCTATTGTACTATAAATTTGTTTTCCTTATTTTTGTTACCTGAATATATGACATTTCTGTGTCTTTACATATTGTAATTGTTTTACTATTTGAATATATATATATATATATATATATATATATATATATATATATATATATATATATATATATATATATATCTTTATGCATTTATGTCGATGTATAATTAGTTTGTTTCGTAAATATTATTTGTATTTTTACGCTGGGTCTTGCCTAGGGAAAACTGCTGTCGAACGATTACATCGATAGGTCGTGTGAAGAATCAAAGTGTGTAGGATCTTTGGTAGTGTTAACTCTGTCGCGTGGAGCGCGGGCAGAAGGGGAGTCTGGCTGGAGTAGCGAGTGGAGCAGGTGTGTTGTGTGAAGCTCCCGCGAGTTGCCGCGCTTTCGGGGTTTGGCAGCATGTAATTGCGCTCGACTTGCGATGATAGTTTCTGACATGGTGTCGCGGACGGGAAGCATTAGCTGGCGCACATCAAGAGCCCGTTTCGTCTGGTGACCGTGTCGAGAAGAAGGCGCGCCAACATCCAGCTTCTGCAACAGCAACGGCCGACAATGAGTGACTGTCGCCACCTCCTCGATCGACAGCTTCAAACCTTCAATCAACCAACAAGGAAGACTGGAAGCACGTAAAGTTTTAGAACTGTATGGCAGACCTCAGCTTTTCAAACTTTTAAAATTGTTGCATCACAAAATTACAGGTACTTAGCATGAACCTTTGTTGCTCATTGTCCCAATTGCATTACGAAGCAGGGTCCCTTCCTTTTCCGGAATGAACCCGAGTGTCGTTGAAATTCAATCGCCAGCATTAAAGAAATATTATAGCATTTCACTGCTTTAGTTTCAAAGTTCAGTTAAAGTATTCGCAGCTGGCTACAATATTTAGATTTCACAAGCACGAATTAAGAGTGCGAGTTTTGTTACCATATAATAGCTTACCTGTGACTGCAGCTCAGCTTGGTACGTACTAAATTTTACTATTGTTAATTGTTCAGAATCATTCAATTCAAGTTCAAAGTTAAATCTCTTATTTCTAAATTGTGTAGATTCAAGTAGCTTTTGTAATGATTGTTGAGGTAGTCCAAGACTAACCGTATTTTACTGAATTTCGATGTGCTTCAGAATGAAAGCTCACTATTAACTTCAGTCACTAAATTAACTTTCGATTTTCCGGTTTTATTAATTCTTTTGCTAAATTAAGCCAGAGTGTAGCGAAATTTATTACTTCTGACAAACTTTCAGTTTTCACACTACACTTGTCAACCTTCAGTTGCCACGCTTCTAGTGCTAATTATATGTGTAATAATCTTTCTTTTTCAGTTATTATAGTAATTGTCCTTAGGACTGGCGACCGTAATTTCCCCCAAATCTCAAATATCTAATTACCGCTAGTTGATTGTTAACGTAACGGCCGCACATTTACTTTCTTTATTAACTTTACCCCTTTTTCAGAATTAATTTCCACCAGTTTCATTAGCATTTTTCCTTTCATTTAGATGTAACCCTTTCCTCCCTCATTACCGACAAATTAACCTCGGTGACGATTGCTTTTCCCAAATTTCCATTAGGTACACGTGGTTTAATTTTTCACTGTCATTAAGGTCGATAAGTGAGGGGGAGGTTACAAGCCCTGCGCGAAATTGGAGCGAATGGCCGCTATTGGCACGAATGATGTTCTGAGATAGTGTAGGGGAAATTTGGAAAGAGCAGTGAATGCTGATTCGTGGCTTTTTCAAGGGCAAAGGGGAGTTGAATAACATTGGCTTCGCTCTTGCGTTGCGCGGCCACAGAGCATTCAGGATCTGATCTTCGTCGGAATCGGACAGTCTTGCGACTTAGTCGCACTTTTTCGGAATCGCTGTGGAGCATGACTCTGGTCATACTCTAATTACATTCTGCGACTTAAGACTCAGATTCTTACTCTGCGTTTTCTCACCTGTACCGACAGGGCGATTTAGACGGTTTTGCAGCGTGTCTTCCCGGAGATACATCCTCGTGCATCCAGGTGTTTCTCCACTTCGGGCACATGAGGAGAACTTAGAATCCTCGGACAGCGTTCGAGGCCATGTGTTGAAACAGACTTGCTGCACTGCAGGAGTCGGCGCCGACGTCATCGGAACACTGCCTACCGATGACGGGCTGCAGGTTTCAGGACTGGTAAAGAATCTTGCGGCTCCGGCACTGTAGGACCTGTCTATTTTATTCTGAAGTCCTCAACAGCACATGCTGGCTTTGCTACAATTCCACTTTGTTTGTTTCTCCATAATTTTCCATTTGAGCTCTCACCACTAATCGCGACATTGCATTATAGTCGTAGTAGAAACATTTGATTTATTGGGACCTCCACTCTACTGCATCACAGAGAGTAGGAGCCCCTTCTTCTCGAGGCAAATCTTATTCTCATAATAGTTCAGTATACTATGTCCTATAGCCTACTGTTTGTATCGACAATGAAGTACCTTTGTGTCCTGATTTATTATGAAGCTCATTTTAAAATTAAATCCACATATCATTTCGTTGATAGATGCAGAATCCTATTTCCTGTCGTTTATTATGGTAAAATTCCCGTTTTTTACTGAGAAGATTACCATTTTTATTAAATTATTGTGAGTGTGCACTCCTTATTTTACCAACTAGCAGGGTCCAACTTCAATTCCTTTCGTTACCGTTGTGCACATAGTTAATAATATGGTAGGTAAGGAGGGGTCGACTGCATGTCTAGTTCTCATAACCTGGCACCTCACAGCGTGCCTTGCAGTCTTGTTGAATGTGATTGCAATTGCACTTGCTGTTTAATGTGTATCCGTTACTACAGGGCTATTACAAATGATTGAAGCGATTTCATAAATTCACTGTAGCCCCATTCATTGACATATGGTCACGACACACTACAGATACGTAGAAAAACTCATAAAGTTTTGTTCGGCTGAATCCGCACTTCAGGTTTCTGCCGCCAGAGCGCTCGAGAGCGCAGTGAGACAAAATGGCGACAGGAACCGAGAAAGCGTATGTCGTGCTTGAAATGCACTCACATCAGTCAGTCATAACAGTGCAACGACACTTCAGGACGAAGTTCAACAAAGATCCACCAACTGCTAACTCCATTCGGCGATGGTATGCGCAGTTTAAAGCTTCTGGATGCCTCTGTAAGGGGAAATCAACGGGTCGGCCTGCAGTGAGCGAAGAAACGGTTGAACGCGTGCGGACAAGTTTCAAGCGTAGCCCGCGGAAAATTGGCTCATGCCAGAACTGGAGACCGACAGCGCCGACTTCATCTTTCAACAGGATGGTGCTCCACCGCACTTCCATCATGATGTTCGGCATTTCTTAAACAGGAGATTGGAAAACCGATGGATCGGTCGTGGTGGAGATCATGATCAGCAATTCACGTCATGGCCTGCACGCTCTCCCGACTTAACCCCATGCGATTTCTTTCTGTGGGGTTATGTGAAAGATTCAGTGTTTAAACCTCCTCTACCAAGAAACGTGCCAGAACTGCGAGCTCGCATCAGCGATGCTTTCGAACGCATTGATGGGGACATGCTGCGCCGAGTGTGGGAGGAACTTGATTATCGGCTTGATGTCTGCCGAATCACTAAAGGGGCACATATCGAACATTTGTGAATGCCTAAAAAAACTTTTTGAGTTTTTGTATGTGTGTGCAAAGCATTGTGAAAATATCTCAGATAATAAAGTTATTGTAGAGCTGTGAAATCGCTTCAGTCATTTGTAATAACCCTGTACATGCAGCGGTCATTTCCTGCTGTAGTCGAAAGCGGCTGACCACCTCCTCTCCTTCGGGCAGCAGTACCTATGGTTCGGAACGCCTCCCAAGCAAGTGTAAGAATGTTGTGAGTAATACCAAGGTTCTAGGCTACACTTGTCACACATCATCCTTCTTCTGGTTTCCGATTATCCTTCCCCGTGTGAAGTCACCCAAATGTGGCTCCGAATCATGTTGTAATGGTGAGCACCATGTCTTTTTTACGTTCTTCAACAGCCTCGTGTTGCAGGGACAGTCCCATTTGGCGATGTAGTCAGATTGACCTCACGACATACGACGTTCAGCGTTCTTTGCACGACTGTGAGACCTCTGGTGACATGTTCCCGCACTTTCATTTCCAACGAGTAGTTAGTATGTTATGTTGGAGATCTGGTTGGACTCTAAAATTAGCGGGCACGGAGGATACGTACAGGGACTGCAGACAGGTTGTGCTAGGTGGGACTGTGAGTGAGCTGGGGAGCGTAACGAGATAGTCCGTGCATTTGTGACAAACACTGTGTCTGGATGGCGCATTGGTTAACGTAACTTCGTAGTAAGCACGAAATCTCGGGTTCGAGTCCCAGTCCAGCACACATTTTCACTTGCCGCCGCTGATTCCGCATAAAGTCTCGATGCAGCTGATATCAACAATTCGAATGTACACTCCTGGAAATTGAAATAAGAACACCGTGAATTCATTGTCCCAGGAAGGGGAAACTTTATTGACACATTCCTGGGGTCAGATACATCACATGATCACACTGACAGAACCACAGGCACATAGACACAGGCAACAGAGCTTGCCATGCCATTTCCACCTGGCGCCTCAGTTGGACCAGCGTTCGTGCTGGACGTGCAGACCGCGTGAGACGACGCTGCTCAATGGGGGACAGATCCGGAGTTCTTGCTGGCCAGGGTAGTTGACTTACACCTTCTAGAGCACGTTGGGTGGCACGGGATACATGCGGACGCGCATTGTCCTGTTGGAACAGCAAGTTCCCTTGCCGGTCTAGGAATGGTAGAACGATGGGTTCGATGACGGTTTGGATGTACCGTGCACTATTCAGTGTCCCCTCGACGATCACCAGTGGTGTACGGCCAGTGTAGGAGATCGCTCCCCACACCATTTTGCCGGGTGTTGGCCCTGTGTGCCTCGGTCGTATGCAGTCCTGATTGTGGCGCTCACCTGCACGGCGCCAAACACGCATACGACCATCATTGGCACCAAGGCAGAAGCGACTCTCATCGCTGAAGACGACACGTCTCCATTCGTCCCTCCATTCACGCCTGTCGCGACACCACTGGAGGCGGGCTGCACGATGTTGGGGCGTGAGCGGAAGACGGCCTAACGGTGTGCGGGACCGTAGCCCAGCTTCATGGAGACGGTTGCGAATGGTCCTCGCCGATACCCCAGGAGCAACAGTGTCCCTAATTTGCTGGGAAGTGGCGGTGCGGTCCCCTACGGCACTGCGTAGGATCCTACGGTCTTGGCGTGCATCCGTGCGTCGCTGCGGTCCGGTCCCAGGTCGACGGGCACGTGCACCTTCCGCCGACCATTGGCGACAACATCGATGTACTGTGGAGACCTCACGCCCCACGTGTTGAGCAATTCGGCGGTACGTCCACCCGGCCTCCCGCATGCCCACTATACGCCCTCGCTCAAAGTCCGTCAACTGCACATACGGTTCACGTCCACGCTGTCGCGGCATGCTACCAGTGTTAAAGACTGCGATGGAGCTCCGTATGCCACGGCAAACTGGCTGACACTGACGGCGGCGGTGCACAAATGCTGCGCAGCTAGCGCCATTCGACGGCCAACACCGCGGTTCCTGGTGTGTCCGCCGTGCCGTGCGTGTGATCATTGCTTGTACAGCCCTCTCGCAGTGTCCGGAGCAAGTGTGGTGGGTCTGACACACCGGTGTCAATGTGTTCTTTTTTCCATTTCCAGGAGTGTATTTTTAGCACTCCATAAATTCTAGGAGCAACTGGTACTCTGGGAATGGGTTCCTTGGCCGTGTTAGCGTCAATTCTTGAGTCCTGCGTCTTTCGAATTATCTTCTCTGTGGCGTCCACCCTCAGTTGATTGTAGATGGGATCGTTTAGTAATTCCTTTATCTTGTCTTCATACTACAAGGTGTCCAAGATGCTTGCAATGTTGCAGTTTCGTTGTTGCTCTTCAGTTCTGTAATAGCTGCCCTCACCGCACGGCCGATGTTCGGCTTTAGTGGCTTGGCACGCAGTAAAATTCGAACGATTTCCTGCCTAATTTTCATAGCTTCTGTGGTAAATGTGTGCCGGAGTGCTGCTTCCATGGAGTCACCGATTTCTTCTGTAGGGATCCAGTCAGGTGCGACGACAACTTTTGTTCCCTTTGCCAATGCTTCTGAGGCCGCATTGCTGACACAATGAGATGGGAGATTTATCATTGATCGAGGTGCATCCAGTCCAGTCTACGTGTTCCGTGTCGTCTTTGCTGGCTGCTCAGATTTTTACTTGTGGCGACTGCTGACAATTTCATTACTTACACACGCTTGCTGATAAGTGAGTCTGTTGACTTTATCCCGGTCGATCGGCGATAGCGTTGCTAACAACAGAAATTTTTTTTTCAGATTTCTGCTATTACGGTAACCAAGTTGTGTTCGTACCTGTTAAATTAATTCTGAAGAGAATTACTAGATCGCCTGTAGATGCTTGTTGCTTCGTGGGCGTCGATGTGCAGTTTAAATTGCACAGTTGGGTCTCCACTATGTCTGTAGCAGCCAACATATTCATTGATGCCTTTTAAGCAACAATTCTTTCTTCCGCTCATTCACGCCCACGCTGCTTATTCGGGTATGTGAACAATACATTCACTATATGGCATTATGCTCAAACGTACCTACACAAGTTTCATGAATAGTTGAAAAATGTGGTAGAGAAAGAGGAGAGTGACACAACTCCAATCCTAGATGTGGAAGCGTATGGTGCATCGGAGAACACTCTAGGGCAGAGAGTAGCAATGACAAATTATAAGTAACCACGCACACCAGTAGGCCCATAAAAAGGCCACTGTAACCTCAGCCCAAACGTTGCTTCTACATTACAGTTTTTTACTACGTAAAGCGTTAGCATACTGCGAAAACTATTACGTAAGACAGGAAGTGTAAACCAGTTTCGGAAATTGCCTTACAATAAACTTCGCGAACGTCATTGATTATTTTGCTGCTTAGGTAGCAGAATTCCTTAACTCTGTCTACTGCATGACTATCAGTCCTCATATTAAGTTTCTCGCTGTTCTCATTTCTGCTATTTCTCGTTACTTCCGTTTTTCTGCGATTCATTCCCAATCCATATACTGTACTCGTTAGACTGTTCATTCCATTCAGCATATCATGCAATTCTTCATAATTATTCACTTCCACTCAGGATAGTAATGTCATCAGCGAATCGTATCATTGATGTCCTTTCACCATAACTATTAATTCCACTTCTGAACCTTTCTTTCATTTTCATCATTGCTTCTTCGATGTACGAATTGAATAGAAGGGGCTAAAGACCACATACGTGCCTTACATCCTTTTCAACCCGAGCACTTCGTCCTTGGTCATTCACGAATTTCGAACGTCTTGCACCATTTTACGTTGATGAACGCTTTTCACACGTTGACAAATTTTATGAACGTGTCTTGATTTTTCTTTAGTCATGCTTCCATTACCAACCGCAACGTGAGAGTTGTCTCTCTGGTGTCTTTACCTTTCCTGAAGTCAAAATGGTCGTCACAAACACATCCTAAATTTTCTTCTCCATTCTTCTGTACATTATTCTTGTCAGTACCTTCGATGTATAAGCTGCTCAGCTGATTGTGTGGTAATTCTCAGACTTGTTAACCCTTGCAGTCTTCGGAATTGTGTGGATGATATTTTTTTCGAAATTTATATGGTATGTCGCCAGATTCATACATTCTACACACCAACGTCAATAACCGTTTTGTTGCCACTCTCCCCAATGATTTTAGAAATTCTGATGAAATGTTATCTGTCTCTTCTGCCTTATTTGTTCTTAATTCCTCCAAAGCGCTTTTAAATTTTGATTCTAATATTAGATCCCCTGTCTCTTCTAAGCTGACTCCTGTTTCTTCTTCTGTCACATCAGACAAATCTTCCCCCTCATAGAGGCCTTCAATGTACTCTTTCCACCTGTCAGCTCTCTTCTCTGCATTTAACAGTGGAACTCCCATTACACTCTTAATGTTATAACCCTTACTTTTAATTACACCGAAGGCTGTTTTGACTTTGCTATATGCTTAGTCAGCCCTTCTGACAATCACCTCTTTTTCGATTTCTTCACATTTCCATGTAGCCATTTCGTCTTACCTTCCCTGCACTTCCTATTTGTTTAACTCCTCAGTGACTTGTATTTCTGTGTTCCTGAATTTCCCTGAACATTTTTTACTTCCTTCTTTCACCGATCAATTGAAGTATTTCTTCTTTTACCCATGGTTTATTCGCAGTTATCTTCTTTGTACCTATGTTTTTCTTTGCAGCTTCTGTGGTGGCCCTTTTTAGAGATGTCCGTTCCTCTTCAACTGTACTGCCTACTGAGCTATATCTTCTGGCTGTATCTATAGCCTCAGAGAACTTCAAGCGCATCTCGGCATTCCTTAGTACTTCCCACTTCTTTGCGTATTGATTCATCCTGAGACACTACGTCCGAGATAAAAACTATAAAAATGTATTGATTCTTCCTGAGACACTACGTCCGAGATAAAAACTATAAAAATCTAATCTATGTAATATATACGCATAAATGTATACAGAGGTGTGCTGTGCATATTTCCATTTTTCTGAGACAATACGCCTGAAACAAAACTATAAAAATCTAGTGTAAGGAGTGTACATTATACAGAAAAAGGTTATGATTTCATCGAGGCGTGCTGTGAATCTGTTCGTATAAAATCTCACCTTTAGGATACGGTTTTTTGGGCAATACAGTACTTAATTCAAGGATGAGAAAATGGATTAAAATATCGCAATAAACTGCAAATAGTCATCATTCTTCACTCAAATGCTAATGCAACCAGAGTTCATCAGTCAGAGAAAGTACACATCCCTGATTTCTAAAGTAAATCGACGTTGGAGTTTAGTAGGTCAGAAGCAGACAGTAGCAAGACATAATACACAGCCCCGCTAAGAAAAGCCTCGACAATCCTACATCACTCTTGACGTTCGGCAATGACCAGAACCCAAACAGAAATAAGCAGCAGACCTTCCAGCGAGTGAACTGCAATGTCTACGCTACACACACACACACACACACACACACACACACACACACACGAACACTTTCCCTTGAACAGGGCTTCGCCTTGCTGCCGGGAATAAACCACGTCTCACACGCCGTGCTTATTGCGAAACTGATAACCTAGAACTCGTTGCGAAAGCAGTGCTGCTGCTGTACCCGAAAATGCCGGACGTTTCATCCTGTGGCGGGATGTAGACATTATCTTTTTCTATTCTCTCTCTACGTGAATGATCTTCCATTTTATTTGATTCGACAGTCAGAATTATTTCTTTTGGTGAACGATAAAATTATAATTTTCAAGCAGAGCAAAGAACTATTCACACAGAAGACAAAAATAGTGATATGTCTTTATGAAAACTATTAACTGATTTAACACAAACTGGTGGAATGAATCACAGTTAAATTTTTTTAGTGCATGTTACTATACCCACCATACTTGTGTTAGTTTCGGGCTCCCCAGATTACTTAATCTCAATAATTTTAGTAATGTGGAACACGACATTTTACATTCAGAATAAACAGCGATATGCAAGTAAAGCTGACAAATGCAGATCGTTTAGAGTTTCTTTTAAAAAAAATACGGATGTTTGTTAGCAAATTCCATGCACCACCAATTACACATCATAAAAATCGAAATTATTCTGCGGGATAGAAGCAACTGGTAAAGAAAAGCTTTTTCATTAAGGTTTCAAATTTAACTTTGCCGTCTCTCAGCCTTTTTACGTCATTCTGTAGGTAATAAAAAATTTTGCTGGCAGCATTATAAACTCCTTTTTTTGTGTTAAGGCAACCTTAATATGGAATAACGAATATATTTTCCTCTTCTGGTGTTGTAATTATATGCATCATTGTTCCTGTTGAACTGCAGCTTATTATTTACAACATACTTCATGAGGGGTTGAATATACCGTGAAGCGGCAGTTAAAACGCCCATCTTCTTAAACAGATGTCAGCAAGATGATTGTGGGTTAGCACCACAGATTATTCTAACAGGTCTTTTCTTCTTCTGGTGTTGTAATTATATACATCACTGTTCGTGATGAGCTGCAGCGCATTATTTACTACATACTTCATGGGGGGATGAATACACTGTGAAGCGGCAGTTGAAACGCCCATCTTGTTAAAAAGATGTCAGCTAGATGATCGTAGGTTAGCTCCACATATTATTCTTACAGCACGTTCTTGAGTAATCAAGAAATTCTCCGTTAAAGGTGAGTTACTCCAGAACGTTATTCCACATGACGTTATTGAATGAAACATGTAAAACATGCCAACTTTCTGATGTGTTCCTCCCCAAGATCTGCAATGGTTCTAAGTGCAAATGTAGCTGAACTCAATTGTTTTAGGAGTTCCACAAATTTAGCACCTCTACATGTGCAGGACCAAGTATGTTGTGTCATTCCGAAATTAAAAATTAATAATTTTAAGAACATCGTTTTATAATTTAGTGTGGCACTATATGTTGAAAGGTCTCTGTTGGATTCCTTTCATGTTTAATTTCTTAAATCTATTGTCATTTACGGCATAAATTCCTCTTCTAAATTTACTGTGGCGTTTCTGACTATCTGAGAGGAGACTGAGTAGTGGAACGTGTTACTTTTACACATAAACAAGAACGATCTGTCACACTACTACACTTTAAAACACAGTTTATATGTAATTCATGTCACACAGTCTCATACGGAACCTACATCCGCTTTCTTTTATACACTGTGTATGATAAGATACTGTCATCCCCCTTCCCATCTGTGTGAGAGGATGAATGAGCAAATGTATTTGTAGTTGCATGCTTGAGGGTAGCAGACAAGCCTGTCTGCTAGAGAACAGTAGGACCAACGTCGGAACAGGTAGCTACGCTTTCTAAAAGCAAAGAGGTTTCTATCCTTAGTATGGTCCTGTCCGTCCGTTGTCATGTTGGTATAGGAAGCTGCCCCTCTGGTCACTTCCGTTTGTATTTGGGAAGCACGCTCGGTAGGAGCGCAGGTCAGTCGGTCCGTGGCGAGCGTCTGAAGTGGTAAGATCTCCGGCTAAGCGCGTGTCTGCTAAATCCGTAGGACAATGGATTTCTTAAGTTCAGCCTAACTGAAAATTTAATCACCTTTATTTCAGGTTTAGCTCTAAAATATCTAATGTTATCTTAAATTGCAGCGCAGTGTAATTCTCGTGTGAAGTTCAGATTATTTTCCGGTAGTTGCTTTGTCACTACTTTGTGAGTAAAGTGGAACCACATGTTGATCAGTAACTCTAACTAAGATCAATCTTAAATGCGAATGTTTGTGTGATTATAACGTCTCGTCTTGACAATATTTTTCAATATAGCAACTTTTCTTTATTTTCAACCCACGTGGGGTGTACTTTGCGAGACCAGTACCACGTGCTTATATAACTGTTTGACCCGTCAGGTTAACAGTAAGACGTTAGTAACCAGTTCGAGGTTTTTCTTTTGTAAATTGCTTTTCGATCTAATTTATTTTAATTATCAAAATTATTGTGGAGTTACACTCTTTGTGTAAACCAAGTTGACCACGTGAAGCAAGTGGTGTAATCATCAAAGTAGCCCTCAGCTATTCTTTTCGCGAAGATTTCACAGAGTTAATATGAATTTAGTATACCAGTGTGTGGTAATTACATGACGGACAGGATTGTGCTACGAACGTATCTTCTTTGGGTGAAAATTTGAATCTGTTGGTAGTGGTTAACTTTCTCTTGCATACGTTTCAACGTTCTTTGTGTGTTGTTTTATGAATGCAGTGTTGTATGCAGTCTCCCGATCTTGCCTCCATATTTGATGTGTTCCGTAAGATTGCAAACTCACATTTTCACAGTCCTAAATAAGGCACCAGCTCAGTTATAACTCACGTTTAATATGCTGAAATTTCAATGATCAATGTTAAAATAAATTTCCAAATATAAACTGATTTATTTCTTTTTATTTAAATTCACTTTTATATATATATATCACCGGTTGTCGTATGACTATTAAAAGATTATAATTAATGTTAGTCTGGTTGGGAATTTGGTAAGCTGGACTGGATACCTGGTGAAACAGTTGCGCAATAATGCAAGGTTAACTTCCCCAGACAGCTCACAGCTTTTAACCCGCTTTTATTGTCCATCAGTACCGCTTTCATCATAGCAAATTAAAGTAACAAACTTACAATGTCTTTTGGTTTGACTACAGTACTCGTGTCGTCCAGAAAAATAACTTATTCTGTTTGTTGTGTTTTAAATGGGATATAACTACCACATATGAGAAATAATAAAGGACCAAAGATTGAGCCATGTAAAACCCCACAGCCGATATTTGGTGTGGTTTTGGAGTCAGCCATCAGAAAAATAATAGAGAAATCTAAAACAACGGGAACTTAGAAAACTGTGATGAAACAACACTGCAAGTAACGCAACTCCTCTACATAATTTTCGTCAATTTCTATGCATTTTATTCCTCTCCCTAGAAGCCTTTAATTCCGATCTGGAACGACCTATGTGACACTGTGCCCCGTCAATCTTCTTTCACTGTCTGCACAACGTCGTCATCCAATGAAAACACATATCATGTAAGTGTTTCTCCATTTGACTGAAAAACTGAAAATCACTTGCAGCTGTGTCAGAAATGTACGTATAAGGAAATGTACGTATAAGTTCTCTAAGTACATGTTCAAACTGATCTCCTCTTGGGTGAAAGAATGAGATTAATATCTGTTTTATGCCATATTCTTTTAACAATTTTTTTCCAAGTGTGGCATGTTGCAATGTAATGAATTACTATTTTCTTGACGAGAGGGACCATTTGTGTTGACCTTGTAGCGCATAACTTAACATACTTGGTGAATGTATCATATAAGGCAACAAATAACTCCACCCTGGAAAAGAGGAGGGGGGGGTGACCATTAACGCCACACAGGTTATTTGAAGTGTTTGTGTTGGTGTAATGGGGTGCAGCTAAGTGTGCCATGAGTTATCAGTGAGTATGAATTTTTGACAAACAAGGCAGGCTTTTAGTAGATGCTGTCTTTGCTTTTACATATTGGAAAAATAACAGCATACGACAGCTTTCTGTACAGACATAGGTGCTCCATAATGCCTTGCCCAAGCATTATGCATGCACCAGGTCAATGAGTCTCCATAAGTACTAGGAGTGTAAACACACTAAGTGTAAGAATTAGGATTCCGATTAGAGAAGAGAATATCGTTGGGTATCGTGTAGTACTGGTTCAGTCTATACAATGGACCCTGTGAAATTAATATTTTTATCTTTTGCCAACGATTGTCGGCATCCTGTATTTCAGCCATGTCCTTGCACATGTCCAAGTAAAACTGACAATATCATGTCATATTTTAACATTACTTGATAATCAGTCGTTTGTTCAACTAGCTCGGTATATTCTGACAGATCTTGTACTAGCCTTGGTAACGCATTTGCTACAATATTCACCTTTCCAGATATGTAAACTATCTCATAATTACACTCTTGAAGAAACAAAGACTAGCATGATAAACCGGGGTGCAGTAGCCTGTATGTCATTAGAAAACACGGTGATTTATGGCTACAATACACTATAATTTTCTTTCCATAGATGTAACAGTTGAATTTTGTAAATGCCCCAATCACTACCAAAGTTTCTAGCTCAGTAGCAGAGCGTATGAGCATTCGCATTCAGATAAGATGTGACTAGCTAAACTCACAAATCTTGTTCAGCCGACCGAGGTGGCCGAGCGGTTCTAGGCGCTACAGTCTGTAACCACGCGATTTCTACGGTCGCAGGTTCGAATCCTGCCTCGGGCATGGATGTGTGAGATGTCCTTAGGTTAGTTAGGTTTAAGTAGTTCTAAGTTCTAGAGGACTGATGACCTCAGAAGTTAAGTCCCATAGTGCTCAGAGCCATTTGAACAATTTTTTGAACGAATCTTGTTTCTCATTTTCCTTCTTCCTTGTGAATATAAAATTGGCAGATTCCTAATCCAGAAAACGATGCATCAGGAACTAGATGGAAATCCCCAGTCATGTCAGGATGGTGCAGAATATCAAAATTTACTAAGCCTTCCTTTAATACATCATAGTCGCTCTCACAGTCACTCATCCAGATCCACAGAGCATTTTTCTTTAAAAGACTTAGTAAATTTGAACTGTTCAAAATCTGATCAGGCACATAACGACGAAAAAATGAGCATAAACTCAAGAATGCTTAAGTTGCTTCTATTACAAAGATATTGAAAATTTTTGATGATCTTATCAGGGTCAGACGTTATTCCAGCAGCAAGAAATGTAATTCTCTTCTTGACAATTTTAGATTTTTAAAAATTAACTGTTACTTCCGCTTTTGAAAACTTGTGTAGTGTATTTTCCAGCAACTGTATTTGTTCTTAACTCATCTGAGTAGCAATTAGTGTATCACAAACATACAGAGTAACTTAATCAAGTAGTTCAGGTCCCAATACCGTACCTAGTGCAGCTATAAATGCTCCTGAGCTTACAATTAATGGTAGCTCACAGAACTGATAGCTTCTGCTGGCCAAAACAAAGTATGTGTATTCCCTAGATTCTTCAGTTAGTTTACTTGCCAGTAGGAACTTTATACGTCAATACTGGTCACGAATTAAACTCCAAAAAATGTCTGTAATAACCTTTCCAAACTCTATGTACGAGTTCGTGCAGGAATAATAATTTTGTTAGTTTCCCTCTCATAGGAACATTGCCTCCAGCTATCAAGACAAATAACAATGGATTGCAGTATGGTGATGTGGGTGGTTCAGTTATGTGCCACACTAACATCTGTTTATTTCATTACTCACTGCTACTTTCCTTGACTATGGGATGTAATGTACTCATATGTTGTAGCAATAAATCTCATGGGGACAGACATTCATATGATGTTGGTAAGTATTTATTACACATGTTTTTTTTTACTAAAGATATATACATACTTCCACAACAATCTGGGTAATTCATTACACTGTGATGAGTTAATAGAGCTAGACTCAGTGTGAGTTTATTAATTGTCTGACTATATATCATCAACTTGACTGCTTTGCACAGATTTATTACATGTGGATGCAGTGTTAGGTTTAATTAACTTGACTCTTATCCCTTGTCAATACTTTAGATGGTTCACCTTTTTCTTCACTAGATCTATTGCTATTCTTTGGCTATCGACGTTCAAAATGCATTTACCAGTGGAGAAGCTAATTATAGCATCCTTCTTAGATAAAATATATAAGCCAAGCATGTTTGACAATTAATGATTAAGAATGGGAATTGCATTTCTCCATTTCCTAATCCTGCTTCTAGTTGTGTCTACATCCAGACACAGACAGATTACAACAATGCAATGTAATGACAGACACAATATACATAAAATATTTCCCAGCTGCATGACGTCCTGGCTATGGGAGTGAGTTGTAATATATCCGCCAGACACGTGTTGTCTTACACATGCGTTGCCGTGTTCTGCCTTTTTACATATCTCTGTATTTGAATACGCATGCCTGTACCAGTTTCTTTGGCGCTTCAGTGTATTGTAGTAGGACACTACAAATATAACAAGCGCGTAGTGTTTGTGGAAGTGTAGTCTCTCATGCGTTATGCAAAAGTGCCGCCGAATCAAATAATAATTACATTTAGCGTCTAACAATTCCGATATGAAGAAAAGCAGATGAATTTACACTAGTATGCATGCTTCCTTCGCGGCGTCGTCACATCCCCAAAGCTTTGCATTGCAATTATTAGATTTTAAACAGTCGTCGTGTTGTATCCTTATTTTGAGACAGTTTACCAACATTTTAACACTATGTAGGGCACATTTATCAACTTCTTTCGTCTTTTACCTTGTCAAACCAACGACACCAGACTTCTATCAATCGTTACAGGAATTGCATCTGCTGATAATGTTTTCTAAAGAAGAAAATATGTTGTCGGCCGTAGTAGTATCGTGGATTGGCGCTAAACCAAGAAGTTCCTCCGTCACGTTCAACTTCTTACAGATCAGCTAGTTGAGCTACGTCCGTTACACCCGTGCTTTCATCGAAAGCCAATGAGAGAAAAATTTTCTGTTTAATTTCCACGTCGTTTCCTATTCGCCGACGCGTCCGCAAACTGCTATCTGTAAAAGAGGAACTGTTTAGGAAACACAGAGTTGCTTGGCAATAGGTTGTTGAGGCAGAAACAAAACTCTTTAAAAAAATTGCAGCGCTAAAGAGATGGGCTGTTTTGGATATTTTAAGAGCCATCTTGTAGCTCACTCCCAACGCACCGTCGATGGGATAACACAGTTTTCTGTTTTAGCTCAAGTTATTTGGCCTTCCTTCCCTCAGTATCCAAAGTGGTCACGAATTTGTCACGAAGGAGCTTGTAACACCATAGCTCTAATGCTGTACTGATTTAATTTTCTTTTGTTTTATTTAATGTTACATTGTTGATCTTCTGTAAATGTGTTTGAATCGATAACATAAAATTGTATACTCTTTTCTTTGTCAAACCTTTGATGTCGTGATTTGATTCTATGCAAAGTAGTGTATCTGTAATTAAAATTCTTTGTCCCATTTGGAGGGAACAAAACTTACTGTATATAATTGTAATTTTGTATGAATAATTTTTTTGTAGAGATGTCAATATGTGTAAATGTTTTGTTTTATTTAATGCATTTGGTTGCTATTATGTAAATTGCTGATCCTCACTTAGGGTTCTTAGTTAATTTGTATATAAAAGGTGTAGTGTGTAGTGGTTCCCCTCGGGAACGGAACTGTGTAGCGCGCGCAAATTGTGGTTGGCCTAGGTAGAAAAGGTGGAACTGATAGTCAGTCGGGGACGAGCTACGAGTCGGAGACGAGCTACGAGTCCGTGCACTGCCATGTAAAAGATGCATATTGTGCTGATTCCGAGAGAGGCTTTTCCTGCTTCTTTCCAAGGCCTCGGATGGATGGATAAATAGCTGGAACTATTCTGGAGTTTGTATCTATCATCGCCACCAAGAAATGACAGAGTCCAGCAATTCTGCCTACAATTCCACCTACCTACATGCAGTTGCCACCACATTGCACAATCATTGCAACGTAATACTATAATGATGTACAGTGAAGGATCAGTTTAATGGACGTGCTAATGTGCTGAAATATAAGGTAATTTGTATCCGAATTTATGTACCTACCTTGATTTTTCTCCTCATCATAACACCTCTCAGGTTCCTCTCCGTTTGAGCTAAAGTGATATCCGGGTGTCCTTACTAAAAGAAATTAAAGCCTAGAGTTTTGCTAATTAATGCCTCTTGAACTTAGTAAAAAGAAAGTTAAAGTTAATGCGGCAATAGAGTGAGTTAAAGTAAATGTTATTTGCTCAAAATAATTTTCCTATTAAAACTGCTATTTAAAGTGCTGTTGCTAACTTCAATATTAAAAGTTCTTAAGACTGAGGCTTATAAGGCAAATGATCACATTATTGTCTGTAGTAAATTCTAAAAGGTGAGTCAGTTTCTTGCAATTTGGTCAGTATTGTGTTTCGCTGTAGTAAAAGTGAGAAAGCTGCAGTTGTGAAACATTATATATTCATGTTTGCTAAGTGTTTGTGTATCTTGTGTATTAGAAGTGCATGTTAATAGTAATGTTATAAAGACCATTCACTTTATGTAAGCCTGAAAGTAATAGGGTGTTTCGGTATCTCTTATAATTTTGCAAATAGTTTGTGCTGCTCCAGTTGTTAGCTTCAATCTTAAAACATATGTGTGTCAGAGTTCATTGCACTCGCGTGTGGCTAAGTCTAGGTTGTGTTTGTCCGTTATAGTTATACCTACTTTCTTAAACGAGAACGGTAATCTTTCTCTTGCCTAATTAGGCTGGCGACCGTTTCCCTTATTCTATAAACAGTATAGCTAGGCAAAATTTTGTTTGTTACTATTCAAATATTTACGTAATTCTGACTTTCATTTCCGATAAGCCACCTCCGTTAGGAAAAACACGGTCAACATAACAAAATTCCTCTCAGAGGGTAACACTGCTCTGTTGCTTTGTGCCATAGTTGCTTTTACAAAATAGTTTTATGTCACAACCTGTTTCTAGCATTGAGGTTATAGTACAGTAGTGGCAGACAGGAGTGTTATAAGCTTAAGATGTCGTTCAACTTTGTACTTCTTCCACACCGATAAAATAGCATGACGCTGACGGCCGGTTTTGTTTGGAGAAAAATGTAATCTTCTTCCCACTACAGGTTGAAACTTAGGGATTTAACCGATTTTCATTTTGAGGATCTTAACTGCTCCGCAGCCGTTTTCCACTCACAAATTTTGTTCTACGAAGAACGACAAAGAAACTTCGATATCGACAACGCTAATGACAGGAAGCACCGTATTTTACGGACTATAAGACGCTACGGACTGTAAGGCTCACCTTAATTTTCAAGCATTTGTTTTAAAAAAAGTAACCGATCGGAAACAGGTCTCAGAAGGTTACAGATAGCGACTTCGGATAAGGAACCGAGAATGACCTCACTACCGCCAACCGCACTGATCGATGTGATACATACAGAATAGGGCCCCTGGTGGGACCCCGAAACACCCAGCTGTCTACAAGTGTTTGAAGGGTGGTGTGTTTTTGTTAGAAACCATTCGGAAGTCAAGACCGCGCAAAATATTTTTTATTCAAGACAACCGGTTTCAACAGTCTTTGCTGTCATCTTCAGGTATTAAACATCTTTTTGTAGTAGAACATGTGCATGAGTTTCAGAGTGAAATGAAAGTGTTTTACTAAAAAAAGACGTTTAAGACTGAAGATGACAGCAAAGACTGTTGTCTTGAATAAAAAGTATTTTGTGCGACCTTGGCTTTTGAATGGTCTGCAACTGTGCTTCCACGCCCATTCTCCCCTGTGATCGCGTACACTTCAGTTAGCCAGCTGCAGCATTCTATTTGTGTTACGCGCAAGAGCGATGTACTTGAGGACAACATTATGGAAATGGAAGAGGATGTAGATGAAGATGAAATGGGAGATATGATACTGCGTGAAGAATTTGACATCACTGAAAAACCTAAGTCGAAACAAGGCCCCGGGAGTAGACAACATTCCATTAGAACTACTGACCGCCTTGGGAGAGCCAGTCCTGACAAAACTCTACCATCTGGTCAGCAAGATGTGTAAGACAGGCGAAATACGCTCAGACTTCGGGAAGAATATAATAATTCCAATCCCAAAGAAAGCAAGTGTTGACAGATGTGAAAATTAACGAACTATCAGTTTAATAAGTCACAGCTGCAAAATACTAAGTGAATTCATTACAGACGAATGGATAAACTGGTAGAAGACGACCTCGGGGAAGGTCAGTTTGCATTCGTTAGAAATATTGGACACGTCAGGCAATACTGACCCTACGACATATCTTAGAAAACAGATTAAGGAAAGGCAAACCTACATTTCTAGCATTTGTAGACTTAGAGAAAGCATTTGACAGTGTTGAATAGAATACTCTCTTTCAAAATCTGAAGGTGGCAGGGGTTAAATACAGGGAGCGAAAGGCTATTTGCAATTGTAAAGAAACAAGATGGCAGTTATAAGAGTCGAGGGACATGAAAGGGAAGCAGTGGCTAAGAAGGGAGTAAGACAGGGTTGTAGCCTCTCCCCGATGTTATTCAATCTGTATATTGAGCAAGCAGTAAAGGAAACAAAAGAAAAAATTTGGAGTAGCAATTAAAATTCAGGAAGAAGAAATAAAAACCTTGAGGTTTGCCGATGATATTGTAATTCTGCCAGAGACAGCAAAGGACTAGGAAGAGAAGTAGTACGGAATGGACAGTGTCTTGAAAGGAGGATATGAGATAAACGCCAGCAAAATCATGATGAGGATAATGGAATGTAGTCCAATTAAATCAGGTGATGCTGAGGGAATTAGGTTAGGAAAGAGACACTTAAAGTAGTAGATGCGTTTTGCTGTTTGGGGAGCAAAATAACTGCTGACGGTCGAAGTAGAGAGGATATAAAATGTAGACTGGCAATGGCAAGTAAAGCGTTTCTGAAGAAGAGAAATTTGTTAACGTCGAATATAGATTTAAGTGTCATGAAGTCGTTTCTGAAAGTATTTGTATGTAGTGTAGCAATGTATGGAAGTGAAACATGGACGATAAATAGTTCTTACAAGAAGAGAATAGAAGCTTTCGAAATATGGTGCTACAGAAGAATGCTGAAGATTAGATGGGTAGATCACATAACTAATGAGGAGGTTCTGAATAGAATTGGGGAGAAGAGGAGTTTGTGGCACAACTTGACTAGAAGTAGGGATAGGTTGGTAGTGCATATTCTGAGGCATCATGGGATCATCAATTTAGTATTGGAGGGCAGCGTGGAGGGTAAAACCCGTAGAGGGAGACCAAGAGATGAATGCACTAAGCAGTTTCAGAAGCATGTAGGTTGCAGTAGGTACTGGGAGATGAAGTTTGCACAGGATAGAGTAGCATGGAGAGCTGCATCAAATCAGTCTCAGGACTGAAGACCTCAACAACAACAACAACAACAGTTTTTGTATTAACTGTGTGCCTCTAATTTGTCCGTCTGTTTCTCCCAATAAATTGTGTTCATAATTGCGGACTTCAACAGCTTCACACTGTATAAAAAGAATGGATGATCTTTATGTTCCTTAAATTTTAGTTACAGATCTCACGATGACATTTGCTGCAACATTGATTCACAAAATAGCAAGGATTACAGACCATGTACTCTTGAGCATTCGATACGAAGTTTGTGAGTACATCGCAACTCCTTGATTCAGCTGCAAGTTTCGCTAACAATTGCCTAGCAAACGGAGTTGGTCGTGCTGTGAACGTCACATACCGGTCTTGTTACTTACTGGTTACTGTAGGTCGGCCTTCCACTGACCTGCGACGAACATTTCCTCTAACTCAAATCCTTGCCGAGTCCTTGCACTGAGACTTCCGTGCGTCGAGACCGCAGTCTGACCTGCTTGGAAGGTCTCGAGGATTCTACGCTGCAGAGAAGCATCCATGTGGGCTCTTACGTAGTAAATTTCGCCACTGCCGTACATTCTACTTACAATCAAGTAAATAAGTTGCAGCTGGAAGGAGGTAGCTATCAGTGAACATATCTTGGGTACACCCTTCACTTTTAGGGTGGTTTGAACTCTGCTATGCACACTTTAAATGAGATGTCTGAACGTCTGTAGATAAGGCAGCCCGTAGCTACACAGGAACCGAAACCCGAAGAGAAACGAAATCGAAGTTCTAATTCATCCCAAAGATGCTCTACTGTGTTCAGTTCGGAACTCTGGTAGGCCAATCCATTTCATAACTGTTACTGTCCACAAAGCACTGCATCAAATGCTGATTTATGACAGGGTTGCATTGTTATGCTGACACAAATAACCATCGACTCAGGACTTTACCTGTGCCGGCCGGAGTGGCCGAGCGGTTCTAGGCGCTACAGTCTGGAACCGCGAGACCGCTACGGTCGCAGGTTCGAATCCTACCTCGGGCATGGACGTGTGTGATGTCCTTAGGTTAGTTAGGTTTAAGATGTTCTAAGTTCTAGGCGACTAATGACCTCAGAAATTAAGTCTCATAGTGCTCAGAGCCATTTGAACCATTTTGAACCAAAACACAAAAGTTCAAAAAATGTCCAACAGATAGCGCTTCATCTGATCAGAGTAGCAATAACTAGCATAACAAATTAAGACAAATCAAAGATGATGTTCTTTACAGGAAATGCTCAATATGTCCACCATCATTCCTCAACAATAGCTGCAGTCGAGGAATAATGTTGTGAACAGCACTGTAAAGCATGGCCGGAGTTATGGTGAGGCGTTGGCGTCGGATGTTGTCTTTCAGCATCCCTAGAGATGTCGGTCGTTCACGATACAATTGTGACTTCAGGTAACCCCAAAGCCAATAATCGCACAGACTGAGATCTGGGGACCTGGGAGGCCAAGCATGACGGAAGTGGCGGCTGAGCTCACGATCATCACTAAACGAATCGCGCAAGAAATCTTTCACGCGTCTAGCAATGTGGGGTGGTTCTAATAAAACCCCACGTCATTCCAAGCATGTATGTCACTTTTTACTTCTCTATCTACATTATTCCGTGGTTTATTACGTTTTCAAATTTATACTGACTTTTTGATCACCCGGTACGTCTAAATTTAGCGTTTTCTTGAGCACTACAAGGTCCACATTCGAAACGCGAAAAACACACCCTAAACGTAACTCAACCTCCTCTGTACTTCACTGTTGGACTACACAGTACATGATGGCAGGTAACGTCCTCAAGGCGCTAGCTAAACCGAGACCCTCCCATCGGCCTGCAGCAGCGTATAGCGTCATTCATCAGTCCAAATCACTCATATTATGTCATCCAGTGTCTGGTTGCGTCGCTCTTGACATTATCTCAAGCTTAGCGTGGCATTCACTACAGAAAGGTTTGGCTTATAGAGAGATGGTCAACCACAGTACTCCATTCATTTTAACCTGTTGCAAAGAAGACAGACGCTGTCAGGTGCGAATATTACTGAATAGTTAGTTTAATAAATCATCGTTATAAAATAAGGACACGAATTATTTGTACAAGAAAGAAGAAATTGATGGAATGCAATCTCGGGGAAGATCAGTTTTGGAGTCAGGTGGACTTTTGTAACACGTGACACCTTACGGACCCCACGATTTATTGTGGAAAACAGACTGAAGAAAGACAAACATACGTTTGTTGGATTTTTAGAAACAGAGAAAGCTTCCGACAATGTTCACTGTTATATACCCTTTGAAAGGCAGCTGGTAACAGGGGTAAAACGTTATTTAAAACGTTAACAGAAACTAGCCGGCAGATATAAGAGTCGAAGGGCTTAAGGAAACAATGGTTGAGAAAGGAGTCAGACAGGATCGTAATCTGTCGGCGATGGTATTCAGTCTGTACATTGAGCAAGCAGTAAAGGAAACCAAGGAGAAATTTGGACAGTGAATCAAAGTTCAGAGAAAAGATATAAAAACTATGAGGTCTGCTGATGATACTCTAATTCTATCCGAGACCGCCAGAACTTGGGAAAGCCGCTTAAGGCAATGGTTGGTCTCGTGAAAAAAGATTATGGGGGCAACATCAGTAAAAGCAAATGAACGAAAATGGAATGGAGTAGAATCAGGTGATGCTGATAGATACATAAATATAGTTGATTAATTTACTTATTTGGGTAGCGTGATAATTGCCGATAACCGAAGTAGAGGGGATGTAAAATGTAGGCTGGCATTGAATATAAATGGAAATATTAGAATAGTCTTCTCTAAACGAATTTGCATGGAGTGAAACTTGGAATTTCAGACAAGAGAATAGAAGCTTTCGAAAATTTGGTGCTACGGAAGAATCTTGTAAAATAGATGGGCAGATCAAATAGCTAATGAGGAGGTAAAGGTTCGAAGTTGGAAAAAAGAAATGTGAGACACTACTTGACTAAAACAAGGGACCGGTGGTAAGACATGTTCGGAATCATCAGGACACCATTAATTTGGTGTGTGTGTGTGTGTGTGTGTGTGTGTGTGTGTGTGTGTGTGTGTGTGTGTGGAGAGGGGGGGTGGGGGGGGGATGTAAAACTTTTGGGCAGAGGCGAAGGATAGAATACAGTAAGCAGACTGGGGGACGTAAATTGTGATTGTTCTGCAGTGATGAATACGCTTGCGCAGGACATACTCGCGTCGTGTATTATTATTTTTTATTTCATCCATTTTACATGTATGAACTGTTTGTGAAATAACTCTGCAAACAATGCTCCTGTGCTCTTTCTTTAAATTTACGCATGTACGTGAGTGTACCGACTCCTCAAATCTCATGTGTAATCGTTGGACTAATTCTGTTTCGTCTGATGTCTTTGTAATTCAGATGTTTTGTTATCTCTTGTGAGTTTTGTCTTTCGTTGTCTCGCTCTCGTAACGTTCGGAGCCATACTGCTCTGCTTATTTATTATGTAAATGGTTTCCTTAGTATAATACGAAGTTAAAGGTATTCCGCTTTTTATTTATAACAAAAACCATGTCACCTTTACAAGATTTTTAATTTGTATGAAGATCGCGGCTCGAACACAGGCGTCGACGTTAATGACCGAACACGTTTCGTTTTCAGTCATTACGTTTCATTGCGTCTTACGCTATACGTCCCTGATATACTTGGACTGGTCATTTTATTAGTATCTTGCAGAACTTTCACGCAACCTATGCAAAAAATGATTCGGTCATTTTTCTACGGACAATGACGTCGTTCTGCTGTTTACAGCAGTCGGACACAGGTCCCCATGAACATTTAAAAGTTTTTAATTGTGGTTAAGGTCCCTTATATGTTGCATTCTCAGCTTCACGCCGAACTTGGTACGAACCATTGCTGTATTACCGCGCTGAGCCGTACGAACTGCGGACGACAATACGGGCAACCTCCATCTGGTGACACCTAGCCCCTTTTTTTTAACTCTGTATTAAGTCATTGAAATTACTGTTTTTTAATCTAGACTGATGTTCAAAATTAAAGCAACAAACGGAAATTTTGTAAGGTAGCGTTTATTTTGCCACAAAACAGTACAAACAGCTGATAGATAGAAACAATGTAAAGAATACAGAACGTAAACAACTGCAACATGCATAACGGTTCTTCCTTTTTTTTCAACTTAACGCATCTGCACACACATTCAGACAACTATTTAATGTGCTCAGTGTGGAGTGTGACCACCTCTGACAGCAATACAGGTTTGATAGCGATGTGGCATGCTGAGAATGATGTCATCAGTCGAATGTTGAGGCAGTAACGTCCATTCTCGCTCTCTTGGAGGGTGGTTGGTGGATGCTGACGTGGTGCAAACCGCCTCCCTAGTGCGTCCCAGACATGTTCTCGTCCTTCATTACGAAGTCTGGGCCCACAACTCCTCGCAACAACCGCAGATGAACTCCCAAGATGTAGTCACGATCTCTGACAGCGGTTAAACCTAATTAGAATTATATTAACACCTTCAGCTGCTGACGGGTGTTAATATATATATCAACGGGGACAGGGGAAAATGTGTTCCCCGACCGGGACTCGAACCCGGGAACTCCTGTTTACATGGCAGACGCTCTATCCATCTGAGCCACCGAGGGCACGGAGGATAGCGCCACTGCAGGAACTATCTCGCCCACGCCTCACGCGATACCCACATTCTCACCTTGTATGTCCACACACTACTCTCGTAGTGTCCCACCCCAATACATATCAACACCCGTCAGCAAAAATGGTTCAAATGGCTCTGAGCACTATGGGACTCAACTTCTGAGGTCATTAGTCCCCTAGAACTTAGAACTAGTTAAACCTAACTAACCTAAGGACATCACAAACATCCATGCGCGAGGCAGGATTCGAACCTGCGACCGTAGCGGTCTTGCGGTTCCAGACTGCAGCGCCTTTAACTGCACGGCCACTTCGACCGACACCCGTCAGCAGCTGAAGGTATTAATATAATTCCAATTTCGTCCTAGACGGATGCAGGTCATCAATGGTGTCTGTTCTTTCGGACATATAAGTATATGCAGTTAAACCTCGCCGATTGTACACTTGTACACTACAATTTCATGAAGAAGGCCGGCCGGAGTGGCCGAGCGGTTCTAGTCTGGAACCGCACGACCGCTACGGTCGCAGGTTCGAATCCTGCCTCGGGCATGGGTGTGTGTGATGTCCTTAGGTCAGTTAGGTTTAAGTAGTTCTAAGTTATAGGGGACTGATGACCTCAGAAGTTGAGTCCCATAGTGCTCAGAGCCATTTGAGCCATTTCATGAAGAGGCGTTCGAGTTGTAGACATAATCCCTGCCCACACCATTAAGAATCCTCTTCGATATCGGTCTCTTTTCACAATGTTTGGATTCTGAAATCGTGCTCCACGTTCCCTCCAGTCCGAATCCGCCGAGAGGATCACTCTCCAGACCAAATCTGTGAAAAGATAATTGGCCCACTCTTCAACCGACCAGGTGGCATGTTGACGACTCCAATCTAGACGTTCCCTTCTTTGGAGTCGCGTCAGAGTTACACACACTGCAGGTCTCCGATAATAAAGACGACCCTACTGAAGACTTCAGTTCACCGTTTGTCTCGATACAATACGTCCAGTGGATGCTGCTGCGAGCTCACATGACAGTTGTGGTGCAGTACTAAGACGGTGTTGTCGTGCCCTTACAACCAAGCAACGTTCCTCTCTTCTGACGTCACACGTGATCTGCCCTGCCCTGGTCTTCGGGATACAGTTTCGGTCTCTATAAACTGTCGCCGCATCCGAGAAACAGCACTACGATTAACATTAAGCCATCGTGTTGTAACGCCGGAAATGCATATTCTCCTATTTCCATCTATTGTACTATTATTTTTTTTCCTTGTTTTGTTACCTCAAGATATGACATTTCTGTCTCTTTATATATTGTAATTGTTTTACTGTCTGTATATATATATTTATGCACTTATGTCGATGTATAATTGGTTGTTTTGTAAATGTTATTTGTATTTTTACGCTGCGTCTTGCCTAGGGAAAACTGCTATCGAACGATTACATCGATAGGTCGTGTGAAGAATCAAAGGGTGTAGGATCTTTCGTAATGTTAACTCTGTCGCGTGGAGCGCGGGCAGAGAGGGAGTCTGGCTGGAGTAGCGAGTGGAGCAGGTGTGTTGTGTGAAGCTCCCGCGAGTTGCCGCGCTTTCGGGGTTTGGCAGCATGTAATTGCGCTCGACTTGCGATGATAGTTTCTGACATGGTGTCGCGGACGGGAAGCATTAGCTGGCGCACATCAAGAGCCCGTTTCGTATGGTGACCGTGTCGAGAAGAAGGCGCGCCAACATCCAGCTTCTGCAACAGCGACGGCCGACAATGAGTGACTGTCGCCACCTCCTCGATCGACGGCTTCAAACCTTCAATCAACCAACAAGGAAGACTGGAAGCACGTAAAGTTTTAGAACTGTATGGCAGACCTCAGGTTTTCAAACTTTTAAAATTGTTGCATCACAAAATTACAGCTACTTAGCATGAACCTTTGTTGCTCATTGTCCCAATTGCATTACCATGCAGGGTCCCTTCCTTTTCCGGAATGAATCCGTGTGTCGTTGAAATTCACTACTTTAATTTCAAAGTTCAGTTAAAGTATTCATAGCTGGCTACAATATTCAGATTACACAAGCACAAATTAAGAGTGCGAGTTTTGTTACCGTATTTTAGCTTACCTGTGACTGCAGCTCAGCTTGATACGTACTAAATTTTACTATTGTTAATTGTTCAGAATCATTTAATTCAAGTTGAAAGTTAAATCTCTTATTTCTAAATTGCGTAGATTCAAGTAGCTTTTGAAATGATTGTTGAGGTAGTCCAAGACTAACTGTATTTTACTAAATTTCGATGTCCTTCAGAAAGAAAGCTCACTATTAACTTCAGTCACTAAATTAACTTTCGATTTTCCGGTTTTATTAATTCTTTTGCTAAATTAAGTCAGAGTGTAGCGAAATTTATTACTTCTGACAAACTTTCAGTTTTCACACTACACGTGTCAACCTTCAGTTGCCACGCTTCTAGTGCTAATTATATGTGTAATAATCTTTCTTTTTCAGTTACTATAGTAATTGTCCTTAGGACTGGCGACCGTAATTTCCCCCAAATCTCAAATATCTAATTACCGCTAGTTGATTGTTAACGTAACGGCCGCACATTTACTTTCTTTATTAACTTTACCCCTATTTCAAAATTAATTTCCACCAGTTTCATTAGCATTTTTCCTTTCATTTAGATGTAACCCTTTCCTCCCTCTTTACCGACAGATTAACTTCGGTGACGATTGCTTTTCCCAAATTTCCATTAGGTACACGCGGTTTAATTTTTCACTGTCATTAAGGTCGATAAGTGAGGGGGAGGTTACAGTGTCATACCAGTTTGCGACTGTCCGGCGTCTTTTCTTTCTATGGCTGCCCACAGCAGAGACTCTGGTAGGTGTCTTCTCTGTGCCATACTGCACCGTCTGTGACTGTGTACACGGCGATTGTGGATGTGGGACTACCCAGCAAACACTACATCGTTTCATACACTATGTGATCAAAAGTATCCGGACACCTGGCAGAAAATGACTTCGTGGCGCACTCCATCGGTAGTGCTGGAATTCAATATGGTGTTGGCCCACCCTTAGCCTTGATGATAGCTTCCACCCTCACAGACATACGTTCAATCAGGTGCTGCAAGGTCTCTTGGCGAATGGCAGACCGTTCTTCACTGAGTGCTGCACCGAGGAGAGGTATCAATGTCGTTCGGTGAGGCCTGGCACTAAGTAGGCGTTCCAAAACATCTCAAAGAGGTTCTGTTGGATGCAGGTCAGGACTCTGTGCAGGCCACTACATTACAGGGATGCTATTGTAGTGTAACCACTCCGCCACAGGCCGTGCATTATGAACAGGTGCTCCATCGTGTTGAAAGATGCAGTCGCCATCCCCAAATTGCTCTTCAACAGCGAGAACCAAGAAGGTGCTTAAAACATCAATGTAAGTCTGTGCTGTGATAGTGCTACGCCAAGCAACAAGGGGTGCAAGCCCCCTCCATGAAAAACACGACGACATCGTAATACTACAGCCTCCGAATTTTACTGTTGGCACTACACACGCTGGCAGATGACGTTCACGGGGCACTCACCATACCCACACCCTGCCATCGGATCGCCACATTGTGTACTGTGATTCGTCACTCCACACAACCTTTTTCCACTGCTCAATCGTCCAGTGTTTACGCCCTTTACACCAAAAATGGTTCAAATGGCTCTGAGCACTGTGGGACTTAACTACTGAGGCCATTAGTCCCCTAGAACTTTGACCAACATAAACCTAAGTAACCTAAGGACATCACACACATCCATGGCCGAGGCAAGATTCGAACCTGCGACCGTAGCGCTTTACACCAAGCGAGACGTCATTTGGCATTTACTAGCGTGATGTGTGGCTTATGAGCTGCCGCTCGACCGTGAAATCCAAGTTTTCTCACCTCCCGCCTAACTGTCTTAGTACTTGCAGTGGATCCTTATGCAGTTTGGAATTCGTGTGTGATGTCTGCCTATTACACATTACGGCCCTCTTCAGCTGTCGGCAATCTCTGTCAGTCAACAGACAAGGTCGGCCTGTACGCTTTTGTGCTGTGTCCCTTCACGTTTCCACTTCACTATCACATCGAACCTAGGGATATTTAGGAGTCTGGAAATGGCGCGTACAGACGTATGACACGAGTGACACCCAATCACCTGACCATGTTCGAGGTCCGTGAGTTACGCAGAGCGCCCCATTCTGCTCCCTCACGATATCTAATGACTACTGAGGTCAACGATGTGGAATACCTGGCGGTAGCTGGCAGCACAATGCACCTAATATGAAAAACGTATTTTTGGGGGTGTCCGGATACTTTTGATCACATAGTATACGTGCCCTGACGTCTACGTCTACATCTACATATATACTCTACTAGCCACCAAGCGCTGTGTGGCGGAGGGCACAATTCGCGCCAAAGTCACATTCCCCCCGTCTGTTCCACTCGCGGATCGCACGAGGGAAAAACGACTGTCTGAACGCCTCAGTACGAGCTTTAATTTCCCTTATCTTTGAATGGTGATCATTGCGCGATTTGAAAGTTGGTGGTAATAATACACTCCTGGAAATTGAAATAAGAACACCGTGAATTCATTGTCCCAGGAAGGGGAAACTTTATTGACACATTCCTGGGGTCAGATACATCACATGATCACACTGACAGAACCACAGGCACATAGACACAGGCAACAGAGCATGCACAATGTCGGCACTAGTACAGTGTATATCCACCTTTCGCAGCAATGCAGGCTGCTATTCTCCCATGGAGACGATCGTAGAGATGCTGGATGTAGTCCTGTGGAACGGCTTGCCATGCCATTTCCACCTGGCGCCTCAGTTGGACCAGCTTTCGTGCTGGACGTGCAGACCGCGTGAGACGACGCTTCATCCAGTCCCAAACATGCTCAATGGGGGACAGATCCGGAGATCTTGCTGGCCAGGGTAGTTGACTTACACCTTCTAGAGCACGTTGGGTGGCACGGGATACATGCGGACGTGCATTGTCCTGTTGGAACAGCAAGTTCCCTTGCCGGTCTAGGAATGGTAGAACGATGGGTTCGATGACGGTTTGGATGTACCGTGCACTATTCAGTGTCCCCTCGACGATCACCAGTGGTGTACGGCCAGTGTAGGAGATCGCTCCCCACACCATGATGCCGGGTGTTGGCCCTGTGTGCCTCGGTCGTGTGCAGTCCTGATTGTGGCGCTCACCTGCACGGCGCCAAACACGCATACGACCATCATTGGCACCAAGGCAGAAGCGACTCTCATCGCTGAAGACGACACGTCTCCATTCGTTCCTCCATTCACGCCTGTCGCGACACCACTGGAGGCGGGCTGCACGATGTTGGGGCGTGAGCGGAAGACGGCCTAACGGTGTGCGGGACCGTAGCCCAGCTTCATGGAGACGGTTGCGAATGGTCCTCGCCGATACCCCAGGAGCAACAGTGTCCCTAATTTGCTGGGAAGTGGCGGTGCGGTCCCCTACGGCACTGCGTAGGATCCTACGGTCTTGGCGTGCATCCGTGCGTCGCTGCGGTCCGGTCCCAGGTCGACGGGCACGTGCACCTTCCGCCGACCACTGGCGACAACATCGATGTACTGTGGAGACCTCACGCCCCATGTGTTGAGCAATTCGGCGGTACGTCCACCCGGCCTCCCGCATGCCCACTATACGCCCTCGCTCAAAGCCCGTCATCTGCACATACGGTTCACGTCCACGCTGTCGCGGCATGCTACCAGTGTTAAAGACTGCGATGGAGCTCCGTATGCCACGGCAAACTGGCTGACACTGACGGCGGCGGTGCACAAATGCTGCGCAGCTAGCGCCATTCGACGGCCAACACCGCGGTTACTGGTGTGTCCGCTGTGCCGTGCATGTGATCATTGCTTGTACAGCCCTCTCGCAGTGTCCGGAGCAAGTATGGTGGGTCTGACACACCGGTGTCAATGTGTTCTTTTTTCCATTTCCAGGTGTGTATATGCTCTACATCCTCGGCGAAGATCGGATTTCGGAATTTAGTGAGCAGCCCCTTCCGCTTAGTACGGTACGCCGTCTATCTGCAAGTGTGTCCCACTTCAAAGATCACTGTCATGGTTGTACATTGACCGGAATCGCATCTTCCGTGCAGAACACGATCGTACGGACGTCTGGTTGCCGGTCTGTACGATTATATCGTGAATTAGACGCAGGACGGGGAAATAGCTGTTGGTTGCTTTAATTCTGGACACCAGTGTATTTGAGGGTATTACCGTGTCAGTGGAGAGCTGCATCGAACCAGTCTTTGGACTGAAGGCCAAACAACAAGAATACCGTCCTTTTTACGGATGGGTCGAAACAAGGGGATTCCGTTGGTTGCTCTGTTGTTTTTCCGGATCGTGTCCTCAAGGTCCGACTGCCTCAGACATTTACTGTCTTTGATGCAGAATTGTCTGCGACCTTGCGGGCACTGGAGCAGATGAGACATTATTCCTGTCCTAAATTTCTTGTCTGTTCCGATTCACTAAGTGCCCTTCACTCTTTGAAACGTTTGTATCCAGCACACAAAATTGTCCAGACCATCCAGGATGCCCTCCTCCACCTACAGCGATTGGGGAAGGTGGTGGCTTTCTGCTGGGTTCCGGGGCATGTCGGCATTACTGGGAATGAAAGGGCAGATCTCGCAGCCAAGGAGGCGTGCCTCGGTTGGTTGGTTGGTTGTTTGGGGAAGGAGACCAGACAGCGAGGTCATCGGTCTCATCGGATTAAGGAAGGACGGGGAAGGAAGTCGGCCGTGCCCTTTCACAGGAACCATCCCGGCATTTGCCTGGAGCGATTTAGGGAAATCACGGAAAACCTAAATCAGGATGGCCGGACGCGGGATTGAACCGTCGTCCTCCCGAATGCGAGTCCAGTGTGCTAGCCACTGCGCCACCTCGCTCGGTGGCCTGTCTCGATCCACGAGTACCTCAGTGGTGTTGTGGCGTCCAGGTCACTGTGCGCCACGTTTTATTGGATTGCGTTTTATTTTGTGACCAGCGGGCCGCAGCTGACTTGCCAGTGGACCTGCCATCTATTTTAGGCAACACTCGGACGAACGTGGTTAAAGTTTTAAAGTTCTGTGCCATGTCAAATGTTTTTACAAAGATTTTAGGGAGAGGATCTTAATTTGCTCACTCTGTGACAAGCTCGCCCATATTTTATGTAAGTGGCCAGCCAATGACAATTTACTGTGGCATTCTTGTTGCTACGTTTTCCCTTTCTTTACGTTCTACTTTCTTATGTCGCATTTTCCTTCTTTTCCTGCTTTCTCTGCGCGTGTGTTTCAGTTTTATTAGGTCTGTCCACATTTGATCCCTTTAATGTGTGTCAGGGCGCTGATGACCTAGACGTTGAGCACCCATAAGCCCCAACACACACATACACTCTCCGCAACTTATTTCGTGAAACAGTATCACAGGCTTTGAGTAGATACACAGAAACTAAATGACGCACTATACACCCGGCTTGACCGCAGTTACAAAATTTCCCACGTCATCCTCGGAACGGTGCGGACCCTCTGTCGATGTGTATGCACGCAGGCCGCACAGTTACCCCTATTATGGATTGTTACATTAGACTCATAGACAGCTTTCTGCAGGACAGGAAACTGTATGTCCGAGTCGACGATAAAAACTCCGAAATGAAACTGATCTCCGCAGGAATTCCTCAGGGCTCTGTCATTTCGCCTCTACTCAAAAAATGGCTCTGAGCACTATGGGACTTAACATCTCAGGTCATCAGTCCCCTAGAACTTAGAACTACTTAAACCTAACTAACCTAAGGACACCACACACATCCATGCCCGAGGCAGGATTCGAACCTGCGACCGTAGCAGTCGCGCTTCGCCTCTACTTTTCAACTTATATATAAATGACATCCCAACAGTCCCCCTTGTTACGGCGAGTTTTTATGCGGACGATACGGCCTTTCTGACAACTGGACGACACTTGGACCAGCTAATCGCTAGGATGCAACGGCAACTTGCTGTAATGGAACGCTGGGCGCTGCAAAATAAGATAACGATCAACCCGACGAAGACGGCAGCAGTTCTGTTCACACGGAGGAAACCAGTGCTGAACGACAGACTCCAAATAGCTGAACAATTTATCCAATGGTCACCGGGAGTGAAGTATCTCGGTGTCTACCTTGACAAAAAATTACTGTTTACGCAGCATATTGACGACAAGAAGACGGCAGCCCAGAAGATGGCCAGGTCGTTGATTCCGTTCCTGAAGAGTAAGGATCTCAATCCTAAGACTAAACTCCAATTGTATAAGGCAACGGTGGAACCCACAATGTTGTACGGCTCCACCTCGTGGGGAACTACGTGCGTCTCCAACTACAACAAACTCCAAGCGCTGCAAAACATTTGCTATCGATGGATCACAGGAGCTCCATGGTGGACAAGAAACATCGACATCCGCACCGCACTCCACGAGACCACTATACAAGAGAAGGTGCATGACAAGGCTCTACGAGTTTTTGACAAGATCGATGCCCTTAGGGACGAAGTTCGACAATTACAATCGGTAGTAACGGTAAACCCTGCAAGATTGCACAAGTATCGCGTACCGAAGTCAATAACGTTTCACCCCCCCATAGGCAATCTGTCATAACACGAGGAAGCAGTCACACATAACAGCCTTGACACATTTCACCCTCCACAGGAGATAGACATCACCAAAGACAGCAGGCTAAAGGACCCATTGCGTGCCCAGGCCTAACTGAATGCGTAATAAATAAAGTGTTTTCTTTTTATCCTTACATCCCATCCTAGAAGAATAAGTCATCAAGGATGATCTCTTCAGTCCACACTACACACACATTAAAAAAAAAAAAGTAAAGAAAAAAGCCGCACAGTGGCAGCGCTATTTAGGGTCGGGCTACTGCCCTAGACGGCGGTGGCGGCCGAGTGTCCGTGAAAAGCGAGCGCCGCTGGCACGCCGCCGTGCTGTCGACCTCTGTCGCCCGGTGACTCAGCAGCGGCGGCGGCGGCGGCTGCACGCTTTGGGAGAAATGCAGCGGGCGGCTGCAGCAGCAGGCTGGCAGCGGCTGCGGCTGCGATGTGGGGCGCGCAGGCCGCAGAGCCGCAGACCGGCGCCGCTGGCCCCGATCCGGAAGGCCGGCCCTGCAGCTCTGCGGTCGTCAAAAAACACTCTGAGGAACGTGGCCGCTGGGGGTCGCGGCACGCGTTTCTCTTACCTCTATCACACGACATCGCGGAATTCTTACATCTATCGGGGTGGGCGAAAAATAAATATAAACACCCCGAGAAGTGCACGCTTGAAGGTAAATGGAGGTTCATTTGTGCACACCGAAGCGACAAACGAAAATTTGTACCCACGTCGGGATTCGAACCCAGGTCTCTTGGTAACTACACTACTGGCCATTAAAAATGCTACACCAAGCATAAATGCAGATGATAAACGGGTATTCGTTGGACAGATATATTTTTCGCTGGCTCTCTTTGCTTTGTTAACTAATAAATGAGATAAGATATGTTGCTACGAAAAGAGCCCCGAAATGCTTTAGGAATGCTGTGCTGTGACTTTCTTTGGATCATTAACTTTCAACAAAACAAAATATAGTATGTTCTTATTATCCTAGATCTGGCTTTCTATTAAAGGAACATTTTTTCGTTACTGTAACTCGCCATAAAGTTCAACATCTCTTCCTTACTCTACACTTATTGAAAAGGTTACTGAAAATTATTTCGTTATCAGTATTGATGTTACAGTACGTAATGTTTGTTCAACATCAAAATTTTGCAGTGGACTTTTGTTAACAGTAAAACACCAGTAAGTACCACGACTAACACGAGAACATGAGACTATTATCAGAGAAAAAGATGTTTTTACTATAATGTTTGCCAGACCAGAACTACGCACAGCCAGATTTCTCTATGTCATGTAGCTAAATTATCTTTTTGTACTGTTAATAATATATCTTCGGCGGCCCGCGTCCACCTGTAAAACAATTCATAAGATCTGCTGCTCTGCCCTGCAATTGCGAAAGCTGAAAGAAATAATTTTAGTTTACTGTTACCTGTCCACTTCTTTGCGGTATGATTGGTTTCACTTAATGCAGTTTGAATGCGCCGCGGCAGCGGCTCGTTCGTTCGTGGCGCAGCTCTGCACCACGAATAATATTTAAATACCCGAAAATGTCTTAAAAGGATGGGATAAAATACCAGGCAAGCTTATTACAAATCATAATGCAAGTTTTCACTAGTTAACTCTATTCAAAACATTTAAACAGATTATTACAGACCTTTACAAATCAGTACCTAATGGGGTACGTCTCTCAATCTTGACAAAAGAATGCTACACAAGCGTACAATATAACGTCATAGGCTCTTCCTACTCACGTAACTCCAAGAAGACGAACGAGAAATTAATGTACAGTCACTACTATTTGAATTCGTTCTGACATATTCACATCTTTGTTTGATATTTAATAAGTATCTTCTGTGGCGGTTTCAGGACTCGCCGACACAGATATTATCTTAAAAAAGAAATCGGTTGTTGTTGTTGTTGTGGTCTTCAGTCCTGAGACAGGTTTGATGCAGCTCTCCATGCTACTCTACCCTGTGCAAGCTTCTTCATCTCCCAGTACCTACTGCAACCTACATCCTTCTGAATCTGCTTAGTGTATTCACCTCTTGGTCTCCCTCTACGATTTTTACCTGCCACCCTGCCCTCCAATACTAAATTGGTGATCCCTTGATGCCTCAGAACATGTCCTAAAAACCGATCCCTTCTTCTGGTCAAGTTGTGCCACAAACTTCTCTTCTCCCAAATCCTATTCAATACTTCCTCATTAGTTATGTGATCTACCCATCTAATCTTCAGCATTCTTCTGTAGCACCACATTTCGAAAGCTTCTATTCTCTTCTTGTCCAAACTATTTATCATCCATGTTTCACATCCATACATGGCTACACTCCATACAAATACTTTCAGAAACGACTTCCTGACACTTAAATGTATACTTGATGTGTAACAAATATCTCTTCTTCAGAAATGCTTTCCTTGCCATTACCAGACTACATTTTATATCCTCTCTACTTCGACCATCATCAGTTATTTTGCTCCCCAAATAGCAAAACTCCTTTACTACTTTAAGTGTCTCATTTCCTAATCTAGTTCCCTCAGCATCACCCGACTTAATTCGACTACATTCCATTACCCTCGTTTTGCTTTTGTTGATGTTCATCTTATATCCTCCTTTCAAAACGCTATCCATTACATTCAGCTGCTCTTCCAAGTCCTTTGCTGTCTCTGACAGAATTACAATGTCATAGGTGAACCTCAAAGTTTTTGTTTCTTCTCCATGGATTTTAATACCTACTCTGAATTTTTCTTTTGTTTCCTTTACTGCTTGCTCAATATACAGATTGAATAACATCGGGGAGAGGCTACAACCCTGTCTCACTCCCTTCCCAACCACTGCTTCCCTTTCATGTCCCCTCAACTCTTATAACTGCCATCTGGTTTCTGTACAAATTATAAATAGCCTTTCGCTCTCTGTATTTTACCCCTGGCACCTTTAGAATTTGAAAGAGAGTATTCCAGTCAACATTGTCAAAAGCTTTCTCTAAGTCTACAAATGCTAGAAACGTAGGTTTGCCTTTCCTTAATCTTTCTTCTAAGATAAGTCGTAAGGTCAGTATTGCCTCACGTGTTCCAGTATTTCTACGGAATCCAAACTGATCTTCCCCGAGGTCGGCTTCTACTAGTTTTTCCATTCGTCTGTAAAGAATTCGTGTTAGTATTTTGCGGCTGTGGCTTATTAAACTGATTGTTCGGTAATTTTCGCATCTGTCAACACCTGCTTTCTTTGGGATTGGAATTAGTTTATTCTTCTTGAAGTCTGAGGGTATTTCGCCTGTTTCATACATCTTGCTCACCAGATGGTAGAGTTTTGTCAGGACTGGCTCTCCCAAGGCCGTCAATAGTTCCAATGGAATGTTGTCTACTCCGGGGGCCTTGTTTCGACTCAGGTCTTTCAGTGCTCTGTCAAACTCTTCACGCAGTATCGTATCTCCCATTTCATCTTCATCTACATCCTCTTCCATTTCCATAATATTGTCCTCAAGTACATCGCCCTTGTATAGACCCTCTATATACTCCTTCCACCTTCCTGCTTTCCCTTCTTTGCTTAGAACTGGGTTTTCATCTGAGCTCTTGATGTTCATACAAGTGCTTCTCTTATCTCCAAAGGTCTCTTTAATTTTCCCGTAGGCAGTATCTATCTTACCCCTAGTGAGATAAGCCTCTACATCCTTACATTTGTCCTCTAGCCATCCCTGCTTAGCCATTTTGTACTTCCTGTCGATCTCATTTTCCAGCCGTTTGTATTCCTTTTTGCCTGCTTCATTTACTGCATTTTTATATTTTATCCTTTCATCAATTAAATACAATATATCTTCTGTTACACAAGGATTTCTATTAGCCCTCGTCTTTTTACCTACTTGATCCTCTGCTGCGTTCACTACTTCATCCCTCAAAGCTTCTTCTACTGTATTTCTTTCCCCCATTCCTGTCAATTGTTCCCTTATGCTCTCCCTGAAGCTCTATACAATCTCTGGTTTAGTCAGTTTATCCAAGTCCCATCTCCTTAAGTTCCCACCTTTTTGCAGTTTCTTCAGTTTTAATCTACAGGTCATAACCAATAGATTGTGGTCAAAGTTCACATCTGCCCCTGGAAATGTCTTACAATTTAAAACCTGGTTCCTAAAAATCTGTCTTACCATTATATAATCTATCTGATACCTTTTAGTATCTCCAGGGTTCTTCCATGTATACAACCTTCTTTCATGATTCTTAAACCAAGTGTTAGCTATGATTAAGTTGCGCTCTGTGCAAAATTCTACCAGGCGGCTTCCTCTTTCAATTCTTAGCCCCAATCCATACTCACCTACTACGTTTCCTTCTCTCCCTTTTCCTACTACCGAATTCCAGTCACCCATGACTACTAAATTTTCGTCACCTTTCACTATCTGAATAATTTCTTTTATTTCATCATACATTTGTTCAATTTCTTCGTCATCTGCAGAGCTAGTTGGCATATAAACTTGTACTACTGTAGTAGGTGTCAGCCTCGTATCTATCTTGGCCATAATAATGCGTTCACTATGCTGTTTGTAGTAGCTTACCCGCATTCCTATCTTCCTATTCATTATTAAACCTACTCCTGCATTACCCCTATTTGATTTTGTGTTTATAACCCTCTAGGCACCTGAACAGAAGTCTTGTTCCTCCTACCACCGAACTTCACTAATTCCCACTATATCTAACTTTAACCTATCCATTTCCCGTTTTAAATTTTCTAACCTACCTGCCGGATTAAGTGATCTGACATTCCACGCTCCGATCCGTAGAACGCCAGTTTTCTTTCTCCTGATAACGACATCCTCTTGAGTAGTCCCCGCCCGGAGATCCGAATGGGGGACTATTTTACCTCCGGAATATTTTACCCAAGAGGACGCCATCAACATCTAATCATACAGTAAAGCTGCATGCCCTCGGGAAAAATTACGGCCGTAGTTTCCCCTTGCTTCTCTAGAGGAACGGAAGGTTCCAAATGATTGGAAAAGAGCACAGGTAGTCCCAGTCTTCAAGAAGGGTCGTCGAGCAGATGCGCAAAACTATAGACCTATATCTCTGACGTCGATCTGTTGTAGCATTTTAGAACATGTTTTTTGCTCGAGTATCATGCCGTTTTTGGAAACCCAGAATCTACTATGTAAGAATCAACATGGATTCCGGAAACAGCGATCCTGTGAAACCCAACTCGCTTTATTTGTTCATGAGACCCAGAAAATATTAGATACAGGCTCCCAGGTAGATGCTATTTTCCTTGACTTCCGGAAGGCGTTCGATACAGTTCCGCACTGTCGCCTGATAAACAAAGTAAGAGCCTACGGAATATCAGACCATCTGTGTGGCTGGATTGAAGAGTTTTTAGCAAACAGAACACAGCATGTTGTTATCAATGGAGAGACGTCTACAGACGTTAAAGTACTTCTGGCGTGCCACAGGGGAGTGTTATGGGACCATTGCTTTTCACAATATATATAAATGACCTAGTAGATAGTGTCGGAAGTTCCATGCGGCGTTTCGCGGATGATGCTGTAATATACAGAGAAGTTGCAGCATTAGAAAATTGTAGCGAAATGCAGGAAGATCTGCAGCGGATAGGCACTTGGCGCAGGGAGTGGCAACTGACCCTTAACATAGACAAATGTAATGTATTGCGAATACATAGAAAGAAGGATCCTTTATTGTATGATTACATGATAGCAGAACAAACACTGGTAGCAGTTACTTCTGTAAAATATCTGGGAGTATGCGTGCGGAACGATTTGAAGTGGAATGATCATATAAAATTAATTGTTGGTAAGGCGGATTCAAAAATGGTTCAAATGGCTCTGAGCACTATGGGACTCAACTGCTGTGGTCATTAGTCCCCTAGAACTTAGAACTACTTAAACCTAACCAACCTAAGGACATCACACACACCCATGCCCAAGGCAGAATTCGAACCTGCGACCGTAGCAGCAGCGCGGCTCCGGACTGGAGCGCCTAGAACCTCACGGCCATCGCGGCCGGCGGTAAGGCGGGTACCAGGTAGAGATTCATTGGGAGAGTCCTTAGAAAATGTAGTCCATCAACAAAGGAGGTGGCTTACAAAACACTCGTTGGACCTATACTTGAGTATTGCGCATCAGTGTGGGATCCGTACCAGATCGGGTTGACGGAGGAGATAGAGAAGATCCAAAGAAGAGCGGCGCGTTTAGTCACAGGGTTATTTGGTAACCGTGATAGCGTTACGGAGATGTTTAACAAACTCAAGTGGCAGACTCTGCAAGAGAGGCGCTCTGCATCGCGGTGTAGCTTGCTCGCCAGGTTTCGAGAGGGTGCGTTTCTGGATGAGGTATCGAATATATTGCTTCCCCCTACTTATACCTCCCGAGGAGATCACGAATGTAAAATTAGAGAGATTAGAGCGCGCACGGAGGCTTTCAGACAGTCGTTCTTCCCGCGAACCATACGCGACTGGAACAGGAAAGGGAGGTAATGACAATGGCACGTAAAGTGCCCTCCGCCACACACAGTTGGGTGGCTTTCGGAGTATAAATGTAGATGTAGATGTAGATGTAGATGTAGTCGAGGCCATGCCACATCGTGTTGCGGCACTTCTGCGTGCTCGCGGCGGCCCTAGACGATATTAGGCAGGTGTATCAGTTTCTTTGGCTCTTCAGTGTATGAATGCTCTGACAGTGGCGTTCCCCATCCGAAAATTGTACATATCTGAAGCAACCACGGTATTTGAGAAGGGGATTTTTGTACATGATTTTAATTGCTTTTGTTTCTGAATCAAATTCATTGAATTTCCATATGAACATCGCGAAGCTGACTTTTTTTTCAGTTAAATCTCTGCAGAAACAGTTGAACGACATCAGGAAGAGTTTCAACCAGAAAATGAGAAACGCAGAGCAGTTTCTAAAAGTGGATCAGCTGCTTCGCGTGAAAGCCCTTACATATATTTCGAATAAATGTAGTTTCTTTAGGAGACTGTAGCGAACAATACTGCTCAAGCTAGGCTGAAAGAAAGAGATGCTGCTGAAAGCAAGTATGATGACAATAGCGTACAAATTCGTTCACCTGTTACTAAAAACAAGCATAAAACCGACGAAGACGGTTTGATTTATGTGCTAAAAAGAGTATCGCAAAGACGGAGGCGCGTGAATGGAACTACGAAAGGAAACAATACTTTCACTCAGATCGGCTCGTTCTGCTTTCTAGAAAATAATAAAAATATTTCGGAACATCGTAGGCTTCCTATAAACATGTAGATAACTAACGTCGTAAAAAGAGCACAAATGCTTTCACTGGGTGCCCATCAGCAAGGCTATCCTGAACATGTGCCACGAACATTAGTCACTGAACCGTATAACCTTAGGTGTGAACCAGAAACCTCGAGCAGACAGTAGTTTCAGCATTTATACTCAAAACCGCCAAATTATGATTGAAGTGACTTTAGCAGACGGCAGAAGGGCAATCGCTGCGTTTTTACACTCCTGTTGCAGACAGGCTGGCCATTGCTGCGGAATGCGATGAGCTGTTATCACCAACTGAATCAACTGTATCAACTCAGGATTCTGAAGTACTTCATGTTTCAGGAATCAGTACTACATGAAATTTAACATTAAAATTCTTTTAAAATGTTATCAATATTTAGCATAGAGCATTAATATAATTTTCATATCATTATACATATTGTGTTATTTTCCAACTGTCGTTTCTGTTTAGTGAATTCATCCACTTTCAATTTGTTCAAATTCGTAACATTCAAATTATTGGGCCAGGGAAGTAAACGATGAAAGTTCAATTTTTTTCCCACAATTTTGGTGTTTTGCAGCTGTTAAGTTTCTTTAATTGTACATTTTCTGATCTGTGCGGCCATTATTAGTAAGTGACATAAATATTTGGGTTATTAGTTGGCATGGAATCTTGCAAGAACAAATATTTTCTTTTTGTTTCAAAAAAATAAGAAAGTAAATTGCGACTATCGTCATTTTACCCCCTGACCACGTTAGCACTGTAGATGGTGTCATATACTCTTAGGATGAAAATTATACACACTGTATGGGAACCTAAACTGACTACAGGGAACAGTGGTCGGAAATGAACATTTATTTGTCACTCACATAAACAGAAGTCTAAAAATGAGATTGACAGCAAGTGCAAAAATGGCAAAGAAGGAATGGTTAGAGAAAACGCGAATTTGTAGGCGTATGCATCACCACGGGAAGATAGATACTGCCTACAGGAAGAAGGAAAATGTAGAAGCCTCTGTATAAATATCAAGAGCTCAAGAGGTGGTCCACTACTACATCCAGAAGAGAAGGCCTGAACGAGGAAGGAATGTATAGAAGGCTTAAACAGACGAGAAAGGTTACGGACAATGTTTTGGGGAAAAAAGAGGAAGTAGATGAAGATAATAGGAGAGATTCGATACCGTGAGAAGAATTTGACACAGTAATGAAAGCTTTAAATCGCGCTAAGGCAGCTATAGTAGACATTCCTTCGGCCTAGATAATTAAATGTGTTCACTTTTTCAAACTGCCCGTCTCCAACTCTTAACATTTCCTGATCTACTGCTGTTGGCATTCTAGTAGTAACCAGGTATTTAGTTTTGTCTTCACTTAACCTTAGACCTACATCTTCACTAGCCTTGATTAACGCATTCGCATTTGCTGTTACAGATTCTTTTCTATCGCTAATGATGTTTAGATCATCTGCATACCCTAATATCTTAATATTTCCATTTAACTCCACACCCTCTGAATTATCTGCTGCCATTCGTACAATATATTCTAGGACTAAATTAAAAAGTAGCGGAGACAGGGCATCTCCCTGCTTAAGTCCGTTCTTTATTACAAATTCTTCTGACTCCAATTTTCCCACGCGTACTCCACCTTTCGTTTTTCAAACTCCTTTGGTATTCCAAATTCCAAAATAATTCTGTACAATTTTGATTTCAACACTGAATCATATGCTTTTGTAAAATCTATGAAAAGATTATGAACTGGTTAATTGTATTCCCATTTCTTTTCCAAAATTTAACGCAGAGTGAATATTTGGTCTATAGTTGATCTGTTCCTCCGAAAGCCAGCTTGGTAATCCCCCACAATTTCATCTGCACATAAGAAGGGTTGTGTGATGTTTGGAACTAAAAAATGGAAACCAAGAGTTTCGGTAAAGTGCATTCAACAATGTCAATGGCTTTCTCTATATGTACAAATGCTATAAACCTTACCAGGGTTCTGCTAACTAACCAGAGCCAATTATCTGCGTTTCCAACATGAAAGTTCACGTAGTGGTTCGTTCATCTCCTACTGGTCCACATTAATCTTCAGTTGACAGAACTGTGACGCTCTGGGCAGGTAGGTTTACACGTACAGAGCCACGTGTCTATGAGTTGTTAGGAAAGTATTGAAAGGTCTCTGTTGGATTCCTTTCATGTTAATTTCTTAAATCTGTTGTCATTTACGGCATAAATTCCTCTTCTAAATTTACTGTGGCGTTTCTGACTATCTGGGAGGAGACTGAGTAGTGGAACGTGTTACTTTTACACATAAACAAGAACGATCTGTCACACTACTACACTTTAAAACACAGTTTATATGTAATTCATGTCACACAGTCTCATACGGAACCTACATCCGCTTTCTTTTATATACTGTATATGATAAGATGCTGTCATCCCCCTTCCCTTCTGTGTGAGAGGATGAACGAGCAAATGTATTTCTAGCATGCTTGAGGGTAGCAGACAAGCCTGTCTGCTAGAGAACAGTAGGACCAACGTCGGAACAGGTAGCTACGCTTCCTAAAAGCAAAGAGGTTTCTATCCTTAGTATGGTCCTGTCCGTCCGTTGTCATGTTGGTATAGGAAGCTGCCCCTCTGGCCACTTCCGTTTGTATTTGTGAGCCATCCTCAGAAAGGGACCAGAGCAGTCTGTCCGTGGCGAGCGTCTGAAGTGGTAAGATCTCCAGCTAAGCGCGTGTCTGCTAAGTCCGTAGGACAATGGATTTCTTAAGTTCAGCCTAACTGAAAATTTAATCACCTTTATTTCAGGTTTAGCTCTAAAATATCTAATGTTATCTTAAATTGCAACGCAGTGTAATTCGCATATGAAGTTCAGAATATCTTCCGGTAGTTGCTTTGTTACTACTTTGTGAGTAAAGTGGAACCACGTGTTGATCAGTAACTCTAACTAAGATCATCAATCCTAAATGCGAGTGTGCGTGAGATTATAACATCTCGTCTTGACAATATTTTTCAATATAGCAACTTTTCTTTATGTTCAACCCACGTGGGGTGTACTTTGTGAGACCAGTACCACGTGCTTATATAATTGTTTGACCAATCAGGTTAATAGTAAGACGTTAGTAACCAGTTCGAGGTTTTTCTTTTGTAAATTCCTTTTCGATCTAATTTATTTTAATTATCAAAATTATTGTGGAGGTACACGCTTTGTGTAAACCAAGTTGACCACGTGAAGCATGTGGTGTAATCATCAAAGTAGCCCTCAGCTATTCTTTTTGGGAAGACTTCACAGAGAGTTAGTATGAATTTAGTATATCAGTGTGTGGTAATTACCTGACGGACAGGATTGTGCTACGAACGTAATTTCTTTGGGTGAAAATTGAATCGGTTGGTTGTGGCTAATTTCCTCTTGCATATGTTTCAACGTTCTTCGTGTGTTATTTTATGAATGCAGTGTTGTATGCAGTCTCCCAATCTTGGCTCCATATTTGATGTGTTCCGTAAGATTACAAACCCACATTTTCACAGTCGTAAATAAGGCACCAGCTTAGTTATGACTCACGTTTATTATACTAAAATTTTAATGATCAATGTTAAAATAAATTTCCAAATATAAACTGATTTATTTCTTTTTATTTAAATTCTGTTTTATATATATATATATATATATATATATATATATATATATATATATATACCACCGGTTATCGTATGCCTATTAAAAGATTATAATTCATGTTAGTCTGGTTGGGAATTTGGTAAGCTAAACTGGATACCTGGTGAAACGGTTGCTCAGTAATGCAAGATTAACTTCCCCAGACAGCTCACAGCTTTTAACCGGCTTTTATTGTCTATCAACACCGCTTACACCACAAAATAAAGCAACAACGTTACAGTATACACTAGCATAGAAGGATATATCCGCATATGACATGAGAGAAATATCGAATGACTGGTGAAAAAACTTCTGTACCGCTTTTCAGTATATTTTATGGCTCTGCAGCTTTGTGGTGTTCTACGAACCACGAAGCCTACTAATTGCTTGTATTTTTTCGGGAAAGAAAGCCAAGCCTAGAAACATAATAGGAGAATCATTATTCTCTGACGACTTTTCACTGCGTTGAAATAGAAACCCACGGCCCATCATTCGAGAAGACGCACTATTGAATCATGTGTACCGGTAAATCTCTATGTATGTAGTGATTTTTCTCCTTTTTTGCGATTTTTTTTTTTGGTGGGGGGGGGGGGGGGGCTGATGAGAGAGACGCGAGAAATATGAGAAACGAAGTTCGTGCTTAAGATGCAGTCAAATAAGAAATCGATGACTCTACTAGACACTATCACAGCAATTAGTCGGTAAGACATCCAGATTTTGGCACAATTCCAAGACGATAGGATTCCTCGCCCGAGGAAACAGTTAATCCAAATATTGACTTGCTTTACATGCCAAGAGTGGCGATAACTTCCTAGTAATTCATCTGGAACCTTGAAAGATCGATTTCTTTTTGCCAAGAGGAAACAGCGGCTAGAGTTCGCTCAGAACACACACGTGATGTTTACGTCAGAGAGGGGACAAGGATTTCTGCGTTCTCTTTGACCTCGCGGCCTACTGCGTGTGCTTGCAGATGAGCTTCTGGCAGCGGAAATCCACTGAATAAGCAAAACGTTTGTTTCAAATGTTTCTTCTTTCAGAACGAACAATGGGCAGTCAGACAGTAGACGGAGAGAATTTCTATTAGCGTTTGCTTCTAAATATACGAGACGTCATCCGGAGCACAAGGTCACTGATGAATCCTGACAAGAATGTGGCGCTCCGTCATTTTGGGAGTATGTTTCTTTGCCTGAGAACGTACATCAACCTCATTTAGTTTTTTGTTATAAAAAATTCACCTCTGAATCGCACTTCAAACACTAAAATTCATATCCAATATACTAAAGTAGCTCGAGACCGTCAAATTAGTAATGAATTTCTTGTCATGGTATATCTGCGAATATTTTTCGATCTTGACCTATGTCCTTGCATCAAAATCGATAAACTCAGTGATGTTGGGGGATGAGTTTTCTACAGCTGTGTTCGGGCACTCCACTATAAGGCAAAAGGGTGAAGACCCTGTATATAGATATCGATAGGCAGAAGTGTTTTGATTGTTTTATGAATGAAACAGTCTAGATCCCTTTTTATGCAGCTTATTTACTAGTGGTGTAGCGTCAATCATATTACACAACGAGACACGGCTCCACGCAAGCAGAAGACATCACTGATCACTGGACATCATCAATTTCTCGCCCCCCTCCCCTTCCTTCCCCATCCGAACCTTACTCCAAATAGCTCAGTAGCCGCAACACCAACGATCAATAAACAGAAAGTTCTATATTAATTTAGCTTAGGACATTTTATGTTATGTAACAATTTTGTACATGTGTAAAAGTCTGAAGATAAGCAGTACATGATCGAAACGTATTGCAATACGTTAAATTAAACATAAATAAAATAAAGGTGTCAGGTAGCAGAAAATACAAATAAGTAATGTTTTGTGTAACTGCTATGGCGGGTTTCGGCCGCTTTAGATCGTCTTCAGTTTTTAAAGTGAAATACAGGGCTGTTGCTACTATTGGCGTCACATGGTGTCCGTGGTTACAGCAAAATGGTTCAAATGGCTCTCAGCACTATGGGACTTAACATCTGAGGTCATCAGTCCCCTAGAACTTAGAATTACTTAAACCTAACTAACCTAAGGACATCACACACATCCATGCCCGAGGCAGGATTCGAAGCTGCGACCTTAGCGGTCGCGCGGGTCCAGACTGTAACTCCTAGAACCGCTCGGCCATCCCGGCCGGCGTGGTTCCAGCACAAGGGACACCAACTCATGTTGTTGGTATCACCAGTCCTGTATTTTAGTTTAAAATCTGAAGTCTCTTTTATAACTCTAGACAAGAAGCTGCTCAGGAGATTCGTGACCATGGAAACACGCTTGTCTTGGTCGCCGTATAATTTTTATTTATTATTTCATAACACGTTTCGGGATAATCTCATCATCAGACCTGTTGTATAAAACGTGTAGTATAAGATAAGACAAAGTATTAAAAGACGTACAATGCAACAACAGTTCACTTTGTTGTTTCGTTGTGTGCCTGGGTGGAAAACATGCATCAGAACCACACATCCACTGAGGCAGACATTTTCATTCCATGTATTACGTTTTGCTATAGAATACACTGTACCACGCGTCACAAATGTTGACTAAGTAAGTCTGCTCTGTTTAAAATAGGCTCTTTATGAGTGCTACCGGAAATAACTAAAAGCTGCCCTGGAAAACAGAGAAGGGAATGCGTGCGGTCGTATCTTGGAGACGGTGACCTTATCTCTCGCCAAAACTGACAGAACACGTACCGACATCGTGCCATTAGTGTGAAACACAGCAATCTAGGTCAATGTAATGCGTCACCTGTTACATTCACTCGTATTTTGTTTACAAGCGACACGTGTCGTTCTTGCCTACCACGAGGAGTTCTTTGTCCGCGTAAGTACAGCGTCAACATCTTGGATCTCAGATTTCAACTCTCCTGATTATCTGTTACACTCTAAGCCACGACAACATTGCGTAAGTGCTTAACCTGAGTATGGTCGCGGAACTTTTAGAGAACTTTGAATTCAGTGCACCCGCCACCGAAGCAGATGTCCATAGAGCCGTAACGCATGTTGTTACGTTGGTGTTAAGCCCGAAAGCAGCTGTTTCGAAACCGGGTGATTCAAGAACTTCTCCCGCACGACAAATCCAGAAACTGAACTTGTCAACATACTGCGCGCTAATGCCGTCGACGAAATTTCAAAACACTGGATAGTGTCTCATTTGGTACCCTAGGTTCTATCCCAACCGTCGGAAAGGGAATTTAACTTCTTTAATTCCATTTCTAATATTCGAGATAGGTAGCGTAACTTCTGGCACCATATCGTGTTCCACCTATTCCATTTTCTTCGTTTCAATTCCATAACAATATATAATAACTTAAAGACAATACTCCACTACGTAACCACTCATCACAGTCTTCTGCAAGACAGAAAAACACTGCACGAAGGAAGTAATGTGAGACACCCACAACAATACGTTACGTGAGTACCCGGGGTTACGGATCCTAACGTACGCCTCTGAAATATTAATCACGACTCGTAAACTATCAGCCATACACATTTACTACGTAATTCATTTACTTCTATTGATACAGGGTGTTTCAAAAATGACCGGTATATTTGAACGGCAATACAAACTAAACGAACAGCGATAGAAATACACCGTTTGTTGCAATATGCTTGGGACAACAGTACATTTTCAGGCAGACAAACTTTCGAAATTACAGTAGTTACAATTATCAACAACAGATGGCGCTGCGGTCTGGGAAACTCTATAGGACGATATTTTCCACATATCCACCATGCGTAGCAATAATATGGCGTAGTCTCTGAATGAAATTACCCGAAACCTTTGACAACGTGTCTTGCGGAATGGCTTCACATGCAGATGAGATGTACTGCTTCAGCTGTTCAATTGTTTCTGGATTCTGGCGGTACACCTGGTCTTTCACGTTTCCCCACAGAAAGAAGTCACAGGGGTTCATGTCTGGCGAATAGGAAGGCCAATCCACGCCACCTCCTGTATGTTTCGGATAGCCCAAAGCAATCACACGATCATCGAAATATTCATTCAGGAAATTAAAGACGTCGGCCGTGCGATGTGGCCGGGCACCATCTTGCATAAACCACGAGGTGTTCGCAGTGTCGTCTAAGGCAGTTTGTACCGCCACAAATTCACGAAGAATGTCCAGATAGCGAGATGCAGTAATCGTTTCGGATCTGAAAATGGGCCAATGATTCCTTTGGAAGAAATGGCGGCCCAGACCAGTACTTTTTGAGGATGCAGGGACGATGGGACTGCAACATGGGGCTTTTCGTTTCCCCATATGCGCCAGTTCTGTTTATTGACGAAGCCGTCCAGGTAAAAAGAAGCTTCGTCAGTAAACCAAATGCTGCCCACATGCATATCGCCGTCATCAATCCTGTGCACTATATCGTTAGCGAATGTCTCTCGTGCAGCAATGGTAGCGGCGCAGAGGGGTTGCCGCGTTTGAATTTTGTATCGATAGAGGTATAAACTCTGGCGCATGAGACGATACGTGGACGTTGGCGTCATTTGGACCGCAGCTGCAACACGGCGAACGGAAACCCGAGGCCGCTGTTGGATCACCTGCTGCACTAACTGCGCGTTGCCCTCTGTGGTTACCGTACGCAGTCGCCCTACCTTTCCAGCACGTTCATCTGTCACGTTCCCAGTCCGTTGAAATTTTTCAAACAGGTTCTTTATTGTATCGCTTTTCGGTCCTTTGGTTACACTAAACCTCCATTGAAAACTTCGTCTTGTTGCAACAACACTGTGTTTTAGGCGGTGGAATTCCAACACCAGAAAAGTCCTCTGTTCTAAGGAATAAACCATGTTGTCCACAGCACACTTGCACGTTGTGAACAGCACACGCTTACAGCAGAAAGACGACGTACAGAATGGCGCACCCACAGACTGCATTGTCTTCTATATCTTTCACATCACTTGCAGCGCCATCTGTTGTTGAAAATTGTAACTACTGTAATTTCGAAAGTTTGTCCGCCTGAAAATGTACTGTTGTCCCAAGCATATTGCAACAAACGGTGTATTTCTATCGCTGCTCGTTTAGTTTTTATTGCCGTTTCAAGTATACCGGTCATTTTTGAAACACCCTGTATGTTTCAAGGTTTAATAGGTCCAAATCAGCCAAATACTAAACCGAAAAATCGGTAGATCGAGAAACAACACCCGTCGCAATAATACCACAATAACATCGGTCACACACACACTAAGAGGAAAGGCTGGATATTTAGTCCTCATCGAGATCCAGCACTTTAGAGACAAAATATTATCCACATCCACACAATGCAAACTACTGTGACGAGCATTGCAGAGGGTACTTTTCTTTTTTCCCGTTCTATTCGCAGCTGGAGCGTGTAAAAAATTATTGCTTCAATCCTTGTGCGTGTAAGTTTTCTAATGCTGTTTTGAAGGTCCCAGAGGAAGCTTTCTAGGACTGATCACATATATGTTCTGTAAGGATTCTGTTGTAGATTGATAGCATTTTGCCGGCCGCAGTGGCCAAGCGGTTCTAGGCGCTTCAGTCCGGAACCGCGCGCCTGCTACGGTCGCAGGTTCCAATCCTGCCTGGGGCATGGATGTGTGTGATGTCCTTAGGTTAGCTAGGTTTAAGTAGTTCTAAGTCTAGGGGACTGATGACCTCAGATGTTAAATCCGATAGTGCTTAGAGCCATTTGAACCATTTTAATAGCATTTTCCCAGTGTCCTTCCAACGAACCGAAGTATGCAGGATGCCACCTACAACGAATGGGGATATGTAATCATTCAACTTCATATCCATACAAATTGTTACAACCCGGTATTTGTGTGAGTTGACTGACTCCAATTGTGATTAATCGATACTGTCGTAACTAGGCCATTACGTTTTCGCATTTTATAAAGTACACTGTCCCATATTTCTGAAAATTCAAAACTAGTTACCGACCTTAACCCGACCTTGCAATCTTATCAACATGTGGCTGGATATTTGTGGAGACTTTTACAGACAGGGCTTCTATTTAGATAACAGCATCATCTGAACGAATTATGAATTTGGTGTTGTATGCCTTCAATTAACTCACAACATGAGCAGCAAGGGTTTCAACACACGGCGCTTAGGCATGCCTGAAGTTAGATCTAGGTCTGCCGGTGACTCTCTTTATAAGAAAACACACAGCTTCGTCCCTACCAACAAAACCTCAATCCAGTTACAAATTTCTTTCGCCATTGGATGGGATCGTAGTTACGTTAATGAACGATCTTACCGCGAAGTCGTTTAGACACGTCATAGAAAGGTAGATCAGAATGATTAGAAAAGCACTCGAACCACAATCGTCGCTTGTTACGAATGAGTGAGGCGGTGCACTGTTTAGCACACTGGACTTGCATTCGGGAGGGCGCCGGTTCAAATCCCCTTCTCACCATCTTGATTTACTCGTATGTTTTCCGTGATCTCCCTGAATCGCTCCAGACAAATTACCCTACTCTCGAAAGGATTTTAATTAAATGGTTATTTTCCTTCCTTCATTTTTTTTAAATCACGAATGAGGTATGCAGCATTTCACTTTGTTCACTGAAATAGAACGTGTATCAGAACTGACTAAGGACGAGCCTTCGATTGTTAGATCACGTCGCGTGAAACCGATTCACTGCAATGGGGTTGGTACGCTGAACACGTTGTTTTTGTGCTTCTGTCACACGAGATTCAGTCCTAAAACGTTTGTTTGCAGTTATCAAGAAAAGCTAGCTTTACTATCTTTGCGAAGAAATATTTCGAAGAAATATTCTCCACAGTCTGTGACATTTTTAACTTTAGTCAGAACAATATTTAGGAGGAAGGTACCTATGAGTGGTGTAAAGGATCAACGCCGTCAAATTTGTACCAGAGTAGTGTATAATAATAGCAGTGTAGGACAGAAATAATCACAGTGAAAATTGAAATAGCCTGACTAAGGTTATATGTTATTTAGGAAGAGACCACGAAACAAAATAGGCTACGTCGATAACAGATTCCACTTCTATTCTTATACGTGTAGGCGTATAAAATATTCAGACTGTGGAGAGAGAAAAGAAGAGAGAGAAGATAATAACATGCAGAGAGTATACAACCGTGAAGCCTGGCCTGTGAAACTGTCTAAGACTTCGGGAATGTTGCGTGCAGTGTACGTATCAGCGAAAAAAAGTGGTGAAGCTGCCGCGCGGGGTGGCCACGCGGTCTATGACACCTTGTCACGGTTCGCGCGGCTCCTCCCCCCCCCCCCCTCTCTCCCCCGTCGGATGTTCGAGTCCGAGTCCTCCCTCGGCATGAGTGTGTGTGCTCTTCTCAGCGTAAGTTACGGACCGATGACCTCAGCAGTTTGGTAGCATAGAACCTTACCACTAAAGTAGTGAAGCTGAAGACGGAAAATAAAAAGCACTTCATCTCGTTACGAAAGGTATTTCTAGACGCAAGTGTTATTTTTAGGTGCAGAAACGTATTAAATACTGTTTGCCAGTTGACCGAGTGCTTGAAAGAGATTCACGTGTGTACTGGGTGTGATGTAACAGTTGCATTCTCACGGGTGAGTCCACATGTGATGAAGTGGACGTCGCCGCCTATAACAGGAGAGAGAGTTGCGTGCGTGCGGAATCCAGTCGATTCTCTTGACGTGTCATCACCCACGGCACACAATGATGCGAAGTACTTCCATTCATAAACTATTTTTTCTAGACGAGCCACAGAATTGCAACAGCAGACAACGCTGTTAGCTGTAAATGTCACTACCTGACAAAAAAAAAAAAAAAGGGAACCACCCAGAAGACATGGTCGATTTTCAGTGTGGCCTCGCCCACGTACACAACCATCGCCAAGTATGTAAACGAGTTGCAGTTCCCTGTGACAAAAAGCGCCCACCAGCGTAACGTAATGGTGTTAGTATTTAGTGCTTCTACCAGGCCTGGCAAGGGCATCTGTCTGAATATTTCGAAGACTTATTCCGAGAAACAAAACTGGTATCTAATAGTTAACTTCACGCCAATCTGTGTATATAGTGAAACGTCCCTTAGAACAATTTATACAAGACTGTGCTTAAACTGACACACAATATTTTTTTGCGCAACGCAATCTGACTTTTAATAATCCCTACAAAACAATGGCCCTGACTAACATTAACCTATACCTTTCACAAATCACTTACCTCACAAAAATCTTCGTTACTCAAACTACTGCAATACAGCGAGCGCCACTACTGCCAGCTAAATAAAAGATTCAAACTACGGAAGGCACTAACTACTGTTAGGGATAGTTAGCAAATGAAAGATTTTAATAGAGAACAAACAATGTATTTACCTTAATAGTCATAATATATATATATCGCAGTTCATGACAAATTTCAAAACTCCGCCATCTCTCTCCCCACATCCACCACTGCTGGCGGCTCACCTCCAACTGCGCAACGCTACGCGCTGTTCACATCCAGCTGCCGCTGCCCAACACTACAATGGCAGACAACAATGCAAACTAGCCACAGACTGCACACAGCACAGCCAGTGATTTTCGTACAGAGCGCTACGTAACGTTGCCAATAAGAAAACATAAACAGCCTATTTACATAGTCCCCATGCTCCCCACAAAAAATTTTACAAATAGTTTTGGGCAGTGGCCAATAATGATTTGATAAAAATTTTCATAATTACAATAACAAAGATATCAAATGCACACACTTATTGATACAATGTTGGTCAAAAGCTAAAATATTCTCACAGTCCATAAAGACAGTTTAGATTGTTCATTACAGTAAAATTGCAGTGTTTTTCTGAAAGTCTGAACAGTAAAAGACAATGCACATGGAAGTAGTTTTCCATGCAGTCTTGAAGAAGTAGTGTTGTCCTTTCAACGGAAAGACAGTGTTGACTCTTGACATGCTGACAGGTAATGGGCCACAACAGAGCAAACCCACAGCAGAGTCATTCGAAGTTTTGAAGAGTATTGGTAGGTAGGTCATCACAGAGCAGACCCACTGTAGTCCTGGTAGAGATTGTGTTATTGGTGGGCCACCAGAGGTGCGGATCCACTGTAGTCCTTGTAGAGATGGCCAGCAGCCATCTGCTGCGACTGTGCAGGTGCACAATCACCATCGAAGTCTTGCAGAGGTTCTAAGGGGATGTTTCAATAGTCCAGACAAGCAGCAACTTCAAAAATAGGTCTTCTGAGAACCTCAAAGTCTTGCAAAGTGATAGTACACACTCTACTTTTAAAGATCATCTCATACGGGAAACCTGCCACCCAAACAATAGTGAGAGTGACCTCAAGGTTCTCAGAGCGAGGCAATAGAGGAGAAATTCCACACACAAGAAGCATATTAATGACCTACCATATGCAGTGTTACAAAACGCAAATTTTGTCTTATTTATAGATGATACAAGTATTGGTATAAAAATAGTAACTGTGATCTCACTGAGCAATCAACTAATGAAATATGTGTAAGTATCATTTGGTGCTTCACAGACAATGGATTGTCACAGAATTGTGACAACACCCAGTACATACAGTTTAGTACCTCACAAAGAATACCTGACCCTATAAGTACAATGGATTCAAACAATGAAATTAAAGCTGTAGACAGTGTCAAATTTTTGGAGCTACAAATTGACCATAACCTAAATTGGAAAACTCACACTCTACACTTAATAAAACGCCTGAGTTCAGCTACATTTGCAGTACGCACGATAGCAGAAATAGGTCATTTAAAAATGAAGAAGTTAGTTTATTCGGCCTACTTCCATTCACTAATGAGTTATGGAATCATCTTTTTGGAAAACTCCTCTCACAAAGAGAACATTTTCAAAATTGAGAAACGAGTCATTAGAATTATATTTGGTGTCAGTCCTAGATCATCATGCAGAGAAATCTTTAAGAAACTTGGTATTCTAACTACTACTGCTCAGTACATATACTCACTGACGTCCTTTGTCATTGCCAACATGTCTCTTTTTACACACAATAGTGCAAAACATGATTATAATACCAGAACCAAAAAGTCTGTATAAGGACTATAAAAGTATAACATTAGTACAAAAAAAAAAGAGTAAAATACATGGGTACTCGTATATTCAGTAACTTACCAGAGCATATCAAAGGTCTTGTAAGTGATAAAGATCGGTTTCAGAGTGAATTAAAGAACTTCCTGTTGGCCAACTCCTTCTATCGATGAATATCTTCACAAGGATTATGGCTCATAACTCTGTCTGCATTAGAATTGTACAATATCCATGAATCTGAGTAAAAAAGTATCAAATAAAGGACTTTGACTCTTTCCACATCTCAGAGACTCTTCGCCAAGGGATCCGTGGAAAACGATAACTGTAATGTAATAAGGAAAGGAATGCACAACACTACACAACAATACACGATTCGCAACAGTTAATGAACTATACGAGATACTACCTCATAGAAAACCCAATGTTCAAAATACTCTGTTGCGTAAAAGCAGATGCCTCTCAACCCCTCCCCCACGTCTCTCTTTCTCACACCCTCCCATCCCATACCCTCCCACACCCAGATACACACTTTTTTTTAATGTCAAACCCCCTCCAAGCAGCCCCCCCCCCCCCCCCCCGCAAACAAAAATCTCTCACTGTAGATTCAAAATTAGCGACAAACGGGACAAAAGCAGTATGATGAACCCTTGAACAGCAGCAGTAACATATTATTTCTCGATGAGAGTAACTTTTTCTGTATCTTATTTTTTTGTGAAAACTTGCAATGTCAAATGAAAGTGTAATGAGAAAGGTACGGGAATCAGTTGTGTAATTATAGCCCTCAAAGAAACACAACGACGGGTACCATAAGTCGAAAAACGTAATTTGAGAATATCCCCCACTATTACTCTTCGGAAAAGTAAAGGAAAAGATTTCTCTGCGTGATTTATCAACGGTGTATGCACTGAAGATTTAGTGGACTGGCCAGACAGCCAATCCACTATGACCGGTAGCCGAAAAACACGCGTTTAAGCTCACGCAGGCTGGCCTGAGGTCTGGAACAGGACAATGTAATTAATATAGCCAATAAGGTACGTTGCTGCTGGAATACTTAACTTTAATCCATAATTGGTGTACATCGGTCTGACGGTACAGGCATGACAAGATAAATAGTAAAGGATAAAGGCGCCTTGATAGGTCGTAGCAAATGACGTAGCTGAAGGCTGTGCGAACTATCGTCTCGGCAAATGAGAGCGTAATCCGTCAGTGAACTCTCTCTAGCAAAGTCGGCTGTACAACTGGGGCGAGTGCTAGAACGTCTCTCTAGACCTGCCGTGTGGTGGCGCTCGGTCTGCAATCACTGACAGTAGCGACACGCGGGTCCGACGTATACTAGCGGACCGCGGCCGATTTAAACGCTACCACCTAGCAAGTGTGGTGTCTGGCGGTGACAACACAGAAGACATATAGTCTGAGAGTGAGAACACGATCATATTGTGAGACTTTGTAAAGGTTCGTCTTCATGGCACAGATTTTTACAATTCAAAATAACCGGTTTCGGCTGCTGCCCTCTTCAGATCATAAGATAATCTGAGGTAGATATCAACGTTAAATTTATATATATAGGTACTAGTATGTGCTCACTTGCTATGTTCCTACATATAGAGATTTGACGTTGATACTTACATCAGAATATTCTATGAACTGAAGATGGCAGTAGCTAAAATTGTAAAAGTTGTGTGATCAAGACAGACCTTTAGAAATAAAGAGATGAATGGTGTAGTTCCAGATACGGAGCCGAGTAGTTGTTCCCACTTTACGTGCAATGTTTCGACGACCGATCCAATCTCTTCTTTAGTTGCTGCGAGGTGTGGTGTTACGTGTGCTCAATGTCTGCACTCCAGAAAACAACTTGGCAGTATACACGAAAACACGTCAGTAATTAATATTTGAACAAAGTAACATATTCTTCCAACTACTTTGTAGATCGCACGCTGTCAAGCCATAAAAAGCATCAAAGAAGGCAATTCTGTACAGTTTATGGTTTTTAGGCCTAAAACCAAAAAATCAATCCACAGTTTTGTACAATGTTTACCACAAATAAAACGAGAGCCATTGAAAATGACACGTAGGTGTCGAAATATGTTTAAGTATAGTAAAAACAATTAATGTTTTGAAGAACGTGGAGTTTTAAGAAAAACCCAAATACGGATTAATGACAATTGAAGTTTACATCCCCAGCAAATCTTACTCGTAATATGAACACTTATCTACGTGCGGATTAGCTACTGTCTAAGTGATTTCGTATAAACTACTTCTTTTCTGTGCTCTCTGTCACTGATGTCTGACACTACCTGTCCGCATCGTTATCATCATTTATCGCGTTCTACTTTATCGCATTTAGGTGGTTTTTCCCCCCTGTTTGCTTCACATCCTCATTACGGTCGGCCGACCTAACGTGAGTACTTTTAATTTATCGAGAACGAATATCTCTTCAGTATCCTACTTATCGATATAATTTTACTCTTATCATCAGGTGTATTTGCGTCAGAGTATATCTTTGGATACAAAATTCGCACACACGGGTAACTGTAGCTACTTAAAAGTATCCACATCTGGGAGTAGTGATTGTTATTGTTGGCAGTATTTCCTCCAAAGACAGGTTTGATACAGCTCTCCACGCTACTGTATCCTGTGTAAGCCCCCCCCCCCTATCTACGATCAACTACAGCAACCCACATCCAACTGAACCTGCTTACCTCCTTGGTCTCCCTCTACAATTTTTAGCCCCACACGCTTCCCTCCGTTATCAAGCTGACGAGTTCTTCAGAGCTCAGGACGTGTCCTATCAAACGAACCATTCTTTCATGGCCAGTCTGCATTTTATATCCTCTCTACTTCGGGCGTCATCAGTTCTTTTGCAGACCAAATACCTAAACTCGTCTGCTACTTTTAGCCTCATTTCCAAAATTAATTCCCTCGGCACCATGTGATCTAATTCTGCTACATTATATCACCCTTGTTTCATTTTTGTCGATTTTATAACCGCTTTTCAAGATACTATCGATTATATTCGACTGCTGTAACAGGTTCTTGCTGTCTCTGACAGAATTAGAGCGCCGTTGATAAAACTCAAAATTTTTGCTACTTCTCTCTGAATATTAATTTCCTCTACAAGTTTATCCACGGTTCCCTTTACTGCTTGTTCGGTGTACAGATCGAACAAAGTCGGCTATAAGCCGCAAGAATGCTTGTCTCCTCAACCAGTAACTCCATCAACTGCTGTAATCGCAGTATGATTTCTGTACGAGTCGTAAATAACGTTTCGGTCCCTGGGTTTTATTCCCGCTACCTTACGACTTTCAAAGAGTTTTTTCCAAGCAATCTCTAAATCTAAAAATGCTATAAAGTAGATATGTCTTTCTTTAAACTATCTTCTAAGGTAAGTCTATGGGTAAGTATCGCCTAGCGTTTCATTTCCCGGGACCCCTAAGTTAGACTCCGTCACTTTTTCCACTCTTCTGTATATATTTAGTGTCACTATTTCGTACGAATGAGTTATTAAATATTTAGTTCGATAATATACACTTTTGTCAATGCCTGCCTTCTTTGAACTGGAATTATCACATTCCTTCTTGAAATATAAGAATATTTACCTGCATTATAAATATCTTGCTCACCATGCGGAATAGTTTTTTCATGGCTGGCGATGCCAAGGAATTCAATAATTCTAAGCGAATGGCGCCTAGCGCCTGCTCCAGGGTTTTTGTTTCGACTTAGGTCTTCCAGAGCTCTGTCAAATTCATCTCTTGCAACAAGTATTCGACCTGCCAACTCATCTTCATCTATATCCCCTGCCCTTTACATCTACATCTACATCTACATCCATACTCCGCAAGCCACCTGACGGTGTGTGGCGGAGGTTTGTACTGTAACTGTAACTGTAATGTTATAGTGTTTAGTGAACGTTCTTGCTTATTTTACTATGATTCCTGTGATCTTAAAATTTCGCCGACCAAAGTGGCGCAATGATTAGCACACTGGACTTGTTTCAGATTTAGGTTTTGCGTGATTTAACTAAATCGATCCAGACAAATCCCGAGATTGTTCCTTTGAAACAGCACCGCTGATCTCCTTGTTTGACAAAAGAATTCGAGATTCTGCCCCGTGTCTTTTGAAATCGTTGTTGATGGGACGGTAAACCACATCTTCCTAATTTTTTCGACTGAAATTTATTTATAAACGAGTAGCCAAATTTGGCTGAAGGTTTTTCCATTTGAAGATGTGCCTTGTGTGATACCCGAATGTTGTGGCTACATGTGATGTTTGGTGCGTGTACATAGGCAACATTTGCGTAATCTTTGCAGTTGAGGGTACAGCGAACATGGTAGTATGACATCCACTTCCGTTCCATTAAGAAAGTGGATTGCTATCCACGACTGTAATACAACTTTGAAAATGGTAAAGAGCAGCAATAAGTCGTCGTTTCTGTTCTAGCTTTACTAGAGCAGATCTAGATTTCTGCTAGTAACCGACCATTATCAATGCAGTTTTTCGGAGTTGTTATACAGGCCCTAGTACGTCTACACCTGTTGTACAGGCTCTTGCCACAGTTCATTAACGAGTAGCATGAGGAGAGTTAAACGACTTCGGACGTGGAATACTAAACAGGGCAAGATCCATGGAAAATAGTGTTACATTGCAGTTTATGCCCAAACTGTCACGTAAGCTATTTGATAATTTAATATGCTTATCCAAAAGGTCAGTATAGTCGATTCCTTAACGCCGCATGAAACCTACAGACAATATTCGTTACTGACAATGACTGCACACTTAATAACTTCTTCCCTTCTCTTTTATTATCACAGCCTTCCTGTAGCTGGCTCGTGGCAGAGAAGTTGACTTAAAATGACCAGAGTATCATCATCGTGTTCGGTGCTGAAAGCACTCCACGGCTTGTATAAGACAAGAAAATTGCTGTCTTCCGTCTCTGCATAGACGGTGCGTAGGAGCCGTACCTGTGTGCCATAAAAACTGCGCTCTGTGAGATGCTAAAAGAAATACTTTTGGCAAGATAACATCTGAAAGCCAAGTGAAGCACTCAGAATTTGAGACTACGGAATGTAACAGGGACTGTGACTGCCACACAGTAATTATTTCGGTAGAAGGCGCATTTTCAAGCATCGGTCTACGTTTGGTTGGCCGTGGTTGGAAACCTGTCATGTAGTGGGAGGAATTTTCTGCCTTCCTCTCCATACAACACCATTATTGGTTAACCAAGACAAAATCCTCAAAAGTAGGAATTATTTGAACTTGTTTTTAAAATTATTATTGGTTGGAACTGCTGAAATTAGCTGGCAAGATTCCTGTACTGGCAGACCCAGCAAAGTTTCACAGAGTAAGGTTCACAAAACTCAAAAATCTTGCTGTCAGCAGATCGAGGGGCCGAGCGGGGCAGCCGCGCGGTGTGAGGCGCCTTGTCACGGTCCGCGCGGCTTCCCCCCTCCCCCCCCCCCCCCGTCGGAGGTTCGAGTCCTCCCTCGGGCATGGATGTGTGAGTCGTCCTTAGCGTAAGTGAGTTTATAGTAGATTAAGTGGTGTGTAACCTTAGTGATCGATGAGCAGTTCGGTCCCATAAATTTCCAAAATTTTCCAAGATCCGGGGAAGCACAGACTTCAGGGAGATCAGAGAGAAAACACTTCCAGCCATGCGCTTGAAGGGGCATTGCAGAAAAGCATAGAGAGGTATTTCATCAACTTACCCCCCATGAACCATGGACCTTGCCGTTGGTGGGGAGGCTTGCGTGCCTCAACGATACAGATAGCCGTACCGTAGGTGCAACCACAACGCAGGGGTATCTGTTGAGAGGCCAGACAAACGTGTGGTTCCTGAAGAGGGGCAGCAGCCTTTTCAGTAGTTGCAGGGGCAACCGTCTGGGTGATTGACTGATCTGGCCTTGTAACACTAACCAAAACGGCCTTGCTATTTTGGTACTGCGAACGGCTGAAAGCAAGGCGAAACTACAGCCGTAATTGTTCCCGAGGACATGCAGCTTTACTGTATGATTAAATGATGATGGCATTCTCTTGGGTAAAATATTCCGGAGGTAAAATACTCCCCCATTCGGATCTCCGAGCGGGGACTACTCAAGAGGACGTCGTTATCAGAAGAAAGAAAACTGGCATTCTACGGATCGGAGCGTGGAATGTCAAATCCCTTAATCGGGCAGGTAGGTCAGAAAATTTAAAAAGGGAAATGGATAGGTTAAAGTTAGATATAGTGGGAATTAGTGAAGTTCGGTGACAGGAGGAACAAGACTTCTGTTCAGGTGAATACAGGGTTATAAATACAAAATAAAATAGGAGTAATGCAGGAGCAGGTTTAATAATGAATAAAAAAATAGGAGTGCGGGTAAGCTACTACAAACAGCATAGTGAACGTATTATAGTGGCCAAGATAGACACTAAGCCCATGCCTACTACACTAGTTCAAGTTTATATGCCAACTAGCTCTGCAGATGACGAAGAAATTGAAGAAATGTATGATGAGATAAAAGAAATTATTCAGGTAGTGAAGGGAGACGAAAATTTAATAGTCATCATAGCTAACACTTGGTTCAAGAATCGTAAAAGAAGGTTGTATACATGGAAGAATCCTGGAGATACTAAAAGGTATCAGATAGATTATATAATGGTAAGACAGAGATTTAGGAGCCAGGTTTTAAATTGTAAGACATTTCCAGGGGCAGATGTGGACTTTGACCACAATCTATTGGTTATGAACTGTAGATTAAAACTGAAGAAATTGCAAAAAGGTGGGAATTTAAGGAGATGGGACCTGGATAAACTGACTAAACCAGAGGTTGTACAGAGTTTCAGGGACAGTATAAGGGAACAATTGACAGGAATGGGGGAAAGAAATACAGTAGAAGACGAATGGGTAGCTCTGAGGGATGAAGTAGTGAAGGCAGCAGAGGATCAAGTAGGTAAAAAGACGAGGGCTAATAGAAATCCTTGGGTAACAGAAGAAATATTGAATTTAATTGATGAAAGGAGAAAATATAAAAATGCAATAAATGAAGCAGGCAAAAAGGAATACAAACGTCTCAAAAATGAGATCGACAGGAAGTGCAAAATGGCTAAGCAGAGATGGCTAGAGGACAAATGTAAGGATGTAGAGGCTTGTCTCACTAGGGGTAAGATAGATACTGCCTACAGGAAAATTAAAGAGACCTTTGGAGAGAAGAGAACCACTTGTATGAATATCAAGAGCTCCGATGGCAACCCAGTTCTAAGCAAAGAAGGGAAGGCAGAAAGGTGGAAGGAGTATATAGAGGGTTTATACAAGGGCGATGTACTTGAGGACAATATTATGGAAATGGAAGAGGATGTAGATGAAGACGAAATGGAAGATAAGATACTGCGTGAAGAGTTTGACAGAGCACTGAAAGACCTGAGTCGAAACAAGGCCCCGGGAGTAGACAACATTCCATTTGAACTACTGATGGCGTCGGGAGAGCCAGTCATGAAAAAACTCTACCATCTGGTGAGCACGATGTAGGAGACAGGCGAAATACCCTGAGACTTCAAGAAGAATATAATAATTCCAATCCCAAAGAAAGCAGGTGTTGACAGATGTGAAAATTACCGAACTATCAGTTCAATAAGCCACAGCTGCAAAATACTACGCGAATTATTTACAGACGAATGGAAAAACTGGTAGAAGCCGACCTCAGGGAAGATCAGTTTGGATTCCGTAGAAATGTTGGAACACGTGAGGCAATACTGACCTTATGACTTATCTTAGAAGAAAGATTAAGGAAAGGCAAACCTACGTTTCTAGCATTTGTTGACTTAGAGAAAGCTTTTGACAATGTTAACTGGAATACTCTCTTTCAAATTCTAAAGGTGGCAGGGGTAAAATACAGGGAGCGAAAGGCTATTTACAATTTGTACAGAAACCAGATGGCAGTTATAAGAGTCGAGGGACATGAAAGGGAAGCAGTGGTTGGGAAGGGAGTGAGACTGGGTTGTAGCATATCCCCGATGTTATTCAATCTGTATATTGAGCAAGCAGTAAAGGAAACAAAAGAAAAATTCGGAGTAGGTATTAAAATCCAAGGAGAGGAAATAAAAACTTTGAAGTTCGCTGATGACATAATTCTGTCAGAGACAGCAAACGACTTGGAAGAGCAGTTGAACGGAATGGACAGTGTCTTGAAAGGAGGATATAAGATGAACATCAAGAAAAGCAAAACTAGGATAATGGAATGTAGGCGAATTAAGTCGGGTGATGCTGAGGGAATTAGATTAGGAAATGAGACACTTAAAGTAGTAAAGGGGTTTAGCTATTTGGGGAGCAAAATAACTGATGATGGTCGAAGTAGAGAGGATATAAAATGTAGACTGGCAATGGCAAGGAAAGCGTTTCTGAAGTAGAGAAATTTGTTAACATCGAGTATAGATTTAAGTGTCAGGAAGTCAATTTTGAAAGTATACGTATGGAGTGTGTCCATGTATGGATGTGAAACATGGACAATAAATAGTTTTGACAAGAAGAGAATAGAAGCTTTCGAAATGTGGTACTACAGAAGAATGTTGAAGATTAGGTCGGTAGATCACGTAACTAATGAAGTATTGAATAGGGTTGGGGAGAAGAGAAGTTTGTGGCACAACTTAACTAGAAGAAGGGATCGGTTGGTAGGACATGTCCTGAGGCATCAAGGGATCACCAATTTAGCATTGGAGGGCAGCGTGGAGGGTAAAAATCATAGAGGGAGACCAAGAGATGAATACACTAAGCAGATTCAGAAGGATGTAAGTTGCAGTAGGTACTGGGAGATGAAGAAGCTTGCACAGGATAGATTAGCATGGAGGAGAGCTGCATCAAACCAGTCTCAGGACTGAAGACCACAACAACAACAACAACAACAACAACACGGCGGAGTACAGAGAATGAGCTGGATTCAGAACTGCCAGCTGTTACTGCTGCCGTCTTCCACACTCACACCACTTAATTCAGTACAAATACAATTTATTTGATGTCCTATGGTAGTAAACCAAATTGTTGCACTGACCGCTTGTTTCCTTTCGTAATTATGTGCACCCCTTCATTAATATATCCGCGTGAGTTGTGGTACCCATAGTTTGACGGATAATTGAGCCATCCCAAGCAATTCCCATTCAGTAAGACGTTTTCTGTTGCGTGAAATAGTTTCTCTTAAATTTGCTTGTTCTGATAGGAAGCTTCCCTTTCTAAAGGTCACCGGATTTCACTTTCTGAGGTCAGTAGCATCCAAGATGGACCTTCAATGTTTCAGTACTTGTAAACCACTTACAGGATGACAACAAGTGTCTGGTGAACAGACGCCACATAACCTCCGTAGGACCATTTGAGCGACTGATGGTCTACTGTGACTCATATAACAGCTGACTGAAATGTAGGGCGTTAGGAATATGTAACCACCAGCAAGTGCAGCGAATAGGTTTCAGCAGCCAATGACAGACTCAAGTTCCTTTACTAACATCTCAACACTGAGCCCTTCGACTGGGATGAGCCCATGGAAAACGCCACTGGACAATGAAACGGTGAAGGCTTGTACAATGGTCCTATAAAGCCCACACTATCTGACCAAAAGTATGTACACACTCCTGTGCAATACAGAATTGATCGCTAGATGGAACGGGGAGCGGGTCCGTCAGCAGAAGAAGACTATCACGTTGTCAGTAGGGAAACAGAAGCAGCAGGATGGTTTGGTAAGGGGAGGTCAGTGACTTCGAATGTGGACTAGTCGTAGCATCTCACTCGAGTAACAAATCCACCAGAGACGTTTCAACCCTTTGAAGTCGCCCATGTCTACCGTTGGCGATGTGATTGTGAAGTGGAAACGCGAAGGAAAAATCACAATTACACCAAGATCAGGCAGATCTCATGTGGTGACGGACACGGACCACCAACCATTGTGAAGGTAGTGTGTAAAAAATAGCGTGTAGTCAGCATAAGAAGTCACTCGTTAGTTACAAAAGGCTACCAGCAATCCAGATAGCGCAGTGACTGTGCTTAAGACAATGCGCTAGAGATGGGGGATCCGCTCCTGAACTGATACATAGAGTTGAATCTTTCAAAGGAGTGAACAATCAGTGATTCAGAAAAAAAGAACGGTAGCTCCAAACGTTTCCCACGGCAGAGAGAGAGAGAGACGGAGCATATCAGCGGCGCCTCTGCTGGTCAGAGCACAGTGCACGCCACACAACACAGCCAGCGCCAGCCTCTGCCCTGCTTCTACCTTGGCTGCCTGCATTGTGCAGTGCCCCATTGGACTTTGTGTTTCACATATGCTATGCCATCTCTGTGCGTCGTCTGCCGCGTGCAGTGTCTGGCGCAGCTTAACTTAGCATCGCACTCTGTCGGCGATCGTTTCAGTCGCACGTCCTGCCCTCTGGGCAGTTTATGCGAGCAACAGGACAGAGAGCCTCCTAGCGGAGAACATAGGAACTACTTGCAACAACCTGCTCGCAAGAGAACGGACGATTTGTCTCTGAGCGGGTGACTGGTGGCCGTTCACCGCTCCCCCCACCCTCGGAACTCGCCCGCTCAACGCTCACCCCACCGTTCTCGACTCTAGCCAGAGCGTTGAGCAAAGCAACTCAGGTGCCACTCTGGTCTCTGCCGTCTTAGCTCATGCAGTAATACAGCTCGCGGCTCGACCTGCTCGACTCAGTGCTTCTGCATCGGAGTTCGTCTCTACTGGATATTGTTCTTCGTAGTAATACCGCTATGTATATTACATTATTATGTTATGTATACATCATTTATTTTTATTTTATTTTTATTTGTTTAAACTGGTCAGATTAGGTTCCTGACGACTCCTCTTACTATAGGATTTTTATTATGGACACTCGAATTTACGCTTTAATTACGAGCGAACCGATAAACGTATCGCAAAATGTGATACACCAATATTTTCCTTGTTTTATTCTGCGTAAGGCTATATGCAGAACTTTCGTCTTACAGTCAAATTTATATATTTTTTTTCTCATTCTGGTACGGATTTTGCGATTTTAGGCGTCTTCGGAAGGAAACGTTCACTTTAAAAATATATGGCATGTGATGTATTTGTATGAGGTTAATGAAATTTTAATACATTATAGCCAAATATATTGTTAATGTAAATCTCAAGTTACAACATTTTCCGATCACCCAAAAAACCACGATAGTGCAAAATAAATCAATAATCAAAAACTTTGTCATATCGTGGAAATTTCAATAAACAATACAAAATTCTTACTCATTATCTGTGTTACTTCAAAATAGGATCAAATAAGATCAAAATACAGGTATAGTACTGGAATAAACCAAGTTTAAAGGGCAATGTGCCTTCCATTTATTTTCTATTGTAAATGAGTGGTGAGTCATGAAAAAGAGCTAATTCATATCAGGGAGTGAACAGTTCTGATCCGATCTCTGAAAAGAACAGTTTTGCCCATCTCTACAATGCGCACAGTAGTCGAAATGGTCGAGAACCTACTCATAGGCCACACATTTCTGTAATCCACGCTATTCAACACTCGAGTTCTCCAATCGTCTCTGAACATTATCAGTAATCTCTGCACTCAGTGATGGTCTGTGTTTACCACGGTCACTGTTTAGTACGCCAGTTGTCCCCATTTAACTTATAGGCGATAAAATTATTGTCTTCGTTGGAACATCGCGCACATTGAATTCTCTCCGGAAGCCCCTTGTGTTGTAACCAATGAGCTATCTTCCAATATGATCTGACACATAAAACCGGTCTGGAAGTGTGTACTGCATATTTCTACGAGCTAAAGACTGCGAATGCCTCACTGATTTGCTCGTTATTATCACGCGCCCGAACAACCACACATTCACAGAGTTTTCGATTCGCTATCGACGAGCCTACGAACTAACTAATACAGTGGTTCTGTAACGTCCCCTTAGAAGAATTGTATACGAGACTGTGCATAAACTGACACAATATTTTTAGCGCAACGCAATCTGACTTTCAAAAATCCCTACAAAAGAATGGCCCTGACTAACATTAACCTATACGGTTCACAAATCACTTACCTCACCAAAAATGTTCCTTACTCGAACTACTGCAATACAGCGAGCGCCACTACTGCCAGCTAAATAAAAGATTCAAACTACGGAAGGCACTAACTACTGATAGGGATAGTTAGCAAATGAAAGATTTTAATGGAGAACAAACAATGTATTTACCTTAATATCATCACAAGTCATAATATATGTAATATCAAAACTCCGCCATCTCTCTCCTCACATCCACCACTGCTGGCGGCTCACCTCTAGCTGCGCAACGCTACGCGCTGTTCACATCCAGCTGCCGCTGCCCAACACTACAATGGCAGACAACAGTGCAAACTAGCCACAGACTGCACACAGCACAGCCAGTGATTTTCATATAGAGCGCTACGTAACGTTGCCAATAAGAAAACATAAACAGCCTACTTACAGTTCCTAACCTTTCTGAAACCATTACCAAACCATTTCCACAGAGTGCAATTAGACATTAGCTAGTACCCTCCCTGTCCACCCACCCCTCCCCACCTGTTATGCCCACTCTCACCCACACTACCACCAGCTATGTAACTAAACTGTAGAATGAAAGACTTTTCTTACAACACTTCTATTTTTTAAAATGATGAAATATGAATGATAATTAGTTTTGTGTGTGTGTGTGTGTGTGTGTGTGTGTTGCAATGTATGACGAAGGAATTCGTGGTGCATCACAAGTGCCACCCACAACTCCTCAGATAAGGAAGCTAACTATCCACAGTGAGGGTAGACACTTGTTACAAAACATCAACATCTACATCTACCCTTATCTTTGAATGGTGATCATTGCGGGATTTGAAAATTCGTGGTAATAGTATATGCTCTACATCCTCGGTGAAGATAAGATCGGATTTCGGAATTTAGTGAGCAGCCCCTTCCGTTTAGCACACCGTCTATCTGCAAGTGTGTCCCACTTCAAACTATGAGATTTGTAACGCTCTCGCGATGGCTCAATATACCAGTCACCAATCTTGCCGCTCTTCTTTGGAACTTCTCAATATCTTGAATCAGACCCAACTGGTAAGGGTCCTATACAGACGAACAATACTCTAAGACTAACGTATTGTAAGCTACTTCCTTTGTTGAAGGACTGCATCGCTTCAGGATTGTACCAATAAACCGCAATCTAGAGTTCGCCTTACCCGTTACTTGTGTAATCAGATCATTCCATTTGAGATCATTTCGAATAGTCACACCCAGATACTTGACGGATGTTATTGCTTCCAAAGACTGAGCGTTTATCTTGTACTCGTACATGAATTGGGATTTTCGCCTTGTTATATGCAGTGGGTTACGCTTACTAATGTTGAGAGATAACTGCCGGTTATTACACCACGCATTTATTTTCTGCAAATCCCCATTGATTTGTTCACAACTTTCGTGTGATACTACTTTCCTGTAGACTACAGCATCATCGGCAAACAGTTGAAACGTCCCTTTGAAAATTTATACAGGACTGTGCTTAAACTGACACACAATATTTTTTAGCGCAACGCAATCTGACTTTCAGAAATCCCTACAAAGGAATGGCCCTGACTAACATTAACCTGTACCTTTCACAAATCACTTACCTCACCAAAAATCTTCGTTACTCGAACTACTGCAATACAGCGAGCGCCACTACTGCCAGCTAAATAAAAGATTCGAACTACTGAAGGTAAAAGATTCGAACTACTGAAGGCACTAACTACTGATAGGCGTAGTTAGCAAATGAAAGATTTTAATAGAGATCAAACAATTTATTTACCTTAATAAACATAATATATATGCCATCCAGTCTTACAAATTTCAAATCTCCGCCATCTCTCTCCCCACATCCACCACTGCTGGCGGCTCACCTCCAACTGCGCAACGCTACGCGCTGTTCACGTCCAGCTGCCCAACACTACAATGGCAGACAACAATGCAAACTAGCCACAGACTGCACACAGCACAGCCAGTGATTTTCGTACAGAGAGCGCTACGTGGCGTCGGCGTTACCAATGTAAGAACCTAAACAGCCTACATATAAGAACCTAAACAGCCTACTTACACAGTCTAATGCAGCTGTCAATACCATATTCCCCATGCATTACTCCTCTCCATTGTGGCATTTGCTTGACCTGCACACTACAACCCCATTTCAAATCAACCATGTAAAAATGTGTGCAGTATACTTAAAGCTCCTGAATCACGCGATTGGTGCAGTCGTCACTTCTAATCTGACAGAAATTGGAAGACTTAAGGCTGTTAATGCTTTGTGTCTGACCACAACCACTAATAGTAATAATAATAAAAATAATAATACTGTGTACAACACAATTGTAGCCCTTATGTTGTTACTGCTGTGTCGTGCTGTCAATTAATTCATTTTTCTGTTTCGAAGCGAGTAATAAAACAATTTCTGGACTATTGCAGTTCAAATGGCTCTGAGCACTATGGGACTCAACGTTTATGGTCATCAGTCCCCTAGAACTTAGAACTACTTAAACCTAACTAACCTAAGGACATCACACAACACCCAGTCATCACGAGGCAGAGAAAATCCCTGACCCCGCCGGGAATCGAACCCGGGAACCCGAGCGTGGGAAGCGAGAACGCTACCGCACGACCACAAGCTGCGGTCTCTATTGCAGTACCGTCTACAACTTGGAGAAGACATTTTTTGAGATATTTAGCATTTGTAATGTATGTGTCTCACTTTTATCATCAGTGATGTACGGGGCAAAAGCACAACATATGTGTGTAGTGGGTGGACTATGTGAGGAACCTGTAACTTCCACCACATTAATGTGAGAAATAGTAATTTTTGGTAACCTGTATAATCAGTATTAGAATATTACGAAATTGTGATAACAGTAATGATAATTTGAAAATAATTTACAGTAGTTTCGTGACTGAAACAGAATTGAATCGTTTAGTTTTTACCCATCACAAAATTTCATTTTACTCCTCAGGGGAGGATTACCCCCAGGTTGGGAACCACTGAATTAACAAGAGCCGAGCAATCGCGGCACGATACAGGAGAAGGGACCTCATTCGCAGAAACAACGGTCAACTTGCCAACAAAGAGTGGTACGTCTGATTCATCAGAGATCATTGAAACAACTTTCCCGTTTCTCCGAGCTTTCGGAGGGCAATTATGACCCATTGAAGTAGTTCAGGTTTATTTGGAGTACGTTCAAGAGTCGTTCTTCTTGAAACCGGGAACGTCTACCCGAAAAGGGCGCTCGCTCAGAGTTCAACCTTCGCCACTGGAGGCCACGGGTGGAGACAATAAAAACTCCGCTTGCGATTCCGCGGTGCTGCTGCAGACGCGACGTCTTGGTGTCGGTCCCCTGTGACACGTGCCGTCAGGAGATGGGAGGCCGCGGACGCTGTGCTGTGCTCCCTCGCCCGCATCGCACAGTCGCCCCGCGTAACCGGAAGCCGCCGGCTGAGGTCGCAGGTGTCGAGGTGTGGGGCAGGTGGGTGAGGTGCGGCGCGGGTCCGGCCGTGAACCGCGGCGCATTGTTCGCGGCCGCCTGCCGGCTGCTGGCTTCTGGCGACCTCCACCTGCGCGGTCCTTGGCGGCGTCGCGCCAAAGGCCCACCATCAGCGCCACCATTACCGCTGCTTTGTCTCCTGCCTGCGCTGACAAAGATCAACTCTGTTGTTTGGCGGCGGCGTCTGAGCGCCGTCACTGCTGCTGTGCAACGCTTTGCTGGAACCGAAATTACTGTTAAGTATCAAAGGGGAAATGTGGGTGCATAATAGGGACTGCTGGGTTTCACGTTGTTACACCTTGAAATAACAAAAAAAGTAACACACACACACATACACACACACACAGCCGGCCGGAGTGGCCGTGCGGTTCTAGGCGCTACAGTCCGGAGCCGCGCTGCTGCTACGGTCGCAGGTTCGAATCCTGCCTCGGGCATGTATGTGTGTGTTGTCCTTAGGTTAGTTAGGTTTAATTAGTTCTAAGTTCTAGGCGACTGAAGACCTCAGAAGTTAAGTCGCATCGTGCTCAGAGCCATTTGAACCATTTTTGAACACACACACACACACACACACGTGGCAAATTATAAATTTAGATCGATCATTTATATTGATAGCAATTAAAATTACTACATCAGAAACAATGTGCCATATGAATAAAACTGAAGCACAAGCTTGTGGCAAAAGGTAGAAGTAAGAGCATTCACTTGGAAGCAAAGGTAAAAGCAGAAGCAATAGCTTTAACCTTTTGCTTTTCCTCTCTACCTCTTACTAGTAACACAGTAGCAAAAGCTCCTAGACGCCTGCTTGGTACTCATTGTCAGCGAACCATTGTTGAGCAAGAGCATGCTTCATCACTGTTTCCTTTGCCGTGCAACTGCGTTTCGCTTCATTTATTTTCAGTTAGTACTGTCACTTATCTCTTGAAGATGTCCTCGTCCGATTCAGATGAAAGCTCGATATGTGCGGAAAGTACGATGTTGTTTTTAGTCACGGCTTTAGAAAATCGTCCTGAGTTATTAGAGAACTCACAACTTCCAGAAGCAAAAAGAAAGAAAGCAGAAGCAATTGTAAATGTTATACATTCATTTGAAACTAATATCTTCATTAAAATTGACAGGAAACAATTGCTAAAGAAAGTTACTTACATGAAAACGAGACGAAAAGCAAAACGGATAAGAACAGAACGGGAAATAAACCGATTGTTTTAAATGTTTGGGAGAAAAAGTTTTACAGCTTGCTACAAGAAGATGGGAATCCTACAATGAACCAGATACCAGGTAAGATAAATTATAAGCTCGTGTGATATTAATATTTATTTATTTTCATTCGATTAAAAAAATTACACATAGTCTATAAATCTTAAAATGTGGTTTTTTTTTCGAATCGTTAACTTTCAGGGGCAGTGACACTAGGGGTTCCCCCGTCCATATCTACACTAACACCAGTAGAGCCAGTAGAGCACTCGAAGTCATCTGGTAAGATTCGGTTCTACACTACTGGCCATTAAAATTGCTACACCACGAAGATGACGTTCTACAGACGCGAAAATTAACCGACAGGAAGAAGATGCTGTGATATGCAGATGATTAGCTTTTCAGAGCACTCACACAAGGTTGGCACCGATGGCGACACCTACAACGTGCTGACATGGGGAACGTTTCCAACCGATTTCTCATACACAAACAGCAGTTGACCAGCGTTGCCTGGTGAAACGTTATTGTGATGCCTCGTGTGAGGAGAAGAAATTCGTACCATCATGTTTCCGACTTTGATAAAGGTCGGATTGTAGCATATCTCGATTGCGGTTTATCGTATCGCTAGACTGCTGCTCGAGTTGGTCGAGATCCAATGACTGTTAGCAGAATATGGAATCGGTGGGTTCAGGAGGGTGATACGGAACGCCGTGCTCGATCCCAACGGCCTCGTATCACTAGCAGTCGAGATGACAGGCATCTTATTCGCATGGCTGCAACGGATCGTGCAGCCACGTCTCGATCCCTGAGTCAACAGATGGCGACGTTTGCAAGACAACAACCATCTGCACGAACAGTTCGACGACGTTTGCAGCAGCATAGACTATCAGCTCGGAGACCATCGCTGCGGTTACCCTTGACGGAGCATCACAGACAGGAGCGCCTGCGATAGTGTACTCAATGACGAACATGAGTGCACGAATGGCAAAACGTCATTTTTTCGGATGAATCCAGGTTCTGTTTACAGCATCGTGATGGTCGCATCCGTGTTTGGCGACATCGCGGTGAACGCACATTGGAAGCGTGTATTCGTCATCGCCATTCTGGCGTATCACCCGGCGTGATGGTATGGGGTGCAATTGGTTACACGTCTGGGTCACCTCTTGTTGGCATTGACGGCACTTTGAACAGTGGACGTTACATTTCAGATGTGTTACAACCCGTGGCTGTACCCTTCATTCGATCCCTCCGAAACCCTACATTTCAGCAGGACAATGCACGACCGCATGTTGCAGGTCCTGTACGCGCCTTTCTGGATACAGAAAATGTTCGACTGCTGCCCTGACCAGCACATTCTCCAGATCTGTCACCAATTGAAAACGTCTGGTCAATGGTGGCAAAGCAACTGGCTCGTCACAATACGCCAGTCACTACTCTTGATGAACTGTGGTATCGTGCTGAAGCTGCATGGGCAGCTGTACCAGTACACGCCATCCAAGCTCTGTTTGAGTCAATGCCCAGGCGTGTCAAGGCCGTTATTACGGCCAGAGGTGGTTGTTCTGGGTACTGATTTCTTAGGATCTATGCACCCAAATTGCGTGAAAATGTAATCACATGTCAGTTCTAGTATAATATATCTGTCCAATGAATACTCGTTTATCATCTGCATTTCTTCTTGGTGTAGCAATTTTAATGGCCAGTAGTGTATTTGTCAATTTTAAAAATTAGAAAAAAATAACTTACAGTGCCTCTCAGCACTTAAAATTCTGAGACAATATTTATTTTGTTGTGTTCTTCCAGTATAAAAAAGTTTGGGCATGTTTTGACATGTCGGATTGGACCAATCCCTTGTTAGGTCATGTGGACTGTGGCGGCAGCGTCAGCATAAATTACCTACTAGGAGAGGGATTGGGAACTACTACCATGCGTTTGTATTAGGCGGATGACATCCATGTGCAGGTTCTCCAGCACGGCAACGTGGCTGGCGTCTGTGATGGTGGCAGAATGGAGGGTCTGGTGAGTAGGGCTCGGTGCTCGCGACACAACCTTCCTGAGATGGCAGTGGTGCAGGTGAGTAGGCTGCACTTGGTGTGGTGCAGTACCGAGGGACCATTCCGTTGTGGTATTTGTTTCAACAAAGCGCAATGTTTCTCATTCTATTCTACTGTAAATGTTTGATCTCGGGGTAAGGATTTTTTTGAATTTTTCCGCCATTTTAAACTTAGGACGGGATCCTACATTTGAGTAGGCCAGTAACCACGCAGGATATGCAAGTGTCCTTAGGTGCACCACCTTAGATCGTCATCTCTGATCCAGAGATTCAGGGCTGCATCAATATCCCAAGGTCCACCATATATGATTCTGACGTCATAGTGCTGCGTCAGTATCCCCAGGTGAGCTATCATGGATTCAGATGCCATAGGGATTGCACCAGTAACACTGGTCCGCAATTTCTGATTTTCAACCATTATTACAGTTGCCTGTGTGTCTTTTTTTAATTTCCCATAATTTTACACTTAGGACAACTGTCCCGCTAACACAGTGATATCAGAGGAGCGTGAAATATTCTGGCTCTGTGAATTTTTTGCCATTTTATAAATTCCCTTCCATTTTATGTATGTCACCATTGGGCTACATCCGAGGAGTGGAGAAGGGGGATATCTGGCAACAGTGCAGACTGCACCACAACGAATCCAGTCTCACTACTGCCACCAGTCTATGGTTCCTAGTAACGGCAGCACTGCAGACACAGCCGTTCGTGTTTCAGTGTTAACGTCAGCCTACGCTTGGGATAGTAATTCCGTAGCGCGGTTGCTAATAGTCTCTGGTGCAGTATGGCACAGAATATAGCAGAGAGTTGTAAGTGGGCTGTTTATGTTTTCTTTATGTAAGCAGGCTGTTTATGTTTTCTTATTGGCAACGTTACGTAGCGCTCTATACGAAAATCACTGGCTGTGCTGTGTGCAGTCTGTGGCTAGTTTGCATTGTTGTCTGCCATTGTAGTGTTGCGCAGCGGCAGCTGGATGTGAACAGCGCGTAGCGTTGCGCAGTTGGAGGTGAGCCGCCAGCAGTGGTGGATGTGGGAAATGAGATGGCTGATTTTTGAGTACAGAATGGATATTATGAACTACTATGTATATTATGCTTTTTCAACACTATTAAGGTAAATACATTGTTTGTTCTCTATTAAAATCTTTCATTTGCTAACTATGCCTATCAGTAGTTAGTGCCTTCCGTAGTTTGAATCTTTTATTTAGCTGGCAGTAGTGGCGCTCGCTGTATTGCAGTAGTTCGAGTAACGGAGATTTTTGGTGAGGTAAGTGATTTGTGAAAGGTATAGATTAATGTTAGTCAGGGCCATTCTTTTGTAGGGATTTTTGAAAGTCAGATTGCTTTGCGCTAAAAATATTGCAATCCAGCTGAGCCACTGTCTCATCTGAATGCCCCAAAAATCTGGATATTACACCATTCGACCAGCTGGCCAAATGGAGACCCACAGTGAGGCGTCTTTCAAAATCTGTTTCAGGTGGTGATAACGCTGCCTCACATGTATACACAGCAACTTCATGTCTTTCGCAGTGGTTAGTCAACATCTGACTCTATTCACACACCTTATGTTCCGTAGCAGGCCTGGTTACAATAGCCTGCCGGGGTGGCCGAGCGGCTCTAGGCGCTACAATCTGGAACCGCGCGACTTCTACGGTCGCAGGTTCGAATCCTGCCTCGGGCGTGGATGTGTGTGATGTCCTTAGGTTAGTTAGGTTTAAGTAGTTCTAAGTTCTAGGGGACTGATGACCTCAGAAGTTAAGTCCCATAGTGCTCAGAGCCATTTGAACCATTTGCTAACAATACAAGATACAAACAACACTAACACACACTGGTGACCATTCCACTTGTCACAGAGCATTGCAATTCTCATCATTTACATTTCTTCTGGGCGCTTCACTTTTTTTGTTGGGTAGTATGTTCTTGTGTTCTGTATGTACTTTCGTTGGTCTGTGTTAGCTGCCTCACACTGCGAGCATGTTGAGACTACTTTATGTTGTAGAATGTGCCATACAAAACAGATCTTCTTCTATTTCTGGGACAAAAAAATTAACAACTGCAAGTCAAAAAATATCTACAGATAGACTGTATAAAAGGAGAACCACCAGAAATAAATGTTTTGAGAAGGAAAGCATTTCAAGGTAGAGGCGGAAACGGAACAGTCGTGAAGAGCTCTGAGGAAAGGAAAGAAACAGATGCAGTGAAAAGATGAAAGAAATAAGGGGCAAATAAAACAGAGAAACGGAAAAGAACTGAAACTCGCACGTGGTCTCTGGCTGGCCACAATGATAAGGAAAAAAAGTTGCGATACAGATTACACGTAAGTGCCTTGTGAAGGAGGTCACGGAGGAGACCTTAGCCATCTTCTGCGAATTCATACGCAGAAGCCTCGTCCCCTTCTTATCAAGCCACTGTTGAGGTAGGTAAAGGAACAGTCAAGCACTTGCATAAGCTTGGGCTGAGAATCTTTTCTCAGACCGTCGATCAGCAAGTTTCCAAAGTAGTTGGTATGTACGATGACAATGGGAAACGGACTGAAGCGAACGATAGGTAAGTCCCACGATGACTTACAATGTGTAGATTGTATGTACCGCCAACTCATGACGGTCTTTCGACTGTGAGCGTTTATGAGGACAAAGTAAAATATATTTCATCTGGGGATTAATTTTTGGTATCTAGCACATCAGACCACGTCTTGAGACCTTCATCACTCGTAATGCATTGTTAATGTGATGTACGTTCACGAGCAGTTGAGTAAAAGTACCAAGTACCGTGTAGGAATCGTGGCATTTAATACAAAAGTTTCTGAATGGTCTGTAGTGCTACCCTGACTCACGATCGCTCAGTCGTATCACAAGACACTCATAGATTGGTCTGAGATGTATCAAAGACGCACACATCTCCATCGCTGACGACATCGAGGCTGGAAAAGAATATATCATTTTATCACATGAGTTTTCACAAATCTGTGTGAGTGTTGGGCTGTATTTAAGCAGACAATAGAATGATAATCAGTTTTAGAGGGCTTTATGAAGCTAAATTCGCTCGTAAGTACGAGATAAACACGCCTCAAAAAGTTAATACATAATGATAAACAGAGATTTTGGTAAAGGGATTAAATGTGCAACGGGTATTTCACTTTCAGCTCTTAAGCCAAAATATGTTTACCACTGAGGAACAAAGGTCGTGGCAAAGTGATGGATTTGTCGGACCAGACTCAGTGTAAACATCAACAAATAATAATAACGCGACTGTATAAAAGTTAAAATTCAATTATGTAATTATTGCATTGTTCCTCATAATTGGGGGTTTGACAGGCACGACTGGTAGAAAGGAATTATCTTGACAGGAATTCAGCCTTAATGATCTGAGACCATCATGGACAACATAAATTAGTCCACCTAGATCGGATCCAAAACAGTAAAAACAAAGGAAACATAAATGTCCCTCCAGACTTCAACTAGGTCCAGAAAACAGTGTTTTAATTCTAAAGGAACCACAGCTTCGGACATAACTTATGACTATAAGCGAACATAAAGAGTTTTTAGGCTACAAATTTGTGCACTAAGCTGCATGAAACCGAAAACTGGCCTAAATAAAAAACCAAGGAACCTGAATGTAGGTCACAGTAACCTATCTAGCAGTACGCGCGCGATAGAAAAATCACGAGAAATGCATTAGAAAGCGAATTACTCAAGGAAGCAATCCAGTACTGCGAAAGTGAGCAGTTAAAACACTGGAATAACTTCTGAGGAGCGAAATTCCTTCTCGATCTATATATGAAGGAGGAGACGGCAAAGAATGAAAAACGGAATCTGCGCACTTCTTGCAGCTAGGTTCATTGACACAACTTTTTATAAAACCAAACAAAAACAAGTTGATTAAGCTCCACGTGCTGCCTCTTGAAGAGTTTTTATCTTGCTGAGTCATTCGGCACCTTCTGATTTACTTACTGCGTTTTATATGACACTATCTCCGTTTTTCCACTTTTTCGTTTCAGTCTTCGTCTTTTAAACAGTATATGGACAACTGAAGACCTTCAGAATCTTCACTGTTGGTGTTCAATTCAGTCTTGAAATAACATTCTTATCTATATATTACGTGTCAAGGAAAAAAGGTGAATAAAAGCACCTGTAATCTTCACATCATTTCTAATGTTGGTCGCTCTAATACTACGCAGTTAGGGAATGTGTTAGCTACGCAAACACGCCATCTCAACGGGCCCTTACTTTTCATCGTTTGAGGAAGAGACTGCCATAGAAGGCTTACACTTGTCGAACACAGTGACTTTGACAAATTTTAGGAGAAACACAAAACCAGCAGTGATTTCACTGAGATGTTGTTTCGACTAGAAGTGAAACGCCTTTTTATGAGAGGAAGGATAAATCAGAGCAACTAATAGTAATTTTCGGTACACTGTTTTTCACCTTCCAGTAAAATGCAGTTATCCGTCAATAAATGTTACGAAATTTCCAAAAGTGAAATAAATTTCAAAAATTCTTTAATTGTCATTTTCTCCGTTTTCCGTCGTTTCTTAGCTGCTTCAAATTCATGGAGATATACAACTAAGTGAAAGTCTGTCTGTTTTTTGCCATATGCGTTTCGCTTCTTTTATTTATGAAGCGTCTTCAGTGGCCTGTAATACGTGTTTCTTTTTATATATATAATAAACGTATTGCGTAATAATTACAGTACGTTACTATGTTATAATTCGTCATGTTTTTCTGATTGAAAAACAAATACTGTATCACAAATTTCGTGAGGTTAAATTATCGTTTGGTGCTACTTATGATTTCCGACGTTGTTAGTCCATATGTGTGGCCCTGGAGATGTTTTCATTCAGTTTACATGCTCCAGCTGGCCGATTTCCGAATTTTCTTACACCCACATTTATTACAAGACATCATTTGCACTTTTTATTTTGTGATCAACATGTGTGTGATGATGTTTGGTTTGTGGGGCGCTCAACTGCGTGGTTATCAGCGCCCGTACAATTTCCCAACCTTTGCTCAGTCCAATTTCGCCACTTTCCTGGATGATGATGAAATGATGAGGACAACACAAACACCCAGTCATCTCGAGGCAGGTGAAAATCCCTGACCCCGCCGGGAATCGAACCCGGGACCCCGTGCTCGGGAAGCGAGAACGCTACCGCGAGACCACGCGCGGCGGACTCAACATGTGTGTGTTTACAGTGTGTAGTATTACCAACTGTCGCTGTATGTTTGTCTTTCGTCTTTTGTTCGCGCTGTGTGTGTGTGTGTGTGTGTGTGTGTGTGTGTGTGTGTGCGGGAGAGAGAGAGTGAGTGAGTGTGTGAGAGAGAGAGAGAGAGAGAGAGAGAGAGAAGGGGGAGGGGGAGTTCAAGATTCATTATTTATTTACGCTGGTTATGTTTCAGATTTCCATTTATTATTGTTTTAATGGCTAACATGGTCAGTGGGTTATTGCTTATATTGAGTTGATCATTAACTATTTGCTTTTTCATTGCAAAGGCTCTGTATGTCAGGAGCTTTTTGTTGTGATTATTCACTCAAATAATTTTCATGTTCTTGTTCCATGGATATGCGTGATGTCCTTAGGTTAGGTAGGTTTAGGTAGTTGTAAGTCTAGGGGCTGATGACCTCAGATGTTAAGTCCCATAGTGCTCAGAGCCATTTGAACCATTATTAAAGAGACAGCTGTAGGTGGTGATAATTACAACCGTCAACATTTGTCACTTGCTGTATCTTCCAAATAATTTATAACGAACAATTATTGAGGGAACATACTTCTTTCCTCTGGAATGGATAACTTCAAGTGGACTCTTCGAAGGAGAATCATATCAGAGACACTATGTATCATATTGTTGCCTTTGTCCTAACACGCAGTTCTCTTCAACACATCAGATTTCAAGAACTGGTGTTGCAACTTAATACTATGAATTATATAAAATGATTTTTTTCAGTGCAATTTGTACTGAATATATTATAGGAATAATACTAATAATAAAGATGAAATGATAATCGGAGATAGATAACATCATCTCATCAGTACGTGACTGAACAAACCACGATATACTTACCGACAAATAAAAGTGTATGCTTAGACATTACTGACTGCTGTTGCCCTGACGTGAACCTTTTTGTTGTTTTTATTGTGCGTTAGAAGTGAAGAGAAGGTGATGCAACACTTAGTGTCGGATTCTGTACACACATTACAAGAGGAAACGAAAAGTGTAGTAGGTAGAAGGAGTATTTACGATTATAGAGCAGCTTCTGCAAATACACATAATGTATCAAAAGTTTTAGTTTTTAGTTTTCGTATAGACTGACGGAATCATGACTGGCAATCGACCTTTGTACTGATAAAACGAAAGTATCTAAAATTAGCAGTCACCTGAATTCAAAAATTATATCCTTGAGTTACTGGAGTTAGTCATTTTCTTCTGCATGGGCCGCAAAACTTCGATAAATCTGAAGAATAACCTTTTTTACACCAAACTGTGGATAATTTTTTTTATTTTTCAGACTACCGATTTTGGCATATGTTACTCGGCATTCACTTGAGAATGAGCAATACCCGAAACCGGTAGGGTGAAAAATAATTTTAAAAAATTAAAAATCGTTGTACAGAGTCTGGTGAAAAATGTCGTTCTTCAAATGGAAGTAGTGTTTGTTTTCGATAGACACCTGTCACCATGAAAGGAAATACAAAATTCTGACGACATGTGCAGATCCATTATTACTACAGTTTTTGTTGCTTTTGTAATAATAATGACTGATTCAAAGAGATTATACTAACATACGTTCAACAACTGAAATTAAGTTAAGATTTTTAAGTTAAGATTTTTATACACAAAAACATTATCAATGACTGACTATGAATATTTTACGTAATGTACTGCATACGTTTATCAACATTTTCAGATTTAAATGTGTTATGTGAAGTAGTCTTACAGAGGTGTAAGGAATAATAAATGAAACGCGCCTGACGGCAACATAAATTGAAAATAGCAATTTCGAAAGAGAGTGTGACAAATACCCAAGAAGTATTAAATACGCCCTTGAGGACTAGCCACGTCATCAATACGTTTTTGTTCTTTTATGTGATCAGAAGTTAGGTATTGTATGTACTATATTTTACTCCACACTTCTCCACACAGTTGTTCCACATTTTGTTGACACGTGGAACTTGGTCTAGCCGGCCGCGGTGGTCTAGCGGTTCTAGGCGCGCAGTCCGGAACCGCGCGACTGCTACGGTCACAGGTTCGAATCCTGCCTCGGGAATGGATGTGTGTGATGTCCTTAGGTTAGTTAGGTTTACGTAGTTCTAAGTTCTAGGGGACTGATAACCTCAGATGTTAAGTCCCATAGTGCTCAGAGCCATTTGAACCATTTGGAACTTGGTCTGGGTTTAATGTTTTCAAAGTGCAGTAAGCTTAGGTTTATCGATGAGAGAAGGAACTTCAGTAAACATACGTCGTCATAAACCTGCCTAAGAGGAAAGTACTTGATTATAACAGTGAAAGTCGCAGATAAGAAACGTGATAGTGATCTTAACATCAGCATACGACGCAGTGCTTTAAGAGTGCGTTGAACTGTTGAGCTTTTCTTAGTGTTCTAATATTGGTGCCTCAAGGAAAATACTGAATTGTTACGCAATGCCTTGAAACTGAATTAAAGGAATTCTGTATCTGCTACGTCACATACTTGCTCGTACTTTTTATGGTAGCCTAATTAGACCTTACCAGAGACAGTCAGTTTTGATTATTAATTAACGTCGTGACGTAGTTCTTTCGTTTTCAAGTAACTAATGAGGAATATGAGACATGGTATAATCCCAAACAGTAGAAAAAAGTTAAATACTATTTATAAGTGTGGAACGTCCTGACCGAATTTCTCAACTGGACATCCTTACCGACTGATTTATCTAGACATTATTCAACACCAATGTCCACAGCTTTAGTTGTGAGAATAGTAACACCCAAAAGGAATGGTTACAATTAATCTGAAAGGACATGTATAAAAAGATGAGACATCGATTCTTTATAAAGGAAAGTATTATTTTTTATCGTACACAGGACTCGTTACATTCAAGAAAAGTGAACAATTAACTGTAATTTAGACCAGTGATCTAACATTTGTAAAACTGAAACTTAATTTAACGGAGGAAAAAAAGAAAATTGTGTTTGTTTATTCACAACTAAGCTGTCATTCTGTGTCGCATTTTTACTGACTTCAAGTATTTCCAATAATGTTATCCACCTACGTTTCTTAAAAATGTATAAAACACCAGTCTACTTTGCATGGGTGGTTCTATTTTAAAAGAAGGCCCAAAGCTTCCCTTACGTTCCGATAGTCCGATTGCCACAGCTGAACCAAACTGTCCTTTCGTTGGCAATAAGAATGCAATGAATGGAAGAGAGGTGTACTCCATTCATAAGCTGGCAGAATTTGTACTCATGAACAGAGCAACGAGAAGTCGATCAGTACAAGGCTATTACAAATGATTGAAGCGATTTCATAAATTCACTGTAGCTCCATTCATTGACATATGGTCACGACACACTACAGATACGTAGAAAAACTCATAAAGTTTTGTTCGGCTGAAGCCGCACTTCAGGTTTCTGCCGCCAAAGCGCTCGAGAGCGCAGTGAGACCAAATGGCGACAGGAGCCGAGAAAGCGTATGTCGTGCTTGAAATGCACTCACATCAGTCAGTCATAACAGTGCAACGACACTTCAGGACGAAGTTCAACAAAGATCCACCAACTACTAACCCCATTCGGCGTTGGTATGCGCAGTTTAAAGCTTCTGGATGCCTCTGTAAGGGGAAATCAACGGGTCGGCCTGCAGTGAGCGAAGAAACGGTTGAACGCGTGCGGGCAAGTTTCACGCGTAGCCCGCGGAAGTCGACGAATAAAGCAAGCAGGGAGCTAAAGGTACCACAGCCGACGGTTTGGAAAATCTTACGGAAAAGGCTAAAGCAGAAGCCTTACCGTTTACAATTGCTACAAGCCCTGACACCCGATAAAAAAGTCAAACGCTTTGAATTTTCGGCGCGGTTGCAACAGCTCATGGAAGAGGATGCGTTCAGTGCGAAACTTGTTTTCAGTGATGAAGCAACATTTTTTCTTAATAGTGAAGTGAACAGACACAATGTGCGAATCTGGGTGGTAGAGAATCCTCTCGCATTCGTGCAGAAAATTCGCAATTCACCAAAAGTTAACGTGTTTTGTGCAATCTCACGGTTTAAAGTTTACGGCCCCTTTTTCTTCTGCGAAAAAAACGTTACAGGATACGTGTATCTGGACATGCTGGAAAATTGGCTCATGCCACAACTGGAGACCGACAGCGCCGACTTCATGTTTCAACAGGATGGTGCTCCACCGCACTTCCATCATGATGTTCGGCATTTCTTAAACAGGAGATTGGAAAACCGATGGATCGGTCGTGGTGGAGATCATGATCAGCAATTCATGTCATGGCCTCCACGCTCTCCTGACTTAACCCCATGCGATTTCTTTCTGTGGGGTTATTGGAAAGATTCAGTGTTTAAACCTCCTCTACCAAGAAACATGCCAGAACTGCGAGTTCGCATCAACGATGCTTTCGAACTCATTGATGGGGACATGCTGCGCCGAGTGTGGGAGGAACTTGATTATCAGCTTGATGTCTGCCGAATCATTAAAGGAGCACATATCGAACATTTGTGAATGCCTAAAAGAACTTTTGAGTTTTTGTATGTGTGTGAAAAGCATTGTGAAAATAGCTCAAATAATAAAGTTATTGTAGAGCTGTTAAATCGCTTCAGTCATTTGTAATAATCCTGTATATATGTTTATAGTGGCTCATGAGTACCACTAACTTCAGACGTAGAAATTTCAGTTAAGACCGAAATTAAGTAAATTGCTTGAGCCCTTGTTTTTGATAACATTGACAGCAATTTCACGTCAGCTTTAGCATAAATGTTTTCAACGGTGGGAGGAAAGACATACAACAACACAAGCTGCGTCCAGAACATTCATCTGGTTTCTGCAAGGCATCTTCTTTGTGAATGAAGACAGAAGCTTTGCGTAGATTTTAACTTTGACGTAGAGCTACATAGATTAATTTCCAAAATAACCATGCTATTTTACAAGCATATTGTGCCACGTGTGTGTGTGTGGACTACTGCTGGGATGCCTTAAGACGCCATGTCCGCAAGAGGGAGCGTTGGCAGCGGCAGTCAGCGCTATAAGCGCGTACTTGGCAAGCAGGAAGGCAAGTGACCTGCAGGCAGCGGTGTGGACAGTTGGAGGTATGGGTTTACGGAGGACTTTCGAGCACTCTGTTGGGCCAAACATAGCTGGAAGGTGTCGTCCTGGCCATTGGAGTGTCATATATTCCACCACGCCTGTTAGAGTTTAACCGTCAGCTACTTGACAGTTGGATGAAGCAAGCCTGTTCCGGTAACCGTTACATGCCCAGACTGTGGACTATACGGTGAGGCGTTCTGTAACAGGCAGTAATTTTGATCTTAGTTGTGACTCACTGCATCCTGCTTAGTTTCGAATCTAGTTGGTGTTTGTTGTCGTTCTTGCAATTTCGTGTCGTGTACAAAGGTCCTTGTTTGCATTTCTCTACCAAGTGATGTTTAGCCGATTTTCTGGACACATATAGATGATTTGTGCCCAATGTGTATTACAATTTGATTTTTGTTGCCTTCTCCCCACGTTACTGGGTAACCCGGCATCGTTGTTTGTCTGCGAAAGCCTGCTCTTTCTGTCAAATTTTTCTGTAAAGTTAACTATAAACCACTTGTCTGGCAGATTACCTGTTCAGAGCATGCCAATCTTGTTTTATTTATTGGTGTTTTGTATTTTATTAAAATAGGGTTTAATGCTTTCAGTGCCTGACAGACATATTTTATTCACTCTTGTTTTGTGTTTCATTAGAATAGTGTTTAACGTTTTCAGTGCTTTCCAAATTTGTTGCTTTCATTGGTGTTTTATATTTCATTAGAATAGTGTTTAGTTCTGCATGTGTGTGTGTATTACAGGACAGATTAGCCAGTATTTAATGCCTTATTTATTGAATTCAGGAGTAAATCCGAATAGGGTCCTCACTATATGCTTTGGTTGGACTCGTGGCATTAACAGAATCATATTTTCGTAATGTAGATTCCTCATACATCTGTGGAAAAGATATCTATTTTGATACGACAGATGGCAAGCTGATTTTAGTAAATCCGCATTACTTGTTCTATTTAATAATTATCTTGTGATTTGTTTGTTTGCCGTTTCTGCCTCTCGGGCTTAGCTGATTCCTACAGTACGTTTGGTCTGCTACTGCCGTTGTTTGCTTAATTGTAACCCCTGAGATTAAGCGGTCGCCTTGCTTGGGCTTTTATATGGTTCATATAAGAGAAACTTTATAATTAATTTCCCTTAGAATTTAAGGCAACTGATTTCCTCTAAATGCCCATTAAGTAAGTCTAAGCAACACTGTCTAGAGGTGTCCTTATAAGTTCGACCTAGAGTTTGGGTCGGCCATTGTGCCGTAAAGCTCACTGTGTCCATAAGTCTGATAACCTACCTGCCCACAAAGTCGTGTCTAGACGCAGGCTTAAGATAACTCAGAATAATAACTAATGCATTTGTTGTATTTTGACCAAGTTTCAAGTAAACCCTAAACACATTCACCAGCTGTAAAGCCTGTCTGTGTAAGTAAGCTATATATATATATATATATATAATGACTTTTGAACACTATTAAGGTAAATACATTGTTTGTTCTCTATCAAAACCTTTCATTTGCTAACTATGCCTATCAGTAGTTGGTGACTTCAGTAGTTAGAATCTTTCGTTTAGCTGGTAGTATTGGCGCGCGCTGTATTGCAGTAGTTCGAGTAACGAAGATTTTTGTGAGGTAAGTGATTCGTGAATGGTATAGGTTAATGTTAGTCAGGGCCATTCTTTTGTAGGGATTATTAAAAGTCAGATTGCGTTGCGCTAAAAATATTGTGTGTCAGTTTAGAGTTGATCAGAATAAGTAAAGAGAGAAATGTCTGAGTACGTTCAGTTTTGCTCAGCTGTTTGAAAAGCAAATAATGTAAGAGGTTTATCAGCACAGTCATTCATAAATTTTTCTAATGGGACGTTTCATCTGCATTGCCGCTGGCTGTTAATTCAGTTATCCTGTATCTGTCTTAAATGCTGTTATAGTTACTTGTAGTGAAATTATGTTCACTTAAGATTGGTTAGTGTTGTCGTAAACTGATCTCATAGACCGAGGCATCGTGTTTCTTTATAAAATTTGTACGTAAAATTTAAGTACTTTAAATTATTTTGGTTTTACTGTCATAGGCACTTATCTTTGGGCCTTACGCCATTTGCGCAGTTGTTGAGTGTAGTTGCTGGTATCATCAGATGTTGTTCTTGACCTGTAACTGTCTGTTTTACTCTCGTTGCCACTGCTTAGTAGTTAAATTTTGTTGTCTTCGCCATGGTAGGCATTTATGATGGGGCCTTAAGCCGTGTATATATTTGCTAAATGTAATTATTTGCTTAATCAATTGATTTTCTTGACGTGTAATTGTCTGTTAACGAGTAGCGCCGTAGTTAATAAACTGACTGCAACTTCTTAGTACTCTAACTTAATTGGATAATTTTATTTTGGTTCGCCAACGTGGGGCGATTTTTGTTATCTTTTTAAATTATCATCTTTCATCCATGCATTTCAAGGACTTTGTTTATTGATGCAGTGGGCCTTGACCTTAAATGTCTTATTCATCAATCAGTGCTCCCGCCATTAAATTGTGTATTTTATCATTGTAAAGAGTTTAATTCTTCTGATAATAAACAGATGTTCAAGTATAAGATGTTTTGTGTTCCAGTACCTTTCCACTCCTCAGCCAGTTCTCTACCGCTTCAACTTATCTTTCACGTGTATGTATAAACATCTTTAATGTTCTCTTTACAATTACATTAAGTATCAAAGTTTTCATTTGCCTTCGACAAAAGTTCAGTGTAACCTCCACTAAACGCATGGCAAACATTCAGATTTTGGAAAAAAATATTGAGCTTGCGGAGAAGGTGATTACCTTATTATAAGATATATTTTTATATTTTTGACACGATCACATTTTTTATATACAGCTTCATCTGCATGGCTACACTGAAAATCAAATTTAAGTGTATGACACACTGTTCATCGAACCACCTTCGTGTTAATTCTCTATTACTCGGCTTTCGAACAACGCACAGAAAAAACGAACACCTGTGTCTTTTATTGGGAGCTCTGATTTCTCTTATTTTATTATGATGATCGTTTCTACCTATGTAGTTCGGAGTCAACAAAATATTTTCGTATTCAGAGGAGAAATTTGCTGATTGAAATTTTGTGAGAAGATCCTGCCGCAACGAAAAACGTCTTTGTTAAAATGATTTACATCCCAAATTCTGCATTATGCCGGTGAAACTTTCTCCCCTATTTCGCGATAATACAAAACGTGCTGCCCTTCGGTGAGTCTTCTCGGTGTACTCCGTTAATCCTGTCTGGTAAGAATCCCACAAATAGCAGCAATACTCCAAAAGTGGATTGACTACCGCAGCGTAGGCTGTCTCTTCAGCAGAACTGTTGCATATTCTATAAGTGTTCTGTCAATAAAAACGCAGTCTTTGGTTCGCCTACCTCACAACATTTTCTGTGTGTTCTTTCCGGTTTAAATTGATCGTAATTGTAATTCCTAGGTATTTAGCTCAATTTACGGTCTTTGCATTTGCCTGGTTTATCGTGTAACCGAAGTTTGTCGGATGCCTTTCAGCACTAATGTGTATGACCCCACACTTCTCATTATTTAGGGTCAATTTCCAATTTTGCAGCAAACAGATGTCTTTTCCAAATCGTTTTGCAATTTATTTTGATCTTCTAATTATTTTATTGGGCGATAAACGACAGCATCATCTGCGAGCGACCTAAGACAACTGCTGGGATTGCCTCCTAAGTCGTTTACACAGATAAGGAAGAGCAGAGGGCCTATAACATTACCTTGGGGAACGCCAGAAATCACTTTTATTCTACTCGATGACTTTCTCTCAGTTATTACGACCTCTAAACTCCCTGATGGAAAAATCACGAATTCGGTTGCTTAACTGATACGATATTCCATAAAAATGGTTCAAATGGCTCTGAGCACTATGGGACTTAACATCTATGGTCATCAGTCCCCTAGAACTTAGAACTACTTAAACCTAACTAACCTAAGGACATCACACAACACCCAGTCATCACGAGGCAGAGAAAATCCCTGACTCCGCCGGGAATCGAACCCGGGAACCCGGGCGTGGGAAGCGAGAACGCTACCGCACGACCACGAGCTGGGGACTCGATATTCCATAAGTACGTAGTTTAATTACAAGTCACTTGTAAGGTACGCGGTTCTAGGCGCTCAGTCCGGAGCCGCGCGACTGCTACGGTCGCAGGTTCGAATCCTGCCTCGGGCATGGATGTGTGTGATGTCCTTAGGTTAGTTAGGTTTAAGTAGTTCTAAGTTCTAGGGGACTGATGACCACAGATGTTAAGTCCCATAGTGCTCAGAGCCATTTGAACCATTTGAAACAAGCTACATCGACGGCTGAAGGCCTTATTTAGAAAGAATTCAAAATTATTTGTCGGCTGAGGGTCACAAGCAGTACTTCAGAGCAATTACAGAAGAATTACAAGTGAGGAAGACAACTACACGTTGAAAATACCAAAATAATTTTTAAAACAATGATTAAAAAAATTGACTGACGGCTGAATGCCTCATTAAGAAAGAATTCAAATTATTTGTTGGCTGAAGGCCACGAGCGATACTTCAGAACAATTAACGGCTGAAGGCCTGAATCACAAATGAGGAAGACGATTACACGTTTAAAAAAATACTAAAATAATTTTTTAAACAATCATTAAACATGGACTGCAACAGATCCTACTCTGACTGCTCAAGGCCTTATTAAGAAGATATTCAAATCACTTGTCGGCTGAAGGCCGCAGTAGGAATAATTGAAACAAAATATAATTTTTTTAAACGATTAACAGAATCTGACCAAATAAGAAGGGAGTGATCCACAGACAGTGCTCCAAGGGTCGACCTGGGGTAGTCCCTCAAACGTAAGTAAGGTGAGACAGGCAGCCAATAGTTATGCTCACCTAACGGGATGGCAACTCAAACTAGGGACAGCTTAAACGCCGACCAACACTCGCAAAATCCACCTAAGATGCGATAACCAATAGCACGATGGAATAACAGTTAACATCGTCAAATGACAAGCATTCAATTACACAAGTTGGCTCCACCAAATCCTAGTACGCAGACAGGGTTAAGACCGAACTGCCTATTCAAAATCTGACTAGATGCACATCGAACCGCAAAAGACAGTTACACAAACAACTCAAACAATGCTAAAACAGTCACTATACAGCAACAAGACGAATTGCAAGTAGACACGAACGCTAAGAACAAGGGAACGGTCGAAAAACCAGATATACGTCGACCACTGAGACTATCGACCGAACGACCAACCATCAGTCGTTGTCAGTCGAGTCATGCAAGGGATACGCCGGAGTATAAAACCGCCAACTGCCAGCTTGATGGCATGAGGTCACTTCGACGGACGGACACACACACAAGTGAAAGTTGCACTACTCGAATATAACGATCCATTCAACTTAAAACTCGCTGAACCCGGAGCTCGACGTGGTCGTGCACAATCGCAACCACATCCTTCCATGGGGCAGTGCATACATCGCCGGCTCCCTAGGCGAGTGCTGGTCCTGTCAGACCTCACTGCTGCTACGACCCCCCTGAACTCCGACACACGACCCGGAAAATACTTACTATCGATAAGCGCTGCTGCTGCCACTGACGGACAGACAAAACGAGCAAACGTAGTGGCGGCAGTGTACGGACTAAGAAAACGAGAGGTCACACTCCGAATACACGACGCCAACCTGTCAATGGCACAAACACAATCCGGAGCACGCTTCAGTACCGTTTCACTAGAACGTTTTCTAAATCCGTGTTGACTATGCGTCAATAGAGACCGTTCTCTTCGAGGTAATTTATAATGCTCTAACACAAACAGTATTGTAAGGTGCTTAAAAATGTTATTAGGAAGGCAAAAAGTATGTGGTATGCGGATAGAATAGCTAAGTCTCAGGACAAAATTAAAACCATATGGTCAGTCGTAAAGGAAGTTGCTAATCTGCAGAGACAGGTCGAGGATATAGAATCAGTGCGTAGTGGGAATGTCCGTGTTACTGATAAGTCGCATATACGTACAGTATTTAATAATCACTTTCTGAATATAGCAGGTGAACTAAATGGAAACCTAGTCCCAACAGGGAATCATATAGCGCTCTTAGATAAAAGTGTTCCGAGACTGTTACCTGAAATGCTCCTCCATGATACTGACAAGAGGGAGATTGAGTTAATAATTAAATCACTAAAGACCAAGAACTCTCATGGATATGACGGGGTATCTAGCAGAATACTGTATTGTTCTATGTATGTTAGCCCAGTTCTCAGCCATATCTGTAACTTTTCCTTTAGGAGTGGTCGGTTTCCTGACCGATTAAAGTACTCGGTAGTGAAGCCACTTTATAAAAAGGGAGACATTGATAATGTTGACAATTTTAGACCTATTTCTATGCCATCGGTGTTTGCTAAAGTTACCGAGAAGGTCGTATATACAAGGTTACTGGAGCATTTAAATTCACATAATTTACTGTCAAATGTTCAGTTTGGTTTTAGAAATGGTTTAACAACTGAAAATGCTATATTCTCTTTTCTCTGTGAGGTTTTGGACGGATTAAATAAAAGTTTGCGAACGCTAGGTGTTTTCTTTGATTTAACGAAGGCTTTTGACTGTGTTGACCACAAAATATTACTGCAGAAGTTGGACCATTATGGAGTAAGGGGAGTAGCTTACAATTGGTTCGCCTCTTACTTTAAGAACAGAAAGCAGAGGGTAATTCTCCGCAATATTGAGAGTGGTAGTGATGTTCAGTTCCAATGGGGCACTGTTAAGTGGGGCGTTCCCCAAGGGTCGGTGCTGGGGCCACTGCATATCCTGCTGCATATCGACATTAATGATGTGGACCTGTAAATTAGTGGATTGATCCTATTGCCTTTCTTGAATCTTGGTGTGACCTGTACAACTTTCCAGTCTCTGGGTACGGATCTTTCGTCGAGCGAAAGGTTGCATATGATTGTTCCGTATGGAGCTATTGCATCAGCATAGTCTGAAGGGAACCTAACTGGTATACAGTATGGACCGGAAGACTTGCTTTTATTAAGTGATTTAAGTTGCTTCACTTCTCCGAGGATATCTGCTCCTAAGTTAGTCATGTTGGCAGGCGTTCTTGATTTGAATTCAGGAATATTTACTTCGTGTACTTTGGTGGTGGAAATTCCAAAGGCTGTGTTTAACAGCTCTGCTCTAGTAACACTGTCATCGATAGTATTTCCGTTGCTATCGCGCAGAGAAGGCATTGATTGTGTCTTGCCGCCTGCGTACTTTACAAACGACCAAATCTCTTTGGATTTTCTGCCAGGTTTCGAGACAAAGTTTCGTTGTGGAAACTACGAGGTACATTCAAGATCTAAGGCCTCCGATTTGTTTCTCTTGACTGGAAAGAGATAGAAACATGCGCATTGTTTTAAAATGAGGCCGCGTTCATTGTCAATATGTCCCAGAGATGGCAGCACCGTACGGCAGATGGAATTTTACCGCCAGCGGCGAGAATGAGAACTGTTTCAAATACTTAAAATGGCGTCGTTTTCCTTACTTGAACAGCGTGCAATCATTTGTTTTCTGAATTTGCGTGGTGTGAAACCAACTGAAATTCATCGACAGTTGAAGGAGACATGTGGTGATGGAGTTATGGATGTGTCGAAAGTGCGTTCGTGGGTGCGACAGTTTAATGAAGGCAGAACATCGTGTGACAACAAACCGAAACAACCTCGGGCTCGCACAAACCGATATGACGACATGATCGAGAAAGTGGAGAGAATTGTTTTGGGGGATCGCCGAATGACTGTTGAACAGATCGCCTCCAGAGTTGGCATTTCTGTGGGTTCTGTGCACACAATCCTGCATGACGACCTGAAAATGCGAAAAGTGTCATCCAGGTGGGTGCCACGAATGCTGATGGACGACCACATGGCTGCCCGTGTGGCATGTTGCCAAGCAATGTTGACGCGCAACGACAGCGTGAATGGGACTTTCTTTTCGTCGGTTGTGTCAATGGATGAGACGTGGATGCCATTTTTCAATCCAGAAACAAAGCGCTAGTCAGCTCAATGGAAGCACACAGATTCACCGCCACCAAAAAAATTTCGGGTAACCGCAAGTGCTGAAAAAATGATGCTGTCCATGTTTTGGGACAGCGAGGGCGTAACCCATTGCGTTCCAAAGGGCACTACGTAACAGATGCATCCTACGAAAATGTTTTGAAGAACAAATTCCTTCCTGCACTGCAACAAAAACGTCCGGGAAGGGCTGCGCGTGTGCTGTTTCACCAAGACAACGCACCCGCACATCGAGCTAACGTTACGCAACAGTTTCTTCGTGATAACAACTTTGAAGTGATTCCTCATGCTCCCTACTCACCTGACCTGGCTCCTAGTGACTTTTGGCTTTTTCCAACAATGAAAGACACTCTCTGTGGCCGCACATTCACCAGCCGTGCTGCTATTGCCTCAGCGACTTTCCAGTGGTCAAAACAGACTCCTAAAGAAGCCTTCGCCGCTGCCATGGAATCATGGCGTCAGCGTTGTGAAAAATGTGTACGTCTTCAGGGCGATTACTTCGAGAAGTAACGCCAGTTTCATCGATTTCGGGTGAGTAGTTAATTAGAAAAAAAATCGGAGGCCTTAGAAGTTGAATGCACCTCGTATTATAAGCACCTCGCATTGAGGCCAGCTCTAAATTTCGAGCTTCTGTAGAAGATCTTGGGGATTTTGCGTTCGTTTGCATTTGGCATGCTTTTTTCGTTTCTTCTGCAACAATGTTCTGACCTATTTTGGGTTTCATGAGGGTTCAGCTCAGTTTTTTGTTAATTTATTTGGTACAAATCTCTCAATGTTTGTCGACAATATTTGTTTGAATTTAATCCACATCTGTCTACACTTACACTGTTAATGTAGAAGGAGTGGAGATTCTCGCTCAGGAAAGCGTCAAGCTAATTTTCATGTGCTTTCTTGGATAGATACATTTTTCTTTTATTTTTGGTAGATCTGGGAGTTACGGTATTCAGTCTCGCTACGACAACCCTGACTTTACTAACCTCTGTATCTGTTTTGCTGCTCGTTACTAGCTCAAGATTATTGGCTGCTAAGAGACCAAGAGTGTTTTCAGTCTTTTAACATTCTAGTGGGCTCATGAACTAATTGCTCGAAATAATTTCAGAGAATACATTTAACTCGCTCTCGGATGACGTTTTATGCGTTCATTCGTTTTCTAACATGTATTTTTGCCAACATATCGAGGGTAAATTGAAGTCACCACGAACAACAGTGTACGCAGCAGTTCCAAACAAGCTCGCAAAAATATGGAACGATCTTGAGTATCACCTCGATGTTTGTAAGGTATTACTTTTTTAAAATTTTGACAGTCACTTTTTTATGATACATATAACTGGTTTCGGCTTTCAAAGGCTATCTTAAGATGCTATGCGCGGTATGTGATGTACATGTGTTCATGCATTGTCTATCATAAAAAAGTTGTTGTGTCAAAAGTTTAAAAAATTAAAACCTTACAAACATTGTTATGATAGGCTCGTCCCACATTTTTGGGAATGTGTTTGGACTTCCTGCACACACTGCTGCTGCTACGCGGTTTTGTAGTTTACCCAGATTCATTGGAAGGGGGCCAAAACGGAGTCTTACACAAACCTCAATAAAAAAGCTCACATGCCACGAAAAAGGCGACTTTGGATCACAATGGGCTCTTGGGAGATCCTTACGTCCGAATTGACGCTGAGGGACTTCATTGCTAATTGCAATGACGCTTCGTCCCATTGAAAAATGGAGTTTTCCACATGTTCTCGCAGTTAGGGATAAATTCAGATCTCCAACATATCCAGACTCCGAATTGAAGCGTGTAACATGGCAGTGTGTAACGTTAACTATATCGGCGCATGAGAATCAGCGTGCTGTAATCGAGTTTCGAATAGTTCGTCCACACTCTGAACACCCTGAACTTCAGCATGACAATGCCGACCAACACGAGCGCTGTGACACGTGCAACAATCCGACGCCTTGGGTCCGCTGTCATCGATCATCCTCCGTACAATCGCGACTTGGTCTCATCCGATTTTTACCTGTCTGAAGAACACCTTCGAGGATTTCACTTTGTTAGTAATGAAGCGTTGCAAGCAGAGGTGAGTTTGTGGCGCCGACGACGAAGTCAACCATTCCACAGTGACGAAATCAACAAGCTGGTCTCTTGTTGGGAGAAATGTGGTCGTCACAAGGGTGACTACGTTAAGAAATAAATGTGTAGACATGAAGAATAAAACTGTAGAATTAACGTTTGTTTTGTTTTAAAAGCTTTAAGAGTTTTCAGATGAAATATTCTGGGGCATTACTTTTTAGCACGCCGTCATAGATTATAACTCAATGCGCAACTCAAAATTCACCCGACGTTTCTATCTTCATTCATGCATTACGGTGTTGTGAAATAGGACGAATGCCTTACAGACGCCCCGTATAGCTGAATCAAGGACACGAGATTAAGGTTCAAATGGTTCAAATGCCTCTGAGCATTATGGGACTTCACATCTGACGTCCTCAGACGCGTAGACTTAGAACTACTTAAACCTAACTAACCTATGGACTTCACACTCATTCATGCCCGAGGCAGGATTCGAACGTGCGACCGTAGCAGAAGCGCCGTTCCGGGTCGAGATTAAGGGTTGTAGGTTTTGTCAACGATGGTGTCATTAGAAGTGGAGCATAAATGCGAATCGAACAAGAATGAAAATGGACGTCTGCCATGTTATATCCAAACGAGTCATTCCGGTATTCGCCATAACCAAGTTACAGAAACTACAGCAATCTAAATTTGGATGACAGGACTGGAATTTTAGCCCCGCTCGTCTGAATTCCAATAGTGTCTTAATCATTGACCCAAATCGTTCGAAAACGGTAGCGTCACATCATCGACTTTTACAAATTACGTTCTAATTGGATCGGTGTGTTTGCAAGCTTGGCGCAGCGGTAGAGATAAATGATGTAGGCCAGTAGCTACATGTTACAATAAACCAGGAATATCACAGTAGGTTCAGCCCTAACTGTCTGTGCTACATATTGCCAGATCCTCGGTGTAGTACACGTTATGAATGTTCTCACGTGTTTAGTTGACGAGCGACGTGTTGGGTTAATATTTCTAAGTCTAGTGAAACAATTTATCATCGTGAGAAATTCCTAGATATGGGATACGATCTGATTAGCGTGACACGTGCTTAGCAGATTAGCCAAGGTTACTGATACCTGCGATGCCCGCTCAATCAAGTTGCTCCAAATTGTCAGATATTTAACACTTCCGATGGACTTGTAGGCACACGCAATTTGCCGCAGTTATTTCGTCACTACAACAGTTCATTGAACTTACAGCGTCTTCTGCTTCATTTTATAACAAAACCGTTATCAATGTTCTCTGGAACACTCTCTTTCAAATTCTAAAGGTGGCAGGGGTAAAATACAGGGAGCAAAAGGTTATATACAATTTGTACACAGAGCAGATGGCAGTCACAGGAGTCGAAGGGCACGAAAGGGGAGCAGTGGTTGAGAAGGAGTGACACACGATTGTAGCCTATCCACGATGTTATTCAGTCTGTACATTGAACAAGCAGGAGAGGAAGCCAAAGAAAATATTTGGAGTAGGAATTAAAATCGAGGAAGAAGAAATAAAAACCTTGAGGTTTGTCGATGCTAATGTAGTTCTGCCAGAGAAAGCAAAGGACTTGGAAGAGAAGTTGAACGGAGTGGACAGTGTCTTGAAAGGAGAACATGAGATAAACGTCAACAAAATAATAACGAGGATAATGGAATGTAGTGGAATTCAATCAGGTGCTGAGGGAATTAGGTTAGGAAATGAGACACTTAAAGTAGTGTATGAGTTTTGCTATTTGGGGAGCAAAATAACTGATGATGGTCGAAGTAGAGACGATATAAAATGTAGACTGGCTGTGGCAAGGTAAGCATTTCTGAGGAAGAGAAGTATGTTAATATCGAGTACAGATTTAAATGTCAGGAAGTCTTTTCTGAAAGTATTTTAATGGAGTGTAGCCATGTACAGAAGTGAAACATAGACTACAAACAGTTAGACGCATAGAGAATAGAAGCTTTTGAAATGTGGCGCTATAGAAGATTAGGTGGGTAGATCACGTAACTAATGAGGAGGAACTGGGGAGAAGAGGAATTTGTGGCACAACTTGACTAGAAGAAGGGATCGGTTGGTCGGTTGGTAGCACACGTTCCGACGCATCAATGTATCACCAATTCAGTACTGGAGGGAGGCGTGGACGGTAATAACCGTAAAGGGAGACCAAGAGATGAATACACTAATCAGATTCAGAAGGATGTAGGTTGCAGTAGTTACTCGGAGATGAAGAAGCTTGCACAGTATAGAGTGGCATGGAGAGCTGCATCAAAACAGTCTTCGGCCTGAAGACCACAACAACAACAATTCTCATTGAAGAAAGGAAGGAGGGAATTGTGACGCTTAAGAAGGAAAATGATATTTATTTTCGTTAGACAGACATACACTCCTGGAAATGGAAAAAAGAACACATTGACACCGGTGTGTCAGACCCACCATACTTGCTCCGGACACTGCGAGAGGGCTGTACAAGCAATGATCACACGCACGGCACAGCGGACTCACCAGGAACCGCGGTGTTGGCCGTCGAATGGCGCTAGCTGCGCAGCATTCGTGCACCGCCGCCGTCAGTGTCAGCCAGTTTGCCGTGGCTTACGGAGCTCCATCGCAGTCTTAACACTGGTAGCATGCCGCGACAGCGTGGACGTGAACCGTATGTGCAGTTGACGGACTTTGAGCGAGGGCGTATAGTGGGCATGCGGGAGGCCGGGTGGACGTACCGCCGAATTGCTCAACACGTGGGGCGTGAGGTCTCCACAGTACATCGATGTTGTCGCCAGTGGTCGGCGGAAGGTGCACGTGCCCGTCGACCTGGGACCGGACCGCAGTGACGCACGGATGCACGCCAAGACCGTAGGATCCTACGCAGTGCCATAGGGGACCGCACCGCCACTTCCCAGCAAATTAGGGACACTGTTGCTCCTGGGGTATCGGCGAGGACCATTCGCAACCGTCTCCATGAAGCTGGGCTACGGTCCCGCACACCGTTAGGCCGTCTTCCGCTCACGCCCCAACATCGTGCAGCCCGCCTCCAGTGGTGTCGCGACAGGCGTGAATGGAGGGACGAATGGAGACGTGTCGTCTTCAGCGATGAGAGTCGCTTCTGCCTTGGTGCCAATGATGGTCGTATGCGTGTTTGGCGCCGTGCAGGTGAGCGCCACAATCAGGACTGCATACGACCGAGGCACACAGGGCCAACACCCGGCATCATGGTGTGGGGAGCGATCTCCTACACTGGCCGTACACCACTGGTGATCGTCGAGGGGACACTGAATAGTGCACGGTACATCCAAACCGTCATCTAACCCATCGTTCTACCATTCCTAGACCGGCAAGGGAACTTGCTGTTCCAACAGGACAATGCACGTCCGCATGTATCCCGTGCCACCCAACGTGCTCTAGAAGGTGTAAGTCAACTATCCTGGCCAGCAAGATCTCCGGATCTGTCCCCCATTGAACATGTTTGGGACTGGATGAAGCGTCGTCTCACGCGGTCTGCACGTCCAGCACGAATGCTGGTCCAACTGAGGCGCCAGGTGGAAATGGCATGGCAAGCCGTTCCACAGGACTACATCCAGCATCTCTACGATCGTCTCCATGGGAGAATAGCAGCCTGCATTGCTGCGAAAGGTGGATATACACTGTACTAGTGCCGGCATTGTGCATGCTCTGTTGCCTGTGTCTATGTGCCTGTGGTTCTGTCAGTGTGATCATGTGATGTATCTGACCCCAGGAATGTGTCAATAAAGTTTCCCCTTCCTGGGACAATGAATTCACGGTGTTCTTATTTCAATTTCCAGGAGTGTATATATTTGGTGTTTCACTCTGCGGCGGCGTGTACACTGATTTGAAACTTCCTCGCAGATTAAAACTATGTGCCGGACTGGAGTTCGAAACTGAGAGTTTTGCCTCTTGCAGGCAACTGCTCAACCGACTGAGTTGTACAAGCACGACTGCCAACCCGTCCCCCCCCCTGCCCTCTATTCCTTGTGGAAACGTGATTTACTGACAGCTTCATGATGTTTCCGGAGAGAAACATTCGGCTGATCTGGCGGAAGGAAGTACTGTTGGCATCATTTCCACGTCCCACTAATGACAGCATCATTAGAAACAGAGAATTAGTTCAGTTGGTTGTCGGAAGCAATCGACTGTGTCGTTTTTGAAGCAAACGTTCCTGTATTAGCTCTCGATGAAGTATAGAACCACAGAAAGCGCGAATCATGATGAGGACACAGACTTGAACCCAGCTCTTGACAACCGTGCTACATCAGTCGGTAAGATAAAACGGGAAAGGCCGCCAACTTGAACTATTCTTGAGAACTATTATCTATAGGAGATCTGAGTCTGAAGGACACGCTGAAACAAGTGCCCGGTACTCCACAGTTACGCAAGTAATATGAGCCTTCACTGCCCGAATGGAGTCTTCTGTTGCGAACTGATGCGTCAATTTCATATTTAGAAGCGACAGAAGCGAATCTGAACATTTTAGTACAGTCCATTTTGTTACTGACGAACGGTAAAAATAAAAACCAAAATGTGGTTATCATCACGAAGGATACTTTAACTCTCACACCGCTTTAACTGTGTATAAGTGTATAGACAGATTAAAAGAATTGAGACTTGCTGTGTCCTCGGATATCATCAGTCAGAGCTAATCGACCCACACAATACATTATCGTGGGACAGTGAATATGTACAGTGGACAAGCAAAATAAGCGCGCGACTGCTACGGTCGCAGGTTCGAATCCTGCCTCGGGCATGGATGTGTGTGTTGTCCTTAGGTTAGTTAGGTTTAAGTAGTTCTAAGTTCTAGGGGACTGATGACCACAGATGTTAAGTCCCATGGTGCTCAAAGCCATTTGAACCATTTGACAAGCAAAATAATGTGAACAGTGGTAGCAATGGAATGGTTCTATTTGACGGTGAGCGACGCAGGTAAGGCACGTGTCGCACTGGACTGTGCGTGTTCAGTTCGGACTAGGCATCAATGCAGGTTGTTTACGAGTAGTGCACACTTCGTATTTGCGTTCAGAGGCCGAGGTCGACGTGCAATGAAAGACCTAACAGAGTTCAAAAGAAGGCAGATTGTGGGGGCCCGATTAGCTGGAGCATCAGTAATCAAGACAGCCAACTTATTGAATGTTTCAAGAGCAACTGTTTCAGCAGTCATGACAGCCTTCACAAACATAGAAAGATATCATCGTGTAAACGTAATAGTGGGCGCAAATCTAAACGAAATGACAGAGATCGTCGGACGCTAACACGAATTGTGTCAAAACAACACAAAACTGCGGCGGCTAAAGTGACTGCAGAGCTCACTATCCATCTTCGAGACACTGTCCGCCGAGACCTCCATAAAGCGAATATTCATGGACGAGGGACGAGCTGCTGTACCGAAACCATTAGTGTTGACAACCAACGCAAAGAAGCGTAATACACTCCTGGAAATGGAAAAAAGAACACATTGACACCGGTGTGTCAGACCCACCATACTTGCTCCGGACACTGCGAGAGGGCTGTACAAGCAATGATAACACGCACGGCACAGCGGACACACCAGGAACCGCGGTGTTGGCCGTCGAATGGCGCTAGCTGCGCAGCATTTGTGCACCGCCGCCGTCAGTGTCAGCCAGTTTGCCGTGGCATACGGAGCTCCATCGCAGTCTTTCACACTGGTAGCATGCCGCGACAGTGTGGACGTGAACCGTATGTGCAGTTGACGGACTTTGAGCGAGGCGTATAGTGGGCATGCGGGAGGCCGGGTGGACGTACCGCCGAATTGCTCTGTCAGTGTGATCATGTGATGATTGCCCCACGTGCGTGAGGTCTCCACAGTACATCGATGTTGTCGCCAGTGGTCGGCGGAAGGTGCACGTGCCCGTCGACCTGGGACCGGACCGCAGCGACGCACGGATGCACGCCAAGACCGTAGGATCCTACGCAGTGCCGTAGGGGACCGCACCGCCACTTCCCAGCAAATTAGGGACACTGTTGCTCCTGGGGTATCGGCGAGGACCATTCGCAACCGTCTCCATGAAGCTGGGCTACGGTCCCGCACACCGTTAGGCCGTCTTCCGCTCACGCCCCAACATCGTGCAGCCCGCCTCCAGTGGTGTCGCGACAGGGGTGAATGGAGGGACGAATGGAGACGTGTCGTCTTCAGCGATGAGAGTCGCTTCTGCCTTGGTGCCAATGATGGTCGTATGCGTGTTTGGCGCCGTGCAGGTGAGCGCCACAATCAGGACTGCATACGACCGAGGCACACAGGGCCAACACCCGGCATCATGGTGTGGGAAGCGATCTCCTACACTGGCCGTACACCACTGGTGATCGTCGAGGGGACACTGAATAGTGCACGGTACATCCAAACCGTCATCGAACCCATCGTTCTACCATTCCTAGACCGGCAAGGGAACTTGCTGTTCCAACAGGACAATGCACGTCCGCATGTATCCCGTGCCACCCAACGTGCTCTAGAAGGTGTAAGTCAACTACCCTGGCCAGCAAGATCCCCGGATCTGTCCCCCATTGAGCATGTTTGGGACTGGATGAAGCGTCGTCTCACGCGGTCTGCACGTCTAGCACGAACGCTGGTCCAACTGAGGCGCCAGGTGGAAATGGCATGGCAAGCCGTTCCACAGGACTACATCCAGCATCTCTACGATCGTCTCCATGGGAGAATAGCAGCCTGCATTGCTGCGAAAGGTGGATATACACTGTACTAGTGCCGACATTGTGCATGCTCTGTTGCCTGTGTCTATGTGCCTGTGGTTCTGTCAGTGTGATCATGTGATGTATCTGACCCCAGGAATGTGTCAATAAAGTTTCCCCTTCCTGGGACAATGAATTCACGGTGTTCTTATTTCAATTTCCAGGAGTGTACATGGTGTCAGTAATATAGAATCTGGACGGCTGATCAGTGGAAACACGTCATAAGTTCCGGCGAGTCAACGTTTTCGGTATTTCCAACATCGGGCCGGGTTTCCTCTGGAGAACGCCAAAAGAAGCCTACAATCCCGATTGCTTGATTCCAACAGTTAAGCGTGAAAGTGGAAACGTGATGGTGTGGGCAGCTGTGTCATTTTGCTGATCCCATCACTACTCTCAAAGGCAGTGTTACAGCCAACGTTTATATGAACATTTTAGGTGATCAGGTACACCCCATGATTCAAATGTTGTACTCCAACAATAATGCCATACTTCAGGACGACAATGCACCCATTCACACGGCCAGGGAAGTACAATCGTACTGGTACGAGGAGCATGCGACTGAACTGCAGCGTCTTCCCTGGACAGCACAGTCCTTGGACTTGAACGTTATCGAAACCTTGTGGGCGGTACTGGAACGCAGACTCGAGAGCAGATTTCCGCTTCCATCGTCGCTATAGGAGTTAGAAGAGTTTCTGATCGTAGAGTAACATAACATTCCACCGGAGACTATACAATTCCGAGAAGAATGGCAGCTGTATTACAGACAAATGGGGGTCCAATCCCTTAATAATAAACCATTCCCAAGTAATTAGAGGTGTTCACATTATTTTGCCTATCCTCTGTAAAAGTGTAACTGTCCATGACATGTCAGTGTGGTTTGGTAGTTTGTTCAGATCATAACAATGTACGCCTAGATCGGTTATCTTAAAGATGGATAAAGGGATTACTCTATCAATCTATTGTAAGTTCCTTTCCGAAGGGTTACTCTGTTTCTTAAGCAGTTGTTTTTCTTCCTCTTTTAGCCTTTAAATACTCTTCCACGGTTGCCCTTCACCTGACTTTATAGGATGTACATCAGCAGACGGTGTATGACTTGTTCCTTTCAAAAAGTATTTGTTTTAATCTACAGTCACACTTTTTTTCTTTGCATTGTCCATTGGCTACCGGTTTCGGTACATAGAGCCATCTTCAGGCCATTCCTATGATCAAAAAATTTCACAGTACACAGTTAAAATAATAATGGGACAATCCTTTATATAATACTTTCTGCCTCTAATAGCAAACATATAGCGTTAAGTGCAACCGTTAAATTTGTAGGTAGTCCTTACCCCCAGCACTAAGTTGTCACCCTTGCTTTCCACGTAAGTGTGTCAAAAGCTAAAAGTCAGTGCTAAGCTTGAAACAGATGCAAGTTGCGGCCAGCTGTGCCAAGACAGCCCCCCCCCCCCCTTTACGGAGTTTGTTTTTCTTGTTAGAAAAGAGTCACAGTGTAAAAAATATTTAAAGAATAAGAAGCATGAAATACGGATTTACGAAGTCGCGTAGTAGAAATCAGTATTCTGATGTAGACGTTGACGTAAAAATTAAAGCCTAGCAATTATTCTGTCGCTTTTGTCTGGTTGTAACGCCGGAAATGCATATCCTCCTATTTCCATCTATTGTAATATAAATTTGTGTTCCTTATTTTTGTTACCTGAATATATGACATTTCTGTGTCTTTACATATTGTAATTGTTTTACTATTTGTATATATATATTTATGCATTTATGTCGATGTATAATTGGTTTATTTCGTAAATATTATTTGTATTTTTACGCTGGGTCTTGCCTAGGGAAAACTGCTATCGAACGATTACATCGATAGGTCGTGTGAAGAATCAAAGTGTGTAGGATCTTTAGTAGTGTTAACTCTGCCGCGTGCAGCGCGGGCTGAGCAGAGGGAGTCTGGCTGGAGTAGCGAGTGGAGCAGGTGTGTTGTGTGACGCTCCCGCGAGTTGCCGCGCTTTCGGGGTTTGGCAGCATGTAATTGCGCTCGACTTGCGATGATAGTTTCTGACATGGTGTCGCGGACGGGAAGCATTAGCTGGCGCACATCAAGAGCCCGTTTCGTCTGGTGACCGTGTCGAGAAGAAGGCGCGTCAACATCCAGCTTCTACAACAGCGACGGCCGACAATGAGTGACTGTCGCCACCTCCTCGATCGACGGCTTCAAACCTTCAATCAACCAACAAGGAAGACTGGAAGCACGTAAAGTTTTAGAACTGTATGGCAGACCTCAGCTTTTCAAACTTTTAAAATTGTTCAAATCACAAAATTACAGCAACGTAGCATGAACATTTGTTGCTCATTGTCCCAATTGCTTTACCAAGCAGGGTCCCTTCCTTTCCCGAAATGAACCCGAGTGTCGTTGAAATTCAAACGCCAGCATTAAAGTAATTTAATTCGTTTTCACTGCTTTAATTTCAAAGTTCAGTTAAGGCATTCATAGCTGGCTACAATATTTAGATTACACAAGGACAAATTAAGAGTGCGAGTTTTGTTACCATATTTTAGCTTACCTGTGACTGCAGCTCAGCTTGGTACGTACTAAATTTTACTACTGTTAATTGTTCAGAATCATTTAATTCAAGTTCAAAGTTAAATCCCTGATTTCTAAATTGCGTAGATTAAAGTAGCTTTTGAATTGATTGTTGAGGTAGTCCAAGACTAACCGTATTTTACTGACTTTCGATGTGCTTCAGAAAGAAAGCTCACTATTAACTTCAGTCACTAAATTAACTTTCGATTTTCCAGTTTTATTAATTCTTTTACTAAATTAAGTCAGAGTGTAGCGAAATTTATTACTTCTGACAAACTTTCAGTTTTCACACTGCACGTGTCAACCTTCAGTTGCCACGCTTCTAGAGCTAATTATATGTGTAATAACCTTTTTTTTTCAGTTACTATAGTAATTGTCCTTAGGACTGGCGACCGTAATTTCCCCCAAATCTCAAATATCTAATTACCGCTAGTTAATTGTTAACGTAACGGCCGCACATTTACTTTCTTTATTAACTTTACCGCTTTTCAAAATTAATTTCCATCAGTTTCATTTGCATTTTTCCTCTCATTTAGATGTAACCCTTTCCTCCCTCTTTACCGACAGGTTAACTTCGGTGACGATTGCTTTTCCAAAATTCCCATTAGGTACACGCGGTTTCATTTTTCACTGTCATTAAGGTCGATAAGTGAGGGGGAGGTTACACGGTCGAGATTCGTTTTGCATATGTACCTAGGTAGAGCCAAGAAACGGCTGTACGAGAGTGTTCACAATTCCTATTACAGACTTCTATGTGTTTTAGAGTCGACTTAGTGGATAAAGTTTTGATGAGGAACCCATGTCCGAAATTTACTGTTTGTATGCAAAATGTGCCTGAAGACGGGGTCACTTTCAGACCTCCCGCTGCGTGACAGGCACACGGGGCACACCTCGAAGTACGGCCTGTGTGCTCTACCAGACGTGCTCCACGTGGCTATCTTGCTGTTCATTGCACGAGGCTTTATCTGCGAGGCGTGCTTTGATACACACGGCCCACAAACCTTGGTACCGAGAGAGGTGGTGCAGTGGTTAGCACAATTGACTAGTGTTCGAGAGGACGCGGATTTGAACCATATATCCTAATTTAGGTTTTCCGTGATTACCCTAAATCGTTCCAGGGGAATTCTGGGATCTTCCCATTGAAAGGACAGGGCCACTTTCCTTCCCCATCCTCTAAACAATCCGAGCTTGTGCTTCGTTTTCTAATGACCTCATTGTCGACGGGACATTAAGCCCTGATCTGCCTTCCTTTTTACAAACATCTGTACACGTCCATGGAGCGCCATAGTGAACCCCCATTGCTGCAAAGTTTCTCGCAGCCGTTGTTGCGGTCGGATGCAAGTGGTGTGTGACTGACTGAGCCGATCCAGAAGACTTTCTAGATACATGCGTCATGCAGCTCTACCATCTCGTAAAGTGATATCCTCTTCAAATTAATTTTACATCCAAACAGTAAATTTCCGGACGTGGGTTCCTTATCAGAACTTTATTTTCTAGTCCTCTCTACCGCCCCCCCCCCCCCTACAAACCTATAACAGGAACGTGAAACACACTGCATAAAGAAAGGAACTGTACAGCGTTGCTGCCCCTGTATTACAGGGTCACTGGGGTATGGCGAGACTGGACTGTGTAAGGATTGAGAATTTGTACGGGCGCTGCTAACCGCGCAGTTGAGCACCCTACGAACCAACTATCATCGTCACCATCATCAAGGAACTGGAGTTCACGGTATTCAAGAAAAAGTTACGTAAATGAATTTCAGACAAACTGGATGCTGTTGAACTCCGTGACTGTTCCTTTGCAAGGTGTAGAAAAATTTCCGCTACCAGTCACAATAAAAGCTTATTTATTTGTCACACAACCGGTTTCGGGCTTGTGCCCATCCTCAGGTATTTATACATTCATGTTCATGTTTATATTGCTGGAGATCACTGTATAAATACAAAAAAAATTATTTGCTGGTTACTAAACAGATACAAGTGGGACAATTGTAAGTGGCAAGGCAGCATTTGTCGAAAATATATCTGTACTTACATACAGATGAAGCATCATTATTATAGTTACGCCGTGGTGACAGTTTTTCCACTTAGTTGCACACTTATTATCATTTTCATGTCCATATTTCAGTTTTATAAAGTTTAGCGGCATATTTCACTATTAAGATGTGCACTCGTAAAATACACTGTGTTTACATACAAACATGTGGGCTTTGGTCAAAGAACTTAAACGTAGCAGGTGTAAAGATGTTGCTCATACAGAAATATGTAGCTTATGGTCAAAGAACTTAGCCACAGGAAGTGCAAGGGTGTCGCACATATAGAGACTTAAAAAGCTATTATAGACTCGAATCTTTTTGATATACATTATGAAATTTTTTGATCCACATTTTTGTCAGAGAACTTAGACCTAGGAAGTACAATGATGTTATATATACGAAGTTACTAAAAACTACAAAATTGTTAAGGCTTTCGTGGCCACTTGTTGACAAACTGCCTATTGGCTTCTGTCTCGGGTTCTTCGGCCGACGTTCATCTAATGATTTTTCTGACGTTTCGCCAGCACGAGTGGCTGGCATTGTCAAAGCATCACCCTCCATTGCCGGTGGTGAACTGGAGGCGAGCTCGCGGCCGCAGGCTATATGTACCTGGCGCGCCAACGTCCGAGGGCTTCTCCGCGGTCATTTCCGGTGCGGTTCTGCTCTTGCTACCTGCGACGGTCGTTCGCTGCAGTACGGGAAGCCAGGATCCGTTTACCTTAAGGCTTTCCTCTTTCTTGTTGAAACTGTTCGCGTGTTTTTGGATTTCTACAGCTTCTCTGAACAGGCGCGTGTGATAGTGCTTCTCTACAGACAGAACTTCCGTGTCGGAGAATTTTATTACGTGGTCGGTCTCATTCAGTGCGTGCTCTGCCACGGCCGATTTCTCCACCTGCCCCAATCAGCAATGTCGCTTATGCTCTTTGATCCTGGTGTTAATGGATCGTCCAGTCATTCCGACATGAACTTTTCCGCATGTGCAAGGTATACGGTATATTCCCGACATTGCAAGTGGGTCTCTTTTCTCCTTCGCCGATCTAAGACACTCTTTGATCTTCCTTGTCGGTTTAAGAATCGTCTTTACGCCGTGTTTGCGCAATATACGGCCGATTCTGTCCGTCACTCTGGGAATGTATGGCAGAAAGGCCGTACCCGACATTTCTTTTTCTGGTTCCTTACTTCGCCGAGTGTTTGGCTCTGTTACACTTCTAATGTAATTTGTGGAGTACCCATTGCTCCTCAGAACAGTTTCCAGGTGTTGCATTTCTCGTTTGAGGTGTTGAGGCTCACATATTCGTCCTGCTCTCGTTACGAGCGTACTAATCATGCCTCTTTTCTGGCTCGGGTGGTGGTTTTACAGTTTGTGCAGGTATCGGTCCGTGTGTGTCGGTTTTCGATACACACTGTGTCCCAGGTTTTCGCAGTCCCTTGTGACCAGCACATCTAGAAATGGCAGTTTCTTGTCCTTTTCTACTTCCATAGTAAATGTTATGTTGGCATGGAGGCTGTTCAAGTGTCTCAGGAATTCACCGAGCTGTTCTTCACCATGGCTCCACACCACGAAAGTATCATCGACGTACTTGTACCACACCTTAGGTTTGCAAGTCGCCGAGTCCAGTGCCTGTGCTTCGAATTGTTCCATGAAGAAGTTGGCCACCACTGGACTGAGAGGACTACCCATGGCGACGCCTTCCAGCTGTTCGTAGAAATCGCCATTCCACGTGAAATAGCTCGTGGTGAGACATGCATGGAAGAGCTTTCTGATGTCTTGCGGGAACATGGAACCGATGTGCTCCAGAGGGTCGCTGAGTGGCACTTTCGTAAATAACGAAACAACATCAAAACTGACCAGGATGTCGTTTGGCGCAAGTTTCAGTTTCTTCAGCTTCTCAATGAAATGTCCGGAGTCCTTAATGTATGTGTCGGTCTTTCCCACGTGTGGCTGGAGCAGAGAGGCCAAGTGTTTCGCCAGTTTATACGTTGGTGAGCCAGGAACGCTAACGATCGGTCTCAGTGGAACGTTGTTCTTATGGATCTATCACACGCGCCTGTTCAGAGAAGCTGTAGAAATCCAAAAACACGCGAACAGTTTCAACAAGAAAGAGGAAAGCCTTAAGGTAAACGGATCCTGGCTTCCCGTACTGCAGCGAACGACCGTCGCAGGTAGCAAGAGCAGAACCGCACCGGAAATGACCGCGGAGAAGCCCTCGGACGTTGGCGCGCCAGGTACATATAGCCTGCGGCCGCGAGCTCGTCTCCAGTTCACCACCGGCGATGGAGGGTGATGCTTTGACAATGCCAGCCACTCGTGCTGGCGAAACGTCAGAAAAATCATTAGATGAACGTTGGCCGAAGAACCCGAGACTGAAGCCAATAGGCAGTTTGTTACTAAAAACTGTTACAAATTAAAAAATGACAGAACTGTTTTGAGCCACACTGTTGTCAGAGAACTTAGAAATGATAAAAAATGTGCAACGGCCTTGCCGCAGTGGCTACACCGGTTCCCGTGAGATCACTGAAGTTAAGCGCTGTCGGGCATGGTCGGCATTTGGATGGGTGACCACGCAGGCCGCCATGTTCTGTTGCCATTTTTCGGGGTGCACTCAGCCTCGTGATGCCAATGAGGAGCTACTCGACCTAATAGTAGCGGCTTCGGTCAACAATACCGTCACAACGACCGGGAGAGATGTGTGCTGACCCCACGCCCCTCCTATCCACATCCTCTCCTGAGGATGACACGGCGGTCGGATGGTACCGATAGGCCACTCGTGGCCCGAAGACGGAGTGCTTTTTTTTAAAGTGGAAAAACTGTCACCACAGCGTAACTATAAACATGGTGCTTCACCTTTATGTAAGTGTAGATGTATTTTCGACAAATGCTGCCTTGCCACTTACAATTGTCCCACTTGTGTCTGTTTAGTCACCAGCAAATAATTTTTTTGTATTTATACAGTGATCTCCAGCAGTATAAACATGTACATGAATGTATAAACACCTGAGGATGGGCGCAAGCCCGAAACCAGTCGTGTGGCAAATGAATAACCTCTTATTGTGACTGGTAGCGGAAATTTTTCTACACCCTGAAAACTTACGTAATATAAGAAACAAAAATTTTTCACTTGTCTCGAAGAAACATAAAAGAATAGTAAAAATTTACGTATTGCGCGTAAATAGGAATAGGGATCCTTTATTATTGGTTACGCTGTTGGTGATCTGTCGGAAACATTGAGAACTACGAGGGATGTTCAAAACGTAATGCAAAATTTTTTTTTTCTGAAAGCAACTTGGTTTTATTCAAGATTTCAGTACACCATATTATTCCACACTGTTCTGGATACCAAACCCTATTTTTCAACATGATATCCGTTAAATGTGACGGCCTTACGCCACCTTACTGAGAACCGCGCTACTGGTCGACGTTGGACCCGTCTTGCTGCATCAGTAGCCTCCCCATCGTCCATGTACTGCTTCCCGCGGAGTGATTACTTGATTGGGCCAAATAGATAGAAGTCGGAAGTGCGAGATCCGGGCGATAGGGTGGATGTGAAAAACAGTCCTATGGAGTTTTGAGGAACTCCCCTCAGTAGCACGAACTTGCGTGACACCTTGCAATGTCATGGAGAGAGAGAAGTTCGTTTACATTTTGGTGGCGACGAAAACTCTGAAGTCGTTTCTTCAATTTCCTGATGGGCTGCTGGCACTTGTGAAGTCAGAAATGTCTGTGCGGCTTTGTTCCGATGATGACAGACGCCTCGTCCAACTACTTACCGTGCTTTTGCACACTGCCAGGTCTCTGTAGACTTTCTGCAAGCGCCTATAAACACCTGCGCTACCTTGGTTTTCCGCCAAAAGAAATGCAACGACAGCTCTCTGCTTGACACGCACTTCCGTTATAGACGCCATGCCACCTGTCGGGACTTCATGGAACTGTAGGGGTTGTAGCGGGAGCATTCCACGATGTCCCACAGCAAAGTCTCCATTTCTTCAAGAGAAATTAGCCGAGAAAAAATGTGTTGCATTACTTATTGAACGCTCCTCGTATCGCACAGCAAAGGGTATGGATATGAAACAATTTAAAAACGAAATGTCCACCTTACACGTGTTGCAGGGAAGGCAGAAGAACACTTCAAAAATACACGGAGACAGAACGCCTGTTCGGTAACTGCTTTCAGGAGGAGGAATTTCATGTGCCATAGATAAGAACACTTTTGGAACTACACTCCTGGAAATGGAAAAAAGAACACATTGACACCGGTGTGTCAGACCCACCATACTTGCTCCGGACACTGCGAGAGGGCTGTACAAGCAATGATCACACGCACGGCACAGCGGACACACCAGGAACCGCGGTGTTGGCCGTCGAATGGCGCTAGCTGCGCAGCATTTGTGCACCGCCGCCGTCAGTGTCAGCCAGTTTGCCGTGGCATACGGAGCTCCATCGCAGTCTTTAACACTGGTAGCATGCCGCGACAGCGTGGACGTGAACCGTATGTGCAGTTGACGGACTTTGAGCGAGGGCGCATAGTGGGCATGCGGGAGGCCGGGTGGACGTACCGCCGAATTGCTCAACACGTGGGGCGTGAGGTCTCCACAGTACATCGATGTTGTCGCCAGTGGTCGGCGGAAGGTGCACGTGCCCGTCGACCTGGGACCGGACCGCAGCGACGCACGGATGCACACCAAGACCGTAGGATCCTACGCAGTGCCGTAGGGGACCGCACCGCCACTTCCCAGCAAATTAGGGACACTGTTGCTCCTGGGGTATCGGCGAGGACCATTCGCAACCGTCTCCATGAAGCTGGGCTACGGTCCCGCACACCGTTAGGCCGTCTTCCGCTCACGCCCCAACATCGTGCAGCCCGCCTCCAGTGGTGTCGCGACAGGCGTGAATGGAGGGACGAATGGAGACGTGTCGTCTTCAGTGATGAGAGTCGCTTCTGCCTTGGTGCCAATGATGGTCGTATGCGTGTTTGGCGCCGTGCAGGTGAGCGCCACAATCAGGACTGCATACGACCGAGGCACACAGGGCCAACACCCGGCATCATGGTGTGGGGAGCGATCTCCTACACTGGCCGTACACCACTGGTGATCGTCGAGGGGACACTGAATAGTGCACGGTACATCCAAACCGTCATCGAACCCATCGTTCTACCATTCCTAGACCGGCAAGGGAACTTGCTGTTCCAACAGGACAATGCACGTCCGCATGTATCCCGTGCCACCCAACGTGCTCTAGAAGGTGTAAGTCAACTACCCTGGCCAGCAAGATCTCCGGATCTGTCCCCCATTGAGCATGTTTGGGACTGGATGAAGCGTCGTCTCACGCGGTCTGCACGTCCAGCACGAACGCTGGTCCAACTGAGGCGCCAGGTGGAAATGGCATGGCAAGCCGTTCCACAGGACTACATCCAGCATCTCTACGATCGTCTCCATGGGAGAATAGCAGCCTGCATTGCTGCGAAAGGTGGATATACACTGTACTAGTGCCGACATTGTGCATGCTCTGTTGCCTGTGTCTATGTGCCTGTGGTTCTGTCAGTGTGATCATGTGATGTATCTGACCCCAGGAATGTGTAAATAAGGTTTCCCCTTCCTGGGACAATGAATTCACGGTGTTCTTATTTCAAATTCCAGGAGTGTATTAGTTTCTTCCTCAGGAATGAAACAGTGATAATTTGGGGAAAAGGAGAAACGAGCGAGAGAGGTCTACAGCCCCAGGAAGAGAGAGACTGTCGCTTGGTGCATGACATCGTTTTGGTTCAAATGGTTCAAATGGATCTGAGAACTATGGGACTTAACATCTGAGGTCATCAGTCCCCTAGAAGGTAGAACTACTTAAACCTAACCAACCTAAGGACACCACACATCCATGCCCGAGGCAGTATTCCAACCTGCGACCGTAGCGGTCGCGCGGTTCCAGACTGAAGCGCCTAGAACAGCTCGGCCACAGCGGCCGGCATCGTTTTGGTGACATTGTTTAACACACAAAAAATGTAGTCGAGGCGGTAACACAACACAACAGCAGGCGTTCGCGCACTAACATACAGTGTTTACACCGAAGCCGTCAACGTGGTAGCTTCGACGTCGGAACCGGCTTTTGTTCTGTGCTGTTATTGGTTCAGTAGACGCGGCGCCTCCCGTTCCTCACTTGTTTGTTAGTTATGCTACCAACTCTATGGCGTTTGGGGAGTGCCCTTGAAGTATCATGTTTCAGCGGCCCGGGTATACCAATTGTAAGAACGAGAAGAAACAACAAAACTGAAAACGGAGACGCCAGAGAGAGTAGGAAGTCAAATATAATACACTCCTGGAAATTGAAATAAGAACACCGTGAATTCATTGTCCCAGGAAGGGGAAACTTTATTGACACATTCCTGGGGTCAGATACATCACATGATCACACTGACAGAACCACAGGCACATAGACACAGGCAACAGAGCATGCACAATGTCGGCACTAGTACAGTGTATATCCACCTTTCGCAGCAATGCAGGCTGCTATTCTCCCATGGAGACGATCGTAGAGATGCTGGATGTAGTCCTGTGGAACGGCTTGCCATGCCATTTCCACCTGGCGCCTCAGTTGGACCAGCGTTCGTGCTGGACGTGCAGACCGCGTGAGACGACGCTTCATCCAGTCCCAAACATGCTCAATGGGGGACAGATCCGGAGATCTTGCTGGCCAGGGTAGTTGACTTACACCTTCTAGAGCACGTTGGGTGGCACGGGATACATGCGGACGTGCATTGTCCTGTTGGAACAGCAAGTTCCCTTTCCGGTCTAGGAATGGTAGAACGATGGGTTCGATGACGGTTTGGATGTACCGTGCACTATTCAGTGTCCCCTCGACGATCACCAGTGGTGTACGGCCAGTGTAGGAGATCGCTCCCCACACCATGATGCCAGGTGTTGGCCCTGTGTGCCTCGGTCGTATGCAGTCCTGATTGTGGCGCTCACCTGCACGGCGCCAAACACGCATACGACCATCATTGGCACCAAGGCAGAAGCGACTCTCATCGCTGAAGACGACACGTCTCCATTCGTCCCTCCATTCACGCCTGTCGCGACACCACTGGAGGCGGGCTGCACGATATTGGGGCGTGAGCGGAAGACGGCCTAACGGTGTGCGGGACCGTAGCCCAGCTTCATGGAGACGGTTGCGAATGGTCCTCGCCGATACCCCAGGAGCAACAGTGTCCCTAATTTGCTGGTAAGTGGCGGTGCGGTCCCCTACGGCACTGCGTAGGATCCTACGGTCTTGGCGTGCATCCGTGCGTCGCTGCGGTCCGGTCCCAGGTCGACGGGCACGTGCACCTTCCGCCGACCACTGGCGACAACATCGATGTACTGTGGAGACCTCACGCCCCACGTGTTGAGCAATTCGGCGTACGTCCACCCGGCCTCCCGCATGCCCACTATACGCCCTCGCTCAAAGTCCGTCAACTGCACATACGGTTCACGTCCACGCTGTCGCGGCATGCTACCAGTGTTAAAGACTGCGATGGAGCTCCGTATGCCACGGCAAACTGGCTGACACTGACGGCGGCGGTGCACAAATGCTGCGCAGCTAGCGCCATTCGACGGCCAACACCGCGGTTCCTGGTGTGTCCGCTGTGCCGTGCGTGTGATCATTGCTTGTACAGCCCTCTCGCAGTGTCCGGAGCAAGTATGGTGGGTCTGACACACCGGTGTCAATGTGTTCTTTTTTCCATTTCCAGGAGTGTAATATGTTAGTAGTGCCCAGAGATGATGTAAGGATAGAGTGAGAAACGAAGACTGGGTGAGGAAAGGAAGTTGAAAAGTCCAATTAATGGTGAAATTAAAAAGTAAAAAGGAGATGGAGAAGAGCAAAGAGAGAGAGGCATGGGTAATGAGAGGATGTAGGGTAAAGAAAGTAATAAACAAAATAACTGAATAAATAAAGAAGTGAGTGTCGGGGATGAGGAGACCCTGCATTTTGATGAAGGATGGTGGGATCCCAGATGCTGGAAAGCAAGTTCTACTTTCCAGAATTCATGGAAACTAGTATTGCTTGGGGGAATCAATGTAGCCGATGTGGTGTAACAGGCATCCAGGTCTCTTTGACTCGTGATGGAGAGCATCTGCATACTGGGTGGCCCCAAGAGGGACAGTTCTTATCTACCCAGTCCGTTTGGTAGTGGTTATTCAAACACGTATAAATTGGTAAACAACACATAGGCTATTACGTGTCGCTCTGCTACGTATTTATTATTGGTGGAACAGGGGTAAGTGTAGTGGGTGAATGGATGAGGCAGGTTTTACGAGCTGGAACGATTGCATGACGTTGGGGCATGAATAATGATCTGAGATTGTTAGTTGGTTGACAAGGATGTTATGGAGTGTAGAATGACAGGAGAAGGCTAAACTGGGTGATTTCGCGGAGGATATCAGGGAGAGAGGATCTCATTGCAGGGATTGGCTCGAGAAAGTCGTAGGCTTGGCGAGGTTCTGTATTGAAAGAAGGGGGACATGTCTTTCACTTACAAAGGAGGCAGCTTGCAAAACACTTGTTCAACTGATCCTTGAGTACTACTCGTCTGTCTTTAAACATTATGGCGAATGGTTACTAGGGGAGATGCAATCCAAAGAAGAACGATGCATATCGGCACGGATTCGTGTACTTAACGTGAGGTTCTAGAGATATTCATCCAACTCCAGCGGCAGACGTTACGACAGAGGCGTTAAGCAACATAGAGAACACACATTCCAACAGGAGTCAAGGAATGGTACTTCCTCCCACTCACATTTTGCGAAATTGCTACACTGTTAAGATCAGAGAAAATCGAGATCGTGTGCAGTCACTCGTTCTTCCCAGTCCCCTTTCTCGAATTGGATTGATAAGGGGGTAGGGGGAGGGGTAAAATGTTACACACAAAGTACCTTCCGCCAAATGCTATAGAATTTTGAATAAAATCTTCACCGTTTTCAAGCCGCGTCACTTCGAATAACGCACTCGAGCTTTCGTCAGCTGTTTCGGCCATCGTCATCAGGAGCCAGGGCTCGCACCGCCAGAGCTGCCTGATTTGGTTTTTTATTTTGTATTTTGCTCTTGATCTTAATGGCGGGGACAGCTGTCGAAATCTCGAGTCTGGAATTCAAAGTGACGGGGCTTGAAAATCTAGAAGGTTTTATTCAGGCATGCCACCGCGAACGACTCATAGGACGCACTGTAACGCTTTATTGCGGAGTGTAGATGCAGAATGATAATTGTGTAAGATTTGAACATTTGTGACGAAGCAAATCACTTGACATGAGGTGGCTACATTCTTATCTTGTTGACCGATGAAATTATCTCGTCAATAAACGACGAAGCATTTTTTATTTGCCACACTGGGCAAACAAAATGTTGATTACAGTTAGTGAATTCCGATTGCAGAATCTTACCGTCTTAAACTTGAAGGTGTATCGAACATTGAACCCTCTCGAACTTTATTATCAAAGCATATCTAGCGCTCTTACGACCTCTATCTCTAGTGACTTGTCAACAGAGAATGCAACGGTATATTATTATGCACAATGCACCACGAATTATTTTACTCTGCTTAGAAACTGGGGTATATTCTTTTCATTACAAAATTCCCACGCTTTTATAGTGATAATAGTTTGCGATTCTACTAAACTGCAAATTTAGAACTGAATAGTATAACGGCAAATACTGTGACTTCAGAAGTTTCCCAACGTTCTTTGCCTGTAACTCTCTTCCCGGAAAATTATGCTGTTTCCTTGGGACGGCGGCGGTTTCTTCTCCACAAGATGTGTTCAAACAAGTTCAAGGTGTGGTTATAACATAACGGGACTGATGCTGTCACAGATTAAATACGCTTGCACCAAAGATGAACGTCCAACAGCTGTGAAGCGTCACGAAAGCGACATCTCTGGTTTCTGTAAGCAAATCAGTGTGCGTGTGGCCGTCGTTTCTGAAACAGCTGTTGTTCTTTTATGACGGAAACGTGAGAAGTGTAATAACAGAGAAACGAACTGTCGTGAAGTCTCACATGAATCTTGGAAAAAATCTGCTACTGAAACCTATCTGATACTAAAAGAATTGTTTGGCGAAGACTCTTTATCACGTACACCATTATTTTGAGTGGTTCAAACGTTTCCAAGATGGCTGAGAAAACGTTGACGATGACTCAAGCCCGGGACGCTCTTCAACATCACAAACGGACAGAAATATCGACAAAGTAGGTATCCTATTCGATATGACTGTCGGATAAGTATTCGACCGATTGCTGAAACAGTAGGACTTGACAAATGATCCGTAAGGCAAATTTTACGTCACCAATTTAACACGAGAAAAGTATGTGTGAAACTGGTGCCGAAGATTTTACAATGGAACAAAAAGAGGCTTGTGAAAATGTTTGTACTGACATTTAGAGCACCATTGAAAATTATCCTAATTTCTTGGAAAGTCTGACAACATGTGGCGAATCTTGGTTTTTCACTTATGATCCAGAAACTAAGCGCCAACCCATCCCATGGAAGGGCTCAACTTCCCCTAGAGCGAAAAAGTTCGAATAAGTAAATCAAGATTCAAAGCGATAATGACTTTTCCGATATACAGTGTCGATTTCGATATTAAGAGTCGATCCTCCATCGGAAGCAGAATCTTTGGTCGGCTGCCGTACAAGGAAGGCAGATTGCGCTCGGGGAGCGAAGTAAGGTGGTTCGCGAGAAGCAAGTTAGGCGGGGTCGGTGGAGAGGAACCGGAGTTCTGGTGAGATAGCTTGTGAAGGCCTGTGTTGTGTAGGGCCGTTGATAAAATATCAATGTATCGATATTGTATGTAACGGCGATATTTTCCTCATAGATATTTCGATATCGAAATGCCGATATTGAATGAGGCAACTAATCTGCTGTTTCTTCACATAAACATTCTTCAAAAAAAGTTGGTGAAACAGATGAACAAAAATCTAAATGACAAGATTGGTCTTTGCGGTGGGCGGAAACGTGTGAGTGGAAATACTGACGTAAGGGGCGCTCGGCGCTACCATCAGAAACTCCCAACGTCTAACTTCACCATACACGTCAAAACTGCTAGGTCGCGGGCGTTTGCAGAAATGAAAAATAAAAAAAAAACAGGGAAGTCAACATGAAGTATTCCAGACAAATCCGAACGACGGTCCCGTCGGGCACGTCTTATTGTGCCACTTACCTGCAGTTACTATTGTTAGCACAGAGGTTATCGTCAAGCGTAAACGTGCATCGTTTTCCTTTCAAATCTTGCTCTAACGGGAATAAGCAGGCTGCTAGCTTGTAGACGTACAGGATATCGAATAATATGTGGGGCGTTTGAAAAGTCCGTGCAAAAATAAAAACAACTTAGGTGATTGGGGTAGACGTTCTTTAGTTTTCGACATGGTCTCCTTTTAGACTTACACACTTCGGCCAGCGCTGTTCTAATTTGTTGATCCCTTCAGTATAATAGGAATTGTCCAAGTCTGCAAAACAGCTATTACTTGCTGCAATCACCTCCTCACTTGAATAAAATCTTTGTCCCGCCAGCCATTTCTTCAAATTGGGGAACAAATAGCAGTCCGAGGGAGCTAAGTCTGGAGAATAGGGGGGATGTGAAACGAGTTGGAATCTTATTTCCATTAATTTTGCTACCACAAGTGCTGGGGTGTGTGCTGGTGCATTTTCGTGATGGAAAAGGAATTTTTTGCGGTTCAATCGCCGGCGTTTTTCTTGCACCTCGGTTTTCAAACGGTCCAATAACGATGAATAATATGCACCTGTAATAGTTCTACCGTTTTCCAGATAGTCGATGAGGATTATGCCTTGCGAATTCCAAAACACAGTCGCCATAACGTTTCCGGCCGAAAGAATGCTCTTCGCTTTTTTGGTGCAGATTCTCCCTCGGTAACCCATTGTTTAGATTGTTGTTTGGTCTCAGGAGTATAGTAATGTATCCATGTTTCATCCACAGTGACGAAACGATGTTTAAAGTCCTGCGGATTCTTCCTGAACAGCTGCAAACCATCCTTGCAACACTTCACACGATTCCGTTCTTGGTCAAGTGTGAGCAATCGCGGAACTCATCTTGCGGATAGCTTTCCCATGTCCAAATGTTTATGTAAAATATTATGTACCCGTTCATTCGAGATGCCCACAGCACTAGCAATCTCATGCACCTTAACTCTTCTGTCATCCATCACCATATCATGGATTTTATCAATGATTTCTGGAGTCGTAACCTCCACAGGGCGTCCAGAACGTGTGCTCATATGGTCACACCGAAAATTTTGAAACCACTTATAAGCTGTTCCAATCGAAGGTGCAGTGTCACCGTAATGTTTATCAAGCTTCTGTTTAGTCTTCTGAGATATTTAGCGTTTTATAAAGTAATGTTTTAATCACCACACAAAAATTCCTTTTCGTCCATTTTTTGACAATCACTCGACTTCCTTGATGCCAAACACAAAGAAATAGATCAATATGGCTGAACCTTGGTGAGCATTCTTTCCAAAGATGCTACTAACTAAACATGACCTCGATACGCGCCGGTGTTGCCATCTCTTGGAATTCGCACGGACTTTTCAAACGCCGTTCGTAAATCAATACTTAAATATGCAGCTCGAAAACTGGCAGTATATTTACAAGGTGTAGCAGATATATTTTTTTGTCAGTACGTCGGTACTTTTTCCGTCGATATATCGATAATATTTTTCGATTTGTAGAGGACAGATAATGATATACTTTTAAACATCAATGTACAGAATTCCCGATATTTTTAAAACTATCAACAGTCCTAATGCTGCGGCGATGATCTCGGCGGTTGCCTGGCGGTGCATTGCTGTCGTCATCATCCTTGAATAGGAGCCGTGGAATTGTCGCACGCTGCCTTACATGCAAGTGTTTATTTATCTTACCAGACGAGATGGCACATCGTTAGCACGCTGCACTCGTATTCTGGAGGACGACGGTTTAAACTCGCGTCCGGCCATCCTGATTTAGGTGTTCAGTGGTTTCCCTAAATCGCTTCAGGCAAATGCTGAGATGGATCCTGTGAAAGGGCACGGCCGATTTCTTTTCCCATCCTTCCCTAATCCGAGCTTGTGCTCCGTCGCTAGTGATCTAGTTATCGACGGAGCGGTAAACAACACTTATCTCCTCCTCCTCCTTCCCTCCTTTATATTTCTTCGGTTTTTACTCTCGGTGTCTTGGGACGAGGCAGGATTCCAACCTGCGACCGCAGCAGTCGCGCGGTTCCGGATTGAAGCGCCTAGAGCCGCTCGTCCACCTCGGCCGGTTTCTATTTTGGAAGATGAGGTATTACATGTCCTTGGACGCTTAAAACAGGCTTTGTGACTGCTTTGTCCTGATTTTTTCACTTGTTGGTGGTATAAGAGGACAGCCCCTCAATTACTTTCAGAGCCTTGCTCCCTTGGCGAAATTTGATTATGTGTATGATGTGCTACAGTTCTTAAGACCGCATGTGAGCGACTTAAATTTAATCCATAGAGCGCTTTGTTTGCATGAGTAATGGGCGTGTATTTTATTATGGCTTAGTCTTGTCCACAGAGCCTGCTTATTCTAAGGTGTGTCCTACATCACCCACGGTTGTGCCAGTTGATGTTCAGAGGCGCAAACTGTAAACTAGTAGAGTTTTTCAGTTTTCTCGCTTACTAAATTTTATTGAATGCTAACCAGTGGACTACCCCACTTACGGACCAGACTTGTTTGTAGTATTCCATTTAATGAAGTTGACTTAATACTTTTATTGTAATAGAATACGCTTTGAATTTATTCATACTTTTTGTGTCGCCTAGGCCGAAAATTGTTTAGAGTCTTGTTGCTTTAAACCTGCCGGCTGCGGTAGCCGAGTGGTTCTAGGCGCTTCAGTCTAGAACCGAGCGACCGCTACTGTCTCAGGTTCGAATCCTACCTCGGGCATGGATGTGTGTGATGCCCTTAGGTTTGTTAGGTTTAAGAAGTTCTAAGTTCTAGAGGACTGATGACCTCAGATGTTAAGTCCCATAGTGCTCAGAGGCATTTGAACCATTTTTTTTCTTTAAACTTGTTAGTCGGGTCTTGCTGCTAATGACAGTGAATTGGAGGCTCCCTTGTATTTCGGCCGATAATTTATTACTTTGTCAGTCTTAAGTGTAAATATTAAGCACGAAGACTAGCTTAACATTATTGTACCCAGCCCGTAATTCAGTACCTTGCTTTTCCGAACCGTGCATGTCATGGGAGTACATGGTATTTGTATGTTAACTAATAAGACTCTGTAACTCAGGTGCGCCTGTCATATATGTCATTTCAGGACATGTCGGGTCTATACGGAATGTTCGGTCGGTTCCATCGGCTCCCTGGTTTCCGCAAAGGCAACATACACGTCGGAATTTCTAACCAGTGTCTGCAACGTGGGTAAGGGGTGCTCATTCTATTCATAGAGCCTGCGTCTCCCAATGTGCAGATCCCATGGGCTAGTTAAGTTGATTGTCAGAAATTATTGTGTCTACTTTCAGCTCCGTGGCTTTGAGATTTAATCTAATAGCTGTATCTCCTATCTCGTTAGATTCAGATGTGTCTCCTCGTATAGCATAACAGAGAAAAAAGTTCAAATTGTCAGTTCCTTTAAAAGTAAAATTGTAATATTATATGGTTTTCAAGTCTTTTTCTTGTTGTCAACTTCGTGCCACTTAATTACTCTTAGGTTCTCTTTGCATTTTCTCTAATTAATTACTTGTTTGTTTTAGGGAGGGACACTGAAGTAATACTGAATTCTTAAGAAATCGTGGAAGTAAAAGCTTATCATGTTAGTGCCCTTATAAAGGCAATAATTTCATGATTATTATACTATTTATTGGTTTTAACCTCTTTGTCTTGTTTCTTGGTAATTCTGCGGAATAATATTTTGCGGCTTTAAATTTTTTTCCCTTGTTGTCAGATATGGCTCAGATAACCATTTTAGTGAGTCCTTTCAGTTTTCTTATTAATCAGTTGCTCTTGTTAATTGCTGGCACTTGTCATTTATGTAATAAAGACATGTTTGTATTTTTATAAAACGGTGAATCTTTTTTAAGAGAAAACCCCTGGGGTATAGTCCGTCCAGTTGGGTCCTTTTCCGAAAACCCTAAGGGGGCCAGAGAATTATGTATCTTCGCTGAGTTCCTGAAGGTTAAACTGCTGATCAACATTACTACCTTGATGTCCGTGAGGAAATAAGAGAAAAATGATCCGAATTGTGGAAGAATACGTTATGGCCTAGTCGGTTCGTTGGTTGATTTGGGGTGGGGGGACCAAACAGCGAAGTCATCGGTCCCATTGGACTAGGAAATGATGGGGAACGAAGTCAACCGGCCATTTTCGAAGGAGCCATCCCAGCATTTGCTTGAAGCAATTTAGGGAAAGCACAGAAAATATAAGTCTTGATGGCCGGACGCGGGTTTGAACAGTCGTCCTCCCTAGTGTGAGTCCAGTGTGCTGACCACTGCACCTCCTCGCTCGGTCACTTACGGCTTAATTTCGTTCATCATATTAGATGATTCAGGAAAGCCTGCATCTGTGTTTAAATAATGAATACTGCACCACATATTTATTTTTTGATGCTTAGCACAACGCGTTTCGAGAGTTATTCCCATTTTTCAAATGTATTTGTGCATTTGTTTGCATGAAAATGTTGGTGATGTTTGTATGTGTGATTTTCTGACTCTCTTGCGTCTCTTCTAACTTCAAGAAGGCGCAAGAATGTCAGAAAATCACACATGCAGACATCACCAAACATACTCGGATAAACATACAGAAATCCACTTGAAAGCAAGAGTACATTCTCGGAAGGCGTTGTGCTAAGCATCAAAAAATAAGTCACTGGTGCAGTTTTCATTATATAAATCAATAAGTTATGGGTTCTGCACCAAGACGCAGCTCATACAGCGGTCTGTTTAAGACGTTTCCAGAGAAGTACAGCGCCCTACTGTCGGACCACTCCCTAATTCACCTGACCTAGCACCATATGACTTTTGTCTATTCCCCAGAGCCAAATCTGCATTAAAAAGAACAAGTTTTCAGCCTGTTTACGCAGTGAAAGAAATAGCGGCACACCTCTTAAAGGAGCTCACAGAGGAAGACTTCTAGCACTGTTTCCATCATTGGAAAATTCGGTTGGAGCGTTGTAGGGATAGAGGAGGGGCGTATATTCATTAGGACAATAACTGAATACCTATGTTTTTAAAGTAAAATGTTTTACAGCAATAGACTCGTTATTTTATAGCCACTCCTCGTATCATAGTGTACCAATCACATACACAAGATGTTACTAAAAACGTGAGACACTATACTCGTAGTCTTGGCTCTCTTGTAACTACTTACTGGGGTAACAAATGGAAACACAAGGAAAAGACAGCCCCGAATCGAATCCGCCCAGCGGATTAACGACGAATGCCGATGTGCCAGCCAGCCTGGATGCGGTTTTTGGCGGTTTTCCACATCCCGCTAGGTGAATACCGGGCCGGTCCCCATGTTCCGCCTCAGTTACACGGCTCGCAGACATCTGAACACATTCGCACTATTCCATGGGTTACACTCGACGCGTACGGGGTGGCGGCAGGAAGGGCATGCGGCCACCCCTTAAACATTAACATGCCAAATCCGATTAACAATGGCTGACCGTGCGTAAAGCCGTCGGCACACGGACCGTGCATGCGAACGTTGAGCGTGTCGAGTTTCTGACGTCATAGCGTGGAATAGCACGTTCGGGAGTCTTTCCGAACGTGCAGAGAAATATCTAGCATGTCAGATATCCTGAGCGTGCGTCTGAGCGTTGACCAATCAGATGGCACAACGCCACCTACGTCACATGCACGCCACCTCCCTTCAGCATTGAGCTGCATTGAGCTGTGAGGCGCCATATTGGCATTCAGCTCAAGCTTACATGTACAGGGTGTTTCAAAAATGACCGGTATATTTGAAACGGCAATAAAAACTAAACGAGCAGCGATAGAAATACACCGTTTGTTGCAATATGCTTGGGACAACAGTACATTTTCAGGCAGACAAACTTTCGAAATTACAGTAGTTACAATTTTCAAAAACAGATGGCGCTGCGGTCTGGGAAACTGTATAGTACGATATTTTCCACATATCCACCATGCGTAGCAATAACATGGCGTAGTCTCTGAATGAAATTACCCGAAACCTTTGACAACGTGTCTGGCGGAATGGCTTCACATGCAGATGAAATGTACTGCTTCAGCTGTTCAATTGTTTCTGGATTCTGGCGGTACACCTGGTCTTTCAAGTGTCCCCACAGAAAGAAGTCACAGGGGTTCATGTCTGGCGAATAGGGAGGCCAATCCACGCCGCCTCCTGTATGTTTCGGATAGCCCAAAGCAATCACACGATCATCGAAATATTCATTCAGGAAATTAAAGACGTCGGCCGTGCGATGTGGCCGGGCACCATCTTGCATAAACCACGAGGTGTTCGCAGTATCGTCTAAGGCAGTTTGTACCGCCACAAATTCACGAAGAATGTCCAGATAGCGTGCTGCAGTAATCGTTTCGCATCTGGAAAAAAATGGGCCAATGATTCCTTTGGAAGAAATGGTGGCCTAGACCAGTACTTTTTGAGGATGCAGGGACGATGGGACTGCAACATGGGGCTTTTCGGTTCCCCATATGCGCCAGTTCTGTTTATTGACGAAGCCGTCCAGGTAAAAATAAGCTTCGTCAGTAAACCAAATGCTGCCCACATGCATATCGCCGTCGTCAATCCTGCGCACTATATCGTTAGCGAATGTCTCTCGTGCAGCAATGGTAGCAGCGCTGAGGGGTTGCCGCGTTTGAATTTTGTATGGATAGAGGTGTAAACTCTGGCGCACGAGACGATACGTGGACGTTGGCGTCATTTGGACCGCAGCTGCAACACGGCGAACGGAAACCCGAGGCCACTTTTGGATCACCTGCTGCACTAGCTGCGCGTTGCCCTCTGTGGTTGCCGTACGCGGTCGTCCTACCTTTCCAGCATGTTCATCCGTCACGTTCCCAGTACGTTGAAATTTTTCAAACAGATCCTTTATTGTATCGCTTTTCGGTCCTTTGGTTACATTAAACCTCCGTTGAAAACTTCGTCTTGTTGCAACAACACTGTGTTCTAGGCGGTGGAATTCCAACACCAGAAAAATCCTCTGGTCTATGGAATAAACCATGTTGTCTACAGCACACTTGCACGTTGTGAACAGCACACGCTTACAGCAGAAAGACGACGTACAGAATGGCGCACCCACAGACTGCGTTGTCTTCTATATCTTTCACATCACTTGCAGCGCCATCTGTTGTTGAAAATTGTAACTACTGTAATTTCGAAAGTTTGTCCGCCTGAAAATGTACTGTTGTCCCAAGCATATTGCAACAAACGGTGTATTTCTATCGCTGCTCGTTTAGTTTTTATTGCCGTTTCAAATATACCGGTCATTTTTGAAACACCCTATATATATGTCGCTTTGGAGCACCAGCAAACTGAGAATCATTCGAAAACCTGTTGTTAACTGCGTGATTCGTTGCAATAAAATAATGAGAGACACCATATTCGTCGCAAAAGAATTATTGTAACTTGCGTATTATGTGAGTATATCATTTGAAGGTAGCGACACACTGAGGATCCACGAAAAACACATTGTTCTTGGTACAATTTGTTATAACTAAATTTTATTTAGTGACATAGCTACGATTAAAGCTTTTAGCATGTCATAAGGTCTTGTAAGAAGACCCTAAACGAGTAGTTATCACTTTAGCGTTAAGCCGGCACGGTAGCTCAGCGTGTTCGGTGAGAGGGTTAGCTGCCCTCTGTAACAAAAAAACTGAGTTGAGTTAACCGATCAACGACGAACGTAAAAACGGGTGTCTTACGACGACCGCCCCGAGCAGATGCAACGAACGAAGGCGAACAAAGTGAGATAAAAAAAAAATAGCGTAGTGACTAGCGTCACTGAATCAGCACTAGCAACATCATCTGATGGTGGTTCGCATCTCGCAATGTGTAAATACTTTTTTCATAATATTCGCGTGTATAATAGGTTGTGATGCTTTATTGTTAGTTCAATGTAAGTATATACTATAATTTTTGATGTTATGTAAATATAAGTTCACCTTTTTTTGAGGAGTGAGTCTGTTCGACTGGCTTAGTCTACAGGACATCTTGTGCTACTTGTATAAATATATTTTGTTCGTTTTACTTTTGAGTTTCGTGATTTACATGTTGTAAAGTTTCAGCTACTGGGTAGGAACAGTGATCAAGTAAGAATGACTTAAGGGTTTTACTAAAATGTGAGGAAGATAAAATAGCGTTTATCTTATGTGGAGAACTATAGCAAATTTGTGTCCCACTGTTTGTAATGGAGCCCGTATTATAAGCCTGTGTCCTTATTGATTGGACATGGTACTTTCCTTTTCGTCTTAAAACATGTACATCGATATAGAAGTTTTTATACGTGTATATTACATGTAAAACAACGTGACTAGGATATTAACAATGGAGGAAATGTGCCTTTTAAAAGAGCTAACGTGGGAATTTTACGCAGCCTGTTGAGTATACAGTGTGATCTACGAACTAGAAACATGCCACAACTGCCGCTGGAGTGCGTTGCGATCGCGTATTCCACGTTGGGGCCCACGTAACGTATGCACAAGTCGCATCGTTCGTGAGCGGTCAGCAACACGTCGAACTTGGCACGCTCAACGTTAATGTTCGACAGTACGGTCCGTGTGCCGACGGCTTAACATGTAGATTATATTGTCACACTTACGTCCGCTCTACAGGCACGTCATCTTCAGTTTAGCATCCTATTTTCTCTGCTGCAGCATGGGACAGTTCTAATTCATGGCGTTATTACTGTTTTGAGGTGCGAGGAAGTGGACATATTCTCCAGGCCCTAGGAATTATTCTCTAGCGAAAAATGGGCGGTTTTGATTACCGCTGCATCTACTAATATTCTTCCTTGCCTCCAGGCGATGTGTCTGGAGTGTTTGCTAAATGATTTCCGCTCATTTATACTCTGTAGGATATCAGTTTTCTACGAATAGGCTGATGAAATTCCTATGCTGTCTAAAAATCACTGACCGCATCCAACTTTAGTTTTCTTTTATTGGCAATTATGTAGACTGAAAGAAAAACATCAAACCTACCTTTTTTATTAAAATTGTGTGGATTTTACGTTCAGCATTCTTGCGATCTTCACGTCTGTTTTTTTTTTTTACAGTTTTGGTTTGGAGGAACGTTAATCAATAAATTGCAGACATTAAACTTCCTGAGGCGTGACGTTTAATTTTCATTAAAAATTGTCATGTCAGAGCTGAAAAATATTCATATTTCTTGGCTTCCTACGCACCATAATATCCGTTTTTCGAACGTATATTGTAGTTTTAACAATTTTTTAGTAGTAAGTTAAACACAGAAATAACTGAGAACGTTGTTATCATGCGACCCGTCTCGCTTCCCTTTCCTGCGACAACATACTCATCTCAGAGTAACATTTACACCCAAAACATTCAATTACAAGTTGTACACATTCCAGTGTTAGCCTTGTTCCACAATTTTTGCCTTCTACCATCATTCCGCCCGTCTTCTCATCAGCATTTCCCATACATCACATTCTTCGCCGATTCTCCGTAGAAATTCATTTCTTTTCCATCTACTTAGTTTTCATCATCCTGTAGCACCACATTTCAAACCTTTCGATTCTATTCTTTCCTGATTTGCACACCGTCTGCGATTTATGTGGTGGATACTTCAAGTCACGTTTACCCGCCCAAATAAATATCCGTGCGCGTTAAAGCGCTGCATCCGCGACGGTAAGATGCGCCGCCTCCTGATCGAATCCGCCAGGAGGATTAACGACAAAGGTCTGATCGATAACATCGGAAGGAATTAATAGCACTGAAAAACTTTTAATGAAAATTATCCGTATATAATCTCTCAACAAAATAACGCCAGCAGCAAAGTAGCGTCTCAGGGAAATCAAAGAGGGTTCAACACGGCTAGTTATGTTTCTAAATTATATTTTATAAACGATGCGCGTTTATTGTTAGTTCTCGTGTCTTGTTTTCTGCGCTCTGAATAAGCCGACGCAGCTGCGGCGTGCGTTATAGCTGGCATTTCAGTGTGATATGCTACAGAATTGATCAGGGCGCTTCTATTAAACTGCAAGAAGAGTTACTGTAGAAAATTTATACGGGACAGACTTACGTTGAAACTTATACTGAGGTCCAGGTAGATCTTCGTCATAAGGTCACGGACGAAGAATATCTGAGGAATTGTGTGGGTGAGAAAAAGTAGTCACACGTTGGGCGCCAGTTGTAGCCGCCCTCCGTCGATCTGCTGTCATCGACTTCTATGACGTAAGATATTGATGTTGTTTTCAGAATGAGAGTTTCACTCTTGTAACCTCCCCGCAAAATTTAAAAAATTGAAATTAATAATAATTATTATGGATAGCGATTCGAATTTTTGTGTGAGCTCAGAACAAAACTGGTTCCCATTTGATGTACCCACAAAATTCTTTTCTCATTTAATGTAAGCACGAAACAGAAAAATTCCTAAGCCTCATAATAAAAATAAATTCAGTAACCTGGTAAAATTTGGACAACAGCAGTGCTGCGTCGTGGCCCTGTAAGATCATTCTGAATAAAAGCAAAAATTCTTACATCAATAAAAAAAACGGCGAATATATCTGCTCTTACCTAAAATTTATATATATCTGTTTTTTGGGGGCACAGCTCCGTGCAATGCTGGCTTATACATTTGTGACTTGCGAAAGGAAGCAACTGATTTTTTTTAAATGAATGCTTTTTTTAAAAAAAATTACTTTATATTACCAAAATTATTATTAGGACATTTTAAAAACATTTGGCTGACAGTTCAGATACATTACTAGATATACGCGACGCTGCTTCTTTACCTTATACAATAATACTCCATCTCCAGATTCCCGACCAGAGCAGACTGCAGACAAGCGCAGACAACCTCAGACAAGCGACTAGCAACAACAACTGCTACAGTTACATCGTTCGTACTGCTGTCAACACTGCTCTCTGGTCAGCGATTCTCATATCGCAGACAGCGCATACCTCTTACATAACCCTCCACTGGGGGGGGCAAAAGTTTGGCAGCGATGGTGAGTCAATTGGACTTGCCATGAGCAACAATTTTTTCTTAATTAACTAAGTTTACAGTCACAGAATGGGAAAAAGAACTCAAAAAAGAAAAGTACTGGAAACCAATATCACTGGGAACCAAAAAAGATGACCTACAAATCCCCTACTTAGCCTACGCAGACGATCTTGCAATAATGGCAGATTCTAGTGAAATGGCAGTCAAACAGATAGAAACCTTAAAAGAGTGTGCAGGAAAAGTTGGTCTACAAATATCTTTTGAGAAAACGGTGTTTACAACAACAAATCTAGAAATTTCTAAGTTACAAACCAAATATGGAGAAATTAAGAGGGTACCATACTTTAAATATTTAGGAGAGATAATTTCTGAAAAATACTCACAACAAGAAAGAATATTAAAAGTTCGTAGGGGTCTAGGGCTGGTCCAAAACATTTACAATAAAAAATGTCTATCTATAAATACAAAAATTAAACATTATAAGTCGGTAATTAAACCAATAATGCTATATGCCAGCGAAACCTTGACACTTAAAAGAAAAACAGATATGGAAAACCTGAAGAAAGAGGAAAGGAAAATCATTAGGAAAAATCTGGGACCAAGATGGACCAAAGAGGGGTATAGATTACAGAAAAATTCTAAAATTGAAGAATATTCTAACATAGAGATAGACATGAGGAAGAGGCTTCTAAAATTCTATGGCCACATAATGAGACTTCCCGATCACAGACTTACAAAAAGAAAAGAAAGATATGTAGCATCCCTTGTTAATGGAGGAGAATGGATCAAAAATGTAAAGAAAGATCTGGAATTAGCCAACATTACTACTGAAGACATGAACAAAAGAAACAATTTCAAACTTAAAGTTGACAAATAGGAGGTCAAACCAGAGAGAAAAGCGCCGAGAACTGGAACAAAATGGAGCGAAGAAAGAAAAGCTGAATTCTCGCAAAGAATGAAGACCTGGTGGGCAAACAAGAAGAATAAGAAGCCCCAGAAGTGAACCATCTTTACTTAGCGTCTTCCATGTTGGGAGCTTTACGACTAATAATAATATATATATATATATATATATATATATATATATATATATATATATATATATATATATATATATATATAAGTACAGAACATGAAATAAAATATAGTGCACATGCACTGAGTACAGAACATATCAAGCAATGACAAAATGTATACGCAATGAGTACAAAACATATTAACAAATGACATAAAGTGCACACGCACTGTAGTATTTTTTTTACCATTTTACAAGAACTAGGATAGGAAAGGGAAGGATTGCATCATGGTTGTAGCACAGTAGGTTGCACGTAGCTGCACTGAAAGTCCATATCTTTCTACAGAAGCACAACACCAAGTGAGACAATCTGAAGTTCTCTTCCCTGAAGAATTAATCAGTGTAGCCAAGACACTGAAATGTCGTATTAATATTCAATGTTATCATTTTGGTAGTACATTAGGTACACCAAACAGTGGGACCATAATAACATCTCCATCGCTCAAGGTGGTGGACAGCATGTCGTGTCAACACTACGTTTTTGTAAGGTACACCAACGTAGAATTAGTGCAAAAACCCAATATAGTGCTCCTTGATCATGAGGATAGACAGGACAAACGGATATTGCAGTAATTCCTGGTAATTAGGTCAGAAGGTGAAGGACATTAAGTCTTATGCCAGTCATCATTGAGAATTACACTAGTCTATCACTGATTTGAGTAATTGGTGGCACTCATCGCCTAGTTACTGAACATTTCTGTACTATGTATGAAGTATTACAGAATAATGTTCATAAGTCATCTGATTATAGTGAACATTGGCACTCATTGCCCAGTCACAAACCATTTTATGCATTATTCAAAAGTGATCATTCAACAAGAGTTAATTAATGGCATACTATTTACATAATTCAGCTAGTTATAGTAATCATTGGCACTCACTGGCCAGTTACAAACCATTTTATGCATTATTCAAAAGTAATCAATCAACAAGAGTTAATTAATGGCATACTATTTACATAATTCAGCTAGTTATAGTAATCATTGTCACTCATTGGCTAGTTAGAAACCATCAGAAGTCATCCTTCAAAACAGGAGTTAATGAGTATAGAGCATGTATGCATTATTACAAAATATCATTCACTATTACTCAGAACTCATCATTCAAGTGACATATGACATATTTAAAATGTAACACACTGTAACTATTACTCAAGGTCTGTGATTAGAAAAACATCATTCAGTATTACTCAGAACTCTCTTAAACTGGTAGCATTATTTGTGACTGTTAATATATTTTTTTTAATACTAGCAATGCATTGCCTTGGGATCGATAATTAATTGCTGGGGCATAACAATATTTACTCTTGACTTATTGCTGCAAATGAGGATAGGTAACGTCATTCGTCATGAGTCAGCTGTAGCAAGGTTATGAAACAAATAAAGTATATGTGATCACATTCATGAATGACACACACAAATGGGTAAAAAAATGCAAGTACTAGAACAGGTTTAATGACCAACTGCTTATAGCACATTAATTTCATGAATAGCTTCTCCTGAAAAAAAAATTACAAAATGGACTATTAAGCTGAAAGAATAAACGCATATAATGCTGAAAAGTAGTGAACTTCGAATTAACAGGTAATGAAATGTGTATTAAATATATATGTTCTCCAGCTGTCCTTTCCAAAACCTTCAGTCATCATACCATGCTACATAAGACATACTGTCAAAACGAACTGCAACAAATACTTAAATAACTACATAGCATAAATACATAAACTTCATCATTGTCCTCATCTGCAAAGAAAAACTTAAAAGTGATGTGTTTAGTGGCCATATAAAGTTTATCACTATCAACACCTGTAAACTTCATTATTCATATCACCATAACTCCATTATTATCATCACCTGTAAAGAAAAACTTCATTATTCATATTACTATATTCTCCATCACTATTCATCACCATTCATTATCATCTGCAAAAAGACACTTCATCATACAACTATTCATAGTATAGAGTTCCTTATTTCTAGCATATTTCATCACTAAAACTAAGATGTGTAGTTCTGTCTGACAGCCTGCATCAATCGCCTCGTATTCTGAAAGAAAAAAATTAGTTAAGACCGCTATCATACGATGTGTATAATATATTCTTGTTAATGCTTGTTAATTCTGATCCATTTACTCTTCGTGACGAGGTGTTGCATCTTCTTTCGTTCATTCCGAAGGTGAAACTCCCATTTCATAGCAATCCACTGTGGTTTGTTTAATTTATTTCTTTTACACGTTACTGCTTTCTGAAAATGAACAATGATTAATGTCTTGCATTTATATTATATACCCAGTAAGTAAAAACTGGTTTCTAGTGATATAATTGAGCATACAGCATAGCATGACAGAAAACGTAATATGTCAAAAACATAGACAGTGTGCAGGTGCAAAAATGTACACAGAGTATCACAATGTAGCAGCAAAAAAAAAAATTTGTTTGTTATTAAAATTACGCTGGCAGTTCTTGCCATTTCGGGAGTGTCTAATGAAAATTGGTCACTTTCGGTAAAACTTGTCATATCGGGTTTTCTTTACACGTTTCTTTAATTCTAGATAGATCGATAGTTAAAGAGTTGTTTTGATAGATATAAAGGATAGTAGAAGAGAAGGCAGCAGTGCAGAAAACTAAAGATGAAATAGCACTACTACGGCTCGGGGCCCTGTGCACGCTACGGCACATATTCATTGAAGCGTAATGAATCCCCTGAGGTCAATTACGAGCTGCAAATACATTTTAGTTTCTGCAATACAGGCAATGCCGGTGAAAATTCAAAAACAAATTGTCGTATCCAGTTCAATTCTAGTTTCTGCATTACAGGCCAAGCTGACGAAAATACAAAAGCAAATTGTCGTATCCACTCCAAAGCGTGTATCTTTGTTCTGTCATTATTGAGCACTTTAAATTTCCTAACAGATAGAAAGTGTTTGTAATAAAAATTATCGTCTCTGAATGTGTGAACAGCTTCAGGATTGCATGAGAATCTGTTTGTCTGTGTCACTTCGGATTCTAAGTCGCGTGGTCTCTGTAAATTACCTAAATGATACTGGCTGTGTGAGTTTGATAAATGTTCGCAAAGTGGCGTATGCTGTGACGTGTTAGTAGTGACTGAAGCATTTTTCATTTCCGTCACTTTAATACGTTCGTCAAGTTGGCTGATCTGTTGTTCACATTCCTTATCGACTTCCGTATCCAGAGTGTGTGAAAGTTCTGGTGACTTTAAATTAAGCTCGTCGCGTATCTGTGTTGCGTTTTCTGAACATTGTTCAGTGACTGCACTACTTTCATCTCTAAGTGATTCTGTTGTGGCTGCATGTGTATTACTTAATTCTTCCGCAACAGATCTAATTTCTTCACTACTGTTACTAGCACAAGCCCTAATTTCCTCACGTAATTGTTCTTTAGTATCGTGACATTGCACGGCAACGGCTGTAACCTGTTCACTAAGTTGTTTGTTCTGTTCATTAAGGTTGTCGTGTTTTTCGTTCGACTGTTTGAACCTTTCATTAAATTGTTTGCACGATTCATTAAATTGTTTAAAACGGTTGTCGTGTTTTTCATTCAACTGTTTGGAATTGTTGTCTTGTTTTTCATTAAGTTGTTTGAAATTGTTGTTTAGTTTTTCATTCCACTGTCCGAGATTTTCATTACGTTGTTTGTACGATTCATTAATTCGTTTGAGATTTTCATTAAGTTGTTTGTGCTCATTGTCTAGTTTTTCATTCATTTGTCGTAATAATGCCATAACTTGATCCCAGCCAAAATTATCGGCTCTATTCTCTGTACTGTGTAATGGTGTATCTGCAATTATCACGTTTTGTGTAACCATTTGGTTATTCTGTGATTCTTGAAAATGTTTGCTAATCGGATGTGCACTGTTGGTGACTACACCGGAATTAAATAAATCTGACGTATTCTGACTACACTGTTCATTTTCGTTAGAAACATTTGTCTGTTCGTTACGTAAATTTTGCAAACTGGGTGTGTCAAACTGGGCAGCGTTCATTGTAATGGAACGTGCCGCGTCACCATTTGTCGTTAAATTAACAGAGGACACAACTGAATTTGTTTGCTCATAATTAGCATTAAAAATCATTATTAGTGATCGGTACGCACTGATTGTCTGTAAATGGAGGACTATCATTAAGACACTGAGTGTCCCAAGTATTATCGGTCAAATTAATCGAGTCAGCTTTTTCACTCACTGCACATCGCGATGTACTGTTAACAGTTTTTCGAGGCATTTTTACACAAATCAAAATTAAGCACGAAATGAAACAAAGACGAAGCAAAAAATGGAACAAACACAATTACAACAAAGAGCAATATATTGCCGATGATCTGTGAAAGCAAGAGTGACAAATTAGTAAATGCGTTGTGCCAGATGCAAACTACATTTAAGTAAATAAGAGCAGATATATGACTACTTCTCAGATATTCACAAAGAAATACGATCCTGGCAGCGTCGCCAAGTGGAACCTCCCCGCAAAATTTAAAAAATTGAAATTAAAAATAATTATTATGGATAGCGATTCTAATTTTTGTGTGACCTCAGAACAAAACTGGTTCCCATTTGATGTACCCACAAAATTCTTTTCTCATTTAATGTAAGCACGAAACAGAAAAATTCCTAAGCCTCATAATAAAAACAAATTCAGTAACCTGGTAAAATTTGGACGACAGCAGTGCTGCGTCGTGGCCCTGTAAGATCATTCTGAATGAAAGCAAAAATTCTTACCTCAATAAATAAAATAAACGGCGAATATATCTGCTCTTACCTAATATATATATATATATATATATATATATATATATATATATATATATATACACTCCTGGAAATTGAAATAAGAACACCGTGAATTCATTGTCCCAGGAAGGGGAAACTTTATTGACACATTCCTGGGGTCAGATACGTCACATGATCACACTGACAGAACCACATGCACATAGACACAGGCAACAGAGCATGCACAATGACGGCACTAGTACAGTGTATATCCACCTTTCGCAGCAATGCAGGCTGCTATTCTCCCATGGAGACGATCGTAGAGATGCTGGATGTAGTCCTGTGGAACGGCTTGCCATGCCATTTCCACCTGGCGCCTCAGTTGGACCAGCGTTCGTGCTGGACGTGCAGACCGCGTGAGACGACGCTTCATCCAGTCCCAAACATGCTCAATGGGGGACAGATCCGGAGATCTTGCTGGCCAGGGTAGTTGACTTACACCTTCTAGAGCACGTTGGGTGGCACGGGATACATGCGGACGTGCATTGTCCTGTTGGAACAGCAAGTTCCCTTGCCGGTCTAGGAATGGTAGAACGATGGGTTCGATGACGGTTTGGATGTACCGTGCACTATTCAGTGTCCCCTCGACGATCACCAGTGGTGTACGGCCAGTGTAGGAGATCGCTCCCCACACCATGATGCCGGGTGTTGGCCCTGTGTGCCTCGGTCGTATGCAGTCCTGATTGTGGCGCTCACCTGCACGGCGCCAAACACGCATACGACCATCATTGGCACCAAGGCAGAAGCGACTCTCATCGCTGAAGACGACACGTCTCCATTCGTCCCTCCATTCACGCCTGTCGCGACACCACTGGAGGCGGGCTGCACGATGTTGGGGCGTGAGCGGAAGACGGCCTAACGGTGTGCGGGACCGTAGCCCAGCTTCATGGAGACGGTTGCGAATGGTCCTCGCCGATACCCCAGGAGCAACAGTGTCCCTAATTTGCTGGGAAGTGGCGGTGCGGTCCCCTACGGCACTGCGTAGGATCCTACGGTCTTGGCGTGCATCCGTGCGTCGCTGCGGTCCGGTCCCAGGTCGACGGGCACGTGCACCTTCCGCCGACCACTGGCGACAACATCGATGTACTGTGGAGACCTCACGCCCCACGTGTTGAGCAATTCGGCGGTACGTCCACCCGGCCTCCCGCATGCCCACTATACGCCCTCGCTCAAAGTCCGTCAACTGCACATACGGTTCACGTCCACGCTGTCGCGGCATGCTACCAGTGTTAAAGACTGCGATGGAGCTCCGTATGCCACGGCAAACTGGCTGACACTGACGGCGGCGGTGCACAAATGCTGCGCAGCTAGCGCCATTCGACGGCCAACACCGCGGTTCCTGGTGTGTCCGCTGTGCCGTGCGTGTGATCATTGCTTGTACAGCCCTCTCGCAGTGTCCGGAGCAAGTATGGTGGGTCTGACACACCGGTGTCAATGTGTTCTTTTTTCCATTTCCAGGAGTGTATATTTGCAGCTCTGTGCAATGCTGGCTTATACATTTGTGACTTGTGAAAGGAAGCAACTGATTTTTTTTTAAATGAATGCTTTTTTTTATAAAATTACTTTAGATTACTAAAATTATTATTAGGACATTTTAAAAACATTTGGCTGACAGTTCAGATACATTACTAGATATGCGCGACGCTGCTTCTTTACCTTATACAATAATATTCCATCTCCAGATTCCCGACCAGAGCAGACTGCAGACAAGCGCAGACAACCTCAGACAAGCGACTAGCAACAGCAAGTGCTACAGTTACACCGTACTGCAGTCAACACTGCTCTCTGGTCAGCGAGTCTCATATCGCAGACAGCGCATATCTCTTACACTCTGCAGCGGAGTGTGCGCTGATACGAAACTTCCCGGCAGAATATGTCTGTGTGCCGGACCGAGACTCGAACTCGGGACCTTTGCCTTTCGCGGGCAGGTGCTCTACCAACTGAGCTACCCAAGCACGACTCACGCCCCGTCCTCACAGCTTTACTTCCGCCAGTACCTCGTCTCCTACCTTCCCAACTTTACAGAAGCTCTGCTTTGGAAGGTAGGAGACGAGGTACTGCCATTGTAGCAGCGGTAACAGAGCTAACAACTGCACCAGACACTCGTTTTTTAGAGGCGTTGCCGACCGCAGCGCCGTATTCTGCCTGTTTACATATTTCTATATTTGAATACGCATGCCTACACTAGTTTCTTTGAGGCTTCAATGTAAATTGCGAAGTGGTTTTTTCCTCGCGGAGATCTGGCCTGTGCTGATGGCTACAATTCGCGCGGGCCGAGCTCATCACGTGGTTCTTTACAGTACCCGAGTGGCCGAAATTCCTCCTGTGCAGCAAGAAGCCTGAAGCTACACATCTCTTGCGGCAATCGTAAGTGAAGTAAATGAATCAGTTATGAACGTCATGAATGCCTCTAAAAATGTACTCCGTCTTCTCTTGGCCAGTCCCGTATGAAATTCACTTTAACAGTACGAGTTAAAACGTTTTATCACGTGACCAACCTGAATATATCGTCGGCGTGAATAAACCATATTTAAGTGTTTCATGAAGAATAACAAATTTTTACTGAGCAATACTTGCTAACTTATATGCAGAAGAGGAACATGATTTCAGTTTTATTTGTAATCGAATTCATCTTGTTCGATGCCATGGGAATGATTGTGCCCCACGAGCGTGATGTAGTCGAGGACAGAAAGAAGGTCAGCATCGGTCGTAACTTCATCTGTATTTTTTATTGCATTGCAGATCTGGATTTCAGTGAATGTTAGTAACAGTATATTTTATTACATTTGTTATTTGAATTCATTGTATTTTTACGAATATAATTTTTTTATGTTAACCCATTCTTTTACATATGACCAATAAAAATAGAGGGCGTTGGCTAGCCAATATGACGTAATGTAACACTTCACAGGAAATTCTATTTTATTCTAATTACCATTTGTATTCCCTGTATTTTCATATATATTTTTTTAGCTTAATCCGCTCTATTACATGTGGAGAATAAAAAGAGGGAGTTGGCTATCAAGTATGACATAGACGGAGGTCATCTGTATGGGTCTGTAAACAGCGTCCTCCGTTGGACTAATGCTTATACACGTCTTAGACTGGAATATGTGTATACTTACGTTCAGTCTACGTAGCTAATTCTAACTGTATATAACTGTGGAAATGTAACTGTGTACAGCTAAGACATGTTGTCTGATAAATGTGCTGTTCTGATTCTTGAATTATTTGTATTTACAGCGCTGATGGTAGCTGCACTGTCAGTTGAAATCTAGATCTGCAGTGCACTAAAAAAGACAGATGACCTAACGACCGATGCTGACCTTCTTTCTGTCCTGTAATCATTAAGGAGTGAATTTACAACAGAACATATCGTTTTTTCAAGGCCAGGAAAGAGCTACAAAGAATATGTAACTAAAATTACGCAGTCCAGTTATCTGAGAATATAATTTTGAAGCGTAACTGCTATGTAGAAGGCAACAATTCAACGGTTTTACTGTCTGGGTTTCTGGGAAACGGGAAGAACAGTAATTTAATTTTACCACATTTTCTGGAAGTGATAGTAGAAGTAGAAAAGTATCTCCCTTTCTTTACCTTATTCTTGCTCAAATGTGACTAACCTACAGATATACAAGAACTTAATAAGCTGTTTATTGAAAATAGAAGTTGGGTACAATTATAATTGCGATGTAGGCTCCGACGTGAAAGTTAAATCAACATCAAAGTTAAGACTTATTAAAGTGAGGGATACTCGCAGTCATAATAACGATACAGTATCAAGCTTCTGACGCATTTGTGATGGCTACTGGAAAGCACACGGTCTGGATATCATAAAATTCATTCTTCATAAACTTTTCGTATTCAATAGGGACCCATAAAGCAAAGTGTCACAGAGATGCTCTTTCAGTTTCAGTGAAAAACCCTACAAGAGAAGTGTTCAATATCGTGATGTCGTTTGCTATTAAGATTTCGCGAACTAGAAGAATCAGGCAATATATTGCTTTCTCCTATATGTATTTCGTGAAACTGACGATAGACATAGGGATTCGAGTTCACTCTGAGACTTATCAACACCTGTTCTTCACACGGACCATTTGCGACTGGAACAAGAAAACGGAGAACTGACAGTTTTACACAAAGTGCCCTCCACAACGCACAGCAGATGCAGAAGTTCAACGCATGACTGTCAACGCACCTATCCCAACATGTTACATGGCGACCAAATAGTCAGGCCACTACATTTCAATAGTAAATGTTTTGTAAACATCTCGAAAATCTCCTCTGTGGGAACCAACACGGGTCCTGAAAACAACGATCGTGTAAACCCAGCTCGCTCTGTTTGTCCACGAGACCCAGAAGGCAGTAGATACAGGCGTCCAGATAGATGTTGTGTTCCTTGACGGCTTCCGGAAGGCATTCGATATAGCTCCGCATTAGAATTACCTGACTAACTGTGCTATTGGAATGAAGAGTTTCTAGCGAGCAGAATATAGTATGCCTTTCTGAACGGAAAGAAGTCTTCAGACGTAAAGATAATTCGGGCCTGCCCCAGGGGAGCGTTATACGGGCATTACTTTTCGCAGTTACGTATAAATGACCTCGTGGGTGATGTAAGAATTTGGGCGAGGCTTTTCACGGATGATGATGCTGCATACAGAGAAGTTGTGACGTCAGAAAATTGTAGCCAAAAGCAGGAACACCAACGGAGGATTGATGCTTGGTGCAGGGATTAGCAATTCATCCTCAATACAAACAAATGTAACGACTGTGAATACACAGAAAGTTGTATGCTTATACAACTGTACAATCACCGGAAGCGATTAGTTCCATAAGATATTTAGTTGTATGCGTACTGGACCACATACAATTAATCATGAATAAAGCAGATGTGAGACAGATCCATTGGCAGAATCGTCACGAAATTTTGTCCCTCAACAGAGGAGGTTGTTCACAAAACACTCGTTCCATCAATACTTGAGCACTTCTCGTCTCGTCATATGTGATCCGTACCAGAGAGGATTGATAGGGGACATAGAGAAGATCCAAGAAGAGCAGTGTGTTTCGTTACAGGTTCATTTAGTATGGACGAAAGCGTGACAGAGATGATCAACCACCTCCAATGGCAGACGCTGCAAGAGAGGCTTCGTGTTTCACGGTGAGGTTCAACTGTTCAAGTTCCGAGAGCATAGGTTCCTAGAAGATACATCAAATATATTGCTTCCTCCTACGCTTATCTCACGAGGAGATCACAAAGGCAACATTAAAGAGATTCGAGTCCACGGAGATGCTCACGGGCAATCGTTCTTCTCGCGAACTGTTCGCGACTGGAAGAGGAAAGGGAGTCAGACACATTGGTATATAATGTACCCTCGGCCACACACTTCAAGGTGGCTTGCGGTGTATTTATGTAGCTGTAGATTCAGATAAATCTGCTGCCGTCAGGGGCAACTTTTAAGTCAAATTACCTATGAATCTGACAGTGGTATCCGTAGGGTATATGTTAATTTAAATGCGAAAACAGAGGGTTTTTTTTATTTTTCATTGTGAAACGTAAAATTAGAATTAGAATCAATATATTTCCGCCAGGTATGGACCATATGATTTAAATCTTTCTTTCCGTCGCCTTTAACATCAGTCCAGTATTCTCGCATTACTTTCTGGTGAGTTTCCTTCTTCTGTTCGGTCCACATCTTCTCTGTTTCCTTCACAGACTTTGATTGGAAACATTGTTGTGAACGTGCTGAAGTGCGTGGCTTCCGCGTCCAAGTTGTCACGTGACAGAACATTCGTATCGATCGTCCCACATAACGAAGTGTATGAGTTACATAAACGAAGTTAACCAGCAGAGCGAAAGTGACATATTACCTACAGGGTGCTTCACAAATGACCGGTATATTTGAAACGGCAATAAAAACTAAACGAGCAGCGATAGAAATACGCCGTTTGTTGCAATATGCTTGAGACAACAGTACATTTTCAGGCGGACAAACTTTCGAAATTACAGTAGTTAGAATTTTCAACGACAGATGGCGCTGCAAGTGATGTGAAAGATATAGAAGACAACGCAGTCTATGGGTGCGCCATTCTGTACGTCGTCTTTCTGCTGTAAGCGTGTGCTGTTCACAACGTGCAAGTGTGCTGTAGACAACATGGTTTATTCCTTAGAACAGAGGATTTATCTGGTGTTGGAATTCCACCGCCTAGAACACAGTGTTGTTGCAACAAGACGAAGTTTTCAACGGAGGTTTAATGTAACCAAAGGACCGAAAAGCGATACAATAAAGGATCTGTTTGAAAAATTTCAACGGACTGGGAACGTGACGGATGAACGTGCTGGAAAGGTAGGGCGAATGCGTACGGCAACTACAGAGGGCTACGCGCAGCTACTGCAGCAGGTGATCCAACAGCGGCCTCGGGTTTCCGTTCGCCGTGTTGCAGCTGCGGTCCAAATGACGCCAACGTCCACCTATCGTCTCATGCGCCAGAGTTTACACCTCTATCCATACAAAATTCAAACGCGGCAACCCCTCAGCGCCGCTACCATTGCTGCACGAGGGACATTCGCTAACGATATAGTGCACAGGATTGATGACGGCGATATGCATTTGGGCAACATTTGGTTTACTGACGATGCTTATTTTTACCTGGACGGCTTCGTCAATAAACAGAACTGGCGCATATGGGGAACCGAAAAGCCCCATGTTGCAGTCCCATCGTCCCTGCATCCTCAAAAAGTACTGGTCTGGGCCGCCATTTCTTCCAAAGGAATCATTGGCCCATTTTTCAGATCCGAAACGATTACTGCATCACGCTATCTCGACATTCTTCGTGAATTTGTGGCGGTACAAACTGCCTTAGACGACACTGCGAACACCTCGTGGTTTATGCAAGATGGTGCCCAGCCACATCGCACGGCCGACGTCTTTAATTTCCTGAATGAATATTTCGATGATCGTGTGATTGCTTTGGGCTATCCGAAACATACAGGAGGCGGCGTGGATTGGCCTCCCTATTCGCCAGACATGAACCCCTGTGACTTCTTTCTGTGGGGACACGTGAAAGACCAGGTGTACCGCCAGAATCCAGAAACAATTGAACAGCTGAAGCAGTACATCTCATCTGCATGTGAAGCCATTCCGCCAGACACGTTGTCAAATGTTTCGGGTAATTTCATTCAGAGACTACGCCATATTATTGCTCCGCATGGTGTATATGTGGAAAATATCGTACTATAGAGTTTCCCAGACCGCAGCGCCATCTGTTCTTGAAAATTGTAACTACTGTAATTTCGAAAGTTTGTCTGCCTGAAAATGTACTGTTGTCCCAAGCATATTGCAACAAACGGTGTATTTCTATCGCTGCTCGTTTAGTTTGTATTGCCGTTTCAAATATACCGGTCATTTTTGAAACACCTTGTATTTCTCAAGCACACCTCACACTACTCTTTGCTGTCACATAGGTACAGATGGAAAACAACTATCTATGGCTCTCCCGAGTTGTGTAACCTGGTTCGAGGGCAGAAATGTTGCTTTCTTCTTTATTCATGTTTCTTGTTGCTCAATTTTCTAGTGTAACGCGTTTAAACAGAATACTTAGCTTTGTACTACTTGAAAGCTTTCCTATGATAGCATATCTGCATAATTGTTGTAAATGTACTTAAGTTACGCTTTTACAGATGCGGACAGAACGTTAGAGACTAGTTGTCAGCAGCGGGAAAAAGTCCAACACCTTCAAGGACAAGACCATATTATTGGCAAGCGATATGACAGGTAGTTCACCACTGTAAGAGTACACAATACGAAACTCAGACCAAATGAAACACACAAACACTCACAACAGTACACAGTGTATACCCCTCTGGCGGCAATGCACACGTCTATTCTCGTATGCAAACATATACTTCTACGTCATACTCCGCAAGCTACCTAATGGTGTGTGGCGGAGGGTACTTTCGGTACCATAATCTGATCCCTCCAACCCTGTTCCACTCGCGAACAGTGCGTGGGAAGAATGATTGTCGGTAAGCCTCTGTATTGGCTCGAATTTCCCGAATTTTCTCCTCGTGGTCAATACGAGAGATGTATGTGGGAGCGCCGGCCGGGGTGGCAGAGCGGCTCTAGGCGCTACAGTCTGGAACCGTGCGACCGCTACGGTCGCAGGTTCGAATCCTGCCTCGGGCATGGACGTGTGTGATGTCCTTAGGTTAGTTAGGTTTAAGTAGTTCTAAGTTCTAGGGGACTGATGACCTCAGAAGTTAAGTCCCATAGGGCTCAGAGCCATTTGAACCATTTTTTGTATGTGGAAGGAAGTAAGGTGTTGTCTGACTCCTCCTAAAAAGTTCTGTCCCGAAATTTTAATAGTAAGTCTCTCCGTGATGCACGACGTCTCTCTTGTAACTTCTGCCAGTGGAGTTTGTTTAGCTTCTTCGTAACGCTCTCTCGCCAGCTTGAAACGTCCCCTTTGAACAATTGTACATGACTGTGCTTAAACTGACACACAATATTTTTAGCGCAACGCAATCTGACTTTCAAAAATCCCTACAAAAGAATGGCCCTGACTAACATTAACCTGTACCTTTCACAAATCACTTACCTCACCAAAAATCTTCGTTACTCGAACTACTGCAATACAGCGAGCGCCACTACTGCCAGCTAAATAAAAGATTCAAACTACTGAAGGCACTAACTACTGATAGGCATAGTTAGCAAATGAAAGATTTTAATAGAGAACAAACAATGTATTTACCTTAATAATCATAATATATATGCCATCCAGTCTCACAAATTTCAAGTCTCCGCCATTTCTCTCCCCACATCCACCACTGCTGGCGGCTCACCTCCTACTGCGCAACGCTACGCGCTGTTCACATCCAGCTGCCGCTGCCCAACACTACAATGGCAGACAACAATGCAAACTACCCACAGACTGCACACAGCACAGCCAGTGATTTTCATACAGAGCGCTACGTGGCGTTGCCAATAAGAAAACATAAACAGCCTACTTAGAAGCTAGACGATCCCGTGACGAAACGTGCCGCTCTTCGTTGGATCTTCTGTATCTCCTCTATCAGTCCTGTCTGATTGGAATGCCAGATAGATGAACAATACTCAAGAATTTGGGCGAACAAGCGCCTTATAAGCCACTCCTTTTGTGGACGAGTTACATTTCCTTATGATTCTTCTGATGAATCTGAGCCTTGTGTCTGCTTTTACCACTATCTGTTTTTTCATTAAACGGCAATTGCGGTACGGTGTCAATTGCCTATCTGAAGTCAAAGAACACGGCTTTAGCCTGAGCGCCGTTTCCCACTGGGCTGTGGATCTCATGGACGATCAGAGCGAGCTGAGTTCGCAGGATCTCTGTTTGCGGAATCCGTGTTGATTTTTACACAGGAGCTATTCATTTTTGAAACACGTATGTATGCAGGGTATTCATTACCAGCGATGGCGAGCCATGAGAGAATCTCTGACCAGAGAGTTACTTATCGTTGCTGGTCTGCGCTTGACCGCGCGAATAGTTCAGTTCAGTTGCGAGTTAGGAGTTGCATGTAGGGAGTCGGTAGTTGCTGTCGCGAGGCGGTAGTGGTACGTAGCGAGTCGCGAGAGCAAGTAGTCAGTGCTAGTAGCGCGCGAGAGACAGTCGCAGTTGTGTCTGAGGAGTCGGCGGGCGTCGACATGGCTCTATGGTCGGGATTCACGACGAGGTATATTGTTAAATAAGGTAATGAAGCAGCATTGTGCTCAGCTAATAATGTATTGTAATTGTAATTAATTTGTTCAAGAAATGCCCCAATAATAATTCTGTTTTCAAACCAAGCATTTTAACAAAAACAAACATTTTATTGAAAGAAAATTTCCCATGCACTTCCTTAAAGAAAAAATTTACTTAAGTTCAAAGAATTTTTGCGATGCATTTCCTCCAAGCTATGGCGAAAAAATAAGAACAGATGCAATTTTACTGAGGTAAGAACAGGGCCTAAGATCGACATTTCGGTCTATTTGCGTTTTCATTGTCACTGAGATTTCATTTTTTTTATTGAATTGACTTTCATTTTTGTGGGAGCTTACACATGGGTCAGATTGCTAGTTCTCATTTAATTGTCATTGTCAATAAATTATTTTATTTGCTGGTAGGTTACACAAGGTTCTATTCTCGTTAACATTTAAATAATTGTCATAAGAAATTTTGCCGGGAGGTTACATTTTCCAAAAAACGGCATAATTCTTGAGCATACAACATTCTCCATAATTCTATAACAGATTGACGTCAGCGATATAGGTCTATAATTACGGCCTTTCTTAAAACTGGGAATGACCTGCGCTTATTTCCAGTCGTTAGGTACCTTTCGTTGCCCAAGCTACCTACCATAAATTACTGCTAGAAAGGGAGCAAGTTCTTTCGCATAATCTTTATAGAATCTTATAGGTAGACTATCTCATCTGGTCCTGGAGCCTTTCCACTACTAAGCGACTGTAGCTGCTTTTCAATTCCGCAATAGTATCTGCCATTTCGACGTTCACACGACGATTGAAAGGAGGGACAACGTTACGATCTTCCACAGTGAAACAACTTCGGAAGACCGAATTCAGTATTTCTTCCTTCTCTCTGTTATATTCCGTTTCGGTGCCGGTGTGGTCGCTGAGAGAATGAATAGATGATCATGACCTACTTACTGATTTTACATATGATCGTAAAGGTGCCGCATGGCATTCTGCGATGGATTCTCCCAAGCACCTTGCACCTGATGTTGTAACTCGGCAAAGGTGCTTGCAGGCTGAGGAGAACGATTAAGTTCCCTCTGCACCAAGTCCCGTACACGTTCAATTGGCAAGAGATCTGGTGATCCCGGTGGCCAACGTAGTTGTTGATCACCACGAAGAGCATGTCGCATCACAGTAAGAGCTATTTGGACGTGTGCAGCCCAGTTGAAAAACATGCCTTCCTGTCGAAGAAATGGCAGTACCAATATGTGCAATGTAGCGGCCATTGGTTGCTTTACCCTGAAGGAACACCAAATGTGACTTCGAGTTGTAACTCACGCCCTTCCACCACGAAGCTTGCGTTGAGATCTCAGTGCTTTTGCGTAATATACTACGAATAGGTCACTCAGTAAAAGCACACATCAAAAAAAGGTTTGCATCACCTCAGTTCAGAGAGTTCCGGGACCTGCACAGAAAATTGGAATAGAGATCAACATAAACATCATATCCGCCCTTTTTATTGCTCATGAAAACCACACATTGCATGTTGTACCACGAGACCTTCAGAGGTGGTGGTCCAGATTGTTCTACACACCGGTACCACTAATACCCAGTAGCACATCCTCTTGCATTGATGCATGGCTGTATTCATTGTGGCATACTTTCCACAAGTTCATCAAGGCACTGCTGGTCCAGATTGTCCCACTCTTCAACAGCGATTCGGCGTAGGTCCCTCAGGGTGGTTGGTGGGTCACGTCGTCCATAAACAGGCCTTTCCAATCTATACCAGGCATGTTCGATAGCCCGCATCTCGTGGTCGTACGGTAGCGTTCTCGCTTCCCACGCCCGGGTTCCCGGGTTCGATTCCCGGCGGGGTCAGGGATTTTCTCTGCCTCGTGATGGCTGGGTGATGTGTGCTGTCCTTAGGTTAGTTAGGTTTAAGTAGTTCTAAGTTCTAGGGGACTTATGACCACAGCAGTTGAGTCCCATAGTGCTCAGAGCCATTTGAACCATGTTCGATAGGGTTCAATTCTGGAGAACACGCTAGCCACTCTAGTTGAGGGATGTCGTTATCCTGAAGAAAGTCATTCACAAGATGTGCACGATGAGGGCGCGAATTGTCGTCCATGAAGATCAATGCCTCGCCAATATGCTGCCGATATGGTTACACTATCGGTCGGAGAATGGCATTCACGTATCGTACAGCTGTTATGGTGCCTTCCAAGACCACCAGCGGCGTACGTTGGTCCCACATACTGCCACCCCAAAACATCAGGGAACCTCCACCTTGCTGCACTCGCTGGACAGTGTGTCTAAGGAGTTCAGCCTGACCGGGTTGCCTCCAAACACATATCCGACAATTGTCTGGTTGAAGGCATATGCGACACTCATCGGTGAAGAGAACGTGGTGCCAATCCTGAGCAGTCCATTCGGCATGTTGTTGGGCACATGTGTACCGCGCTGCATGGTGTCGTGGTAGCAAAGATGGACCTCGCCTTGGACGTAGGGAGTCAAATTGTGCATTGCAGCCTATTGCGCACAGTTCGAGTCGTAAAACGACGTTCTGTGGCTGCACAAAAAACATTATTCAACAGGGTGGCGTTGCTGTCAGGGTTCCTCCGAGCCATAATCCGTAGGTAGCGGTCATCCACTGCAGTAGTAGCCCTTGGGGAACCTGAGCGAGGCACGTTAACGACAGTTCCTGTCTCTCTGTATCTCCTCCATGTCCGAACAACATCGCTTTGGTTCACTCCGAGACGTCTGGACACTTCCCTTGTTGAGAGCCCTTCCTGGCACAAAGCAAAAATGCGGACGCGATCAAAACGCAGTATTGACCGTCTAGACTTGGTTGAACTAGAGACAAGATGAGCAGTGTACCTCCTTCCAGGTAGAATGACTGGAACTGATCGGCTGTCAGACCCCGTCCGTCTAACAGGCGCTGCTCATGCATGATTGTTTACATCTTTGAGCGTGTTTACAAATGGCTCTAAGCACTGTGGGATTTAATATCTGAGGTCATCAGTCCTCTAGACTTAGAACTACTTAAAACCAACTAACCTAAAGACATCACACACGTCCATGTCCAAGGCAGGATTCGAACCTGAGACCGTAGCATCGGTCTGGTTCCAGACTGAAGCACCTAGAACTACTCGTCTACAGAGGCCGGCTGGGCGGGTTTACTGACATCTCTGAACAGTCAAAGGGACTATGCCTGTGATACAATACCAACAGTTGAAACGTCGCCTTAGAACAATTTATACAAGACTGTGCTTATAAACCTCTTACACTATTTGCTTTTCATACAGCTGAGCAAAACTGAACGTACTCAAACATTCACTAAAGTGACACACAATATTTTTAGCCCAACGCAATCTGACTATCAAAGATCCCTGCAAAAGAATGGCCCTGAGTAACATTAAACTACACCTTTCAGAAATCACTTATCTCACAAAAATCTTCATTACTCGAACTACTGCAATACAGCGAGCGCCACTACTGCCAGCTAAATAAAAGATTCAAACTACGAAAGGCACTAACTACTGATAGGGATAGTTAGCAAATGAAAGATATTAATAGAGAACAAACAATGTATTTACCTTAATAGTCATAATATATATAGCAGTTCATGACAAATTACAAAACTCCGCCATCTCTCTCCCCACATCCACCACTGCTGGCGGCTCACCTCCAACTGTGCAACGCTACGCGCTGTTCACATCCAGCTGCCGCTGCCTAACACTACAATGGCAGACAACAATGCAAACTAGCCACAGACTGCACACAGCACAGCCAGTGATTTTCATATAGAGCGCTACGTAACGTTGCCAATAAGAAAACATAAAACAGCCTACTTACATAGCCCCCATGCTCCCCACAAAAAATTTTACAAATTTTTTTGGCCAGTGGCCAATAATGATTTGATAAAATTTTTCATAAATACAATAACAAAGAAATCAAATGCACACACTTATTGATACAATGTTGGTCAAAAGCTAAAATTTTCTCACAGTCCATAAAGATAGTCCTGATCATTCATCATAATAGTAATTGCAGTTTTTTTTTCACAAAGTCTCATTAGTAAAAGAAATTGCACACAGAAGTAGTGGATTTCCATGCAGTCTTGAAGAAGTAGTGTTGTCCTTCCAATGGAAAGACAGTGCTGACACTTGACATGCTGACAGGTAATGGGCCACAACAGAGCAAACCCACAGCAGAGTCATTCGACGTTTTGAAGAAGATTGGTAGGTAGGTCATCACAGAGTAGACCCACTGTAGTCCTGGTAGAGATTGTGGTATTGGTGGGCCATCAAAGATGCAGACCCACTGTAGTCCTTGTAGAGACGGCCAGCAGCCATCTGTTGCAACTGTGCAGGTGCACAATCACCATCGAAGAGTCTTGCAGAGAAGATAGCAAGTCCATAAACCACCACTTGTGCACTCACAAATTTTGTGGAATTGTCCTTAGAACGAGCAATGCTGTTATCCAGTCCCTTGCTGAATTATCAACACACGTGCAAACACTAACAGTCCCTACTTCTCACATATTGTCCATATACTATGACCAACAGAAACGTGTGCAGTGAAATGGAACTTACAAGTTACTTAATTTGATGAACTGGTGTCAATTACAATTTTATAACACGAGAATACAATTACAAAGGTACAAAATACATCATTAAAGAACATAACAATACAGATAACATTTGTTGTAATACAGGCTTTACAAAAGAATCGAAATAACATATACATCAGTGTTACAGGAATTATGACATGAGTAAATACATAAAAGATCAGAATAACTTGCGAAACATCAACTTCACATATGAGCAACAAAACAGAACAGATAAATAATGTCTAAGCATATTTATAAGGTAAATAACATATTATTAATGCCAATTATATTTGAGGATAACAGTATTCCTCATCATAGTGAATGTAGCTTAGTATTAGAAGAAGAAAAAATTCTATGAAACTACACAGAGACAGGAAGAAAACAAATACACAAGGGTACACAAACACATAGTGGGATAACACAAAAGGAAAGCACAGGGTTTGTTTTACTGCAGTATTTTGCATGGAGATCTCCCTTCGTTCATCATTATTCCCAGAAGTCCTATCTAAGCCTGCTTTCTGTATTCTGTTCACTTCCTCTGTCAAAAATAGTTTTTCTCCACTGTACACTACCTTTATTTTTTGCCAAGACATTTTCTCATAGCTCCTCAATGCATTTCTTCCAATCCATCATAGTTAGTTTCTAATATAGTCTACCTCCCCTTAAGCTAACTTAAATCTACTGAGCTCAGATGCTAAACTAAGGGACGAGGCAATGCAGCAGCACATAACAAATTAACACAAACAGCAATGCAAAAAAAAAAAAAATGGAAAATTGCAAAGCAAGCTACAGTAAATCTAAATTACCAAGCAATGCACCATTACAAAAAATATGAGCCAATGTGCAGCAACAATAAAAATAAATCAATAGTAAAACTAGCTTAACAGAGTAATACAAAGTGAAATTTAGTAGCACTATGTCTGGCAAACAGCAGCAGAAATAACTTATATCTAAACATGACATAGCTCAAGCAGAAAAAACATTACACTAAAGACAATAATGCAGACAAGGGAAATGTATATTCACATCTTAATGTCTATGTAATTAAAGTGGTCATATTAATGTCTATGTAATTAAAGTGGTGCACCACAAAAACTAATTCTACAAAAAATTACCAAGTACTCGATAAGAAAATTATGTGTCCCGTTACTGTTACTAGTCCCTTCTTATTGTTCTTTCCTTTCCAAGTGCTCCTTTTTTAAAGAATGTGGATCATAAAATAATTATTTGATAGATCTGTTGACAGAAAGTGTTCACATTAGCAAATGCATCTAAGTTTATTTTATAAAACTAATGCTGCAACACAGCTGGAAACCAGATATTAAATGAAATAAGCAATTACGCAAACCAAAGCATAAAAATATCATTCAGTAGTCATGTGACATTTCATAAGTTAGTAGAAATTCTCTCAACTCTCTTAGAAAGACGCTTGTCGTAATCAGGTGTGCAGATGTAAAAATATTTCTCGTCATTTCATTAGGCATTTCAGTAAATATCATAAATTACAAGCTCCACACTATGCTTTCAACAAGGAAATGTCAATAGCGAGGACAATAGCCTCCCCTTTCTTTTTTTTCTACCTGTGCCTCTGAGAGGCACTAATGGCTTTTTTCCAGCGACACACAGCTGGCCGCTCAAGACGCATTATGTCAAGGTCACTTGACTTTCTTACCGAAATATTTACGACACCAGTTTCCGCTACAGTGACAGTCTCATATAAAATATTTCACAGGTCAAGAATTTGCGTTGCAAATGTGTAGAAACAAAATCCTATGAGTATAACATTGTCCAAAAAATTTTCGCCTTAATTGTGATACATTCACGCATTTACACACATTTCATAACTCTTAAAGTACGACTCTCAGCTTATTGATCATAAACATACCTCAACAGTGTAATACGCATCGTCATTGTACTAATAACATCATAACACCTCAGTCAGATCTCAAAATCGTCGTAGCTTTCTGCAATAATTTCAAAACCTTAAAAAAATATTCTCTGCTCATTTCAATAGTGTCATCTGCCTCAAACGTACTTTAAAAATCATGATCTCATACCAAATACATCATTCAAAGCTCTCGTAGTATCACAATGGTTCCGAAAAAATATGAACAGTTCACACAGTACAGACAAAATACAATTTCGTAAGTGTGAAGTTATCTAACGGTGTAATTACATAAACATGTGTCACTGACGTAGTAAAAAACATGTTTATCTCTCAGTTAAATGATCAGATAGCTGTGTAATTTATGTTTTAGAGAAATATGGTACCGATGTGTAAAGTTGTATAAGCAAATACCATATTAGCTAGGGTTCCTTGTGCTTGCCAAACACATGGTACACAAAGTAAGCATGTACCCCCCTGAGGATTAATGTAATTATACCCTCAGGTGTTACAGATTACAGCAATGGAATGAAATGTATCACAGAAAACTTTCTTTGTATTTCAAAAATCTTGAAAAATAAATGGTTTAAGTACAAAATTAAGCACTCAAATGCGTGTCCTGTAGCGCTAAATGTGCATCTTGTTGTAAGATAATCTCTGTGGAAGTGTCGTAATTATCGTCCTCCAAAAGCTAAGTTCTGCAGAAGCCAATGTACTTACCTCATGATAAACAAAAGTGAAATGCTTTGCGTATAGATATCTTACTTATTACGCTTATTGCCGTGATGAAGAAAGTACTGTGCTGTAACGTATTGTTGTGCTACGGAAAAGGATGTCTCATAGCTATACCACAAAAGTTACTACTGAAACATGTTTTGCTTTCCAGAAGAATTCAGAAAAACTGTGCAGATATAAAACAGATACACCGCAAAAGCAACATTGTAAATTGTCACTCATTAGCAGTGTCGTGATAAAATCGTGTAGCTATCACACAAACCAACCACCGTGTCATCTCTTATCTCACAGAAAGTACTTTAAATCCAGAATGTATTTTCAAGTGAACCAAAATGTTGCATTAAAATCTCATTAGCAGTACTGGTAAATGTTCTAATCGTGCAACTAACAAGCAAGAATGTACACACACAATTACACTGTGTCTTCTGTTCGCAATAACAATGCATTCGTAATTTCTGTTTAAATAAGTTCTCTTGGTTCTTGACTGGATATTTAACTTCAAACATTGTTGCATGGTAACAGTTTCTAAAGCATACTAGTAACGTGAAGTGAAACGTTTTATGTCAAAGACAAAGTAAAAAAGCAGATTATCTTTCAATAAACGGTGTTACATGTGAAATGTGGTGTAACCCTTTACTCTTCCTAGTACACAGAGTTTCAACTTTAACGCAATTATCATGTGGTATACGTCGGTAAAGAATACTGTAATTTTTCTCAAGGTTAGCGTCTATGTTATTTTTCTCTGAGCCAGCGGGCGCAAGTGGCTGCCTGCGGTGTGAGTCATTGTCTGTTTCTTTGTTGGCGCACGTCGTTACTGGGATTTGGAGACCTAACTACTACAAATTCGCCTTGCCGAGAGGGCTCTGCTCTGTTAGGACCCCGCCAGTTCTGGTGAAATTTACGTCTGTCGTTTTGTCGGTAGTTTACATAGTTTCTTGTTCGTCGGTCATGTGGTGGAGAATTTTTCCCTGAATTATCACTGCATGGTGGAGCGTTGCGTCTGAAGTTATTCTGTCTCCTGTGATAATAGTAGTTCTGGTTGCCAAATTGTCTGTTTCTATGATTGTCTCTGTCATATTCATTACTACGGAAATGCGATCTTTCTCTGTAACTATTACTCTGCCAGTGGTTGTCATACGGGTGGTGTCTGTTTTGGTCACGATTTGCGTTGTAAGAATAGCCTTGTTGTGTCCAGTTATTATTTCTTTCATCGCGGAATTGCGACGGATGTGACCTGTAATGATTGTTTTCCTGTTTCCGCATCCCGCGACTGTCTGCGTGAATTTCTAGTTCTTGTAACAGTCCCTGAAAAGCTTCAATGTCGTCTTTGCAACGTCCTGCCAAAATAATATGCCGTAAATGTTCAGGTAATTTGATTAAGCAAATGCGGATGAGTTCTGAGGGGCTGTATGGGTTTGACAGGTACTGATTCTTGTGCAACATGTCTTCAAAATATTTCACAAGACTGGAAACTTCAGATTGTTCGAAATGTTTCATCATTATGATGCCATGTTTTACTCGGTCTTGTGTAGCTGGAGACCAATATACTGAGAGGAAGGCATGGTAAAATTCTCCTTCACTGTGGCAATCGTGAATGACCGATCACATTCTTACAGCTGGTTCATTCTCTAAGTACCCACACATAAATTCTAACCTGTGCTCCAATGACCAGTTAGGAGGGAAACAATGAGAGAATTGATGGAGCCACGCTTGTGGATGAATGTCGTTGGCAGAATTCTTAAACGTTTTGAATTTACGTGTAGTAATGAACAGCTTATAGTCAAAATCATCATGTCGGCGAGTCGCATGTCGGTCATTGTTACGTCGTTTCGGCGGTTCCATCTCAAAATTCGGTGTACCTTGCCAATTTCTTTCATAATTTCCGAAGTGCCCTGTGTTATTAATTTGTGGCCGTTCCGTATTTCTATGTCCCTCTTCCCGTATTGGAGCGCGAGTGTCCTCTGAAATACATAATTCTTGCATTACCTGTGTCAGCTGATCTTGTACTTCCCGGATTTCTCTTTGATGTTGCGTATCAATTTGATTCAGATTTTGTTTCAGTTTCCTAATTTGTTCGCTCTCTTCTGTGTCATTAAAGACTACCGGTTTTGCGTCATTCAGATTATCATCTACCTTCGTAGATAAATTATTTAGCTGATCCGAAAGTTCAACTACTTTCTCTGATAATGAACACATTATCTCAGTGTGTTTTTCTGTACCAAGCTTCAGAGTGTCCATTTGTGTTGAAATCGAATCTACTGTGTCCTTTAAGTTTTCCTGAGTTTTTGCAAGTTGCGTAACCGAATCAGTAGATGCAACTGAGTCAATTTTAGCCCACAAGGTCTCATGATTTTCATGAACAATGGTTTGCAGTTCTTTTATGGCTGCTTCGTGATTCTGTAATGCATTTTCATGCCGCGAAAAAATAGGTTGAAAATGCTCACAAATTTGTGTTTTTACGTCATTACACACTTTCTGACATTTCGATTCAATGTCATGTAACTCAGCAGTTAAATCTTCACGTGTTTGTTCGAGTGTGGTGTGAAGATATTGTTCCATTGCGTCTAACTGTTGCTGTGTTTGTCTCTGGTGTTGTTCCATTGTGTCTAACTTCTGAAGCTTTTGCTGTGTTTGTCTCTGATGTTGTTCCATTGTGTCTAACTGTTGCTGTGTTTGTTTCTGATTTTGTTCCATTGTGTCTAACTTTAGAAGATTCTGTCCCATTTGTCTCTGATTTTGTTCCATTTGGTGCATTAATTTCAATAATAATGTGTTAGTGTCTGGAATCTGTTTCTCTATGCTTTTTGGCAGTGCATTTTCACCGGCAACATTCACATTTTGACAAGCAGAAAATGTGTCTTGACTCATTTGAGAAAACGGTGAGGACGCAAAACCTGAATCTACAGTATTTGCAAAATTGTGTCCTATCATTTCGGATTCCTGAGGCGAGCTGTTGCCGACCGATCGATCGATAATGCTTCCCTGTTCACTACCTGTTTGACTGTCTACACCATTATTTGCCGCCCGCTCCATCTCCCTATGCACAATTACCAAATTACTACTTCGAATGTCTTAATTCACTACCCAGTGGTGCTGATAAGCTACGCTCGTCGTCACTATTATTTCTCAGTTTACTTTGGAGCCGAGTGTTACGTTTTTCACACGCCATTATTGTCACAATATTTCACACGATAACACAGAAAAGCACAATTTGAATAGCAAAAATAAGAGAACACATTAACATGGCACTGAAAATAATATCTAGTTAATTGCAGCTGCGAAATACTTGGTGCAAATCTACATGCATGCCACAACTGTTTTACTGTGCAACAATGAAAAACCACAACTACCAAGGAAATTCTCTCTATAATTACGCGCTACCAATAAAAAAAAGCTACACTAAATACACAAACTACAAGAAAAAAATCAGAAGATTCCAGTGAGGTATCCTAGGCTAAGGGTCGACATATGAAACGTCCCCTTAGAACAATTTATACAAGACTGTGCTTATAAACCTCTTACACTATTTGCTTTTCAAACAGCTGAGCAAAACTGAACGTACTCAAACATTCACTAAAGTGACACACAATATTTTTAGCCCAACGCAATCTGACTATCAAAGATCCCTGCAAAAGAATGGCCCTGAGTAACATTAAACTACACCTTTCAGAAATCACTTATCTCACAAAAATCTTCATTACTCGAACTACTGCAATACAGCGAGCGCCACTACTGCCAGCTAAATAAAAGATTCAAACTACGAAAGGCACTAACTACTGATAGGGATAGTTAGCAAATGAAAGATATTAATAGAGAACAAACAATGTATTTACCTTAATAGTCATAATATATATAGCAGTTCATGACAAATTACAAAACTCCGCCATCTCTCTCCCCACATCCACCACTGCTGGCGGCTCACCTCCAACTGTGCAACGCTACGCGCTGTTCACATCCAGCTGCCGCTGCCTAACACTACAATGGCAGACAACAATGCAAACTAGCCACAGGCTGCACACAGCACAGCCAGTGATTTTCATATAGAGCGCTACGTAACGTTGCCAATAAGAAAACATAAAACAGCCTCTCTTACACAGTCAACGTCTATCTTCAGGAGTTCTGGGAACCGGGGTGATGCAAAACTTTTTTTGATGTGTGTATTTCGCTTATGACACTGCCAAGCCCAGACAGCAATTCCACGCTAGCCCTTACACAATGCTTTGTGTTCTCTGCTATGTCTGGGTTCTACATCTACATCAATACTCCGCAAGCTACTCGTCGGTGTGTGGCAGAGGGTACTTCTGGTACCTACTAACTTATACCCACCCCCCTTCTCTGAGATGAACATGGGAGACAGGAATGTGTTGTCCGACTCTTCCCAGAAAGTAAGTACTCTCTCGAAATTTCAAAAGCAAACCTCTCCTTGATGCATAATGCCTCACTTGTACTGTTTGCCACTGAAGTTACTTGAGCATCTCTTTAACGCTCTCTCGCCGACCAAACGGTCCCGTTACGAAACGCGCCGCTCTTCTTTGGATATTCTCTGCCTCCTCTATCAGTACTACCTGGTGATATTGGCAAATTAATGGACAATATTCAAGAGTGGGTCTAACACGCGCCTTGAAGCCATTTCTTGGCTCTTGTACATTGCTCATTGTTTTCGTATTTATAAATGTGTAAACTGACTCATCATCATCCAGCTCGGTGTTCGAACACGACTCTCACAATACCAGAAGGTATCAGCGGTCCCTATAACCATGAGTCAGCTCTGCTTTCGTAGAAGCGGAGAACATGGGTAATCCCCCACTCCCAACCCCCCCCCCACCCCCCACCCGAGAGGTGTGGCAAGAGTTCTAGTTTCTTTACATCTCGCATTATATTGTCCGAACTGTAACAGCTATCAGATCCAAATAAAACCTGACGCATAGATACAATCTATCACGTCAGCAAATGTTTGGCATTTTATTTCGATCTGGTCTTGGCCCTGACCGAAACATGTCATAAGGAGTAAGAAACATATATCGATTCAAACAAATTCGGTGTCTAAGCACTACGCGATGTTCACTGTCGCCGAAGGTCGTTGAGAAATAATATACGTACTTGCCGCCTGCAGGCGAGTGTAGTATCTACGCATTAAATGCCGGGCCTCCGCCGGTAGTGGCTCACGCGTTCCCAGGCCCCCACAACCGCATGAGTGGTCGACTATGAAGAGCGGACAAATTGAATAGCTGGCTGGCGGCCATTAGGGTGGTAAACTGACACGCGGAGTTCGAATGTTTATACATCGCTTTTGGCTATAAAATGCCTTCCCTTGACTTAGGTCACAAACATAATGCCTCATTTAAATACGTTACTACAATATACTTTTTAATTTATGAACAAACAGCAACTAGTCACTGTTTATGAATTTATCTTACGTACTACATGGAATCTGCCGTAGCTAAAAGTTATGGACTGGACCCCTAGCATTTTTCGTAATTCATTTACGATAGATGTACGCAAAATGCATCAAATTACTCGAAGATTTGCCCACTATATTAATAGATATTTTCTGACTCTACCTTGCTTTAGATTTTATCACGAGAAGTGCGTTATATACGGCATAGTGCTTTGGCACCTCACGACCAAATTATCAAGTTTCAACCTAACCTAGACCATGAAAACACTACCGATCAGCCAACTATCTTCAAAATGATCAGAACATATAAAATGGTATTCTGTCGGTCGGAAATCTTGCCTCCTGACAGCGTGTAACCATTTTTGTAACAGCTGTGGTTTTGAGAAAGGAAACCTGCAAATAGATGCACAGACATTATGCTAATACCGTGTTACAAAAACATTTATTAAGCAAGTGCACTGACATACAAAACAACTTAAAATATCCACATACCTGTGAAATGTAATATTCGTTCCTTTCTCGAATTTATTTGTACAATTAATCGCTGCACAACTCTTCACCATTGCACTTCATTTCATTGGAACGTACAGACAGTAGAATTACGAGTAACAAATACTGTATGTACGCCCCAACAAATATACAACTTTGAATCAGGGTCTTCATAAACAACAGTACTACACAACACATCAGACTACAACCACTATAATGGCGTCCAGCCGAAGGTTCAAATTATCCCGCGACTGCAGCTCCATCAGTGGGTCTAGTTATCTTTTACAAGGTCTTTGAATAATACACGTACCTTCGACCATAAATATAATAGACTGGCCCTGACGTCATTTTCGTGGCTCCAACATCTCTGGGCTGAAGTCACGTGAATGTTGGCAAAACATGATTGTTTCGTGTTGCCCTTATGGCTGTACTCAGCTTCTTGTCGGGGGATATGGCATTACATTTCACGTGTAAGTGTTTCTATGATAGTGCAGATGCGTTTATTGAAATCTGCTGAAGTGACTTTTTGAACTTGAAATAGAGTATCACGTAAATTAAAGTGTTGAAAGTGATGCCTGTAAAGTTAGACTCACATTACATTTTGGAAAGTATCTGTGGTAATTCGGCTACAGAAGTAAGTATAACTGTTTCTCGTTCCTACTCATAGGTTCCCTAAGGATGAAAACCGAAGGCAGCTATGGATACAGGCCCTGAAACGGAAAAACTTTAAGCCATTTGCACATACGCGCCTTTGCTCGAAGCACTTCGTGGAGAAGTGTTTTGATAGGTTAGTTATTATTTACAATATATATCTATAATTTGTATTTACAGTGTCTGTCATTTTTAAAACTAGGCTCCAAAATTATTTTCTGAAACTTCAAAGTCTCACCTTTCACCTAAAATATCACTTTTTTTTAACTGATAGTTTAAACTTTTGTAAAAATAGTGGGAACTGAATCTTTGAAGTGCACGTAAAATTGATACTCTAAAATGAACCTCTCCTAAAGTCAACAATTTTGACAACTATAGTTGACACAATTCCCATATCCCATTTTCTTTTATAAGTGACTAGAGCTCAAAACGTGGCGAATCCAATGTTTAAAGTTTTGACACGAGCCCACTCTTACTGTTTAAAAGAATTTTAACGACATTTTACTTTAACTGATAGTTTATAGTAATTTCGTCCCGCTGCCCACCAGAGTGGCGTTCGATGTATTTGTTACATTTTATAAGTGGTACTGTGAACAAATCCAGGTCAAATGTAGTTCTGGCATAATTTTTCACAAATAAAGAAGTAATTTTTGTTGGAAGCGTTTGGCGGTCAATTGAGAGATGTGGAGAAAACCCGATACAAACATAGGATGGCACACTGCTGATTTGAAATCCCGCCACGTTTTGCCAACAGTCACGTGGTTTATATTGGAGCCACACTAGCCCCTTAGCTTCTGCACAGCAAGGCCAGTCTACTAGCATCTATGGTCGAAGATACGTACGTGCCGCCTACGGGCGAGTGTAGTATCTTCGCATTAAATGCCGGGCCTCCGCCGGTAGTGGCTCACGCGTTCCGCAGCTTCGTGGATCGGCTGACGTGGCCGCTGACTATTGCCCAGGTGGCGGATTCTGCTGCTACGCGTGCGCGGAGGCGCCAAAGGAGCGCGCCAGACATGGCTGATAACAGCGTCCCAGCAGTGGCAGCTACGATACCGCCGGGTTTCCCGAGAAATAAAGCGTGGGCCGCCAGCGAGCACGAGTAGCGGGAAGCGCAGCTGTATTGCGCCGAGCAGAAAAGCGTATGAGTCACGGCGTCTGACTGGCTGTACGCGAGCACAGCTGTGACTCAGTTGTCTGCCAGCTTTCCTGTTAGAGCGAATTACGCGAGTTACCGCAACGATATCCCAACACACGGATCTTTTAACGCGAAGAGCGGTGGGGAATAACACATGTTACTTTAGCAGGAAAGACAGGCTGCGGAGAGGGGAGGTTACTGACTGCTTCAGTTAAGAACATTGGTATTTTTTCTGTTTTAACTGAGTTCAGGTGTTGTCCGTTCGAACAGATACAAAAAACCGTGCCCAGTTCATGGGAGAAGGCACAGGTCACACAGGTCTGCAAGAAGGCACTACACAAAACTGGCGTTAATAGCATAGGCACATAGGGAACACACACAACACAGATCTGTAAGTCCACGGTATTGGTGATAAGTTGAGAAAACCGTCCCGGAACACATGTGCTAGAAAACGCACTGTTTCCTGCGTATGTACCCCGACATCAATATGGGATATGATCACCATGCACACATACACAGGCTGCACAACAGGTTGTCATACTCTGGATCAGGTGGTCGAGCAGCTGCTGGGGTATAGCCTCCTGTTCTTCCACCAGTGCCTGTCGGAATTCCTCTGAAGTGTCCTAGGGATGTGAAGACGTGCAGCGATAAGTCGACAGGGAGCATCCCAGACGTGCTCGATGGGGTTTAGGTCTGGAGAACAGGCAGGCCACTCCATTCGCCTGATATCTTCCGTTTCAAGGTTCTACTCCACGATGGCAGCTCGGTGGGGCTGTGCGTTATCAACCATCAGGAGGAAGGTGGGACCCACTGCACCCTGAAAAGGCGGTCCAAAATGACGTCCCGATGCACCTGACCTGTTACAGTTCCTCTGTCAAAGACATGAAGGAGTGTAAGTGCACCAATCATAATCCCACCCCACACCATCAAACCATGACCTCCATACAGGTCCCTTTCAAGGACATTGAGGGGTTGGTATCTGGTTCCTGGTTCACGCCAGATGAAAACCAAGCGAGAATCACTGTTCAGACTAAACCTGGACTCGTCTGTGAACATAACCTGGAACAACTGTTCCAATGACCACGTACTGTGTTCTTGATACCAGGCTTTACGGGCTCTCCTGTGATCAGCGGTCAATGGAATGCATCTTACAGGTCTCCAGGAGAATAAACCATGTCTGTTCAGTCGTCTGTAGACCGTGTGTCTGGAGATAATTGTTCCAGTGGCTGCAGTAAGGTTCAAGCAGGGCTACCTGCAGTACTCCGTGGCCATCTGCGGGCACTGATAGTGACATTCTTGTGGTTTACACTGTGGACGTCCCGTACTGTAGCGCCTGGACACGTTTCCTGTCTGCTGGAATCGTTGCCGTAATCTTGAGATCACACTTGTGGTGCACGGAGGACCTGTGTTGCTACCTGCTGTGTTTGACCAGCCTCGCCCTAGTATTCCACCCCTCATAAAGTCAACTATATGTGATCTTTGAGCGATTTTCAACACACTGTCACCATTAGCACGTCTGAAAACGTCTGCACACTTACTCGGTGCACCGTACTCTGACATGCACCAACACACCTCTGCGTATGTGGACTGCTGCTAGCGCAACCGTGCGATGACCGCTGGTCAAATGCTTTTGGTCATACTCCGAGGTGATTTAAACCCGCAAACCGCCCACCACAGCGTTGTTTCACCATGTATCAGCATTATCCTTAATTTATGAGCATGAGTATAGAACAGAACGACCTCCCTAATGCCAACCAGCATTGTTTTCGAAAATAGCGATCATGTGAAACTCAGCTCGCACTTATTTCACATGACATACTATTGTGTTGGCAGAAGAGCCAACACCGTGTTGCTAGAGGAGGTCGAAATGCACGCTTTTAAGCTCACGCAGACTGGCGTGAGGTCTGGAACAAGTAAAGGAATTTATGGTAGCAAATAAAGTATGTAGTTGATGTAATACTTAACTTTAATCCATAATTGGAGAACATCGCTCTTGTTGATACATTATATAATCTCAATACAAACTGGTCATGGCGCCGTGCTAGGTCGTAGCAAATGACGTAGCTGAAGGCTATGCTAACTATCGTCTCGGCAAATGAGAGTGTATTTGTCAGTGTAGCATCGCTAGCAAGGTCGTCTGTACAACTGGGGCGAGTGCTAGGACGTCTCTCTAGACCTGCCGTGTGGTGGCGCTCGGTCTGCAATCACTGACAGTGGCGACACGCGGGTCCGACGTATACTAATGGACCGCGGCCGATTTAAAGGCTACCACCTAGCAAGTGTGGTGTCTGGCGGTGACACCACACATACTGAAAGCTTTGGATCAAGGCAAACAGGTACACACAGTGTTTCTCGATTTACGAAAAGCGGTTGACTCAGTACTGCACCTTTGCTTATTGTCAAAAGTACGATCATATGGGATATCAAGTGAAATTTGGGACTGGATTGATGACTTTTCGGTAGGGAGAACACAGCATATTATTTTGGCTGGAGAGTCATCGTCGGATGTAGAAATACTTCGAGTGTGCCCCAGGGAAGCGTGATGGGGCCCTTGCTGCTCATGTTATATATTAATGACCTTGAAGACAATATTAATAGTAAAATCAGGCTTTTTGCAGATGATGCAATTATCTGTAATGTAGTACCATCTGAGAGAACCTGGATAAATATTCAGTCAGATGTTGTTAAGATTTCAGCATGGTGCAGAGATTGGCAACTTGCTCTAAATGTTCAGAAGTGTACAACTGTGCACTTCACAAAACGTAAAAACGTAGTATCCTATGAGTATAATATCAATGAGTCACTGTTGGAATGGCCCAAATCATACAAATACCTGGGTGTAACACTTAGTAGGGAACTATCACAAAGGTTCAGTCGTGGGTTTCAGTCGTGGGTAAAGCAGGTGGCAGACTTCATTTTATTTGTAGAATATTCGGGGAAATGCAATCAGTCTACAAAGGAAATGGCGTATATATCGCTTGTGCGACTGGCTCTTCAATATTGCTCACGCGTGTGGGACCCATACCAGATAGATGATACTGAACGCGTACAGAGAATGGCAGCACGAATGGTCACAGGTTTCTATAATCCATAGGAAAGCGTCACAGAGATACTGAAGGAACTGAAATGGCACACTCTTACCGGCCAGTGTGGCCGAGCGGTTCTAGGCGCTTCAGTCTGGAACCGCACGACTGCTACGATCGCAGGTTCGAATCCTGCCTCCGGCATGGATGTGTGTGGTGTCCTTAGGTTCGTTAGGTTTAAGTAGTTCTAAGTTCTAGGGGACTGATGACCTCAGATTAAGTCCCATAGTGCTCAGAGCCATTTGAACGATTTTTTGGCACACTCTTGAGGACGACGTAAACTATCCCGGGTTTATTTCTGTAGCCGTACTGTCAGCAGTGTACTGAATATTAATAAGGCTAGTTAAAAAATTGTCTTTCCAGCTACCAAGAAATGGCAATTAACTTTACCAAATTAGTTTCATTTTATTCGTTTAAAACCGTCAGTGACAGTATTTTTCTCAGATATCCGTTCTGGAACTACCTGCATACACACACACACACACACACACATACACACACACACGCGCGCGAGCGCTCAAAGAGAGAGAGAGAGAGAGAGAGAGAGAGAGAGAGAGAGAGAAAGACGAACTTAATAAAAATTCTTGTGAAATATTATGCCTTGTATTACATAATCAAATGTCTGGTGCTCCAAGCACAAACTGTAATTACACCGTAAACATCGGGTTCCAGACGCAGCAGCCCTGCAAGATGTGGACGTTGACGACGCTTATAGACGTAAGCCGTAAAAGACAAAAATGCTACACTGGCGATGTTTTAAGTCAATAAAACGACACTGGCATGTTGGAACAAAGATTAGTATTTTAGTAGTTGCAAAATGAATTTAAAATAATGTTAATAATTAATAACTGTTTTTGTTTTATATCATCGTTTTTCTGATTGGTTTGATGCAGCCAGCAAAAAATTCATTTCTTGATATTTTCGTCTCAGATCAGCACCTGGACCCCTTCTCCTCAATTATTTGTTGGATATATTCGAATCTCTGTCTTCCCCTGCAGTTTTTACCCTCTGCAGCTCCCTCTAGTTCTATAGAAAACGTCTTACACACATGCTGCCATCCATTCCCTGCTTCTTGCCAGTGTTCCCCATACGTTCCTTTCTTCGCCGACTCCGCGTAGAATCTCCTCATTCTTTGCATTATCAGTCTAATTTTCAACACTCGTCTATAGCACTACATCTCAAACGCGTCGATTATTTGCCTGTTGTTCCACAACCCATGATTAATTCTGTGTTAACATTCCGTGCCCCAAATGTACATTCTCGGAAATTTGTCCTCTTTGCCTGTGCTAGTATGCTTTTTACGTCCTCGTTGCTTCGTCCGTGGTGCGTTATTCTGCTTCCAAGCTTGCAGAATTGCTTCTCTTTGATTACTTCCTGTCACCAGTTCTGATGCTAATTTAATCGTCAGTCTCATTTCCGTTACTCGTCGTTACTTCCGTCTTTCTATTAGGTTTACTCATAATCGATATTCTGTAATTGTTCATTCTATTCCACAGGTACTGCAATTCACTGAGTATAGTAATGCCATTATCAAATCTTATCACTGATACCCATTCACCCTGAATTTTAATCCCACTCTTCAACCTTTCTTTTATTTCCCTCATTGCATTTCGATATAGAGATTGAACAGCAGGGGCAAAAGACTGCATCCTTGTGTTGAACCCATTTAGTCTACATCACTCCAGACAAAAACTCCGGCTTCATAACGCATGATTTATTTCGCCGTATCTTGTTTCAGGCCTGAGATCGTCTTCAGACAGCAGCTAGCGTTTCTTTCGCAAATTTCGTATTTTTCCGTCCTATAATACAGCAGCAATTCAAGATTTTCTTTACAGAATATTCTACATTGTGCACAAGCTGTTTACTTTTTACTAACTTGAGGAGACGTTTTTCTTTATAGGTTACAGCCTAGGGTTCTACATAATGACACGAAGTATGTTATACATGAGCTAGGCTAGTGAGAGAATGGTGGACACATGTGTGCACATAATACTTACTTAAACTAGTCAAACTCATGTTCAACTTGCACCATGCGAGTATATATCGCACAAAATAAAATAACTAGAACTGTACGTAGATTTCACATGTTCATCTGTTCAAGCACCTGACGGTATTAACCACTTGGGCACAGACAGGAGTCAAACCTGCAGCCATTAAATTCTTTGACAATTTCCCTACGAATATACAATGTCTGACCGACAGCATGAAGTTTTCATTGTAGCTTAAACATGATTCACCTTAACAAGATTTTCTACACCGTACAAAAAAATGAATAGGGGTAAGTAATCAAGTTCTTTCAATTTTTTTTTCGGTTTGGTCGTCAAACCTTCTGAATGATTCGATACGATTTTCTCTCCTGAGACAGTCTCAGAATGGTCCTTAGACACTATGCCCTGAATTATTTGTTGGCTATATTCTGATCTCTGCCTTTTTTTTTATCCTGTACAACTCGTGCTAGGACCATGATGCCTCATGTTCTCTCCTCCTGACCATTCTTCTAGTTAGAGTTTCCCAGTATTCCGTTCCTCTTCTATTCATAGAGAACCATCCTTCTGTAGCACCACATCTCAAATGCTGCCATTCCTTTATTTCTTTCTTTCTTTTCCGGTTTCGCATAGTCATCGATTCGCTCCCAATCCTATTCTGTGATCCAGCAGAAATTTCTTTCTCAATTTAAGGCATAATTTAGGTGCCAGTGGACTAATCCTATTTTGAGCATAAGATAGCAGTATTTCTTCACTTTGCGATAAAGAGCCAACGTGTAGCCATATAAGTATAATTTCTTTAAATAAATGTATAAGGTTTGTACAACTGAGCAACGTATTATGTGACGCGATGACAGTCGCTACTGCTTGAGAAGGAACTCAATCGTAGCCTTGTTGAAGCAGACATCCTTGGACTTGCTCAAAGTGATTTGGAGAACTGACTACATAGAACTGGAGATCCGTAGAGAGCTCGGCGGTCATTCTTAGAGTATATTGATAGAATTTGTATCGACAGCATTGCGTTTAGTATTTCTAATGGAGCGTTTCGGCCGTAGCCACATCGAATAAATATAACCTGCAGTACGGACAAAATGTATCACATCAACAAAAGAACGATTTTAATTTGATCTGATTTGGCCGTAACAGTTCGTAGAGAAAAGCAAACACATTGCGATCCAGACAAATTCTATATGTAAGTGATATGAGGATTCTGCGGAGGAAAATGAATGTAGATGTCCAGATGGGGATATGAACCCTACCCAATAGGAGTTGAGTTTCTTAAGCCTCTCTTAGTACTTTGTTCAGTCGTTCACATTATTCTGGTAACCATCCGTGCAGCGTTTTGATGACATTTCTTCTCGAAAATTTGATGTCATACTTATGAAGGAAATTTTGCGACAGGTCACTTCTTGCTACTCTTTACTAACAGTGTGTCGAACACAGGCAGTGTCGTACATTCGTTCGCAGAATCTGACGTCACTGTCGCTTTCATATCTCTTCATCAGTTAAGTTACTCCTTCGACCATAGATACTAGTAGACTGGCCTTGCTGTGCAGAAGCTATAGGGCTGGTGTGGCTCCAACATAAACCACGTGACTGTTGGCAAAACGTGGCGGGATTTCAAATCAGCGGTCTGCCATCCTATGTTTGTATCGTATTTTACCCACATTTCTCAATTGACTGTCAAACGCTTCCTTGTTTATTTGCGAAAAATTATGGCAGAACTACATTTGACCTGGATTTGCCCACAGTATCATTTATAAAATCTAACAAATACATCGAACGCCCCTCTCGTGGGCAGCGGGACGAAATTACTATAAACTATCAATTAAAGTAACATGTCGTAAAAATTCTTTTAAAAACTAAGAGTGGGCTCGTGTCAAAACTTTAAATATTGGATTAGCCACGTTTTGAGCTCTAGTTACTTTATAAAAGAAAATGGGATATGGGAATTATGTAAACTATAGGTGCCAAAATTGTCGACTTTAGGAGCAGGTCCATTTTAGAGTATCAATTGTAGGTGCACTTCAAAGGTTCAGTTCCTACTATTTTTACAAAAGTTTAAACTATCAGTTTAAAAAAAAATGATATTTTAGATGAAAGGTGAGACTTTGAAGTTTCAGAAAATAATTTTGGAGCCTACATTTATTTAATAGTATTAGAAGGTAGAAAAAAATTCTCTTCAAGTGTCGACTATAGGTGCTCTTACCTTGTTATAATCTCACTTGTATATACAAAAAAGCGCGTGTGTGCCGATGGCTTAAAGTTTTTCCGTTTTCCTGTATCCAAAGCTGCTTTCGGTTTTCATCCTTAGGGAACCTATCAGTGGGAACGAGAAACAGTTATATTTACTTCTGTAACCGAATTATCACAGATAGTTTCCAAAATTTAATATGAGTCTGACTTTACAGGCATCACTTTCAAGACTTTAATTTACGTGATACCCTATTTCAAGTACAAAAAACATATAAAAGTCACTTCAGCAGATTTCGATAAACGCATCTGCACTGTCATAGAAACACACGTGAAATGTAATGCCATTTTCCCCGACAAAACGCTGAGTACAGCCATAAGCGCAACACGAAACAACCATGTTTTGCCAACATTCACGTGACTTTAGCCCAGAGATGTTGGAGCCACGAAAATGACGTCAGGGCCAGTCTATTATATTTATGGTCGAAGAGTTACTCACTGTGGGACAGTTTTATCAGCCTGACACCTACTGGCAATGCCTTCTGTGGAAAGTAGATGGCAGCACTTGCATACACTGCAGAGGCGAGCGTATGCAAACACCGCTGCCCTTGAAGCTCCTTAGCCACGTGGTGCTCTGCGGGTGCGTTGCGCACGCTCGTGTTCCCAGACACGTGTGCGTTCTGTCCAAACCTTGAGCCATTCCGCGCGCGCTTGAGTTACAAGGTAGAGCTTCTTGTGCTTACTTCTACAGCGACGGAATTCCAGTTAGATTTGACATGGAGTACGCTACGCAATTAGATCCGTTCCTAGGTCATATTTGTAGAGAATTCATTGCATTCTGACTCATCCCACGGGATTGGAAGAGAGCCGACGTCACTCCTGTTTAAAAGGAAAAATAACAGAGCAATATCGCCGACGTTCGATTATTCCATAATTCTAGTGCGTTTTCTAAACTCTAACATTATGACGTTCCTGTAGGAAGACAAGCTTCTCTCGCATAAGAAGCACGGATTCGGGATGACATGTGAATTACGACTTGCTTTATTCATACACGAACAACAACAGACTATGCTGAACAGGTAGATTACGTCTCCTTAGATTTATTACGTCTTCTTAGATTTCCAAATAAGCGTTTTACACGGTGCCACTTCACCGAGTACTAACCAACGTACGAGCGTACGGAGTACCTCCGTAAACTGGCTCGATGAGCATTTGACTGACACATCTCACAAGAGGAGGGCCCCAGACACGGCCACGCGATTCGGTTTATATTTGGCAGGTCGCTTGTTTACGACCTAGAATGAATATTTTGCTAGCAATCGAAGCAATAAACTGTTACGTCTATTTTCAAATGGCTCTGAGCACTATGGGACTTAACATCTATGGTCATCAGTCCCCTAGAACTTAGAACTACTTAAACCCAACTAACCTAAGGACATCACACAACACCCAGTCAAAACTCAAAAAATCAAATGGATCTGAGCACTATGGGACTTAACAGCTGTGGTCATCAGTCCCCTAGAACTTAGAACTACTTAAACCTAACTAACCTAAGGACATCACACACGTCCATGCCCGAGGCAGGATTCGAGCCTGCGACCGTAGCCCAGTCAAAACTGTTACGTCTGCCGCCTACGTGGGGGGATATGGGTTACAGTGTAACATAGGGCACAGTGTAACATTTTGATTTGTATATCAGTTATCAAGTTGGTGGCCTTGTGTTTAACCTTTTGACAATTGTAATTTGTTACCACTTTCGGTCAGTGAACTTTGGAAGCGATTAAAACTAAAATTTGGTGTATATGAAAAAATTTATTTTGAGTTATGTGAAGTAAATTTTAGTCATAGTATAATATAAGGAAACTTATATTATACTATGATTAAAATATACTTCACATAACTCGAAATATAATATAAGGAAACTTATATTGTACTATGATTAAAATTTACTTCACATAACTCACAATAAATAATCTTCTTATAAAACAGATATGTTTTATCTGATGATGGCCATTATAGGCCTTCAGTCCGGAACCGCGTGACCGCTGCGGTCGCAGGTTCGAATCCTGCCTCGGGCATGGGTGTGCGTGATGTGCTTAGGTTAGTTAGGTTTAAGTAGTTCTAAGTTCTAGGGGACTGATGACCTCAGATGTTAAGTCCCATAGTGTTCAGAGCCATTTGAACCATTATAGGCCGAAACCGGTAATCTGTAAACAAAAAGTTTGTGACCATAGACGTAAATTAAAAGGAAAATTATTGTTTATACGGGTCGCTGTTTTATTGGTGACAATGTCGCAGCTTGTGAAACATAGTATAATATTCTTTCTGTTATTTATACTCATGAAAAGGTGCTGTAATTCTGAGTATTACGACCATAGTCATATTATAGTGCACCATACTGCATTGCGAAAAATTCGTAACATTAAATTATATGAAGCTTCCCTATGTGGCACAGTGTCACAGTGATGTGAACAGTGCAACCTTTTTTCTAAGAGCCGCTGACAGTGAGGAGGGCCAGAGTGAGTCACAGGAAGACTCTTCTACAAGAACTAAGGAAGATGCACCATGCCAAGATTTGGTTGGTCTTAATATTTTTCGAGATTTCCGTAAAGCTGATGAAAGAACGAGCATAAAAAATAGAAAGAGCGGAGTAAGTTAGATTATAACATATAAACCAGTTAAAACAAGTGTTTGAAGATGACTTGCCTGGAACAATAAAATACAAAAATTTGTGATCCCTTAGATTATTCAAACAATGGAGATGTTAAAGGTAAAAAATGGGAGCATCTTGTTCGGGTAGAATATGTTTTAATAGTGTTTCTTGGCTGCCGCTCGGTAGTCATCGTGTCATCAAGGAATAACGCACCGATTATTCCGTGACTGGACATTGCACACTACACAGTCATCCGTTGTGGGTGAAGACACTTCTCGATCGCTAAATGCGGATTCTCAGTCCCCCAAATCCGCCAATTTTGTTTACTGACGAACCCATCCAAATGAAAGTGGTCCTCGTCACTAAACCAAACCATATTCACGTCAAACTAATTCCCATGATGCTACGCGGCCGTGTCCAACAGTACAGTTTGAACGTCCTAACGCAAACCGTTCGGAAGTTATGACGATTTTATTTCATATAGTTCAATAATTGCCACCGTGTACATTTAAGGTCTTTTCATTAGGTTACGTGTAGTGGACTGGCAAGACAGCCAATCCACTAGGAGGAAGCCGAAAGGGACGCGTTTAAGCTCACGCAGGCTGGCGTGAGGTCTGGAACTGGACAAGGACGTTATAGTAGCAAAGAACGTACGTAACTACTGGAATACTTAACTTTAATTCATAATTGGTGAACATCGCTCTTCACGGTACATGTTTTACAGCATCAATAGTAACTGGTAATGGCGCCTTGCTAGGTCGTAGCAAATGACGTAGCTGAAGGCTATGCTAACTATCGTCTCGGCAAATGAGAGCGTAATTTGTCAGTGAACCATCGCTAGCAGAGTCGGCTGTACAACTGGGGCGAGTGCTAGGAAGTCTCTCTAGACCTGCCGTGTGGCGGCGCTCGCTCTGCAGTCACTGATAGTGGCGACACGCGGGTCCGACGTATACTAACGGACCGCGGCCGATTTAAAGGGTACCACCTAGCAAGTGTGGTGTCTGGCGGTGACACCACATTACGTACGGTCTCTGGTCAATGAGACTATTAAAGAGGGCTGACAGTGGCTGTAATATTGAATTCAGTGGTAGCTAGATGCATGTAGTTTGTAGACGTGGTAGAGCTGAGCTACGACTGTGGCAGGGGAGGTTTACTTGTGCCAGTTCAGAGAACCCGGCGGGTGGAGAGGGCAGGTACCGACAGAGCAAAGGGAGACTCTGGCCAGGGCCTTAGCACAGCATAAGCCAAAGCAGAGGACACAGCCTGTGTCACAGGGGATCCACTGGCAATGGGAATCGATTAGTTCCGGAGCAGACCACAGCATATTGGCCTATAGGCCAGAGGCAGAACTTATTATTACTGCTTTCGCCGCGATGCGACGGACCCAGGCACTGAAAATTGTTCTCGGTCGAGAAGAAGTGCATTCCTTTCATGGTACCTATCACGGTCCTCTCCTCATAACGAACAATATCCGAGTATCCTTTCTGTGAAAAAATGATATCATCTGTGTTATTTAACAATGCGTAGTTCTGAATGAAAAAATATATAGAAGTGAGTAGTTAGATTATTAATTTCAGCGATATAAAGGGAGACATTAATTACTGAATCCATGAAAATCTCCAATGTGTTTCGGTTTGCTTCCATTTTACAAACATCAGTGTTTTAATGTTCAGCAGTATATGCAGGGGTCCTCACGTTGTTTCTTCGGAACCTTGCTGTGAGATCGGTATCGGTTAGGCCTGAGGAAATATTTTGCCGAAGCAGCCTAAATGGCACTTCAAGAAGCCTGAAACCGTGTCGCTGGGAAAGCTTTTGTGTTTTTTGAGTTCACGTAGACACACAATCCGTACTGTTTCCCGCGCTTGGAAAATAACGGCGTGTTGATTGGGATTCCGACTGTGACATCAGACAACTTAATATTGGATATCTGTTCCATGTCTCGAGATGTGTTAGGATTGGAGGAACTGGTTTTCCCATCATATGGAAGGAGGGCGTACAGTAGATGTTGTGATATACCATCGGCACAAGAGAGCACTACCAATTTGGATTGGTGGTTCTTAGCTTTTTGGCTCATACTCCACGTGGAGTCATTCGCGAACTTTGATGAGGTGCGAGGAGGCAGGGGTTCAGTCGTGTGCCACGGTGCAGAGAATTCGATTCGGTCTTGAGTTGTGGAGGTGGTACGTCGATATGAGCTTTGGCTGTGGGGTCTGGGAGCGAAGGCGGGCCCGAGAGAGAGAGAGAGAGAGAGGAGGAGACAGCGGTCCACCACTCTACCTGACGCAGAGTCACGCTGGCCACCGTATTTCTACATGTATCTATTGAGCATTTGACAGCAGCGGCACTAGGAACTTTTCGAGTGTATTTCATCCACTGCACCACATGCTCACGGCAGCAGCAGTCGCTGACGGATTTACAGGGTGTTTCAAAAATGACCGGTATATTTGAAACGGCAATAAAAACTAAACGAGCAGCGATAGAAATACACCGTTTGTTGCAATATGCTTGGGACAACAGTACACTTTCAGGCGGACAAACTTTCGAAATTACAGTAGTTACAATTTTCAACAACAGATGGCGCTGCAAGTGATGTGAAAGATATAGAAGACAACGCAGTCTGTGGGTGCGCCATTCTGTACGTCATCTTTCTGCTGTAAGCGTGTGCTGTTCACAACGTGCAAGTGTGCTGTAGACAACATTGTTTATTCCTTAGAACAGAGGATTTTTCTGGTGTTAGAATTCCACCGCCTAGAACACAGTGTTGTTGCAACAAGACGAAGTTTTCAACGGAGGTTTAATGTAACCAAACGACCGAAAGCGATACAATAAAGGACCTGTTTGAAAAATTTCAACGGATTGGGAACGTGACGGATGAACGTGCTGGAGAGGTAGGGCGACCACGTATGGCAACCACAGAGGGCAACGCGCAGCTAGTGCAGCAGGTGATCCGACAGTGGCCTCGGGTTTCCGTTCGCCGTGTTGCAGCTGCGGTCCAAATGACGCCAACGTCCACGTATCGTCTCATGCGCCAGAGTTTACACCTCTATCTGTACAAAATTCAAACGCGGCAACCCCTCAGCGCCGCTACCATTGCTGCACGAGAGACATTCGCTAACGATATAGTGCACAGGATTGACGACGGCGATATGCATGTGGGCAGCATTTGGTTTACTGACGAAGCTTATTTTTACCTGGACGGCTTCGTCAATAAACAGAACTGGCGCATATGGGGAACCAAAAAGCCCCATGTTGCAGTCCCATCGTCCCTGCATCCTCAAAAAGTACTGGTCTGGGCCGCCATTTCTTCCAAAGGAATCATTGGCCCATTTTTCAGATCCGAAACGATTACTACATCACGCTATCTGGACATTCTTCGTGAATTTGCGGCGGTACAAACTGCCTTAGACGACACTGCGAACACCTCGTGGTTTATGCAAGATGGTGCCCGGCCACATCGCACGGCCGACGTCTTTAATTTGATCGTGTGATTGCTCTGGGCTATCCGAAACATACAGGAGGCGGCGTGGATTGGCCTCCCTATTCGCCAGACATGAACCCCTGTGACTTCTTTCTGTGGGGACACTTGAAAGACCAGGTGTACCGCCAGAATCCAGAAACAATTGAACAGCTGAAGCAGTACATCTCATCTGCATGTGAAGCCATTCCGCCAGACACGTTGTCAAAGGTTTCGGGTAATTTCATTCAGAGACTACGCCATATTATTGCTACGCATGGTGGATATGTGGAAAATATCGTACTATAGAGTTTCCCAGACCGCAGCGCCATCTGTTGTTGAAAATTGTAACTACGGTAATTTCGAAAGTTTGTCTGCCTGAAAATGTACTGTTGTCACAAGCATATTGCAACAAATCTATCGCTGCTCGTTTAGTTTTTATTGCCGTTTCAAATATACCGGTCATTTTTGAAACACCCTGTAAGTGCGTTGTGGTAGTTTGTTCCAGTCAACAGTTCACAATCACTGTCAATCGTATCACAGTAAAGTAGCGCCATCTGTTTTTAAAATCAGAATTAAAGTCAATTTGCCATCATATTTTTCACTTTGTCAACTGTACATCTGCACACTTCATAATATTATTCATGTATTATGTTGAGCTATGCTCCATATCATTCATGTCTTTTGGAAATAAATCTGTTGTCATATTGAATTCTACTTGTTATTCATCACCTTTATAAATTTTATTTGTGTGGGCAGTAATAGCAGTAGACCTGGAATAAAATACACTGTGTCATCCTCAGTTTTAAATAGGTTCTTATTTGCTCATAAATTTTACACTTCTGTAAATGAAAGGTAGATCCTGTCTTAGCGATATTCAGAGACAGAGGTCATCAGAGATACCCACATACCCGCTGACCAAACTGGAATTTTGTAAGTCTTTCAGTGTAAGGTATACACGAGCTACCTCATCAGAGATACCCACATACCCGCTGACCAAACTAGTATACACGAGCTACCTGTCAAATGTAAGCCAAATCGGCTGGCTGTGTTTGAGCTTGTCAGCACATTATACTGGACGGCGAATGTTCCACAAAAACGAAAGTAATATCGGATGTGTCTCAAGCAACAGTAACAGGACTTCTCATGTCATCAATATGCATAAACGATTTTTCGGAAAACATCAGCCGCACTAAAACATCGGTCACTGACTGTGCTTTTGTCTACAGGAACGTATCGTTATAGGAGTGTCTTACGGAAATGATATATACACTTACACTCGGCGTAATGAACGGCACCTTTCCTTAAATGCTGATGAGGGTAAGATAGCGCCTCTAAGAGACAGAGATAATCTGATAGTAGGCAATTACTATATTTGTGATCAACATATTGAGCATGTTATATTGTGTAAATATTTGTGGTAGCGACATGAAACGAAACGGTGGCGTAAAATCAGTACTAGCAATAGGGAAAATAGGAACATTCATTAAGTTTCTGGACCGGATGAGCTTTTCCTCCGAATGTCTCTACAACACTTTTTCTGAGCTCCACTAAAACTTTCCGTTTACAACTTAGTTTATATTTTTCCTCAAGGATAAAAAATTCGCTAGACACGTATAGTACAGAAATGCCGTACTTTCAATATGCTCTCAAAACAAAATTAAATGAAATAAATTTATTTCATCCTCAAAAATACACTCACACAAAAAATAGACGCATCGTGAAGCAATTATCCGAAAGGGGCGGATGGGACGGAAATGTACAAACACACAAATGATTACAATTTCAGAAAGACTGAATGATTTATTCAAGAGAAAAAGCTTCACAAATGAACAAGTCAGTAAGGCGTTGATCCACACTTGGCACTTTTGCAAGCTGTGACTGTGTTTGTCGTTAATCGGTAGAGATGTTGGATCTCCTCCTGCGGGATGTCGTGCCAAATGCTGTCCCATTGGCGCGGTAGATCGCCTAAGCCCCGCAAGAGTTGGAGGCTCAGCCCATGATGCTCCAAACATTCTCAGTTGGGGAGAGATCCGGCGATTTTGCTGGGCAAGGTAGGGTTTGGCAAGCACCATGACAAGCAGTGGAAACTCTCGCCGTGTGCGGGCGGGCATTATCTTGTTGAAACGGAGTCCAGAATGGCTTGTCAAGAAGAGCAACAAAGCGGAGCTGTGCTGTAAGTGTGCCGCGTATGACAACGAAAGTGTTTTGCTATGAAAAGCAATGGCACCCCAAACCACAACTCCTGGTTGTCGGGCCGTATGTCGGGTGACAGTTTGGTATCCCACAGCGGGACGTCTCCACACGCGTCTTCAGCCTGGAATCGCATTGGCTGTAGTAGAATCGTCTTCAGTTGTGAATTCCGCTTCAAACTGAGTTCCAAAGACCATCCATATCTCTCATGAGGATATCAAACAACTCTATCAGTCAACGTCAAGCCGAATAGCTGCTTGCAAAAGTGCCAGAGATGGATCAACGCGTTACTAACTTGTTGATTAGGGAAGCTCTTTCTCCGAATAAATCATCCAATTTTTTCTTATATTGTAATAATTGGTTTATCTGTACGCGTACATGTTCATCACACTCACAGATTTTCGTTCCATTCGGATAATGCGGGCATGGTCTTTTCTTCTGTTTTCTTTTCCCTTAGAGTGTAAATTGTTCGTAAAATTTAAAAAAATCACAGCATCAAATCAAAACACATCTATGTGAATCGCAGCGGCGACGCCATGAATATCTAGTATGTAATGATTCTCCATCCAGGTTGCGGGCTTTCAAATACAATTAATGTTGGCCCTCAACTGCGTACTTCCCGACTCAGAGTTGAAATACACTACTAGCCACTAAAATAGCTACTCCAAGAAGAAATGTAGATAATGAACGGGTATTCATTGGACAAATATATTATACTAGAACTGACATGTTATTACATTTTCACGCAATTTGGATGCATAGATCCTGAGAAATCAGTACCCAGAACAACAACCTCTGTCCGTAATAACGGCCTTGATACGCCTGGGCATTGAGTCAAACAGAGCTTGGATGGAGTGTACAGGTACAGCTGCCCATGCAGCTTCAACACGATACCACAGTTCATCAAGAGTAGTGACTGGCGTATTGTGACGAGCCAGTTGCTCGGCCACCATTGACCACACGTTTTCAGTTGGTAAGAGATCTGGAGAATGTGCTGGCCAGAGCAGCATTCGAACATTTTCCGTATCCAGAAAGGCCCGTACAGGACCTGCAACATGCGGTCGTGCATTATCCTGCTGAAATGTGGGGTTTCGCAGGGATCGAATGAAGGGTAGAGCCACGGGTCGTAACACATCTGAAATGTAACGTCCACTGTTCAAAGTGCCGTCAGTGTGAACAAGAGGTGGCCCAGAGATGGCAGCACCGTACGGCAGATGGAATTTTACCGCCAGCGGCGAGAATGAGAAAATACTTAAAATGGCGACGTTTTCCTTACTTGAACAGCGTGCAATCATTCGTTTTCTGAATTTGTGTGGTGTGAAACCAATTGAAATTCATCGACAGTTGAAGGAGACATGTGGTGATGGAGTTATGGATATGTCGAAAGTGCATTCGTGGGTGCGACAGTTTAATGAAGGCAGAACATTGTGTGACAACAAACCGAAACAACCTCGGGCTCGCACAAGCCGGTCTGACGACATGATCGAGAAAGTGGAGAGAATTGTTTTGGGGGATCGCCGAATGACTGTTGAACAGATCGCCTCCAGAGTTGGCATTTCTGTGGGTTCTGTGCACGCGATCCTGTATGATGACCTGAAAATGCGAAACGTGTCATCCAGGTGGGTGCCACGAATGCTGACGGACGACCACACGATTGCCCATGTGGCATGTTGCCAAGCAATGTTGACGCGCAACGACAGCATGAATGGGACTTTCTTTTCGTCGGTTGTGTCAATGGATGAGACGTAGATGCCATTTTTCAATCCAGAAACAAAGCGCCAGTCAGCTCAATGGAAGCACACAGATTCACCGCCACCAAAAAAATTTCGGGTAACCGCAAGTGCTGAAAAAATGATGGTGTCCATGTCTTGGGACAGCGAGGGCGTAATCCTTACGCATTGCGTTCCAAAGGGCACTACGGTAACAGGTGCATCCTACGAAAATATTTTGAAGAACAAATTCCTTCCTGCACTGCAACAAAAACGTCAGGGAAGGGCTGCGCGAGTGCTGTTTCACCAAGGCAACGCACCCGCACATCGAGCTAACGTTACGCAACAGTTTCTTCACTTTGAAGTGATTCCTCATGCTCCCTACTCACCTGACTTGGCTCCTAGTGTCTTTTGACTTTTTCCAACAATGAAAGACACTCTCCGTGGCAGCACATTCACCAGCCGTGCTGCTATTGCCTCAGCGATTTTCCAGTGGTCAAAACAGACTCCTAAAGAAGCCTTCGCCGCTCCCATGGAATCATGGCATCAGCGTTGTGAAAAATGTGTACGTCTGCAGGGCGATTACGTCGAGAAGTAACGCCAGTTTCATCGATTTCGGGTGAGTAGTTAACTAGAAAAAAAAATCGGAGGCCTTAGAACTTGAATGCACCTCGTAGGTTTACACTAATAGCTTTCTAAAGACACGTCGATCGATCGACAAAATCGGATGAACCGTTTAGATTTTGAAAATTCGTTGCTGGGTGTTGTATAATTTACAGTCAGACTTTAAACTTGAAACTAATAAAGATATTGAAAATCTGATTACACTATCAGAATCTTCATGCAAATAGTGGTAATGTACGAGGGCGGTTCAATAAGTAATGCAACACATTTTTTTTTCTGAAACAGGGGTTGTTTTATTCAGCATTGAAATACACCAGGTTATTCCCCAATCTTTTAGCTACACAACACTATTTTTCAACGTAATCTCCATTCAATGCTATGGCCTTACGCCACCTTGAAATGAGGGCCTGTATGCCTGCACGGTACCATTCCACTGGTCGATGTCGGAGCCAACGTCGTACTGCATCAATAACTTCTTCATCATCCGCGTAGTGCCTCCCACGGAAGGCGTCCTTCATTGGGCCAAACATATGGAAATCCGACGGTGCGAGATCGGGGCTGTAGGGTGCATGAGGCAGAACAGTCCACTGAAGTTTTGTGAGCTCCTCTCGGGTGCGAAGACTTGTGTGAGGTCTTGCGTTGTCATGAAGAAGGAGAAGTTCGTTCAGATTTTTGTGCCTACGAACACGCTGAAGTCGTTTCTTCAATTTCTGAAGAGTAGCACAATACACTTCAGAGTTGATCGTTTGACCATGGGGAAGGACATCGAACAGAATAACCCCTTCAGCGTCCCAGAAGACTGTAACCATGACTTTACCGGCTGAGGGTATGGCTTTAAACTTTTTCTTGGTAGGGGAGTGGGTGTGGCGCCACTCCATTGATTCCCGTTTTGTTTCAGGTTCGAAGTGATGAACCCATGTTTCATCGCCTGTAACAATCTTTGACAAGAATTTGTCACCCTCAGCCACATGACGAGCAAGCAATTCCGCACAGATGGTTCTCCTTTGCTCTTTATGGTGTTCGGTTAGACAACGAGGGACCCAGCAGTAACAAACCTTTGAATATCCCAACTGGTGAACAATTGTGACAGCACTACCAACAGAGATATCAAGTTGAGCACTGAGTTGTTTGATGGTGATCCGTCGATCATCTCGAACGAGTGTGTTCGCACACTCCGCCATTGCAGGAGTCACAGCTGTGCACGGCCGGCCCGCACGCGGGAGATCAGACAGTCTTGCTTGACCTTGCGGCGATGATGACACATGCTTTGCCCAACGACTCACTGTGCTTTTGTCCACTGCCAGATCACCGTAGACATTCTGCAAGCGCCTATGAATATCTGAGATGCCCTGGTTTTCCGCCAAAAGAAACTCGATCACTGCTCGTTGTTTGCAACGCACATCCGTTACAGACGCCATTTTAACAGCTCCGTACAGCGCTGCCACCTGTCGGAAGTCAATGAAACTATACGAGACGAAGCGGGAATGTTTGAAAATATTCCACAAGAAATTTCCGGTTTTTTCAACCAAAATTGGCCGAGAAAAAAAATGTGTTGCTTTACTTATTGAACTGCCCTCGTACATGTTACTTTTCAAGGTATCATGATTCCTCTAGGTATTATTAATTTCTACATGAACTTTGAAATGTCTGCCATTATGGTTTCACAAAGTCAGCCAGCTTTGGCACTCCCGGCATACAAATCTCCTTCATCGACACAAAGCACAGTCCTCGATACAGTGTCAACATGGAATTCCCACTCACGCGGTCGGCCTTGACCACGTGCTGGGGCTACCCCCCCCCCCCCTCTCTTGCTCCGGCTAATGTTCGGCACCACGTGGTTGATGACGAGCCCTGGCTTGCCGTGCGGCCCGTGAGGCCACGCCAACTTCGAACTTAGAATATTTTCAGGGCGTCACAACTGTTACCTCACAAGGTCCGCTGCAACATTCTTGAGGGATGGTACCGATGATTTCCACAATCCGAGTACGGAGGTCTTGAAGATCCCGCGCTACAGTAGTTTCATGTAGCCCCAGAGAAAAAAAATCCCATGCTGTGATGTCAGAAGGACGTGGAGGCCAGTTCACGGGACCTTCACGTCCAATATAGCGGACTGGAAATGTTCGATCTAGAGGTACATTCAACGACCAGTGAGGTGGAGCACCATCTTGTCGAAACCAAATGTTTGGTTCCAGATCTTAACCCTGGGGAAAAGCGAACATATGCAACATGTCTAGGTATACCGTTGCTGTGACAGTCTCCTCAGCATAGACGAACGGCCCAGTTACCTTGTCGCACATGAGGCCACGCCAACACGCACTTTCGGGCTATCTCGAATCTTTTCCGTGGTAGTGTGCGCATTCTGTGACCCACAAATGAGGACGATATGCTTATTCACACATGCAGAGACATGAAATGTGGCCTCATCAGAAGACATTACACTTGACAAGACAGCAGGAGTCCGGTCGATTCAGTTAAGAATTTCGCATGAAAATCGATATCGCCGCTGCCTATCATCGGGATTCGTGGCCTGCAGAATCTGCACCTTGTACAAATACAAACGAAACCGCTTTTTGAGGACATGTGAAGCCTGACGAACGATCTGCGTAGACTTTATTGGAACTCTTGGAGGACATTCTCAAACTTTTGTTCAGAAACACGCCAATTCCTTGCACGTCGTTCCAAAATACTGCCACATTCCAGAAACTGCCGCTCTCCAGAAACTGTCACTTCCCAGAAACTGCCTATGTCGTGCTTTTATCCTCTTGGGATTTGGTTTTACTTTCTTCGAAACGTAACTCACTGCTTTTGAACCATAAAAATGGATTTGAACTCTGTCTACCAAAGCGCAGTTTATGCCTTCTCCTGATCGAACGTAACTTTCTCTGGGATGGAGAGCCATGATGCAACAAAAACTTGCCAAACGTTGACAAAAAATAGGCACTAGCTTTGGGTCGTTCTGCATCGAATCGAAAAGTCATACCTGAAACAAACAGATATTTAATATTTTTAAACCACCAGAAAAAAGGGCATTTTGGTGTAGATTTGTAGCGCATTGTACAGCAATTACAGTGATTTGGTTCTTATTTAGGAACCGTTAACACAGTAGAGTAACTGGATCGTTATCTCATTTGATAAATATTTCTGGAAAGATAATAGTACCTCTTGACATAACTACAGAACTACGTTCTGCTATGCAGCGATACGAATCAGAAGCCGATATACGAGGCAAAAAGACACATACATTGGTCTCTGTAGTGCATCCATACTCAGAGAATTTCATATACATTTAACTGATGCAAAAAAACTCAAGTTCTAGATAATGTTAAAAGAATCTGATAATGCTGTGACCTTAACTTTCACTGCCTTGTGAAAGTTCATCACTTCACTGGATACACGTGGCAATGAGTGTATGCTATCGTATTGATAATAGAGTGCATCCTGTGAAATATTTTATGTCTTGGGTGACTCGAAAGAAAGTGTCTTCTCATCAGAGTTCAGTGAACGAAAAGGAGAATGAGATGTCCTGCACGTTAAGGAATTAATTTTTTGTTTACTGTAAATGGCCTGATTTACGCCCTGTGTTTCACTGCAGCTCATTCAAAGATTTCGAGCGTACTGGATGAAAGCTACTTTGCGTACTAGCAAATTAAGTGGCGCAATAATATCATTGCACTGGTATTCGGGAGAGCGGGGGTTCAGATCCCCGTTCAGCTAGGTAGATTTAGGTTGTTGATTATTTCGGTAAATCGCTTAAGGCAAAGGTTGGTGTAACACTAACGGCCCTTAGCAAATTGGCAATCGCGGATAATGTTAACCTTACCCTGACTGTGACTGTACCTAATGACAAAGAATAGAACTATAATTTCCTAATTGCGAAGTAAGTGAAACAATAACAACAGCAAATCAAACGGGTTTTGAACTGACTTTTTATTGATACGAAAGTAAACTATAATTATCTATACATGCGGTCGCCAGCCTAATTAGGCAACTCGGTATCAAGTTTTATGTCAAAGCGGAAATAAACTTCACCTAAGAAAACTACCCTCACTTGATACCTTAACTAACACAGTTTCTGTCAATGTTAAACAGCAGCCTGTCCCGGAAAACAGCTAACCCTTATGCAGAACACAGAATGGCCAATAAATGCAGTAGTACACACTCTCTCACAATAACACTTTCTATGGCAAAAACTACTGTACAATATAATGAACAAATGCAGAAGGACATATGAACCTAATAACGAAGTCTGGCTATAGCATGACCTATTATTTTTAATTAACTATCACAAAAAAGATCATGATTTTGAAACAGTACTGATTTCTATGGGCTTCTGAAATTTGCACATGAAGTTACTCTGTACAAATGGGCAGTACAGTTATTGTTTATAAGAAAAGTTTTGATGCAGAATAAGTGATTGTACTGATAGTTGCACTTGCTCAGAAGGAGGCTTTACTTTCTTTTATCACATAAGTTAAGCAGCTTTTGGGGTCCCTTAAACTGGTATTGTTTAAAGAACTATAATCAACTGTATACAGTAACATACCAAATTATGAAAATGGCAAATACCTTTAATAATAACTTGAAGTATAATGAGTACTGAAAAATCAGGTCAGCTGTTAACAAGGGGACCGAGCAACTAATCTCTCATTGGACTCAAAGTCAAACTGGCTTTGTAAACGACTGCACAACTTGTAAAACCACTTTAAAACATTTACAAAGAAACAAAGAAGTTTACAAACCTGTTCGAAGTGAAATAATAGTGCTGTCTCCTTATAAATTTTACTCACAGATAGCAACAAGCACTTCAAATTTTTGTCATTGATTAGTTTAATGATATATTCTTATTTAATAAACACACTTTAGGAAACTTTAAGATGAAAAATTAGATGGAGTAAATCATTTGCTATTGTAGAGAAAACCAACTAAACTTCATACTCCACAAAGTTAATAAAAACTGCAAAATGTTTTACTGCCAAAGTTGTCAGTTTAATAAAAACTGGATGCTCGGAGTTAATACACCTGGAAACGACCCTGTCTAGGAATGTGACTGGAGATAATCACGGGTGCGCACACGTAATTTATTAGTTCCACAAAAAGTTATTATTCAATACAGAATACTTTGTAACACCATAGCTCTAATACTCTACTGATTTATTTTGCCTTTTTGTTTTATTTAATGTTACATCGTTGAGCTTCTGTAAATATATTTGATTGAATCAATAACACGAAATTGTATACTCCTTTCCTTGTAAAAAAAGACCTTTGGATGTCATGGTTTGATTCTATGAAATGTAGTATATCTGTCATTTAAATTATTTGTCCCATTTGGAAGGAAATAAACTTACTGTATATAATTGAAATTTCTGTGTGAATAATTTTTTGTATAAATGTCAATATGTGCAAATGTTCTGTTTTATTTAAAATGTTTGGTTGCTGTTATGTAAACTGCTGACCTTCACTTAGGATTCTTAGTTATTCCGTATGGAGAAGTTAGTGTGGTTCCTCTCGGGAACGGAAGTTCGTAGCGCGCGCAAATTGTGGTTGGCCTAGGAAGAAAAGGTGGAACCAAGAGTCAGTCGGGGACGAGCTACCAAACTGTGCACTGCCATGTAAAAGTTGTATATTGTGCTGGTGCTGAGAGAGGCTTTTTCTGCCACTCTCCAATGCCTCGGATGAATGGATAAATAGCTGGAACGATTCTGGAATTGACATCCATCATAGCCACCAAGAATGGACAGAGTCCAGCAATTCTGCCTGCAAATCCACCAGCCAACATGCAGTTGCCACCACATTGCGCAATCACTGTAACGGAATACTATAATAATGTGCAGTGAAAGATCGGCTTATTGGATGTGTTAGTGTGCTCAAATACTGTATAAGGTAACTTATAATTTAATTCATGTACCTACCTTGATTTTTTCCCTCTCACAACACCTCTCAGGTTCCTCTCCATTTAAACTATGATTACCGAGTGTCCTAGTTCGTGGAAAAAATGAAAGCCTCAGAACATTAAATAATGTTGTTTGATCTTGGGTAAGAAGGGAGTGTTCATATTTACTGTGGATTTAGTGAAATTGTGCGAGGTAGTAAATGGTCTTGTGAAAGCCTCCCGGGGACGGAAACAGTCTAATTTAAAGTTTTGTGGAGTTTCGAAGTCACCTATTTGCTCATTTACTTGAAAGTAGAAGACTGTGGTAATAAAGACAATTTGCAGTTTCTTTTAAAGATTAAAAGCTCTTGAAACTGAGGCTTATAAAGTGTTGCTTAGTTAGTGGTCATAGTGCTGCCTGCAGTATATTTTAAAAGGTGAGTCAGTTCTTGCAAATTTGTCAACATTATGTTTCACTGTAGTAAAAGTGGAAAACTGCAATTGTGGATAGTTATATATTCATGTTTGCTAAGTGTTTGTATCTCTTGTGTATTGGAAGTGCATATTAATAGTATAACAGGATCCACAGTTTGTCTATTGTGCTAATGCTAGGTAACAAGTAACAGGAAGTCCACTATTTATGAAAACAATAATATCTTTATTCAAAAGATAGTGAGAAGCAACCTGTTAGTGGATTCCAATTAACTTTCATTTTAAATAGTAAAGTAATTAACTAAGAGAGACTTAACCTATGTCCAGTTTATGATTCTGCAGTGAATGTTAATAGCAACGTTATAAAATTTATTCGGTTTGAAAAAGCCTTCAAAGTAATAGTGTGTTTCGTAATCTGTTATATTTACGCAAATAGTTTGTCCTGCTCTGTCAGCTTCCCATCTTAACCGTGAACATATGCAGGTGTCAGAGTTCATTGCACTCGCTTGTGGCAAAGTATAGGTTGTTTTTGTCAGTTGAAGTTACTCACATCTAATTTCTTTAACAAGAGTGTTAATCATTCACTTGCCTCATTAGACTGGCGACCGTTTTCTTTACTCTTTAAACAGTGTAGCTAAGTAAAATGTTATTTGTTACTGTTTAAATGTTTACGTAATCCTGACTTTCACTTCCGATAAGCCACCTCCTTTAGGTACAACACGGTCAACATTACAAAATTCCTCTCAGAGGGTAACACTGCTCTGTTGCGTTATACCATAATTGCTTTAATAAGATTGTTTTATTTCACGACCTGCCTCCAACTTTAAGGTTATGGTACAGCAGTAGCAGACAGGAGTTTACACGTGGGTTTTCCGTGACAGTACTATTTGTTCTGTTGGGGCACAGTACGTAATAAGCCAAACTTGGTATTTGATTATATAAGCTACGTAAATGCTGTTGCAGTGTTATAACTTGGTCTACTGGATGTACATATTAAGGTAACAGTTCTGCTGAAGCTCATGGAGCTTGTGGCATTACAGTGGGTATAAAATTGGCGGTAAAGCAACGATGGTTCTTGATTTTAGCCACTCCCTGATACAGCTCTTCCTGGCGTCTTAAATTTAAACAACCAGGGCCAATAATGATACCATGGTCGATAGACCGTTTTACATTCCGTTGTTGTTATGGTCTTCGGTTCAGAGACTGGTCTGATGCAGTTCTCCATGCTACTTTATCCTGTGCAAGCTTCTTCATCACCGAGTAACTACTGCAACCTACATCCCTCTGAATCTGCTTACTGTATTCATCTCTTCGTCCCCCTCTATTATTTTTACTCTCCATGCTGCCCTCCCATACTACATTGGTGATCCCTTGATGCCTCAGAACATGTCCTACCAACCGATCCCTTCTTCTAGTCCAGTTATGAAACAAATTCCTCTTCTCCCCAATTCTATTCAGTACCCTACATTAGTTACGTGATCTAACCATCTAATCTTCAGCATTCCTCTGTAGCACCACATTTCGAAAGTTTCTATTCTCTTCTTGTCTAAACTAGTTACCGTCCATGTTTCACTTCTATACATGGCTAAAGTCCATATAAATACTTTTAGAAGACTTCTTGAGACTTAAATCTGTACTAGATGTTAACAAATTTCTCTTCTTCAGAAACGCTTACCTTACCATTGCCAGTCTACATTTTATATCCTCTCTACTTCGACCATCATCAGTTATTTTGCTTCCCAAACAGCAAAACTCATTTACTGCTTCAAGTGTCTCATTTCCTAATCCATTCCATCAGCGTTGCCTGATTTAATTCTACATTCCATTATTCATTTTGCTTTTGCTGATGTTAATCTTATATCCTCATTTCAAGACTCTGTCCATTCAGTTCAACTTCTCTTCCACGTCCTGACAGAATTACAGTGTCGTCGACAAACCTCAAAGTTTTTATTTCTTCTACATGGATTTTAATTCCTACTCCAAATTTTTCTTTTGTTTCCGTTACTGCTTGCTCAATACACAGATTAAATAACATCGGAGATAGGCTACTGCCCTGTCTCACTCCCTTTTCAACCACTGCTTCCCTTTTGTGCCCCCTACTCTTATAACTGCCGTCTGGTTTCTGTACAAATTGTAAATAGCCTTTCGCTCCCTATATTTGACACCTGCCACCTTCACAATTTGAAAGAGAGTATTGCAGTCAACATTGTCAAAAGCTTTCTCTAAGTCTACAAATGCTAGAAACGTAGGTTTGCCTTTGTTTAATCTATCTTCTAAGATAAGTCGTAGGGTCAGTATTGCCTCAAGTGTTCTTCTAAGATAAGTGGTAGGGTCAGTGTTGCCTCACGTGTTCCAACATTTCTACGGAATCCAAACCGATCTTCCCCGAGGTAGGCTTCTGCCGTAACTTTACATTCTATCCGAGGCTAATTTACATGCTCGTCAGCTCTTCTTGCCTCACTTTATACATCCAAATTAATCACAATAGCTGACCAAGGCTGCCGCTGACCACTCAACAACACAATCAGAACTCGAATATGCCACTCGCCATAAAGGAATCAAACGCCTTGCGCGCCAAGTACAGCTTTTTCCAGCCCTGTCAAACTACTTCCGTAGCAGCGGAGCTTTGCTGCACGTTTTGCGTTTAGCTTCCCTACGTACGGACCAGTAAAATATACAGAATTCTTACAAATTATTACATTCATGGTGTTACGTATAAAACCAGAGGTACCATTACAATACAATAGCTTAAAACGCCAAAATAATTAACATAATTATTACATATTTACACAACCAAAGATCTTGCCTATGCAGAGGCCGCTTTGGAAAACGTAGGTTGCCAGCTTTAACGTTCATTTGGTAGGATCCTAGGGACACGATACCCGTGTGAGGAGTCGGGTGAGTCAGAGCTATTCTGTCGAGGAGCTCCTGGAAGAGCTAAAAAATTAAGCAAATTCCAGTGTTACATTGTTGATTTTCTTTATTTAAACTTACGAATTGTCGCCTGAATATGTTTCTTATATTTCATTTGATCTGTTTCTAATATCGTGTTATAATTTCATGTATTGACTCGTTCCATGACCATGGAGACTTCTCCTTAATTTGGTCCCACGGAACAATAAATGAATAAATAAGATACACTAGTGTACACTTTCAACAGAGAACTTATTCCGGTTGTACATAAACCTATCGATTACTGGTATTACAGTCCTTTGAAAAGGACTTCCTTCCCTGTTCCCCAGTCCGAACTCGTGGTCCGTTTCTAACAACTTCTTCGACGACAGGGCGCTAAACCGTCACCTTCCTTCGTTTTAATTTTTTTAATTAATTGAATTATAACGTCCCTCAAGAGGCCGCTTTGGAAAACGTAGGTTGCCAGCTTTAACGTTCATTTGGTACGATCCTAGGGACACGATACCCGTGTGAGGAGTCGGGTGAGTCAGAGATGTATTAAGCCTACCTGGGTAAAATAGAGATGTGTTAAACCTAATCTTTTAGCTGAACATTATACCTCTTAATACGTAGATTACGACAGAACTTTAAATTTTTAAATTCTGTCAATAATCAAATTTTTGTTGCTCCTGAATACCACAAGGCAGGCATCCTGCAACAGGGAACAGGTTCCGGAAAGGTCACTTACTAGTACTGATTGCTAGTGACCCCCATGGGAATTTTAGAAAAATCGTATGTTCCTCTTTGAAGAAATAGTTATATCAATTTTTTAAACTGCCTGCTGACCAGAAAATACGTAGTGGTTTTTCAGTCCTTGGCAGAGGGGTTTTTCAGCATAACCGCATCTCCCAACACGATGATGAATGAGTTCATTATACAAAGATTTCTCCATCGACGTAAGCTAGCCGAACGATCTTCTGTGTCCCGTAGTAATATGGCACAACAGGTCTCTGTGAGCACAATGTGGAACTGACGGTACCTGCTTACACTCAGATGTTAACAAGATCGCGTTATCTCCGATAAACTTCGTGTGACGTTAAACTAAATTGCTGGAAAAGCCGGAAACTGTGACCATTGCGAAGGTCGCAGCGGTAAGCTACTCACAGATAACGCTCATTGCCACGACTGATTAAGTGTGGCTGACTTCTGCGGAGTTTTCCAACTCGACGGGGCTTGCGCACAATTTAATCGCCAGGTGGCACATCATCCTAACCTGACATTCCCCGCAAGACGGATCGGCAGCAGTGTTCTGGCTTCTTTGCCACCTATGTCTTCAGACATTATTCCTTGGATTTTTGCCTGTGGCGATGACTGAACTGCGAATTCTAAACATGAAAAGTAAACAGAACAGACGAATTGATTGATCGGATTATGAACAGTGCGGCAATCATGAAAGAACGCCAAGACGACCTTAGAAGGGCTACACATGGTATTTGTCAAGAAATATAAACTGAATCGCTGTTGATGCATTGTGGATACTAGACAGCCGCTGGTCAGATATTTTCCAAGGAGAATCGCCAACCAGCCGTACATTTTGAGAAGTTATTTTAGGAGGGTTTCCCAGAAACTAATGCAGCACATTTTTTCTCCGCCGAAAACAATGCTACGAATGCGAAACGTTACGTATGTATTATTTCAAGCCTCCTGAGGGAGCGCGCCAAGTTTCTGTCACTTCCGAGAGATAGCGTAGCTGCAGGACAGTTTGAAAATGGCGTCTGTAGGTGATGTACAGGGTGTTTCAAAAATGACCGGTATATTTGAAACGGCAATAAAAACTAAACGAGCAGCGATAGAAATACACCGTTTGTTGCAATATGCTTGGGACAACAGTACGTTTTCAGGCGGACAAACTTTCGAAATTACAGTAGTTACAATTTTCAACAACAGATGGCGCTGCAAGTGATGTGAAAGATATAGAAGACAACGCAGTCTGTGGGTGCGCCATTCTGTACGTCGTCTTTCAGCTGTAAGCGTGTGCTGTTCACAACGTGCAAGTGTGCTGTAGACAACATGGTTTATTCCTTAGAACAGAGGATTTTTCTGGTGTTGGAATTTCACCACCTAGAACACAGTGTTGTTGCAACAATACGAAGTTTTCAACGGAGGTTTAATGTAACCAAAGGACCGAAAAGCGATACAATAAAGGATCTGTTTGACAAATTTCAACGGACTGGGAACGTGACGGATGAACGTGCTGGAAAGGTAGGGCGACCACGTACGGCAACCACAGAGGGCAACGCGCGGCTAGTGCAGCAGGTGATCCAACAGCGGCCTCGGGTTTCCATTCGCCGTGTTGCAGCTGCGGTCCAAATGACGCCAACGTCCACGTATCGTCTCATGCGCCAGAGTTTACACCTCTATCCATACAAAATTCAAACACGGTAACCCCTCAGCGCCGCTACCATTGCTGCACGAGAGACATTCGCTAACGATATAGTGCACAGGATTGATGACGGCGATATGCATGTGGGCAGCATTTGGTTTACTGACGAAGCTTATATTTACCTGGACAGCTTCGTCAATAAACAGAACTGGCGCATATGGGGAACTGAAAAGCCCCATGTTGCAGTCCCATCGTCCCTGCATCCTCAAAAAGTACTGGTCTGGGCCGCCATTTCTTCCAAAGGAATCATTGGCCCATTTATCAGATCCGAAACGATTACTGCATCACGCTATCTGGACATTCTTCGTGAATTTGTGGCGGTACAAACTGCCTTAGACGACACTGCGACCACCTCGTGGTTTATGCAAGATGGTGCCCGGCCACATCGCACGGCCGACGTCTTTAATTTCCTGAATGAATATTTCGATGATCGTGTGATTGCTTTGGGCTATCCGAAACATACAGAAGGCGGCGTGGATTGGCCTCCCTATTCGCCAGACATGAACCCCTGTGACTTCTTTCTGCGGGGACACTTGAAAGACCAGGTGTACCGCCAGAATCCAGAAACAATTGAACAGCTGAAGCAGTACATCTCATCTGCATGTGAAGCCATTCCGCCTGACACGTTGTCAAAGGTTTCGGGTAATTTCATTCAGAGACTACGCCATATTATTGCTACGCATGGTGGATATGTGGAAAATATCGTACTATAGAGTTTCCCAGACCGCAGCGCGATCTGTTGTTGACTATTGTAACTACTGTAATTTTGAAAGTTTGTCTGCCTGAAAATGTACTGTTGTCCCAAGCATATTGCAACAAACGGTGTATTTCTATCGCTGCTCGTTTAGTTTTTATTACCGTTTCAAATATACCGGTCATTTTTGAAACACCCTGTACAAGCAACGTGCCGTCATTGAATTTCTCACTGTAGAGAAAGAAACTGTGGGGAATATTCACAAACGCTTGTGCAGAGTCTATGGAGCATCTGTTGTCGACAGAAGGACAGTTAGTCGCTGGGCACGGAGGGTGAGGTCATCAGAAGGCGGTTCGGCGGAGCTCCACGATTTGCGGCGGTCGTCAGAGACCATCCACGGCTGTCACACCTGACATGTTGCAGCGAGCTGATGTCATTGGCGACGACAACGCATTACGACTCGGCAGTTGGCGCCGCATCTGTCAATCAGCAAGGGGTGTGTGGATGCAAAGTCTGAGGACCGCTGAACACATCGCAAAACAGGGTTGGTCAGTGTTACCCAATCCACCCTTCAGCCCTGACCTAGTGTCTCGGACTTCCACTTGTTCGGACCATTACAGGATCCCATTCATGGAAGACAGTTTGAGAACGATGAGGAGGTGATTCACACAGTAAAGCACTGGACAAAGATTGGTACCGACAGGGCGCACACGCCCTTACAGGGCTATTACAAATGATTGAAGCGATTTCATAAATTCACTGTAGCTCCATTCATTGACATACGGTCACGACACACTACAGATACGTAGAAACACTCATAAAGTTTTGTTCGGCTGAAGCCGCACTTCAGGTTTCTGCCGTCAGAGCGCTCGAGAGCGCAGTGAGACAAAATGGCGACAGGAGCCGAGAAAGCGTATGTCGTGCTTGAAATGCACTCACATCAGTCAGTCATAACAGTGCAACGACACTTCAGGACGAAGTTCAACAAAGATCCACCAACTGCTAACTCCATTCGGCGATGGTATGCGCAGTTTAAAGCTTCTGGATGCCTCTGTAAGGGGAAATCAACGGGTCGGCCTGCAGTGAGCGAAGAAACGGTTGAACGCGTGCGGGCAAGTTTCACGCGTAGCCCGCGGAAAATTGGCTCATGGCACAACTGGAGACCGACAGCGCCGACTTCATCTTTCAACAGGATGGTGCTTCACCGCACTTCCATCATGATGTTCGGCATTTCTTAAACAGGACATTGGAAAACCGATGGTTCGGTCGTGGTGGAGATCATGATCAGCAATTCATGTCATGGCCTCCACGCTCTCCCGACTTAACCCCATGCGATTTCTTTCTGTAGGGTTACGTGAAAGATTCAGTGTTTAAACCTCCTCTACCAAGAAACGTGCCAGAACTGCGAGCTCGCGCAACGATGCTTTCGAACTCATTGATGGGGACAAGCTGCGCCGAGTGTGGGAGGAACTTGATTATCGGCTTGATGTCTGCCGAATCACTAAAGGGGCACATATCGAACATTTGTGAATGACTAAAAAACTTTTTGAGTTATTGTACGTGTGTGCAAAGCATTTTGAAAATTTCTCAAATAATAAAGTTATTGTAGAGCTGTGAAATCGCTTCAATCATTTGTAATAACCCTCTATTTCGCGCTGAAGGAATGCAATAGAACGGATGGAGATTACGTGGAAAAATAGGGTGCGCAGATAAAACATCATTCTTTCGTGCATGTAATTCTCATTATGTTCAAAAAGAATTGTTGAAGAAAACCCTCATATTTAGGCAACCAGTTCATGCATCTCAATAATGCCATCCTCAGGCCACTTACGCCCTTCATGTATAGACAGTCAGATACACAGAAACTTGCGTATTGGAGTCATCAGTAACTGTATACCGTAAATTCATTTTTCTTACGATGACTTGACAAGTCGAAGGAAACACCCTAAAACAGAATTCACGGTAACTACACTCATGATCATAAATTAAGGATAATGCTGATACATGGTAAAAGGACGCTCTGGTGGGCGGTCTGCGGGTTTAAAAAATGGTTCAAATGGCTCTGAGCACTATGGGACTCAACTGCTGTGGTCATAAGTCCCCTAGAACTTAGAACTACTTAAACCTAACTAACCTAAGGACAGCACACAACACCCAGCCATCACGAGGCAGAGAAAATCCCTGACCCCGCCGGGAATCGAACCCGGGAACCCGGGCGTGGGAAGCGAGAACGCTACCGCACGACCACGAGATGCGGGCATCTGCGGGTTTAAACCACGTCGCCCAGGCAGTGCATTTGACCTGCGGTCGTCGCACGGTGGTGCTGGCAGCAGTCCACATACGCAGAAGTGTAGTGGTGCATGTCAGATTACGGTGCAGCGAGTAAGTGTGCAGGCGTTTTCAGACGTGCTTATGGTGACTGTGTGTTGAAAATGGCTCGAAAAACACATATTGATGATATAATATTACTTGAAAATACAGCTCTTCGGTTGCACAGGTAAAAAATTTTCAACTTTACCTAGGTTTCAACTGCTCTAAGGCAGCCTTCATCAGAAGTAAAAAATGAAGGCTGCCTTAGAGCAGTTGAAACCTAGGTAAAGTTGAAAATTTTTTTACCTGTGCAACCGAAGAGCTGTATTTTCAAGTAATATTATAAATTTCGTCTACGGCTGCTGCATTATCGGCCATGTTCAAAATTAACATATTGATGACGTTATGAGAGGCAGAATACTAGGGCGACTGGAGGCTGGTCAAACACAGCAGGTCGTAGCACGGGCCCTCTGTGTGCCACAAAGTGTGATCTCAAGATTATGGCGACGATGCCAGCAGACAGGAAACGTGTTCAGGCGCTACAGTACGGGACGTCCACAGTGCACAACACCACAAGAAGATCGATATCTCATCATCAGTACCAGCAGACGGCCACGGGGTACTGCAGGTAGCCTTACTCGGGACTTTACCGCAGCCACTGGAACAGTTGTTTCCAGACACACAGTCTACAGACGACAGAACAGACATGGTATTATCGCCCAGATACCTGCAAGGTGCATACCACTGTCCCCTGGCCACAGGAGAGCCCGTAAAGCCTGGTATCAAGATCACAGAACGTGGTCATTGGAGCAGTAGTCCCAGGTTATGTTCACGGACGAGTCCAGGTATAGTTTGAACAGTGACTGTCGCCGGTTTTTCATCTGTCGTGAACCAGGAACCAGATACCAACCCCTTAATGTCCTTGAAAGGGACCCCTTATGGAGGTCGTGTTTTGATGGTGTAGGGTGGGATTATGATTGGTACTCGTACACCCATGCATGTCTCTGACAGAGGAACTGGGGACTGTAACAGGTGCATCGGGACGTCATTTTGCACCAGTATATCCGTCTTTTCAGGGGTGCAGTGGGTCCCACCTTCCGCCTGATGGATGATAATGCACGGCTCCACCGAGCTGCCGTCGTGGAGAAGTACCTTGAAACAGAAGATGTCAGGTGAATGGAGCGGCCTGCTTGTTCTCCAGAACTAAACTCCATTGAGCACGTCTGGGACGCTCTCGGTCGACGTACCGCTGACGTCTTCAAACCCCTAGGACACTTCAGTAGCTCCGACAAGCACTGGTGCAAGAATGGGAGGCTATACCCCAGCAGCTGCTCGACCACCTGAACCAGAGTATGCCAACCCGTTGTGCGCCCTGTGTAGGTGTACATGGTGATCATATCCCATATCGATGTCGGGGTGCATCCGCAGGAACAGTGGCGTTTTGTAGCACGTGTCTTTCGGGACGGTTTTCTCATCTTATCACCAATACTCTGGACTTACAAATCTGTGTCGTGTGTGTTCCCTATATGCCTATGCTATTAGCGACAGTTTTGTGTAGTGCCACGTTTTGTGGCACCACATTGGGCAATTATCCTTAATTTATGAGCATGAGTGTAGTTACTGATGGCTCCAGAACGCAAGTATCGATATATCTGATTGTCTACACATGAAGTCCATATGGTGCCTGAAGATGTGATTACTGAGATGCCGAAACTGGTTACCTAAATAAAATGACTTCTCAAAACGCACGACCATTTGGAGGTTTCCCTTGGTAAATAAACACTCAGGTGACTGAGGTACCTCCTAATATCTTGTCGGACCTTCTTCTGCCCGACTGAGTGCAGCAGCTCGACGTGCAGTGAACTTTCTCGAATTGTCCAGAATGTTCTTCCAACCAACTGCGGACAACTGTGGCTTGGTGACATAGCGCACTGTCATCCATAAAATTTCCATCATTTCTTGGGTATGTGAAGTTCGTGAATGGCTGCAAGTTGCCGAACATAACCACTTCCAATTAATCATCCGTTCAGCTGCACCAGAGGACCCAGTCCATTCCATGTCAACACAGCGCACACCATTATGGAACCGTTACCAGCTAGCACAGTGCCTTGTAGACAACTTAGGTCAATGCCCTCGTGGGGTCTGCGCCACACTCGAACGCTACCATCCGCTCTTGCCAACTGAAATCGGAACCAGACCACTGTGTTCCAGTCGTTCATGAGCCCAGGGAGGCGCTGCAACCGCTGTCGTGCTGTTAGCAAAGGCACTCGTGTTGGTCGTCTGCTACCATAGCCCATTATCGCCAAATTTCGCCTCACTGTCCTAACATATATGTCCATCGTACGTCGCACATTGATTTCTGCGGTTATTCCACGCACTGTTGCTTGTACCGAGGAGGTGCCGCAATGGTTAGCACACTGGACTCGCATTCGAGAGGACGACGGTTCAAACCCGCGTCCGGTCATCCTGATTTAGGTTTTCTGTGATTTCCCTAAATACACTCCTGGAAATTGAAATAAGAACACCGTGAATTCATTGTCCCAAGAAGGGGAAACTTTATTGACACATTCCTGGGATCAGATACATCACATGATCACACTGACAGAACCACAGGCACATAGACACAGGCAACAGAGCATGCACAATGTCGGCACTAGTTCAGTGTATATCCACCTTTCGCAGCAATGCAGGCTGCTATTCTCCCATGGAGACGATCGTAGAGATGCTGGATGTAGTCCTGTGGAACGGCTTGCCATGCCATTTCCACCTGGCGCCTCAGTTGGACCAGCGTTCGTGCTGGACGTGCAGACCGCGTGAGACGACGCTTCATCCAGTCCCAAACATGCTCAATGGGGGACAGATCCGGAGATCTTGCTGCCCAGGGTAGTTGACTTACACCTTCTAGAGCACGTTGGGTGGCACGGGATACATGCGGACGTGCATTGTCCTGTTGGAACAGCAAGTTCCCTTGCCGGTCTAGGAATGGTAGAACGATGGGTTCGATGACGGTTTGGATGTACCGTGCACTATTCAGTGTCCCCTCGACGATCACCAGTGGTGTACGGCCAGTGTAGGAGATCGCTCCCCACACCATGATGCCGGGTGTTGGCCCTGTGTGCCTCGGTCGTATGCAGTCCTGATTGTGGCGCTCACCTGCACGGCGCCAAACACGCATACGACCATCATTGGCACCAAGGCAGAAGCGACTCCCATCGCTGAAGACGACACGTCTCCATTCGTCCCTCCATTCACGCCTGTCGCGACACCACTGGAGGCGGGCTGCACGATGTTGGGGCGTGAGTGGAAGACGGCCTAACGGTGTGCGGGACCGTAGCCCAGCTTCATGGAGACGGTTGCGAATGGTCCTCGCCGATACCCCAGGAGCAACAGTGTCCCTAATTTGCTGGGAAGTGGCGGTGCGGTCCCCTACGGCACTGCGTAGGATCCTACGGTCTTGGCGTGCATCCGTGCGTCGCTGCGGTCCGGTCCCAGGTCGACGGGCACGTGCACCTTCCGCCGACCACTGGCGACAACATCGATGTACTGTGGAGACCTCACGCCCCACGTGTTGAGCAATTCGGCGGTACGTCTACATCTACATCTACATCCATACTCCGCAAGCCACCTGACGGTGTGTGGCGGAGGGTACCTTCAGTACCTCTATCGGTTCTCCCTTCTATTCCAGTCTCGTATTGTTCGTGGAAAGAAGGATTGTCGGTATGCCTCTGTGTGGGCTCTAATCTCTCTGATTTTATCCTCATGGTCTCTTCGCGAGATATACGTAGGAGGGAGCAATATACTGCTTGACTCTTCGGTGAAGGTATGTTCTCGAAACTTTGACAAAAGCCCGTACCGAGCTACTGAGCGTCTCTCCTGCAGAGTCTTCCACTGGAGTTTATCTATCATCTCCGTACCGCTTTCGCGATTACTAAATGATCCTGTAACGAAGCGCGCTGCTCTCCGTTGGATCTTCTCTATGTCTTGTATCAACCCTATCTGGTACGGATCCCACACTGCTGAGCAGTATTCAAGCAGTGGGCGAACAAGCGTACTGTAACCTACTTCCTTTGTTTTAGGATTGCATTTCCTTAGGATTCTTCCAATGAATCTCAGTCTGGCATCTGCTTTACCGACAATCAACATTATATGATCATTCCATTTTAAATCACTCCTAATGCGTACTCCCAGATAATTTATGGTATTAACTGCTTCCAGTTGCTGACCTGCTATTTTGTAGCTAAATGATAAAGGATCTATCTTTCTGTGTATTCGCAGCACATTACACTTGTCTACATTGAGATTCAGTTGCCATTCCCTGCACCATGCGTCAATTCGCTGCAGATCCTCCTGCATTTCAGTACAATTTTCCATTGTTACAACCTCTCGATACACCACAGCATCATCTGCAAAAAGCCTCAGTGAACTTCCGATGTCATCCACCAGGTCATTTATGTATATTGTGAATAGCAACGGTCCTATGACACTCCCCTGCGGCACACCTGAAATTACTCTTACTTCGGAAGACTTCTCTCCATTGAGAATAACATGCTGCGTCCTGTTATCTAGGAACTCCTCAATCCAATCACACAATTGGTCTGATAGTCCATATGCTCTTACTTTGTTCAATAAACGACTGTGGGGAACTGTATCGAACGCCTTGCGGAAGTCAAGAAACACGGCATCTACCTGTGAACCCGTGTCTATGGCTCTCTGAGTCTCGTGGACGAATGGCGCGAGCTGGGTTTCACATGACCGTCTTTTTCGAAACCCATGCTGATTTCTACAGAGTAGATTTCTAGTCTCCAGAAAAGTCATTATACTCGAACACAATACGTGTTCCAAAATTCTACAACTGATCGACGTTAGAGATATAGGTCTATAGTTCTGCACATCTGTTCGACGTCCCTTCTTGAAAACGGGGATGACCTGTGCCCTTTTCCAATCCTTTGGAACGCTACGCTCTTCTAGAGACCTACGGTACACCGCTGCAAGAAGGGGGGCAAGTTCCTTCGCGTACTCTGTGTAAAATTGAACTGGTATCCCATCAGGTCCAGAGGCCTTTCCTCTTTTGAGCGATTTTAATTGTTTCTCTATCCCTCTGTCGTCTATTTCGATATCTACCATTTTGTCATCTGTGCGACAATCTAGAGAAGGAACTACAGTGCAATCTTCCTCTGTGAAACAACTTTGGAAAAAGACATTTAGTATCTCGGCCTTTAGTCTGTCATCTTCTGTTTCAGTACCATTTTGGTCACAGAGTGTCTGGACATTTTGTTTTGATCCACCTACCGCTTTGACATAAGACCAAAATTTCTTAGGATTTTCTGCCAAGTCAGTACATAGAATTTTACTTTCGAATTCATTGAACGCCTCTCGCATAGCTCTCTACACACTACATTTCGCTTCGCGTAATTTTTGTTTGTCTGCAAGGCTTTCGCCTTCCGCATTCCCACTATACGCCCTCGCTCAAAGTCCGTCAACTGCACATACGGTTCACGTCCACGCTGTCGCGGCATGCTACCAGTGTTAAAGACTGCGATGGAGCTCCGTATGCCACGGCAAACTGGCTGACACTGACGGCGGCGGTGCACAAATGCTGCGCAGCTAGCGCCATTCGACGGCCAACACCGCAGTTCCTGGTGTGTCCGCTGTGCCGTGCGTGTGATCATTGCTTGTACAGCCCTCTCGCAGTGTCCGGAGAAAGTATGGTGGGTCTGACACACCGGTGTCAATGTGTTCTTTTTTCCATTTCCAGGAGTGTATGTCCATCGTACGTCGCACATTGATTTCTGCGGTTATTCCAAAAATGGATCTGAGCACTATGGGACTCAACTGCTGAGGTCATTAGTCCGGTTATTCCACGCACTGTTGCTTGTATCGAGGAGGTGCCGCAATGGTTAGCACACTGGACTCGCATTCGTGAGGACGACGGTTCAAACCCGCGTCCGGTCATCCTGATTTAGGTTATCTGTGATTTCCCTAAATAGCTTCAGGCAAATTCCGGGATGGTTATTTTGAAAGGGCATGGCGGTCTTCGTTCCCTATCCTTCCCTAAACCGGTGGGACGATGATCTCGCTGTTTGGTCCCCTCTGCCAAGCAACCAACCAACCACTGTTGCTTGTATGTTAGCGTTCACAATTCCACGCAAGCGCCGCTGCTCTCGCACGATAAGGGAAGGCCTTCGCCGACTGAATTGTCTGTCGTGAGAGGAGATATCTGAAATTTGGTATTCTCCGCGTACTCTTGACACTGTGGATCTCGGAATACTGAATTCCCTAAAGATTTCCGAAATAGCACGCCCAATGCGTCTTACACCAGCTGCCATTCCGCGTTCAGAGTCTGTTAATTCCCGTCGTACGGTCATGATCAATTCGGAAACCTTGTCACATGAATCAACTCAGTACAAGTGACAGCTCCGTCAACGTACTGCCCTTCTGTACCTTATACAGGGCGGTCCATTGATCGTGACCGGGCCAAATATCTCAAACGAAAAAACTACAAAGAACGAAACTCGTCTAGCTTGAAGGGGGAAACCAGAAGGCGCTATGGTTGGCCCGCTAGATGGCGCTGCCATAGGTCAAACAGATATCAACTGCGTTTTTTTGAATAGGAACACCCATTTTTATTACATATTCGTGTAGAACGTAAAGAAATATGAATGTTTTAGTTGGACCACTTTTGTCGCTTTGTGATGGATGGCACTGTAATAGTCACAAACATATGGCTCACGATTTTAGACGAACAGCTGGTAACAGGTAGGTTTTTTAAATTAAAATACAGAACGTAGGTACCTTTGAAAATTTTATTTCGGTTGTTCTAATGTGATACATGTACCTTTGTGAATTTATCATTTCTGAGAACGCATGCTGTTACAGAGTAATTACCTGTAAATGCCACATTAATGCAATAAGTGATGTCCGTCAGCCTCAATGCATTTGGCAATACGTGTAACGACATTCCTCTCAACAGCTAGTAGTTCGCCTTCCGTAATGTTCGCACATGCATTGACAATGCGCTGACGCAAGTTGTCGAGCGTTGTCGGTGGATCACGAAAGCAAATATCCTTCAACTTTCCCCACAGAAAGAAATCCGGGGACGTCGTATCCGGTGAACGTGCGGGGCATGGTGTGGTGCTTCGACGACCAATCCACCTGTCGTGAAATATGCTATTCAATACCGCTTCAACCGCGCGCGAGCTATGTGCCGGACATCTATCATGTTGGAAGTACATCGCCATTTTGTCATGCAGTGAAACATCTTGTAGTAACATTGGTAGAACATTACGTAGGACATCAGTATACATTGCACCATTTAGATTGCCATCTATAAAATGGTGGCCAATCATCCTTCCTCCCATAATGCCACACCATACATTAACCCGCCAAAGTCACTGATGTTCCACTTGTCGCAGCCATCGTGGATTTTCCGTTGCCCAATAGTGCATATTATGCCGGTTTACGTTACCGCTGTTGGTGAATGACGCTTCGTCGCTAAATAGATCGCGTGCAAAAATTCTGTCATCGTCCTGTAATTTCTCTTGCGACCAGTGGCAAAACTGTACACGACGTTCAAAGTCGTCGCCATGCAATTCCTGGTGCATAGAAATATGGTACGGGTGCAACCGATGTTGATGTAGCATTCTGAACACCGACGTTTTTGCAATTCCGAATTCTCGCGCAATTTGTCTGCTACTGATGTGCGGATTTGCCGCGATAGCAGCTAAAACACCTACTTGGACGTCATCATTTGTTGCAGGTCGTGGTTGACGTTTCACATGTGGCTGAACTCTTCCTGTTTTCTTAAATAACATAACTATCCGGCGAACGGTCCGGACTGTTGGATGATGTCATCCAGGATACCGAGCAGCATACATAGCACACGCCCTTTGGGTATTTTGATCACAGCAGCCATACATTAACACGATATCGACCTTTTCCGCAATTGGTAAACGGTCCATTTTAACACGGGTAATGTATCACGAAGTAATTACAGTCCGCACTGTCGGAATGTTACGTGATACCACGTACTTATACGTTTGTGACTATTACAGCGCCATCTACCACAAAGCGAAAAACGTGGTCCAAGTAAAACATTCATATTTCTTTACGTACTACACGAATATGTAATAAAAAATGGGGGTTCCTATTTTAAAAAAACGCAGTTGATATCCGTCTGACTTATGGAAGCGCCCTCTAGCGAGCCAACCATAGCGCCATCTGGTTTCCCCCTTCAAGCTAGACGAGTTTCGTTCTTTGTAGTTTTTTCGTTTGATGCTTATTTCGTGAGATTTTTGGCCCGGTCACTATCAATGGACCACCCTGTATACGCAATACTACCGCCATATGTATATGGGCGTATCGCTATGCCATGACTTTCTTCATTACAGTGTATATAGTAATTGCAGTTTCAGCTTCTCAGAGTGGTTCATGCTCCCTGAGTGGCAATAAACCATAAGGTAAAGTTCTTACTCCACAATCCAAGCCAAGGCACGCTCCCGACTCCGTCTCCTCAAGCTCCTTTCCGGCCGTACGTGGGGTCTCGACCTCTCCACCATCCTCCACACCTGTAAATCCCTCAGCCGCCCTATCCTTTGTTACGCCCATCCGGCCTGGATCTCCGCCCCCCCCCCCTACCTTTTATAAATCCCTTCAAATCCTTGAACGCCATGCTCTCCACCATGCCTATCACATCCGTCTCCCCTCCCCCACGCGGATCCTGTACAATCTCATTCCGTTCCCCCACCTCCTCCTTTTCCTTGAAAGGATACGCATCCAGTACACCTCCCGCAAACTCGATCCTCCTTACCCGCTTGTCTCGCCCATCCTCTCCGACCCCCCCCCCCGCCCGCGCCTGTATTCCTACGTCCCACCCTCCTTACCCTCTCCCAAGGTGGCTTCCGCCAGCTCCCCCTCCCTGATGATGTCCTCCTCCCCTCCATCTACCCCTCCTATCAACTTTGATCCTCCCCCCCTTTCCTGTGCCCTTTCCTTTCTGCACCCTCCCTCCCTTCTCTTTCCTTTTCCCTCCACCCCTCTCCGCCCGGGCTTCCCCTCCCTCTTCCTCCCTTCCCCCTTCCTCCCTTGCCCATGGCATCTGCTCTCCCCTCTCCCTCTCCCACCCCCCTTCTCCTCTCTTGGCAGGTCCCCGGACTCGTACACAGTTAGTGAACTTTCGCGCGCCGGAGATCAACGCCTCGTGTTTCTGTGTGTGCTGTCGTCTTGTGCTTAAGTGGTTCAGTATTATTCGTTTTGTGCATCTACGTTCACGTGTAACTATTTTGGTCTATGTATGTGTCCAAGTGTCTGAACAAATTTTATCTTGGACTCTACGCCCGTGAACGGCTCCATGTATTTTAAAAAGTGTTTGTCTCCGTTTATATGTCACATTGTCTTCATTTGTCTCTTTTGTGTTTCTCTGAGGCCAAAGAGCGGCGTAGTATGCTGCTGCTGGCCTGCCTGTAAACAGGTTTAAAAATAACAATAAAGAAAAAAAAAGTTCTTACTCTAATAGTGCAAAACGAAACGAAACTAAATCAGACAATCACATTTAGTAATTAGACAAACGAGTCGCAGCCAGGCAGTGATGCTGTCATAAGTCACAGAGAGATGAAAGTTCCTGGCAGATTGAAACTGTGTGCCGGATCGAGACTCGAACTCGGGATCTTTGCCTTTCGCGGGCAAGCGCTCTACCAACTGGGCTACCCAAGCAGAGTCTCGGTCCGACACACAGTTTTAATCTGCCAGGAAGTTTCATATCAGCGCACTCTACGCTGCCGAGTGAAAATCTCATTCCAAGTCACAGAGGGTTCATCAGACTGCATGGGAATTGCGAGCGATCAGCGATCGATCGATGCAACCTGCGATTTGACCACACACATGCCATCTGCGGACAGGTTCCGAGACTTCGCAGCGGACCGCTGCAATCCGTAGTTCGTACAGGGTGTTTCGAAAATGACCGGTATATTTGAAACGGCAATACAAACTAAACGAGCAGCGATAGAAATACACCGTTTGTTGCAATATGCTTGGGACAACAGTACATTTTCAGGCAGACAACAGATGGCGCTGCGGTCTGGGAAACTCTGTAGTACGATATTTTCCACATATCCACCATGCGTAGCAATAATATGGCGTAGTCTCTGAATGAAATTACCTTTGACAACGTGTCTGGCGGAATGGCTTCACATGCAGATGAGATGTACTGCTTCAGCTGTTCAATTGTTTCTGGATTCTGGCGGTACACCTGGTCTTTCAAGTGTCCCCACAGAAAGAAGTCACAGGGGTTCATGTCTGGCGAATAGGGAGGCCAATCCAAGCCGCTTCCTGTATGTTTCGGATAGCCCAAAGCAATCACACGATCATCAAAATATTCATTCAGGAAATTAAAGACGTCGGCCGTGCGATGTGGCCGACCACCATCTTGCATAAACCACGAGGTGTTCGCAGTGTCGTCTAAGGCAGTTTTTACCGCCACAAAGTCACGAAGAATGTCCAGATAGCGTGATGCAGTAATCGTTTCGGATCTGAAAAATGGGCCAATGATTCCTTTGGAAGAAATGGCGGCCCAGACCAGTACTCTTTGAGGATGCAGGGACGATGGGACTGCTACATGGGGCTTTTCGGTTCCCCATATGCGCCAGTTCTGTTTATTGACGAAGCCGTCCAGGTAAAAATAAGCTTCGTCAGTAAACCAAATGCTGCCCACATGCATATCGCCGTCATCAATCCTGTGCACTATATCGTTAGCGAATGTCTCTCGTGCAGCAATGGTAGCGGCGCTGAGGGGTTGCCGCGTTTGAATTTTGTATGGATAGAGGTGTAAACTCTGGCGCATGAGACGATACGTGGACGTTGGCGTCATTTGGACCACAGCTGCAACACGGCGAACGGAAACCCGAGGCCGCTGTCGGATCACCTGCTGCACTAGCTGCGCGTTGCCCTCTGTGGTTGCCGTACGCGGTCGCCCTACCTTTCCAGCACGTTCATCCGCCACGTTCCCAGTCCGTTGAAATTTTTCAAACAGATCCTTTATTGTATCGCTTTTCGGTCCTTTGGTTACATTAAACCTCCGTCGAAAACTTCGTCTTGTTGCAACAACACTGTGTTCTAGGCGGTGGAATTCCAACACCAGAAAAATCCTCTGTTCTAAGGAATAAACCATGTTGTCTACAGCACACTTGCACGTTGTGAACAGCACACGCTTACAGCAGAAAGACGACGTACAGAATGGCGCACCCACGGACTGCGTTGTCTTCTATATCTTTCACATCACTTGCAGCGCCATCTGTTGTTGAAAATTGTAACTACTGTAATTTAGAAAGTTTGTCCACCTGAAAATGTACTGTTGTCCCAAGTATATTGCAACAAACGGTGTATTTCTATCGCTGCTCGTTTAGTTTTTATTGCCGTTTCAAATATACCGGTCATTTTTGAAACACCCTGTATGTGCGCCTGTAACTGCTTGCAACAAAGATGGGACAGAGAGAGAGAGAGAGAAGTTGAGAAGTTACGGTATTCATTGTATCCACGTCACTGAAGCGGTGTTCCGTGAGTAGTGGCGACGGCATTCAGCGCAGTGATGCTGCCTCGCGTACTCGCTGCACTGGAGTGAGCACCGGTCCCGTACACTGGTACAGGGGAGCAGCAGACAGGCCGTTTACCCCCAGCTGGCGCGCCGCATGGCTTCGCGTGACCGCACACGTGGAAGCGCGGAACGGAACAGAACAACGCGCTGGCCTCTACCAAACGGCCGGTGCCCGCCTGTTCTGGAGTTCCGTTATGTCCTCCTGTGAACAACACGAAAACGTGGCTGCACCGAGACTCCCCAAAACTGATATTCGCAAAGGAAATAAACTTCCTGCAAGATTCCGCGACAGTAAAGGAAATAAATTACCTGTATCATTCCACGATCTTTGTAATTATTCTGGGAATAAAATCGCTTAATACGTGTCTCCAGTTATGGCGTCGTTTCGGCTACTGCCATCATCAGGTCAAAATTTAGCACTTGCAAAACGGAAATGTATTCGCAGTTGCGAATGTGGACAACCATCAACTGTACAATGGAATGATGCACTCCGTCTTCAGGGCACCAGTGGCCTACCGGAACCATCCGACCGCCGTGTCATCCTCATAGGAGGATGCGGATAGGAGGGGCGTGGGGTCAGCACACCGCTCTCCCGGTCGTTATGATGGTATTCTTAATCGAAGCCGTTACTAGTCGGTCGACTATCTCATCAGTTGGCATCACGAGGCTGAGTGCATCCCGAAAAATGGCAACAGCGCATGGTGGCCCGGATGGTCACCCATCCAAGTGCCGACCACGCCCGACATCGCTTAACTTTGGTGATCTCACGTGAACCGGTGTAGCCACTGCGACAAGGCCGTTGCCTATAATGGAATGACGACAATGAAAAATTGTGCCGGACCGGGACTCGAAGCCGCATTTCCTGCTTATCGCGGGGGATCGCCTTAGAACTACGCTATCACTGCACGACTCACGGCCAGGCCCATACTTCCTGTATGTCATCAACCAAATGTCTACAATCTGTACTCGAACATCCATTACCTATATTCCCGTACAGGGGAGACATTTTACTCGAAAGTCGCTTGGCCGGAGTCAACGGATAAATACGATAATGCAGTGCCTGTGTTTTATCGATTTACGATGCAATGCACAGCAATTCGGAATAACATAGGCAGGCACTGTAGTATCGTATTGTATTACAAAACAATGTTCAGTGTCAGTATCAGTAACACATGTGCGTAATCGGGGCGTCAGCTATCAGCTTCAAGTTGACGCCCCGAGTATGCGTAGATTTTATTGACACTGATAGTAAAACTTATTTTACAAGTTCTAAGTTCTGACCTGATGATAACAGTAGTCGAAACCACGTTGTCAGTAAAGGCATATATTAAGTGCTGTAGGCAGTTTTATTCACAAAATATTCCATTACTTTGTCGTATGTGCTGTACAGTGATCTATATACTACACGGACGGGGAACTGTGGAGTGAGTACAGAATTGTAACGTTCTTACAGAGATGTCGTCTTTATCGCCCGCCCTGCTGTAGTTAGTCAAACCATATCGATCAATCTGTTTGTGATTAACGATTATTTACCCAACTCAGATTATGACACTGACTGAATCAGCGAAATACAAAACCACCATGAGACTGCAGTACTTCATTAGAGCCGCCTACGTAACCAGAATACACTCTTACTCACTCACAAACACACTTACACACACACACACACACACACACACACACACACACACACACACAGCTAGAGAGAGAGAGAGAGAGAGAGGGAGAGCACTCAAAGCTTCAGGTCAAAAACAGATTCAAAACTGAAGGTCAAAACAAGATTCAAAACTGCCGCCCAGGACACATTCATCTTTTCGCCATCTTATTTTCATATCTTCTGTACAGTGAGATAGTGCAAGTTACAAGCTCTAGATCACTGTGAAGACAGTATTGGAACCTGTACAATTAAATTTAAACATATAGTGTACATACACACGAACACACTTACCCACACAGAGAGATACATTTTTGACATCGAGTAAAATAATGTAAACTACACCAGTTTAACATTCCACGCGTAATTATCGCTTTAAAAAAAGTTTTTCTATATTAAATTCTCTAAGGCTGCAGATAACATATTGTTAAAGAAGCTATAGAGCGAAGAACAGAAACTTAGTTAAACCATCGCATTGTCAACAAGGTATACAAATTTCTCTTACAATTTATGAATGATTTACTCAGAAACTGAAATTGTGTATACACAGACAGTAAAAACCAATTTTTCCTGTTATTTGATAGAAAGACAATAAAATTTCTGACTTCAGCGAAATATGTCTGAGCAAAAAGAAGAAATAGTTATGTTTTCTCAAGGCGGAACATATCCAGAAATTAATGATATATTGCGATCGTAACATCTAAAAAACAACATATTTTGCGATCATGACTATTTCTTCATAAGTAATCATCACATGACATTCCCGACGAAGTTGGTTAAAATCATATCTAAAACAAGAATTATTTGTAAGCAAATGCAGACACAAGAATGTGTTACCACCTCAAGGTGCGTATATCCGGAGCAATTGCTACGTTCAAGTAAAGTACGAAGTTTGCTTAACCGCTCTTTTACTAGTGCAAATGGAACCAGAGAATTTACTCCTCCCGAAATATTTCGTGGGCTTTGTATGTTTACCATGTACATATTGCGGAAATCGGAAACCATTTGCAACACTATTACAGGAATTCGTTATCTGTGACCCTTCAGTGGGATCTTTGCTGTCAAAATATACCACATATAGCACCCATAAGTGCAGATAATTGCCGGCCGCGGTGGGCTAGCGGTTCTAGGCGCTCAGTCCGGAACCGCACGATCGCTGCGGTCGCAGGTTCGAATCCTGCCTCGAGCATGGATGTGTGTGATGTCCTTAGGTTAGGTAGGTTTAAGTAGTTCTAAGCTCTAGGGGACTGATGACCACAGATGTTAAGTCCCATAGTGCTCAGAGCCATTTGAACCATTTTTTTGCAGATAGTTTTCCTGAAAACTCGGTATTGAACGCCCTGTTGAGGGAAATATATTGTCGCATTTGTACAACGTTGAACGTAACATAAATGCTAGCATCACTTCAAGAATCAATGCATTTCGTTTTGGGTTGAGACGAAGGTGCTTTTGCAGATGTTAATATAGTTTCATACTTAGTAAGTACTTGTTTTGTTCGTACGCACTATTTATCAGCAGTAGCATATTTGAGCATATGTCGTCAACTTCATTCAACAGGCGTCTGCGTTGTTTACAACTCTTGATGCTGACGTGTTGTCTGCGTGCATATGCCCCGCATATCGAGCTATTGAATGTCTTTGTACAGCACTTTTTCATGGTATTTGATGCTTGAATATGACAGTGTGTGCACCTGTCGAAATATAGGTGACTTTCGAAGACGTCACCCGGCTACATTCACGCGAGTTGTTTAAACGTTTTACAAGACTAGAAAAGTTCACGTTTGATGGGTACGAAATCAGTTGGAAGTGCAAAAAAGCTCAAGTGAGTGGTTACAGCAAAATTGTGAAGAAATCGTCAAATAAGCTGTAGTCGGAAGGACAGAGTCAGCATAGAGAAAAGTCAAAATAACTTTCGATGATATTAAAAGCAAGCGCATCGGTATAAAGAGTTAAAAAGACATTCCACTGGTAAACGAAGAGGAGACAGCGAATGAGTGGAAAGAAGGAACTACGTGAAGGACCTGTCTGCTGACGCGTTAGAAGATCGATTTGGAAGAAGTAGGCGACAAGATCTGCGAAGAAACAAAGCAGAATTCCTAAAACCATTGCCGGAAGTGGCAACGGAACTATTACTCACGTTAGTGTCTACGTTTTGTGAGACTAGGGACGTTTGCTAGGATCTTATCCACACAATTCTGCAGATGTAAAATGCAGATAAATACGTGAAATGCCGCGTAACTGACTTGACAGCTCGTGTATCCAAGTTGATGGGAATAATAACACACAGAAAAATGAAAAAAAATCGGATTTGTTAAATGACGGTCAGTTTTGTTTTAGGAAATGTAAAGGGACAAAGAGGCTGTTCTGAAGTAGCGTTTGAAACTGAACAAAAACCTAGAAATTTTTGTACAATTTGTTGACCCAGAAAAAGAGTTCGACAGCTTGAAATGATGCACGATGTTTCAAATTCTCTGAAATATTGGGGTAAGGTATAGGGGAAGTGCGTTAATGCATCATATGTGCAAGTGCTAAACAGGTAACAAAAATGGAAGGCCGAGAAGTGCTGGATTAAAGTGGGTGTGGGGGACAAATGAGATCTTCTCCGCTAACGCTCAACCCGTTTCTCGACGAATCAATAACGGAAACAAAAGGAGTAGAATTAAAATTAAGGGGAAAATAATATCAATGATAACATTCCTTGATGATATTGCTCTTCAACCAGTTTTTCCAACATGTGTACGCCACTTCTCTCACGCGTTAAGTGGATAATAGGTATAACTCCTACCGGATAAAGGGATAAAGCGGTTTTGCAGCAAACGTTTTTCTAAAACATGAATGTTTTCTTCCACTCAGTTCTGGATCAAACTTCAACCAATTCTGCCCCTCCCGCTCAGACGTTCAGACCCAAAAAAGCCATTGTGGGGTCATACGTGGACGCTCCATACTGCTTGGGAATGGAAGATTACCTGCTTCCACTAAGAAGGACCTTGTAGCTCTAACCAATATAATGACTGTAACGTGAAAAAGTATCCTTGGTGTGGCCTTATAACATTAACACCTGTGTTTACGTGGAACCTGCCTTACATTCTGAATATGATAATCAAGAAATATTAAATATCTCGAGACAATCTTTTATCGGAATTCTGTCTGGCGGTAACGTTGTAAGAAAACTGGGGCCTGACAGTATTTGTTTAAATCTTTTCGTAAAAATCAAGAATGATAATAATAAATATAACTTTAATTTACTTCGAAACTGCAAAATAGCTGCGGCTCACTCTTAGCGTGGAAGGAATTCGTTTGGTATTTTACTGCCCGTGTCAGAAAATGAATCTTACCTTCGCAATAATAGCAATACGAAAAATTATCAGAGTTCGAGAAAAACAAACGACTGCAGGATGTAATGAACGAAAATCTTCCGTATTTAATTTACTCACTTTTTATGAATGGCCGACCGTCGTGGCCGAGCGGTTCTAGGCGCTACAGTCTGGAGCCGCGCGACTGCTACGGCCGCAGGTTCGAATCCTGCCTCGGGCATGGATGTGTGTGTGATATCCTTAGGTTAGTCAGGTTCAAATAGTTTTAAGTTCTAGGGGACTGATGACCTCAGAAGTTAAGTCTCATAGTCCTCAGAGCCATTTGAACCAATTTTTATAAATGAAATCTATTTTTTCCATTTATCCAAAATGGAATAGAACCTTAAAATAACGTAGTCGACATACGCAGTTTACTTTTTAGGCTTTAATGAACCATCAGTCTGCACAAGTCAATAAAACGTATACTTAATTTTAGAGCTCAGCAGCGAAGACCAAATTCCACCCAAAAACAGTTAAGTCTTGTGTCAGTTAAGTGTACTAGCCCCTGTCATTAGGCAATTATTTCTTTTGATGTGGGGGAATATTCATTGAGTCTGGCTATGACGCCACAACCTATGGACGTAGAAGAATCTGTGTGCTTTCTTCTATCACTGTCTCAGGTTTGCAGAGCTAGCAGCCACGCAACAGAAATTCATCCTTCCTTTCGCACATAGAAGGGCTACAGGCACAAACAAAATACACTAACCGTAGTAGATGGACATAAAATATCCTCTCTTTTCGAGAAGCAGGCTGCTTTTGGCGTACGTAGCTGCAGTTAACGCTCACCGTCAGAACCTTTTTGTACGAAAAGGTTCTCGCTGATGCGTTTCAACTAGGACTGTTGGTATTTTTAAAAATACCGGGAATCAGATATATTGGTATAGGAAAACGTCACTACCGTTTATCGAAAAGAATTATCGATATACCGACGGAAGAAATATCGACATACTGTCAAAAACAATATCGGCTGCACATTGTAAATATACTACCAGTTTTGGAGTTGTATATTTAAGTATTAATTTATTATTATTATTATTATTCTGGATTTACAATGTGAGTACATTTTTCCAGCACCTATTCTAGATTACAGTAAGTCACTAATTATTGTTCTCCACTCTTCTCTATTTGTCCATAAATCTTCAGGAATGTTGTTCTTCCTCATTGCTGACTGAACTCCCTGTTTCCATGTATCATGTGGTCGTCCCCTTTTTCTTCTTCCAATTGGTACCCAGTCGATTATGCATTTTGGTAGCCTTTCCTGTTCCATTCGTCTGATGTGTCCATACCATTTAAGTTGTTTGTGCTCGATGAAATCAATAATTGAATTTTTACATTTCATCTTGTCTCTGATTACTTCATTTCTTATTCTTTCTCGTCTTGATATTCTTGCTGAACGTCTCCAGAAATCCATTTCTGTGGCTAATAATTTTGATTTCAGTTGCCATTTTGTTGTCCACACTTCTGAACCATATGTAATAATGTTCCTAACTATTGTTTTAAAAATCCTTATTTTGTTATCAGTTGTTATGTGTTTGTCCCAGAGAATTCCATTCAATAAAGAGATTGTCGTCTTTCCAGAATTTATTCTTGATCTAATTTCTTTGTCCTGTTTCCCATCATTTGTAATTTTCACACCTAAATATTTATATTCCTCAGTAGCTGTTATTGTTCCCATCCCTTCTTCTAATATTAAGTCTCCATTCACTCCACCAATTACCATGTACTTTGTTTTATTCATGTTTACATTTAGACCTGATTTTTTATATTCTTGAATCAATTTTCTGGTCATAAACTCTATGTCCTCATAGTCTTGGGCTATAATCAGTTGGTCATCTGCAAATTGTAACGAGTATATTGTTCTATCATTTATTGGTATTCCCATAGCGTGACATTTTTTCTTCCAATTCTGTAAAGTTACTTCTGTATATATTTTATACAATGTAGGTGAGATGCTACATCCTTGACATAATCCTTTTGTGACTTGGAATCCATGTGATAGATATTTACCAATTTTCATTTTTGAAATAGAATTTTTATATAAATTTTGAATTGCTTTAATTATTCTTGGATTTATTCCTATTGATATTAAAGCTTTCCATTATTATTAGATATTCTGTATATCAAGAAGCTAGCAGCCTGTTTGTCCCCTCTCAGACCAAGATTTGAAACGAAAACGACGTACGTTCATGATTGGAGATAACCACTGAGCTCAAATGGCTCTAAGCACTATGGGACTTACCATCTGAGATCATCAGTCCCCTAGAACTTAGAACTACTTAAACCTAACTAACCTAAGGACATCACACACATCCATGCCCGAGGCAGGATTCGAACCTGCGACCGTAGCAGCAGCGCGGTTCCGGACTGAAGGGCCTAGAACCGCTCGGTCACAACGGCCGGCTAATCACTGTGCTAACACTGGTAACAGCAGGTAAGCGGCACAGTAAAAGATGTCCGATGGTTCCGTCCTTCAGTTTCGTCACAGATTTGTCTGGAACACTTCATGTCGACTTCCCTGTTTTTTTTTTTCATTTCTGCAAACGCAAGCGACCTAGCAGTTGTAGTGTCAAAACTGCATAGTGAAGTTAAACACTGCAGTTTCTGTTGATAGCTGCGAGCTCCGATTACGTCAGCATTTCCCCTCACACGTCGCAGTCCATCCCAAGGACCAATCTCGTCATATAGATTTTTGTTCATCAGTTTCAGCAACTGTTTTTGAAGAATGCCGATGTGAAGAAATAGCACACTAAATTCGTTAAAATTATTTATTAACACAACTGATGAGCTATTTCTTCACACTGGATACCTTGTTTTTCCATTCACACCGTCACGTCGCAGTACAATTGGACCTCTTCTTCTTTTGTGCCACCTATACTTGCTTCACACACAAAAAAAAAATTGATATGGTGAAACTTGTGGTGTCACCGCCAGACACCACACTTGCTAGGTGGTAGCTTTAAATCGGCCGCGGTCCATTAGTATATGTCGGACCCGCGTGTCGCCACTGTCAGTAATTGCAGACCGAGCGCCACCACACGGCAGGTCTAGAGAGACGTACTAGCACTCGCCCCAGTTGTACGACGACTTTGCTAGCGACTACACTGACGAAGCCTTTCTCTCATTTGCCGAGAGATAGTTAGAATAGCCTTCCGCTAAGTCCATGGCTACGACCTAGCAAGGCGCTATTAACCATTTCTAGAGAGAGTCTCACTTGTATCATCAAGAATGCTGTATACAAATGATGGATTAAAGTTAAGTATTCCCGCAGCTACGTACTTTTCTTTATAGCATTCATTACGTATCCTGTTTCAGACATAACGCCAGCCGGCGTGTGTAAACGCGTGCCTTTCGGTTACCCGTCACTGTGGACTGGCTGTCTTGTCAGTCCACAACAAAACTCTTTCACACAGTGAAAGTAAAAGTATGTTCTACTACAACTTCAAAAGAACAACTTCAAATATTTGTCGAAAATTGCGAAAAAGTATAATATAAAATAAAAATATCGGCACTCGACAACGCTATTTCGCTGCCGATATAAGCGCAGTTGGCATATATCGATACTGTTTGAAAGGAATATCGATTTATCGATATTTTATGGACAGCCCTAGTTGCTGCTGCAGAATTAGCGATCGGGCGGCCGTCTTCCGAAGCACCGACCACGTGGGCTCAAGTTAAATGAGATACCTGCCGCATTTCAGTTAATAGTCGCACCTAACGCGCGTTTATTGAAAAAGTGGAGCAGAAATAAGGGCTGTATACAATTGCGATCTGAACCAGTTGTTGCCAAGAGATAGTGACATCTCTCTTCAGCGTATCAGGTTCACCAGCAGCTATTTAGTCTGCCGTCGGTGATTGGTGTACATCGCTTCGTCTAAATTTCTCGCATTAGTTTAGCCAACCCCGACAGAAACGCCATGCCTCAGGCGCGCTAATTGGAAAGACCGCCCCGCAACCTGTTTCATTAGACACGTCGCTTGTTCCGGAAGGCGCGCCGCCGCATGTTTACATACCTGAGTAACGAGCTTAGCGTTCCCCAGCTCCGCTGAGTCGCGGAAACGGCGCACACCCGCCGGCCGTTTGCTCGTCGCCTGGAGCAGCAGATCGCTGGCACTCGGCGGCGTCATACGGCCGGAATGTGGCCGCCATCACTCATCTGGCAACTGCCTCGGCGGCAGAACAATGGGCGAGTATGTCAGCCGAGCCGCTCGCTACCTGTCACCGGCGCTGCTGCTCAGCCGACAGCCTTCAACTGGCGATCGCAAGGCACGGGCTAAATGGCTGTTAGCAAACCAGCCAGATACACACAGTGGAACGTCCCCTTAGAACAATTATTCATGACTGTGCTTAAACTGACACACAATTTTTTTTAGCGCAACGCAATCTGACTTTCAGATATCCCCACAAAGGAATGGACCTGACTAACATTAACCTGTACCTTTCACAAATCACTTACCTCACAAAAATCTTCGTTACTCGAACTACTGCAATACAGCGAGCGCCACTACTGCCAGCTAAATAAAAGATTCAAACTACGGAAGGCACTAACTACTGATAGGCATAGTTAGCAAATGAAAGATTTTAATAGAGAACAAACAATGTATTTTAAAACGGTAATTCCAGACTCAGCAATAAATAAGGATATCACACGTTATTAGTGAAGGAATAAACAACTGTGCAATTAGTAGTGCTTTCAGTGCGTTACAATTTACCAAATGAGCAAAAAATACAGACACAGTGTAAGTAGGCTGTTTAGGTTTTTATGTTGGTAATGCAACATAGCGCTCTGTATGAAAATCACTGACTGCGCTGTGTGCAGTCTGTGGCTGATTTGAATTGTTGGAATATTGTTGTTGTAGTGTTGGGCAGTTGGATGTGAACAGCGTGTAGCGTTGCGCAGTTGGAGGTGAGCCGCCAGCAGTGGTGGATATGGGAAGAGAGATGGCAGAATTTTGAGAGCGGACGATCTGGACGTGTGTCCATCAGCAAGAGTAAATTTGTAATACTGTATATCATGAACTGACATATATATATATATATATATATATATATATATATATATATATATATATATATATATATATATATATATGTATGACGACTTTTGAATATTATTAAGGTAAATAAATTGTTTCTTCCCTATCAAAATCTTTCATTTGCTAACTATGCCTATCAGTAGTTAGTGACTTCAGTGGTTAGATTCTTTTATTTAGCTGGCAGTATTGGCGCTCGCTGTATTGCAGTAGTTCGAGTAACGAAGATTTTTGTGAGGTAAGTGATTCATGATAAATATAGGTTATTGTTAGTCAGGGCCATTCTTTTGTAGGTATCATTGAAAGTCAGATTGCGTTGTGCTAAAAATATTGTGTGTCAGTTTAGTGTTGATCAGAATAAGTAAAGAGAGAAATGTCTGAGTACGGTCAGTTTTGCTCAGCTGTTTGAAAATCAAATAACGTAAGTGGTTAACCAGTACAGTAATTGATAAAATTTTCTAAGGGGATGTTTCAGCAGCAAATAATGTTTTAAGAACAAGTCAATGTGATCCCAATTAGAATTTTAAGTCAAGTAACCACAGTCATGACTGAAGGCCTTTAACGCCAAGAACGTCAATTGTAAAAAAAATTAACAAACATACTGTAAAACAGCAATGCAATAGCAAGGTTAATTTAAAAAGACAGGCAACTGATCACCAAACGAGTGAGACAAAATGATGGTGAACTGGGTAGGACAACCATTTAAACCTGCTGTAACGCCAAGAATGGCAATTATATACAAAATTTAAAAAAAAGTACAGTAATACAGCAAATACAAATGGCTCTAAGCACTATGGGACTTAACTTCTGAGGTCATCAGTCCCCCAGAACTTAGAACTACTTAAACATAACTAACCTAAGGACATCACACACATCCATGCCTGAGGCAGGATTCGAACCTGCGACCGTAGCGGTCGCGCGGTTCCAGACTGTAGCGCCTAGAACCGCTCGGCCACACCGGCCGGCCCAGCAAATACAACAGCAAAGGTTAATTTGAAAGGACGAGCAACTAATCACCAAACAGGTGAGACAAAACGATGGTAAGCCTGCTGTAACGCCAAGAATGACAATTATATAAAAAAATTTAGATACGTACAATAAAACACAAGAGCCAGTTGCAGACGGTGCTCCAGGATTCGACCTCTGAGTAGGTCTGACAAAAAAGCACTTTCAGGAGCGATGAGATAGGCAGCCAAGAGTTGCATTCACTTCACAAGATAGTAACTCAAACTAGTGGCAGTCTAGCGAATGACTAATGATAATCTTGCTGAGGCTACCCGACGTCCAATAAGCCAAATGCAAACATGTAAAAATACTCCAAAGCCGGAACCGGCGGTCTGGACTCCACCTGTAGAATACTGTGCTTAGAGCGCCTGGAATGAGAAAGGAATCACTACCCACCAGAGTAGAAGAATCACCAACCAACCTACAATCAAGAAAGCTGTCAAAACTACACGCCTCACTGCACAGCAGCGGCAAGATGACGAAGCGTAGACTGCCGTTAGAAAAACTAACCCCCAGGGCAGGTAACTGGGGCGTTAACGGCCATGAGGTAGGAAAAATACCTCTGGTTGAACTTAACAAATAATAACAGACTGTATGCAATAAATAGTAATTAGAAGTCGAGGAAAGTTAATCAGATCCGACTTCCCCAAGCACTCCACTCGCTGCTCTTCGCCTCGGCAACATCTACATCTACATCCATACTCCGCAAGCCACCTGACGGTGTGTGGCGGAGGGTACCTTCAGTACCTCTATCGGTTCTCCCTTCTATTCCAGTCTCGTATTGTTCGTGGAAAGAAGGATTGTCGGTATGCCTCTGTGTGGGCTCTAATCTCTCTGATTTTATCCTCATGGTCTCTTCGCGAGATATACGTAGGAGGGAGCAATATACTGCTTGACTCTTCGGTGAAGGTATGTTCTCGAAACTTTGACAAAAGCCCGTACCGAGCTACTGAGCGTCTCTCCTGCAGAGTCTTCCACTGGAGTTTTTCTATCATCTCCGTAACGCTTTCGCGATTACTGAATGATCCTGTAACGAAGAGCGCTGCTCTCCGTTGGATCTTCTCTATATCTTCTATCAACCCTATCTGGTACGGATCCCACACTGCTGAGCAGTATTCAAGCAGTGGGCGAACAAGCGTACTGTAACCTACTTCCTTTGTTTTCGGATTGCATTTCCTTAGGATTCTTCCAATGAATCTCAGTCTGGCATCTGCTTTACCGACGATCAACATTATATGATCATTCCATTTTAAATCACTCCTAATGCGTACTCCCAGATACCAGATAATTTATGGTATTAACTGCTTCCAGTTGCTGACCTGCTATTTTGTAGCTAAATGATAAAGGATCTATCTTTCTGTGTATTCTCAGCACATTACAACAATACGAACAGCGACCCAAGTCACTGGAGAATCGCAGGATACCACAATGGTGGAGGTTTCTCTGCTTGAATCCAAATGTACTCAACTTAAAACTTGCAGAATCCGTTTTACGACGAGGTTGTGCACCCTCGTGACCATAGGCTTTCGATCCGGCAGTCCATGCGCGCCGCCAGCAGTCCCGGCGCGTTCGTGTACTGTGCGGACCTGGCTCCTGCTGAGTCCCCAACCGAACTGCCCACTGGCGCGACCTGGAAGAAGCACGACGTCGACCCAAAGATAGAGCCGCAGTTACTGCATATCGATAATCGCCGCTGCTGCCACTAGAAGAAGACAAACACATGTCAACTTAACGATACAGTGTGGCCTCCAACAGAGGACAGAAACCTACAAACGGCACCAACGTGAGCCGCATCCCGGCTCAGCTGGTAATGTCCGGTACAATGCATCACGACAGAAAGCTTCATGAGTCGTCGTAAGGCGAAACCATGCGAGGTGCCGGGGCTAGCAGTGTATTTAACACTCAATTCTTCTAGAATCTACATATGTAAATGATGCTCTAAGCCCCCCCCCCCCCCCATTCTAACTCCAACTTTTGCTGTTGCACAAGGATTAAAAAAAAAATACGCGAACTGACTCTGATCAACCCTGCCAGTGGAGTAGCAGAGAGTTTGGCACCTGCAATAATTTAATTTGATAAATAAGTTAAATAAACGAAGGTTTCATTAACATAGTGAGGAATGATGGGGTTCCTCTACCGATTAACAGAATGAAAGGTCTGTCCAAAATAACAATATGATTTATTAAGGCTAAACACAAAATAATAAACAAAAACACATGAAACATTTACAATACATCAAATTGGCTCAAATTGGATACTGAAAACAAACGCTGTGAATGTGAAGTTGTCCCTAAACTAGATTGTGAGGATTATGACGAAGTGGTATGTGGAGCCAATTCCTTGCAACTCAAATCTTAAGAGAAAACTCATAGCAAACCCAACATTAATTGCTGCTACCCAAGACAGAACAAAGTTAGAAAAAGACGAACAGGCGCGCTCTGCTGAGCTCTGATTATCACCTAGGAAAATCCATGTCTGCCGGTGCTGCAAACATACCTTACCAATCTGTCTTCTTAACTGCCAGAACACAATCTGACGTACCGGAGGCGATGGCTGGTTGCTTCGACGTCCTCGACCGAAAGGCGAGCGCCGAAACCCTAGAGCACCCGTACAGGCCGAACACACAACATTCCCGCCCCCACGACAGTGGCCGTGGTTAAACGTTCCGATCAGCAACTCGAAAACCGGCGGAAAATTCTACTCTATTGCCGGAGCACTACCATTCCACCAATGGAGATTGTTGGCGCCAATTTCTGCGCTGATTTTGCTACGTCACGGAGCTATGCCCTGAGCAAGCCAATCACAGTTACTATTTTGCAGAAAGCGCGGGAATTTTCCCGCCACAACTGCCTGGGTACACAAGTCATTCCCACGCCTCGCTGGTAGCCCGCCAGACAGCGTTTTCGCTAAGTTTCTGCGAAGTAACGGAACCTCTAGCCCAGCCGCTACTTCAAACCCCTCCGGGCGTGTCTTTTGACAATGTCGGCGTCTGCAAAGCATTCACTCGACTTCCTCACACCCGTCGGCTTAACGCTTTCCAGATCAGCAGAGCCCGCCTGTCACCGGACCACCCGGGTGACGAGAGACGCTACGTGTGAAGTCTGCGTGTGAAGGAATAGCGACTTTTCACTGCATGCAATTAGAGAGGAAAATCTTAAGATAGAAATACGAGAGGGGGCTCATGCCACCTCTCAACCACTTGTCGAGAGCACTTTTGGGCGTGACCTGCAAAACGTAGTGCAGCACCACGGCCTTCAGCCAGTCGACGGAGTTCGTTCTGGAGAAGGGAAAATAAACACTGTCTTGGGGGTAGAAGTTCGTTCGGCATGATAGACTCTGGATGTCGCCACAGCAGAAGTGCCAGCATACGTTGTATAAGATCCCAGCATCTGCCCGTCGCAGCACAAGTCAAGAGGTGGGCTTCCGAATCAACACTGCGCAGTGCGGGCACAAAGGGTCGTTCGTAAGATGGGTGGAATGGAGGCGCTGGCGTGTAGCTAATTTGCCGTTCACCACCACGTACCATAACGAACGAGAATACGTGGAGAGGTATGGGGTGTCGACGGCCCATCACACCCTGCTGCGGTGGATTGTCGTGTGCTGCTGTTCGAGCCCGTTGCAGGATTGTCGGTTTGACAGAGGCTGTAATGGTCTCTCGTGCTCGGCACCTTCTTCGCCAGTACGGACTGAGCTACACAAGCACAACTCAGAACCCGTCCTCACAGCTTCACTTCCGCCAGTACCTTGTCTCCTACCTTCCTAACATCACAGAAGTTCTCCTGGGAACCTTACAAGACCATCAGACCTGGAAGAAGGGAGGTGTTCAGCTGTGAGGATAGGTCGCGAGCCGTGCTTGGGTAGCTCAGTCGGCAGAGCAGCAGCCCGCGAAAGACAAAGGTCCCGCGTTCGAGTCTCGGTCTGCCACGTAGTTTTAATCCGCCAGGAAGTTTCATGTCAGCGTACTCTCCGCCGCAGAATTAAAATTTCATTCGTATATATTCATTGGCAATATGTTCAGATCACAAAAAGAATGTGTAGCATCAAAATCATTTGTTGTCTGTAGAGGGCTTTTCACGCCAAACTTAAGCAATGTCAGCACGTGATGGAACGTCCCCTTGCTCGGGTGCAGGCTCGAATCCGACTTGGCATACCATCGATGAGATCAAGCCAGCCGCGGTCCAAATTGTCCCACTTTTCGATGATGATTCTGCGAAAGTCCCGCGAAGTACTTGTCCGTTGTCGACATCCGAAAACTGTAAGATTCCATCGAGTCCACAGGGCTTGGGGTTCACGTCCGGGGAAGAAGCAATCCACTTCGAAGGAAGCTATTCACAAGAACAACTCCCCTGTAGGAATAGATTCCGAAAGCAACGGTTGTTTGGAACCCAGCTCGCTCTGTTCGGCCACGAGACCCAGCAAGCAGTAGACATAGGCGCCCAGGTAGATAACGTGTTCCTTGACTTCCGAAAGGCATTCTATATCTACATACATCTACATATATACTCCGCTAGCCCCCAAGCGGTGTGTGGCGCAAGGCACAATTCGCACCAAAGTCATATTTCCCCCCGTCTGTTCCACTCGCAGATCCCGCGAGGGAAAAGCGACTGTCTAAAAATGGCTCTGAGCACTATGGGACTTAACTACTGAGGTCATCAGTCCCCTAGAACTTAGAACTACTTAAATCTTACTAACCTAAGGACATCGCACACATCCATGCCCGAGGCAGGATTCGAACCTGCGACCGCAGCGGTCACGCGGTTAAAAACTGAAGCGCTTAGAACCGCACGGCCACACCGGCCGGCCAAAGCGACTGTCTGAACGCCTCAGTGCGAGCTCTAATTTCCCTTGTCTTTGAATGGTGATCATTGCACGATCTGAAAATTGGTGCTAATAATATATGTCCTACACCCGCGGCGAAGATCGGATTTTGGAATTTAGTGAACAGTCCCTTCCGCTTAGCGTGCCGTCTATCTGCAGGTGTGTGCCACTTCAAACTTTCTATGAGATTTGTAACGCTCTCGCGATGGCTAAATGTACCATTCACGAATCTTGCCGCTCCTCTTTGAACCTTCTCAATTTCTTGAATCAGACTCGACAAGGGTCCCATACAGACGAACAATACTCTAAGACTGGACGAACTAAGGTATTGTAAGCTATTTTCCTTGTTGAAGGACTGCATCGCTTCAGGGTTCTACCAATAAACCTGAATCGAGAGTTCGCCTTGCCCATTACTTGTGTAATCTGATCATTCCATCTGAGATCATTTCGAATAGTCACAACCAGATACTTGACGGATGTTACCGCTTCCAAAGACTGGGCATTTATTTTGTACTCGTACATATTGAGAGATAACTACCAGTCATTACACCACGTATTTATTTTCTGCAAATCCACATTGATTTGTTCACAACTTTCGTGTGATTCTACTTTCCTGTAGACTACAGTATCATCAGAAAACAGTCTAATGTCGCTGTCAATACCATCAACCAAATCGTTTCTGTAAATAGTAAAAAGCAGCGGACCTATTACACTGCCCTGAATTACACACCTGAATTTACGCTTGTTTCTGTTGAAGTCACCCCGTTCAGGACGACATACTGCTCCCTGTTTGTTAGAAAACTATCTATCCAGCCGCATATGGCATCGGATAAGCCGTAAGCGCGCACTTTTTGGAGCAAGCGACAGTGCGGAATTGAGTCTTATGCCTTTCGAAAGTCGAGAAGTATTGCATCAACCTGGGAGCCGGTATATAGAGCTTGTTGTATATCGTGCACAAAGAGGGCCAGCTGTGTCTCGCATGACCGCTGTTTCCTAAGACTGTGCTGGTTTCTGCAGATGAGCTTCTCAGAGTCGAGAAAGGTAATTATGTCTGAAAACAAAATATGTTCCATGATTTTACAGCAAATCGATGTCAGTGAAGTTAGCCGGTAATTATGTGCATCAGATTTTCTACTATTTTTATAGATTACAATGGCCTGGGCTTTCTTCCAGTCCCGTGGAACTTACCGCTGTTCCAATGATCTATATATTTGTAGCATAATCAACACAAAGTCTTACGGGGATACCGTCTGGGCCAGATGCCTTCCTGGCGTCTAAGGATCTTAACTGTTTTACCGTCCCAGATACACTAAACACTATGTCAGCCATCCTTGGGTTTGTTCGATAACTCAAAGGGGGAATGGTGCTGCAGTTCTCTACCGTAAACGAGTTTTTGAAAGCTAGGCTTAGAATTTCGGCCTTCTGTTTGTCATCATCTGTACTCGGTATAGTTCCGCAAGGTCTCCTAATGAACAGAATACGAGCATACGAAATATCAGCCCAGCGGTTTGACTGCACTGTTGGATTTCTAGCAAACAGAACATGGTATGTCATTATGAACGGAAAGAAGTGTTCAGACGTAGAAGTAACTTCGGGTCTGTCCCAGTAGACTGTTATAGGGCCACTACTTTTCACAATTTATATAAATGACGTAGTAAGTAACATTGGAAGTTCCATGAGGCTTTTAGTGGATGATGCTGTTGTATACAGAGACGTCGTGATGCTAGGAAATTGTTGCGAAATACCGGAAGACCTGCTTCAGGGAGTGACAATTGACCCTCAGCATAAACAAATGTAACGTAGACAGAAAAACCTTTTATTGTATGATTACAAAGTTCCAGAACAATCACTAGATGCATAAGATACCTAAGAGTATGTACGGAGCGATTTGAAGTGGAACGACCACATAAAATTAATCACGAGTAAGGCAGATACCAGACTGAGATACATTCGAAGAATCTTCAGGAAATGTAGTCCTCAAAAGAGGAAGTAGCTTATAAAACACTCATTCGATCGATGCTTTAATACTGCCCTCCTGTATGGGATCCGACTGGTAGAGGAAATATAGAAAGAAATATATTTGCGTCCCGGAAATCTATATCAAAATGATAAAATCAGCAGAGGTTCAAATCAAATGGCTCCGAGCACTATGGGACTTAACTTCTGAGGTCATCAGTCCCCTATAACTTAGAACTACTTAAACCTAACTAACCTAAGGACATCACACACACCCATGACCGAGGCAGGATTCGAACCTGCGACCGTAGCGGTCGCGCGGTTCCACACTGTAGCGCCTACAACCGCTCGGCCACCCAGGCCGGCAATCAGCAAAGGACAATAAGCCTAAATTCGAGTAATTCTAATGTGCAGAGAGGAACCACTAACTACCAATACTTTGGCCATTTCTAAATTTATCCGCAACCCATATTATTTTTCCATTTTTACGATTCTCTCCATCACGAATTGTAGCGCTCCCTCTGACTCAGAGAACATCGCTTGATCATCAGCATACTTCATTGTCTTTACCCTTTACTCTCCTACTACAATCTCTCGTTTTTACTAACGCTTTTGTTGGTTAGTTTCTTGGCATGAATGCTGAAAGGCACTGGAAACAAGCAACGCCCTTTCCAACATTTCTTGTAGTACCCATCTCATACGCTTCCTCGTACTTCGTTATGACTCTGCACACTTGCTTTATAACGTTTCTGTCTTTCCAGTCTACACATCTATTGAGGAATTCAGGAAGCTCTTCAGGTCCGCTCTGTTGAACGCCGATGTTCAAATCGACTCTCCTCGAAGTCCTTGTACCACACAATAAAACGTACATAACCTTGTTAACTTATAGCATTGTATAAAATATTCTCGGTATTCTTGCCGCGTCAGTTCTAGATAAAATCTCGAGCTTTCGACGATTACCTCCATCGTCATCGTCAGGAGCTGACTGTCTCTACTGCTGCTATGGTAGCCTCTATATAGCCCTAAGACGGCTTCTGATTGGTCGGCTTCTGATTGGTCGGCGATTACGTGCTGCTGTCTCAGACGGTGTCACTGTGTGCGCCGGTGGCGCCACCGCTTCCGTTTGAACGTAAACCTTGGAAGGAACGTCTCTGCTGCTTCTCTGCATCAAGCGCCCGTTTCCACGCACAGCTCAAATGGTATCCGCTATCGCGGTTAAAGTTCTTTTGGCTCATCCTTTATTCAACAGCCTCCTTAATAACAGAATCCCAGTATGTGGAGGCATGAGACAGAATTTTAGTTTCATCGAACAATATTTTGTGTTTGTTCGTGAGGCAGCTTGTGGTGTATAATGGTTGAGTCACTAACTATTCCTACCTAGAATAAAACCGAAAGTATGATAGTAGTTGAAAAGTTTGTGGGACAAATGTTGCATGGGACAACGTGGGTCATAACATGACTTTGGTTTTTTGTTGCTTGGTGGGGTCGCGTCAGAGATATGACGGTCAACTTCTTTTTTTTTTTTTAATGGGGTGCTATAGTTTGGTACTTATTTTCTGATAGCAACTATCGAGACGAATCTAATGATGTGTAACAGCAAGGTCTCTGATGGTCACAAAGGTAGCATGAACGTCCATTTCCCGAAAGTGTTCGAAATGATGACCATTGGTATCAATGCAGTGCTGAAACCTTATCATGGATTGAGTGGTACTTCATATCATGCGGAACCTATCGAAGCACATGCTCTGACAATTCTCTCTCGTATATCGTGCAAATAGTAAATATACGCCGAATACGCCATATCCATCTAACGTGCCATTGACACGTAAACACCATTCGACGGTTTCGCAGTACGACAATAATAGCAACGGTAAGACTTGTATCGTCGAATACAGCGAATGTGAATGATGTATTTCTTCGAAGAACAAGTCTGATATGATTCTCATTTACGGAGAATGCCAACGAAATTCAGTGAGAGCTAAAGACTTGAACGGTGAAAGATATCCTCAACGTACCCTCTCTACATGTCGTACATTTAAATATGTGTATGATAACTTGAGAACAACTGGATCTTTAATGCATCAGAAACATATCCGGCAAAGGAAATTTACTAACGAGGAAACGGAAATTGGTACTCTTGCCACTGTGGCTCGAGATCTCAAATGGTTCAAATGGCTCTGAGCGCTATGGGACTTAACTACTGAGGTCATCAGTCCCCTAGAACTTAGAACTACTTAAACCTAACTAACCTAAGGACATCACACACATCCATGCCCGAGGCAGGATTCGAACCTGCGACCGTAGCGGTCACGCGGTTCCAAACTGACGCGCTTAGAACCGCATGGCCACACCGGCCGGCGCTCGAGATCTACATCTACATTTATACTCCGCAAGCCACCCAATGGTGTGTGGCAGAGGGCACTTTACGTGCCACTGTCATTACCTCCCTTTCCTGTTCCAGTCGCGTATGGTTCGCGGGAAGAACGACTGCTGGAAAGCCTCCGTGCGCGCTCGAATCTCTCTAATTTTACATTCGTGATCTCCTCGGGAGGTATAAGTAGAGGGAAGCACTATATTCGATACCTCATCCAGAAACGCACCCCCTAGAAACCTGGACAGTAAGTTACACCACGATGCAGAGCGCCTCTCTTGCAGAGTCTCACCTTACTATTACACATCATTGGACTCGTCTCAATGGTCGCTATCAGAAAATAAGCACCAAACTATAGCATCCCATTAAAAAAAAACAAAGTTGACCTTCATATCTCTAAAGCGACCTCACCTAGAAGCAAAAAACCAACGTCATATTGTGGCCCCCGTTGTCCCATGCAACATTTGTCCCACAAACATTTCAGCTCCTGTCATACTTTCGGAGTTACTCCTGGTGGCAATAGTTCGTGACTCACCCTGTACATGTAGACGTAGACTGGTAGTCCTGCACAGCCAGATCATAGTCTAATAACGACTGGCGTAGCGTGCAATATGATGAGGTGAATGTAAGAGTAGCAGATGTGTGAACTCAATAGAAAACAGAGACCTGGTTGTGTGCGTGACAGTGGAACACGTAAGTTGTGGCGAACGCTGTATTTAGATATTCTGGCCTAGATGTTTGCTTCATGCTGATTCTGCGAGCAGTTACAGAATACTGCGGTTTTGGAGCTGGATAAGTTTTCTCTCCTCTGTTTCGTACGTAACGTCCATTAGAAAACGAGCCCATTACAGATGGCATCTTATATATATGAGTTTATGACGTATCGCGAACTGAAAAGTACAGACAGCAGGGCGACCAGTTATGGTTCTGATGAAACCATCCCTCATTAATCTGAAGCGTTTCAACGAAAAGCTGTACCGTCATCTTCGGTAATGCTTTACGAAAGTTTTCTTTCACGGAGCCCATTTCAAGAATACGTGACGCTGTTGAGTGACTTGCGTTAAAAATACTGAGACCATCACGCAACATTGCATCTGGCAAAATAAACGAAAAAAAAACAAACGCAACCAGGTGATATTCTGTCTCAACATTTTCTGACTTCGTTCATTAACCCATGATTATTGGTTAATTTATTTCTGCGCAGTAGTTTGAGAATACGAGAAATTTTGTCATAGATTGCTTCAAGAAGTTCATGCTTCGGATATAGTACCGTGTTGAAAACTTTCTCACAGTGGAGGAGCAATTCGATTTGTCGCAGTTTCCATCGCGAATCAAAAGAACAGAATCTGCAGAAAGAAAATAGTTTCTTTTGTTGCAAGAGTCCTGCTAAAGCTAAACTGAGATTCGAGTGTTTGTTCCTCATAAGTAATACGAACCAGAGGACAACTGAATTAGAAACTGGACGTACTTGTCAGTAAGGAGTGATACCTGATCCTTATTTCTATTTGTCATTGTTACGACCCATGTTTATTGTTTTAAGGCAACTAATTTCAGACACGGTGCTTATCTTTAGATATGTTATAAAATATAAAAGCAAATGACAACTGGTGACCTAATTCTGCGTTTTAATTATTAAAAATCTAATTTTTTTCACCTGTTTACAAAAACGAAGAATATCTGACATACTACACTCACGCTGCGGTACTCTTCCTACAACAACACTGTCAGTTTCACTGTAGCATGTACTAAAACAAACTTGTATGCTGTTCCATTATACTTTGATAAAGAAGGAATTCTGTGTGGTTCAAACATTTGTTAGAGGCTGCTGTGTCGATTGTCAGGTCGAACGAAGGCCCACACTCAAGATTCAGACTCCCCCCCCCCCCTTTCCCTCATATTTCAGATTCGTTGTACAACCAAATTACTGTATGGATGTTCCTTTTCTTCTTCCATCACCGATCTATTGCTAGTCGAGCTCCTTTCTAAAGACGTACTTCTCAGAACCTGACCGTCCGCAGAGGCACCAAATTCGTAGTGCTATAAATGAACGAAGAGCAAACAAATTGTAAACCCTTGACACTGATAGTGGCTGGGAGTCGTCTACCAAACAAACATGACGTACGGAGGCTGCTGCTTATCAGAGAGAACCCCCCCCCCCCCCAAATCCCCGTGCGTGACGCCTAACTGGAGCGGGACAGAAAAGTTCAGGAGACGCTTAATTCACTGCTTCTCGTCGACAAAGAGGCCATTAAGAGAAAAAGTGTTAGTCCAGCCCGCTAATAAGGATTCGACTGTACCTAGCCTGAATAATTGTCTGCGTAGTGACTCAAAGTAATGATGACAAGCAAATGTCGATCTCATTGACACTACTGCTGTCTCATATGAGCTCATTTCATAAACCGCTTTTCCAAACCCCTCTCAGAGAAATAATATTGAAAAAATATGTAACAGGAGCAAAAGGCTTAGAGTTGCTCTGAGTCGCCCTCCTGTGCTGTTCAATGACCTCTAGACTCTGCAGACAGTAATGTGCTGTAGAGTGAAAATTTCATTCCAGATACAACCCCCAGGCTGTGGCTAAGCCATGTCTCCACAATATCCTTTTTTTCAGGAGTGCTAGTTCTGCAAGGTTCGCAGGAGAGCTTCTGTAAAGTTTGGAAGGTAGGAGACGATGTACTGGCGGAATTAAAGCTGTGAGGACGGGGCGTGAGTCGTGCTTGGGTAGCTCAGATGGTAGAGCACTTGCCCGCGAAAGATAAAGGTCCCGAGTTCGAGTCTCGGTCCGGCACACAGTTTTAATCTGCCAGGAAGTTTTATATCAGCGCACACTCCACTGTAGAGTGAAAATTTCATTCTAATGTGCATTTTGTTACCGAGTTGGAGTCTAATTTTCGATTACCATCTGGAACATTCATTTCTGTCATTTCTCAGTACTTGCAATAGAGGATCAGTGTCGGAACACCTATTTGTGGACATACATGAGGGTCGTGTCACCCGACTGCTTGAACTCTGCTGGGGACACTGTTAATAAGATGTCTAAATACCTGTGGAGTAAGGCAGGCTGTTCCTCCTATACAGCCGAAACCAGAGATGGTAGCGATGTTGGACCCTGGTGTCTGGAGAGAAGTCGATATTCTAATTCATCCCAAAGATGTTCTATTGGGTTCAGCTCGGGTCCATTTCTAAGATGTTATTGTCCACAAACCATCGTCTCACAGATACTGCTTTCCTTTATGACAAGGTGCTTTGTCCTGATGATACAATTTCTCTGCTCTATGAAGTACATAATGCTCTAAAATGCGGCCATGCCCATGCGCATTTTGCGTTTACTGAAGCGTGTAATGGTCGCCTGGTCGTAGATATTGCTAATTGCTATAATCGCACTATTTCACTCCCATTTACGGAGCTTGTTAGCACTTGATGTTAGGTTGGCGCCATTAAAATGCATTGTGTTGTAGTAATCGCTGCTACTTGCTGGATCGCTGCTGTCTCTCGATGCTGATGCTGGCTCTACATCTGGTTGTCTAGGGTTAAAAACATGAGGTCCCGTGTTTTTTATGTGCTTTTGATGATAAAGAACGAGCGAAACCAACAAATATGTAAACTTCAAATATTTATTACTCTGGTGGCCATCTTAATTCCACTGTCCACCAAAGACCATGACACAACACAAAGTAGTACTTCCGTTACATGTTCTTTGCATTGTTTATCCACCTCAAACAATAACACACAAACACACTTTACCAAAGTGACATTCCGACTGCCCTCCGACCCTTCTTGCTGCTCGTATTTATAACATTGTCAAAGAACTACTAAAAAGAGATATAGTTTATAAGTCAGATGTACATCTGTTATCCTAATTTGTGCAGAAAAGTTATTAATTTGCATCGAGTGACATAATTTAACATGTTATTAAAATGACAGACAGATTTGTTGACTTGACAGAATAATTCTTTGTTACAAAAAGGCCGTTTTTTAGAAGTTTGTCAATTGACTTCTCTAATTTGCATAAATAAGTAAATAGCATGAATTATTAAGAATTACATTGGTTTTCGTCTAAAATAGGATTGCTTACGTGAATACTGAGTGAAAACGCTCCTAGTAAACAAATAGGTTTCACTGCCTGATTTTTATTTAAGGAGATCCAAAATACGTAAGTTGGCCACTATTTTTCGTACTTCATATTAATTATTTAAGATGGACTTAGTGTTTTTACATGATGACATTTGCTGTATCAGTGATCAAGTGATATTAACTTTTGTGTGGGTCAGTTACTCAGTATGATTTAATGGGTTGACTGTTTATGCAGACATGTTATGCAGTCATTGTTAACATACACAATAACTTTTCTATAATCATAAATACTCGTTAAACTGGTTGAATTTGGAGGGTATCGCATACTTCGGTACAGTAAAGCCTTTAATATGTTCCGTTACAAGCGGAACAAGAGGACCACAAGCTAACCACGAAAAACAGCTCCATACCGTAACACCATCTCCTCTGCACTCCACTGTTGGCACTACACATGATGGCACGCAACGTTGTCTAGGCATTCACCAAATCCAAACCCTTCCATAGGATTGCCTCAGGATATGGCGTGATTCAGTACTCCCCGTCACTCGTGTCTGCTCTTCCACTGTCTAGTGGCGACGCTCTTTACCCCACCTCAAGCGCCGCTTTGTACTGGCTACAGAAATACGTGTCGCTTCAGAGGAGCTGCAAGGCGAGTGTTTGCCATTCCTTTTCACTCCCTCGGTGTGGTAGCTGGCCTCGCTTGTTCATCTTCGCTAGGCGCTACAGTCTGGAGCCGAGCGACCACTGCGGTCGCAGGTTCGAATCCTGCCTCGGGCATGCATCTGTGTGATGTCCTTAGGTTAGTTAGGTTTAATTAGTTCTAAGTTCTAGGCGACTGATGACCTCAGACGTTAAGTCTCATAGTGCTCAGAGCCATCTTCGCTATTGTGCAACACATGTCTTCTACTACAGGCTCTTCGATTTCTTTGTTACTGGATGAGTTATTATGGACCAAAACAAGAAAAAAAGTGTCCAGTAAATATAGGCTCTAAAATGCGTACCTACGGGCACTTGTTCAGGAGAATATACAGGGTGTTTCAAAAATGACCGGTATATTTGAAACGTCAATAAAAACTAAACGAGCAGCGATAGAAATACACCGTTTGTTGCAATATGCTTGGAACAACAGTACATTTTCAGGCGGACAAACTTTCGAAATTACAGTAGTTACAATTTTCAACAACAGATGGCGCTGCAAGTGATGTGAAAGATATAGAAGACAACGCAGTCTGTGGGTGCGCCATTCTGTACGTCGTCTTTCTGCTGTAAGCGTGTGCTGTTCACAACGTGCAAGTGTGCTGTAGACAACATGGTTTATTCCTTAGAACAGAGGATTTTTCTGCTGTTGGAATTCCACCGCCTAGAACACAGTGTTGTTGCAACAAGACGAAGTTTTCGACGGAGGTTTAATGTAACCAAAGGACCGAAAAGCGATACAATAAAGGATCTGTTTGAAAAATTTCAACGGACTGGGAACGTGACGGATGAACGTGCTGGAAAGGTAGGGCGACCGCGTACGGCAACCACTGAGGGCAACGCGCAGCTAGTGCAGCAGGTGATCCGACAGCGGCCTCGGGTTTCCGTTCGCCATGTTGCAGCTGCGGTCCAAATGACGCCAACGTCCACGTATCGTCTCACGCGCCAGAGTTTACACCTCTATCCATACAAAATTCAAATGCGGCAACCCCTCAGCGCCGCTACCATTGCTGCACGAGAGACATTCGCTAACGATATAGTGCACAGGATTGATGACGGCGATATGCATGTGGGCAGGCAGCATTTGGTTTACTGACGAAGCTTATTTTTACCTGGACGGCTTCGTCAATAAACAGAACTGGCGCATACGGGGAACCGAAAAGCCCCATGTTGCAGTCCCATCGTCCCTGCATCCTCAAAAAGTACTGGTCTGGGCCGCCATTTCTTCCAAAGGAATCATTGGCCCATTTTTCAGATCCGAAACGATTACTGCATCACGCTATCTGGACATTCTTCGTGAATTTGTGGCGGTACAAACTGCCTTAGACGACACTGCGAACACCTCGTGGTTTATGCAAAATGGTGCCCGGCCACATCGCACGGCCGACGTCTTTAATTTCCTGAATGAATATTTCGATGATCGTGTGATTGCTTTGGGCATCCGAAACGTACAGGAGGCGGCGTGGAGTGGCCTCCCTATTCGCCAGACATGAACCCCTGTGACTTCTTTCTGTGGGGACACTTCAAAGACCAGGTGTACCGCCAGAATCCAGAAACAATTGAACAGCTGAAGCAGTACATCTAATCTGCATGTGAAGCCATTCCGCCAGACACGTTGTCAAAGGTTTCGGGTAATTTCATTCAGAGACTACGCCATATTATTGCTACGCATTGTGGATATGTGGAAAATATCGTACTATAGAGTTTCCCAGACCGCAGCGCCATCTGTTGTTGACAATTGTAACTACTGTAATTTCGAAAGTTTGTCTTCCTGAAAATTTACAGTTGTCCCAAGCATATTGCAACAAACGGTGTATTTCTATCGCTGCTCGTTTAGTTTTTATTGCCGTTTCAAATATACCCGTCATTTTTGAAACACCCTGTATGTATCATAGTAGCGAAATTGAACACGTCTTCGTATGCACTTTAGAGCCAACTTCACTAGATATTCTTTGTTCTTTGGTTCATACTACGATCCCCTGAAAATTGTCCACCTTACAATTTTAGCAACAATAGTACCAGTACATGTCTTCCATTGTCAGGCGTATCAGAGCGATTTTCGCTTATAACTTTCGACCCAGTAGTTTTTCCGGAACGTCGCTCCTTACCTCAAATTGTACATTTACCCTTTCCATCAGCCCTGAAAGTTTGTAACATCACGAAAACGCCCTGTATACATGATCCATTATTTTGTACGGCGTCTATTCAAAAAATTCCGGAACGTTCGTAATTTCGCTCCAGTGGTGCGTTGGAGCGAAATGCGGTTGGTATCCCTTCACACGTCTGTGTTCAATGTAACTGCCGGAAGTTTCATTGTTGTATATCTCTTAGTTGTTGTTCAGTGCGTTATGGAGTAGGACGTTGTGTCGCACAGTCTGCGAATTTCGAAATGGCACAGTTAGAGGAGCAACGCGTCTGCATTAAATTTTGCGTCAACCTGTGGCTTACGAATGGTTCACACGGTTTAAAAATGTGCGAACGGAAGTTGAAGACGACCCTCGTTCAGGACGCCCTTTGACTCTCATGTCAGCAACGTCAGCGAAATTGTGCGTGCTGTTCGAAGACTGACTGTTCGAGAGATTGCAGAGAATGTTACATTTCAGCTGGATTATGTGAGAAGGAAACTCCCTGAAATGTGGCGAGACAATTCATGGCTCTTGCAACGCGATAACGCACCCGTGAATTCATCCCTGTTGGTGCGTGACTATTGCACGAAAAACGAAATCACTGTACTGTCTCATTCTCCGTACTCTCCAGACCTGGCTGCTGCGGACATTTTTATTTCCAGAGTTGAAAACCCCGTTGAAAGGTCGAAGATTTGTAACGGTAGACAAAATAAAATGAAATTGGCAAACGGCTCTTTGTGCAATCCAGCAAGGGGCGTATCAAGACTGCTTTTGAAGTGGAAACGGCGTTGCGAGCGATGTATCAATTGTGGAGGAGAGTATTTCGAAGGAGACGATGCACAATAAGCGAAAAGGTAGGTGTACAAAAAATTTGTGAACAAAGTTTCGGAACTTTTTAAACAGTCCTCGAGTAATTATTTGCATCGTAGGGCTTAACTATCCGAAACGCCCCTATGGATGGGGACTGACATTTAAAAATATTCTGTAACGATCCGTATTGGTATCAAATCCATAATTCTTGTAGTCGTGAGACCTGTCCGTGAAAGTTACGATGCTGTTTCGTCTGTAGACAGGCACAAAGAAAATATCCTATCAGCACACATCTCTGTAGTGCCTGGAGGGATTTCAGCCAAAAGTGGTACGTATAAGACTCTCTGTAAAAATTTACTTTGGCAGTAAGACAATCACAGCTGAGAGTTTCGGGGTAAAAAGGCGTGACACGACTGTGTAGTGAAACCAAACCTACTGTCAAAGAAAGTGAAGCCATATTTCATCGAAGCGACAATTTTCAATGACAAGTCAAGAGGAGACGTGCTTAATCCATGTATATCTGTCATTTCCACAAACTCGCCATTTTATATCCAACAACTGCAGTTCCCCGTTACTTTGCATTCTCAGTGACTATCAACAAGGCACAGGGTCTATCGATTCAAGTGTGTGGATTAAATATGCCAAGGCCATGCTTCACACATGGTCAGTTATAAGTTGAACCCTCGCAAGTGTGACAATCAAAAAAATTATTTATTTTGAGAGAAGACAGGAGGCCCAGGCATATGCATATCCCTAAGCACTTGAATAACGTTTTAAAAATGTAATATAATTCAGAAAAAATTACTCTCTTTTATTTATTTTGTACATGTATATGTGAGTGCTTAGTTCACGTGTACCTGCTTAGAAAGAAAGACAGGCATTTGCATTGCAACGCATGCCGGGTACAGCTAGCTATAAATAATACCAACTGTTACACGATTTCATCGCATCAGTAACGAATACAACAAAAAAGCATACAGCTTGTTTTATCGTTTCTGTAGGCTATACTAAAGAAAGTAGAGAAATTCTCTCCACGACTCCGATGCGATAGAGTAATTTACGTAACCGCACGAGGAAAAATTACTGTTTTCGTGAACGAGCTCGTAGTTCGCAAAGGAGTGAGTTTCGCCAACAACACCCCCAGTAGCGGGTTAGTAACATAATATATATCATCAGGGAAAAGCTTTCTAAACATCATAAATACGGCTGATAAAGAAGGCCATAAAGAACGGTGGAGATAAAGGCAGTGTTACCACATCTTGAGCGCTAATGAACACCCGCCTTGCTATAAGCTGACTACGGCAGAAATTCTGCAGAGCTTTTACTTATCTAGAAGCCAGATGTAGACATTGTCATGCAGTGAGGAGGAATTTCCTGCGAAAGCTAATTTCAGTAAAGTTATTCAGGGGCAGTAATAATTCGAAAAAGACTTTCATAGATATAAGAAGCGTCATAAGGCGCTAGGTGGCCTTTCTAGCACGTCATTCGAAGTATATATTGCCTGTTTCGTGCAATTTTTACATCGTTTGCAGCACTAGAAGCACTCCATGCTCTACAGAGCTATAAACACGTGACAATGGAATCGAGTCGTAAAGTTTCAGACTAATGAAGTGTGATTTGTTATGTTTATATTTCACGTGAAAATACAACCTTCTCCATATAGTTTAGTTACGTTGATATAACGATTTTCCAGATAACAGTATCAATTGGCCTTTCTCAGTCATGACAAAGTGTGTTTCACAGACGACTCAAAAACGTTGGAAATATATTGTTGTTCAAACTAAAAGTTCATATAGCTGATGTTCTGCAAAATGACGTCACAAGAGAAACTAATCATTGAACCTTTTTGTGGAATACTTCATCCCATGCTCATTGATAGCGTACAGCCAGTCTATCGGCAATCGGCGTAATCTTGGGTGAGCATCAAATGTGGAAACACAGTTTTACAGTACGCTGAAACTATATTCTGTCTATATGAAATTAAAAACTTTAAAAAATGTTAACCTAAAGTAAACTAAAAATTACTCCAGTCTTTAATCCTGCCGAATCTTTAGTTATGTGATGTAGTGCAATACCGCACAAACAGCTAAAATTCCAGGCGATTCTAGGTAGCCATTAATTAAGTGTCAAAAGACACTACTTTAAGAGCAATATCGGTAGGGAGGGTCAGAATTTCTATTAAAGAAATACAATTTGAATTAATAACCGAAATGTTGATTCCGAGCTTTCAAAAATGCATTATAGTGCTAAATACATTGTAAAACAACAGATTTCTGTTAACATTTGAGTACAGTAAGTATGTGTGGACTTTTAAATCTCGCTAGTTTTAATACAGGTAAGGGTAAATAATGCTAACATTGACCAGGAACTGAATAATGCAGAAATCCTAAAACGAAGGAACCCAACAAATACATAATGTCACCATGCAAAAGATGGTGAAATTGTAGCCCTACTGCATGTATTATGATAATGATAAGTTTAATGTAACTTTTATTCGTTATACAGGTCACGCGCAATCAATTGAAGACGTTACGCTACATTTTCTCATAATACACAACGAACTGGTATTTTTAAGAACTCAAAGGAGTTAGCACACAAGTGCGAATCATGTAGAGTGTTTATATGCGTAGTTTCGATTGTAAGATATATAGAGTACGTGTCCTTTTGTAGGTTTTACAGTCCGATTCTCTGTTATATGGGCAGTGGGCGTGTTGGCCTAGGGTCTTTCGCTTGGAGAGATCAGTGTATAAGGACGCGCGCTGATTAGCGGCGTGTCAATAGCAATTTAAGAGCTAAAATTTTTCAGCTGACAAGTCTAGGGACTAGTAGAGTTTCTGCAGGAACTTACAGAACTTTTAGACAGTTGCATTGGTGGATTTTAATTCTGAATAATTCCAAAAATTCTGTCTGGGTTCGGGGCTTTAAAGCTGCAGTCTGGAGAAAAGGACTTTTGAAATTTCAGATTAGATTCGTGGAATTTTAACAATCATCCCCAACCGATTATTTTTTAATTTTAACGTTTTACGGCAATGTGGTGTGCCGGACTTAATGCATTCTTGGTCGAGTTCACGAATTAATCTGTTATTGCACTCACAGTATTAAGCAGGGATTGCATGAACATTTTAATTATTGAACAACACGCAGTTTGTGTTACTGTGGTCTTCAGTCCAAAGACTGGTTTGATTCAGCTCTCCATGGTACTCTATCCTGTGCAAGCCTCATCATCTTCGAGTAACTACTGTAAACTACATCCTTCTGAATCTGCTAACTGTATTCATCTCTTTGTCTCCCTCTACGATTTTTACCCTCCTCATTTCGCTCCAATACTAAACTGGCGATCCCTTGATGCCTCAGAACGTGTCCTACCAACCGATCCCTTCCCTAGTCAAGTTGTGCCACAAATTCCTCTTCACCCCAATTCGATTCAGTACCTCCTCATTAGTTACGTGACCTACCCATCTAATCTTCAGAATTCTTCTGTAGCACCACATTTCAAAAGGCTCTACTTTCTTCTTGTCTCAACTGTTTATCGTCCATGTCTCACTTCCACACATGGCTACACTGTATACAAATACTTTCAGAAAAGACTTCTTGACAATTAAATCTATACTCGATGTTAACAAATTTCTCGTCTTCACAAACTCTCCCCTTGCCATTGCCAGTTGATTGTGTTAAGAACATTTATTCATTTCACCAGCCTTAATCCCGCTTGCGATTTAATCGAGTTTTAGGAAGTTAACGGAACAATGACAGTGTCTTACTACAAATGTGTGGCCGTCCCGTAGACGCATGCGGCGCCAAATATAGGAATCGGTCACACACTTTGTTAAACCCTTTTGACACACACAGGCAGAGTGAGGAAACATAGCAGTACGTCGCAGGTGGACGATCTGTATGCCAAATTTCGCATTTTGTACGTCACCAAATCGCCTAGAAATTTTATCGTGTTTCTTCCTAGTATAGTGTTCTGCCGTTACTAGACAGCTGACTGAAAGGCAGCAGCCGATTGTTAAGTTACAAATTACAATAACTGGTACTTTTATTTAAATAACAACTTTTTCAATACATCGCAGTCTAGAAATCTAACTTTAGTTCAAGTAACTAACAACTTAAACAGAGAGAAGATCAAACACATCAACAGGCGTAATAACGAAACTCACAAACAATATAAGAAAGCCTTTAAAAATTGAAAGCGACTTTATAATGTTTAAACACCATGCTCAACAACCAGAGAGTTTCTAAAACACACCTTAATGGTACTAAATACCAATATTAAAACAGAACTTCAAAATGAGTAAGGAAGCTGGTAATTACATAACGAGATCAAACATTTAAGAAAGGTAGCTTTCTTCTGCGGCCCCTTCCTCGGATCTCGTACAATCATGCTCAAACCTAGTTGCTATTAACATCCACTCGGTCCCATTAGGCATGCGGACTGGTTACATTATAGTTTTTGGTAAGCAGTCAATCCTGATTCGCACTATAGTTTACATCAAAATTAACCACGACCTCCTTGAACACCTTGTATAGACAGTCGTTTTACGCTCGCTCAGTACACGAATGCAGTCAGTCTGACCATGGATAATACAGGTAAAAAGTACAAAGGGTAGTTACACTTCGAAAAAAGAAAAATATGTAATTTTTTTCTCAGGTACACATCTCCAGTCGTGTTTGGTCTGTGCATTTGAAGGGGACCACTGATTCAGCAATCCATGCTGAGATGGTGAAAGCGTACGGAGAATATGCATCGTCATAAACTCACCGGACAAAAAAATTAGTCATTCCGGAGTGCACGCACAGGTGAAACGTTAAGCCTTATACACTCCTGGAAATGGAAAAAAGAACACATTGACACCGGTGTGTCAGACCCACCATACTTGCTCCGGACACTGCGAGAGGGCTGTACAAGCAATGATCACACGCACGGCACAGCGGACACACCAGGAACCGCGGTGTTGGCCGTCGAATGGCGCTAGCTGCGCAGCATTTGTGCACCGCCGCCGTCAGTGTCAGCCAGTTTGCCGTGGCATACGGAGCTCCATCGCAGTCTTTAACACTGGTAGCATGCCGCGACAGCGTGGACGTGAACCGTATGTGCAGTTGACGGACTTTGAGCGAGGGCGTATAGTGGGCATGCGGGAGGCTGGGTGGACGTACCGCCGAATTGCTCAACACGTGGGGCGTGAGGTCTCCACAGTACATCGATGTTGTCGCCAGTGGTCGGCGGAAGGTGCACGTGCCCGTCGACCTGGGACCGGACCGCAGCGACGCACGGATGCACGCCAAGACCGTAGGATCCTACGCAGTGCCGTAGCGGACCGCACCGCCACTTCCCAGCAAATTAGGGACACTGTTGCTGCTGGGGTATCGGCGAGGACCATTCGCAACCGTCTCCATGAAGCTGGGCTACGGTCCCACACACCGTTAGGCCGTCTTCCGCTCACGCCCCAACATCGTGCAGCCCGCCTCCAGTGGTGTCGCGACAGGCGTGAATGGAGGGACGAATGGAGACGTGTCGTCTTCGGCGATGAGAGTCGCTTCTGCCTTGGTGCCAATGATGGTCGTATGCGTGTTTGGCGCCGTGCAGGTGAGCGCCACAATCAGGACTGCATACGACCGAGGCACACAGGGCCAACACCCGGCATCATGGTGTGGGGAGCGATCTCCTACACTGGCCGTACACCACTGGTGATCGTCGAGGGGACACTGAATAGTGCACGGTACATCCAAACCGTCATCGAACCCATCGTTCTACCATTCCTAGACCGGCAAGGGAACTTGCTGTTCCAACAGGACAATGCACGTCCGCATGTATCCCGTGCCACCCAACGTGCTCTAGAAGGTGTAAGTCAACTACCCTGGCCAGCAAGATCTCCGGATCTGTCCCCCATTGAGCATGTTTGGGATTGGATGAAGCGTCGTCTCACGCGGTCTGCACGTCCAGCACGAACGCTGGTCCAACTGAGGCGCCAGGTGGAAATGGCATGGCAAGCCGTTCCACAGGACTACATCCAGCATCTCTACGATCGTCTCCATGGGAGAATAGCAGCCTGCATTGCTGCGAAAGGTGGATATACACTGTACTAGTGCCGACATTGTGCATGCTCTGTTGCCTGTGTCTATGTGCCTGTGGTTCTGTCAGTGTGATCATGTGATGTATTTGACCCCAGGAATGTGTCAATAAAGTTTCTCCTTCCTGGGACAATGAATTCACGGTGTTCTTATTTCAATTTCCAGGAGTGTAGATGCCGCAGCGATCGATTCATGTGCTCAACCGCGCGCGCACAGACTACATGAGTGTGAGAAGTGAGAAATTTATGTTTCGAGTGGACATTGTACGTAAGCGTGGGTAAATGTATGGCCGTGGCAGATTGGTAAAAGGAGGCTATCGTGTTTGGCCATGTCCATGGTCACAAAGTGTGTAAAGTTGCCGGATTTATTGGTGCTTTGCGGTGGACTGTTCAACGTGTCTACAAACACTGGTGCAACACACTTGAACACGAAAAATGAGAGGAGCCGGCAACACGTCTCACGGCTTCCGACTCAAATTCGCTTCCAACCCGATAGAAACTGCCCAACCTGTTAGCGTTAGAACATTGCGACAGGAACTTCATGCAGTGAATATTTAGAATCGATTTAGTGACCATTGCTTATTCCTATTTTTCAAAACGGTAACAGCAAAGTTCATCGGGCTGGAAGAATACGTGATTAGTTTCCCTAATACTCCCCTACCCTATTACACCTCGATTAGCTTGCAAAATCGCCTGACGTGAACCCCATTGAAAATCTGCGGGACATGTTGAAACAGCATCGGGCGGCCGGTATGGCCGAGCGGTTCTAGGCGCTTCAGTCTGGAACCGAGCGACCGCTACGGTCGCAGGTTCGAAACCTGCCTCGGGCATGGATGTGTGTGATGTCCGTAGGTTAGTTAGGTTTAAGTAGTTCTAAGTTCTAGGGTACTGATGACCTCAGATGTTAAGTCCCATACTGCTCAGAGCCATTTGAACCATTTTTGAAGCAGCATCCTCTGCCGTCAAATCCTCAATGAGCGGTTTAACATGGATACGCTGTGCCTTCACAACGTTACGGACTCACTTCCTAACCAAGCCTAGGCGTTTATCAAGTCCAGGGTCGGAACTGAATGTAAACGATACTTTAATCATTTCTCTAGGGGTGATTAATTTTTTCGTCCTGTGAGTTTATGATGTAGTGCTTAGGCGACACAGCCCATCCAGTATTATCAAACAAGTATGAATGGTGAAGTGCGAAGTTGCAGGCCATGTTTCTTGAAGAACTGGGAATCGCAAGAGGAAGTTCACGACCAGAGCATCACAAGACAGGCGATAGTGGAAAAAAACGTAAATCAGCCATCCATCAGTTTCCAACATCTTGCACCTGAGACAGGCTACGAACTCACTGGGTCCCGCCACTGAGGACCAAGACAGGAACAGCTGTGACAAGCAAATCGAGATTACATCTTTAGACGGTTAATTGGCATGCATGAGTGCTGGCTGTGTCACTATGGTCTCGAAACAAGAACCAAAACAAGCAGTGGAAACACGTGGATTCGCTACCGCCGAGAAAGGCGATGAACCAACCGTCATCGGATAAAATGATGCTGATGAGGATATGGGAGGCTGGCAAGTCGAAGCGTCGTGGGAATTTTTCTGGTGGGTCTTTTTGCGCACGACGACGCCCCACTCATTCTGCACAGGACACAGTGAAACAGTCTGTTTCTTTGAGGTACAGTACTTTGCCCAACCACACTCTCTCTCATATTCTCTTCGAGGGCACCTCGACCTCTTTCTGTTCTGTCGGATGGATAAACCGATGCGAGGCAGGAATCCAGTATGGTGACGAGATGATTTTCGAAGTGTAACGTTTTCAAGTCGGCCGCGGTGGCCGAGCGGTTCTAGGCGCTTCAGTCCGGAACAGCACGACTGCTACGGTCGCAGGTTCGAATCCTGCCTCGGGCATGGATGTGTGTGATGTCCTTAGGTTGGTTAGGTTTAAGTACTTCTAAGTTCTAGGGGACTGATGACCTCAGATGTTAAGCCCCATAGTGCTCAGAGCCATTTGAACCATTTTTTTGTACCTTTCCCCTGACAGCTAAAGTGTAGACCTTGGCAAGTCTCCGCCAAGTCAAATGTGTCTCTCTGAAGGGTGGATATGTCGAGAGGAACTAGCACCATCAACAAATGTCATGGTCCCAGACCCATTTTTTTTTTTTCGAGTTTATAATGGAGTAGACTCCAGCCTCATAGTGGAGCGGAGAACAGCAGCAGCAGCAGTAACTTATCTGTTGTAGACAATTTGTTTAGCCTTTTATCCATCCTCAGTAACTGTAGTTGTAAATAATGAAGTAATAACCAACCAGCTGCATAAAAGAAATTTAATTTCTTTACCGGTTTCGGGCTCTTAGTTTCCATCTTCAGAAGGTTATACCTATCGCATTATTTGCGAGTATCAACAATAAGGTGCATAGAGCTAAACGCCACGGTCATGCGCTTCATAGTGCCTGTACAGTTTATTGTTGGCACTCGCAAATAATGCAGTAGCTATAACCTTCTGAAGAAGGGCATTAAGTGTCCGAAACCGGTAAAGAAATTTCTTTTATGCAACGGGTAGCTTATGATTTCATTATACTCAGTTTGTATACAACATTTACAGTAGTTTAGTGGTATCCTGCTTACTTCTGAGTAGAAGGGACAATATATGACTATTTATCTGTTTTTAGTGGTTCAAATGGCTCTGAGCGCTATGGGACTTAACATCTATGGTCATCAGTCCCCTAGAACTTAGAACTACTTAAACCTAACTAACCTAAGGACATCACACAACACCCAGTCATCACGAGGCAGAGAAAATCCCTGACCCCGCCGGGAATCGAACCCGGGAACCCGGGCGCGGGAAACGAGAACGCTACCGCACGACCACGAGCTGCGTACTCTGTTTTTAGTAGTGCAATTTATTTTTGTTGTTAAGAATTTGATCGTTGGGTTTGTCTTACATCTAAGTGTGAGTGAAGTTTCTCACAATGAGAAAAGAGATGGAGTCATCAGTATGTACTTTAGAGAAATTTTTGTAGCCAAAATCGCGTTAAAAGTGTTTTTGTTGACTGGTCTCTACAAGTAAGACTATTTAGATCTTTTACAAATTTATTTTTGTATGTCATTTTCCATTGTGAGTTCATTACTCATGCCGTGTTAACATTTTAGTGGAGAGTAAATTGTACATTACACACAGGTTATCCAAAAATAAAATTGCAAACAGGTTTGTCCTAAGTAAAAATAGCTGAAATGTACCTCGTGGAATTCGGCGTGTCTACATATGCAGCACTCCTTTGATGCTTGTCAGTTGTCAAAATCCACAACATACAGAGAAACTGGATATTTTGCCAATGTTTACATTAGCAAGACGAATGAAGCACATTTCGGAACTTTCTCACTGGAAATACATAATGTTGCTGCCGCCACGCGAGTCGATAATGTCGCTATATTTATTTGCTTTCGTGACTGCTGCAAACAGTAAAAACATATGAATGATCTGGTAGAAGGCGTTGGAAGCTCTTCAAGACTGTTCGCAGATGATGCGGTTGTCTACGAAAGTTGCAACGCCAGAAGACGGTGTCGATTTGCAGAATGATCACCAGAGAACTGATGAATGGTGCAGGCTCTGGTTGTTGACCCTAAACGTAAATAAATGTAACATACTGCGCATTCATGGGATAAAAATATCCGCAACCGTAGGACTATAGGGTTGAGGACAAAATGGCGAAAACAGTAGAGAACGTAAAATATCTAGAGCGGCCTTAATTGGTTTGACAACGTGAAACATATACTAGGAAAAACAGGTGCCATTCTGAGATTCCTAGTAAGAATCTTAAGGAAATACAACTTACCCGCGAAAGAAGTGGTTTCCAAAGCGCGTGTTCCACGATTGTAGAGTATTGTTTATCAGTCTGTGAAGATTACCTGGGCTACATGACGCGTAACTTCACTGCCGACGTCCATGGCGAGGTCCATCTTTGCAACCACGACACCATGCAGCGCGGTACAAATGGGCCCAACCACATTGTGGGGCGGCGAGTGAGTATAAGCAAATTGCTTGTGAAATAAAGTTTGTTATTTAAATGTGGGAAAAACCCTGCACTTCCCGGCTTTTGGAATGTTGTATAATGCTGTCCTTCGCCGTTCTCAACACTGGCTCTCTCTTTGCTTTTTTGGCACCCAGAAAGTGATTTAACGAAACGTGGAGCCTGTAATGAGAGTTCCTAGTGCCCACTTAACCTGAGAATATTATTATAGCTGCAACTTATAGCTCTGAAGAAGTAGGAGATTGTTCGGGATTTCTAATCAAAAACAATTTTCCAAAATAGTTGAGTATATTCTGAAATTCACTGATAACATCACAATTATCCCAACAGCCTAACAAACAGAGCAGTTCAGAGTCTAATTCGCTGATGCAACTATAAATGTCCGAATTGAATGTCAAAAGAATGCTCGCCAAAATTTGATGAGAAAATCTCATCAAACGCCACGCTAAAATGATTGGTAGAATGTCTGTCCCGCGACGGCATGTGAAAATACGACAACACGCAAACTGAAGCTAGATAATGAAAATCAGAATTAATCCTTCACTTGTAACACTTTCACGGTTCCGCGCATATCTCGTAACTCAATACGGCACCCGAGGCTGTTTGTAGTAGCGCTACCGTAGCGAAGCGACTCCCGACACAGCTGACGTGCTATTCAGCGTCTGGAGAGAACTGGGGCCTTCCTTACTCGCGCAGTGCTCTTATATATATAGCCTCGGTGCGGACGGCTAAGAGAACGCCGGCTCTAACTTGGCTCTCACGACTGGCCGCTGGGCTAGTAACGCACCACTTCAAGTTACATAATAATTTATAGCTTCTTTTGCTGATGGCTTATGAAGCTGTTAATTTAATCGTGCATTTAGCACGCAGGTAAGTATTGATAATAAAATTATGACGTGGCTAAGTTAAATATCTTGGGCGAGAGAAATAATTAAGTTACGCTGCACGCAGCGGATGAGCTCTGAACTGGTCCTTTTGAGATCCGCTATCGCTATAATTTTATAGGTATTCAAAAGAAACTTTTCACATCTTCATAGTCATAGCGGACCTCCAACCTATTTAAATCTAAACATCCTAGCCTTATTTATTAGCCTACTTAATCTATCTTGCTTCCTTCAGTTTTGAGACGAAAACCAGAAAATCATGAATTTCCACTAAAGTCTTAACCTGTGAAATCCAAAGTACTGTTTTTATTAAATCATTATGAAAGATGAGTCTAAATATAAATTTTGAAGTCTCTAGCTCCTTTCTGTTGCGCCAATTATTTTTTTATAAAAACGTCCAAATTACAAAAATGGCTGAAGTTATCGAACTGATATTTAAGACACATTAATTTAGTATTATTCCTTACATGCTGGAAAAGTTTCAGATCATTTGCTTGAATTTTAAGGTATTGCGCAACATTTATGACGTCAGAGCTAGTTACAGCAGACTGGCTGGCACACAATGGAAACTGATGTGAATTTACTACAGCGTGAGTAGGCTGCTTCCCTACATCACCCTCTACTTAAATTTTTTGTTTATGAATGTTAATGAATGAGAAAAAAAATTTAATTACAAAAAGGGAAGCAAGAGTACAATTTAACTCCCTATAAAAATCAAAATTGAAATATAAACATGTAGAAACATTAAAGAAAACTGATTATCTACATTAATTATTTAAATTGTGGGCATGTTCACTGCCTTTTAAACAATGTCAGTACTCAAAATTTTAAGCGAAGTCACTGAAATATTTCGGCATACATATTGCCTTAGACCAACAAACACATAATAATTGAAAAATTATGAAAATCTTAGACCCATTAAATACATTAAATACACTTTTACATACACAAATTCAAAGAAAATAACATGATACATAAACTAATGATTATCTCTTAGCAGTCTTTTCTAAACCTGAAAGAAAAGTTCACAAATAATTTTTACACACGTGGTTGTAGCCGCTTTGGCTGGCGTCCTACACTTCCATTCACAAGGGTAGAGGAGGGGAAGTTGCTATGGTGTGCGTCCTTCACGTTCTCTCTAACTTACATGGGGGAAAGGGGAGGGTCACTGTGAGTTGTGTCCAAGTCACTCCACGCTTTCACGCAGCTACCAGGCTGCCATTATCTGGTTTGTCCTGTAGAACAAACAAAAGAGTGCCTCAGACTCTGTTCACTTAATATCTAAGGGTGGGTCACAATGAAATGGGTATATATATATTTTATCCTTCAATATATTACTGGAACAAAGTTAACAGAACTTTTTCAACATTACTCTCGCGGTTACTTAAAGGTCATAAAATCGGTAAATAAATGGCTCAAAACGCCGTTAGTCACGTACTAGAGAAAATCTATGCTCATGGCATACAATCATGAATCCTATTTAACGTCAATTTATTATTTCTGGGCCGGAACACTGAACCAATGCTCGGTACATTCCTGACATTTGTATATTAAGCACTTAACTGAATCATCTTTGATTATCTTATTCTTAGAGATAGTATGAGTATGATTAGTGGTTGTTTTCTCAGCTTCTTTGTATATGTGAGTAACTTTTGGTAATAGTACAGTCCTGAGTGTTCAAAACACACTACGTTTAGTTGCCTACAAAATCCACTTATTGGTCCTCTGCTGTTGTCAGTTCCACATCTGCAATTAGGGTCTTACTTACTTTGAAGTGTATTTATGCTGAGCTAAAATTACTGTTTCACGTCTGCTATTATGTTTCTTATTTATATTGCTAGTGTATGTACTTATTTACCACTCACTCTATTAATATTTAAAGCATAGGATAGCACATTTATTTCATATTCATAGTGTATTGCGGCTGATTAGTTTGCTCACGTGGCAATCCATTTCCACTCGATTGGATGCTGAAACCTCAGGTAGTCTCTCTCGGACCTACCACTAAAGTGCATCAAATAATTATGGACGAGCGTAATACTAAATTCCTTAAACCTATAGGACACCATGAGCTGCTCTGTCTCATCTAACATAAGGGTACCTATGGTCGCATTCACGCTTCCAACTCATAACCTCAATACGTGTAGGTGTATCCTGTCACACACTACACTAAAATAATGGCCAGCTCCAACCTTATAAATACTTCAGGGACGTGTCCTTCACGACTCAACCACAAACACTGCTCACTTCTATTACACTGCCTTTCCTTGCTACGTCAGGTGAGTTTAAACTTACAACTTATCTGCATATTTTTCATAACATTTAGCAATCTCTTTCTTATTATTTATTAGTTAGCTCTAATGTATCCACTAGGTTTCATTACCACTTCAGATTCTGCTTGTACACGAATTCATACATCTTTTTAAATTACTGTTGATGGACCATTTCCAACCAAACAACACTTTGTACTTACTATATTACCAGGGTATTACACATAATTGTTACTCAAATACATTTGTATCTTAATTACGTCATACTTCTCTATTGTTTGTCACTATTCAGTTTATCACATTAGGTATCTTTCTTCACTGATCGGTAGATAGAATGGTAACATAACTCATGACCTGATAGTCATGACAGAAAAATTTCATGTCTGAAAGAAGAGATCTAAATTTTGGTGGATAGGAAAGATGAAGAATGAGTGAGACCTGAAAGGGAAAGAAGATCTCACACAGCTGGGACTGCACAGCTGCCACACTGTGTAGAGGTTACAGAACAACCTCCTCCCTACAGCCTTCATTGGCTGGATGCTGACTTGATAGTCCTGACGGAAAATTCTTAGTATGAAAGAAGAAGTCGAAATTTTTGTGGATAGGAAAGATGAAGAATGAGTGAGACCTGAAAGGGAAAGAAGATCTCACACAGCTGGGACTGCACAGCTGCCACACTGTGTAGAGGTTACAGAACAACCTCCTCCCTACAGCACTCATTCATAGCCTTTGACCACGCCACTTTGATCTGAAAATACCTTATGATGCCTTTTTAAAACCTGTCTCAGTTCTTCCTTTTGATTGGCGGAAATTTTATCGATTTCCTGCAATTTAGCTTCTATTTTGTCTAAAATAATTGCTTCTTCTTCTTCTGTGTTCAACTTACTGTTACTAAGATTAACACCTTCGTCCCAATACCTCCTATTTTTCAGAATTCGTATAGGCAGCTCCCAAGTTTCATGATCAGTTACTACATGCTTATCACTAAAAGGTACTATAATTACTCCGGTTATTGGTAAGACCATTTTTAATTGGCTGTTCTCAAAGTCCACAACACTCTGATATTTTGACAAGAAATCTATGCCAATTAAAACCTCAATGCTGAGATTGTTTACAATTAAACATGGATGATCAATTAAATTACCATTAATGTTAAAGGGCAGCAAAGCTTCTTGCTTTACCGTTTTTGATACCTTGCCAGTAGCACCAATTATTCTTAGTCCTGATACCCTCATTACCGTAAGCTTGTCTTTACCAGGTAATGCATCAAAGAAGGACTGAGATATTGCACTTACCTCACTTCCACTATCTAAGAGACAACGTACATTGATACCTAACATATTTACTATTATTATAGGGTGGCTTATTCTAGGTTGTACAGGTGGTTCCTCAAATTCATCTAGTAATTCCTTTTGGATTCGTCTCCAACTAAAGTGATCGACATCTGTCTTCATTACATTTAGGTCACAGTGTGTAGGGGTTTCCGATAACCCAAATTACTGTAGTCTGAGCGATTCTTCGTCTCCAGACCGGGCCTAGCACTAGTTACAGCTAAACCCACTTTCACCATTAAAAAAAAAAAAAAAATAACAAATACTGTAGTCTGTCGATTCTTCGTCTCCAGACCGGGCATCGCACTCGTTAAGTAAAACTACATTATCGTCGGTTTCCTTCTCAAGTGACAACTGGTCACAGCTACTGGGTTCATCGACCCTCAACAGCCTACCCTCTACATTCTCACTTATCTCCTGTCCTAAGTCTATTAGTACATTATCAACATCCTGCACAGGCACTTTAGATAAGAGCACATCATCCTCATCGTAAATATAAGCATGAATTTCTTCTGCTCCTTCACCTGTCAATTCAATATTTTGTAGCTCTTCCCTATTGTTACACTGCTGCGCCTTCTCTTTCTCTTCCCACTTAGAAAGCGTTTCTAACACGGTATCTATCAAATACTGTGAGTGATCTAATATTTCTGTTGTATCTTTAGATGCTACCGACTCTTCATCCACATGTTCAGTTTGAGTATTTTGATCTGTCTTACCAATGCTGTTAACTACTGGCTTAGGAAAAGTAACCGCCTGGTGAGCGCCAGTGTCCTCATAGACGGGAACTAGTTTTCCTGCCTCGGCCTACTGCTGTTTCCTTTAGTTTCATTTTGGTTAGCTGGCATAGCATTGCTTTCCGTACTGTTGTTTACATGCATATTTCTGTTTGGAACAAAATTATTATCCCTTGGACGCCATTGTTGGTTCTGATAATTAGTTCCCCAATTCCTACCTCTCTTAGGATGGCGAACACCTACTGTTCTGATATTTACATTGCCATTTTGCTCGTTCCTAAAATTACTATTATTGTTAGTGGCATTTCTGTTATTACGTGCCTGCTCCTCATTGGCAGCAACACGTTCTACACGTTCCAAATATTCAATGAAACGATCAAGATTGTCTCTAGGGGCCGATATAATTCTGGTTTGCCAATACCATGGCAGTTTGGCTTCAAGACCTAATATAATCATTTCTGGCTTTAGCTTTTCCGCCAAATGTGACAAACGTGAAATCCATGACCTAGCAAATTCTTTAATTGATTCCTTGCCTGCACTGAAGCGTTTTCCACTCCAAAATTCTCTTAACACTTCATTTTGCTTATTACTAGACCAATATTCATTAATGAAAGCTGTTTTAAACTCCGCTAAAGTTTTACACTTCAACATAACATCAGCGGACCAACGCAAGGCGTCACCTGCTAAATGGCTTTTAATAAATGAGATTTTCTCTCGTTGAGACCAATTTGGTGGAATTACATCTTCAAAATCGTTCCAGAAATCTAGCGGGTGGATATTTTTATCTGGATCAAACCGCAAGAACTGCCGACACCCGATAAATGCGGCGTTTGCAGCTACAACTTGTTGTACACTACCATTACCAGAAGTTACTGAAGCTACTTTACTCTCAATGTTAGCAATGTTAGTACTGATATTTTCTACTCTCAATTCAACATTATCTACTCTTTGTACAATATGAGTAGTATCACTTCTGATTGCATCTACGTCTGCCTGACATATGTTTACTTTTATATTAACATCTTTAAATCTATCTGAGCACAGTTCAGATTCCGCCTCGATCTTTTCTGTTAACTTGTGCTCCAGTTTCGCATCTTCCATTTGGAAGTCTTTGCGAACCTCAGCAACTTCAGATTTAACTGTTTTATACATTTCACAAAATTGTTGAGCAACCTTTTTCTTAATATCCTCATGGTTGTAATCAATTTTATAATTCAAACTGTCTAGATCCTCTTTCAACTTATTGCAACCAGCCTTGAAGGTATCGTCCATTACCTCCAATCTTTTATTAAAATTTGTTTGACTGGCCACAATCTCAGATTTTAATTCAGCCGTCATTTGTGCATTACTGGCAGCGATTGCTTGTAATATAACATTTAGATCAACAGCCCCAGCATTTTTGGGTTGCTCACTAGCTGGCTTTTTATCACACTCAGGTGACGAAAAACTAGCTCCAACACCAGAATCATCAAAATTAAATGAAACTTCTGATTGATTAGTCCTATCTAACTTCTCCTTCTTAAACTCTACCATCTCTGATGACTGTTTCATTTTTAATTCATCAGAGAAACAATCATCCAATAAATTCACATTTTCTACTTTCTGCTTTACTACAGGGGTCTCTATTATTGAATCATTACCCCTTCCCACACTACTGTCAGGAGATAATACTTCATATTTTACTTTAACATTACCACTTTTATGCATATTTACACTTGAACCGTTGTCTGGATTTACAGTTCCCTCCTCAGACATAGGTTCTGATATAAGTTTAACCTCAGTTTCTTTTGGCGGTTCCATCGCCGACAGTCTCTTAGTGCAGGTTAGTAAAATTTTTAACAGTTTTCCACTTAACTTAGTTCCTTCTGCACGACGTTGCCGTAGCCGGCGCGGCGTACCAGGATTCCTGATGCGACGTGGCACGTTGAACTGCAGACGGCACTCCGACGGCTGTTGTGGGTTTGCGTGGCCCGCAATTGCAGGCGCTGCGCCGGCTGCTCCAGCGGACGTCTGCGGTACGGCAAAAACTGTCTTCTCGCGATGCCGGCAGCACCGTTAGACTCAGTGCCAGCTCCGTCAATCTAGATGCGTTGTTAATCCAATTGCGTCGCTCACATGCACTCGTAACACATTCACTGTTCTATACTCAGTTGCGTGTCGCATTTCACTCGCGAATCCGAATAGTTAAAAATCACTTTCACTTAGTTGATTTCCCGGCCGATGCACCATATGTGGGGCGGCGAGTGAGTATGAGCAAATTGCTTCTGAAATAAAGTTTGTTATTTAAATGTGGGAAAAACCCTGCACTTCCCGGCTTTTGGAATGTTGTATAATGCTGTCCTTCGCCGTTCTCAACACTGGCTCTCTCTTTGCTTTTTTGGCACCCAGAAAGTGATTTAACGAAACGTGGAGCCTGTAATGAGAGTTCCTAGTGCCCACTTAACCTGAGAATATTATTATAGCTGCAACTTATAGCTCTGAAGAAGTAGGAGATTGTTCGGGATTTCTAATCAAAAACAATTTTCCAAAATAGTTGAGTATATTCTGAAATTCACTGATAACATCACAATTATCCCAACAGCCTAACAAACAGAGCAGTTCAGAGTCTAATTCGCTGATGCAACTATAAATGTCCGAATTGAATGTCAAAAGAATGCTCGCCAAAATTTGATGAGAAAATCTCATCAAACGCCACGCTAAAATGATTGGTAGAATGTCTGTCCCGCGACGGCATGTGAAAATACGACAACACGCAAACTGAAGCTAGATAATGAAAATCAGAATTAATCCTTCACTTGTAACACTTTCACGGTTCCGCGCATATCTCGTAACTCAATACGGCACCCGAGGCTGTTTGTAGTAGCGCTACCGTAGCGAAGCGACTCCCGACACAGCTGACGTGCTATTCAGCGTCTGGAGAGAACTGGGGCCTTCCTTACTCGCGCAGTGCTCTTATATATATAGCCTCGGTGCGGACGGCTAAGAGAACGCCGGCTCTAACTTGGCTCTCACGACTGGCCGCTGGGCTAGTAACGCACCACTTCAAGTTACATAATAATTTATAGCTTCTTTTGCTGATGGCTTATGAAGCTGTTAATTTAATCGTGCATTTAGCACGCAGGTAAGTATTGATAATAAAATTATGACGTGGCTAAGTTAAATATCTTGGGCGAGAGAAATAATTAAGTTACGCTGCACGCAGCGGATGAGCTCTGAACTGGTCCTTTTGAGATCCGCTATCGCTATAATTTTATAGGTATTCAAAAGAAACTTTTCACATCTTCATAGTCATAGCGGACCTCCAACCTATTTAAATCTAAACATCCTAGCCTTATTTATTAGCCTACTTAATCTATCTTGCTTCCTTCAGTTTTGAGACGAAAACCAGAAAATCATGAATTTCCACTAAAGTCTTAACCTGTGAAATCCAAAGTACTGTTTTTATTAAATCATTATGAAAGATGAGTCTAAATATAAATTTTGAAGTCTCTAGCTCCTTTCTGTTGCGCCAATTATTTTTTTATAAAAACGTCCAAATTACAAAAATGGCTGAAGTTATCGAACTGATATTTAAGACACATTAATTTAGTATTATTCCTTACATGCTGGAAAAGTTTCAGATCATTTGCTTGAATTTTAAGGTATTGCGCAACATTTATGACGTCAGAGCTAGTTACAGCAGACTGGCTGGCACACAATGGAAACTGATGTGAATTTACTACAGCGTGAGTAGGCTGCTTCCCTACAACATGCCGAATGGACCGCTCAGGATTGGCATCATGTTGTCTTCACCGATGAGTGTCACATATACCTTCAACCAGACAATCGTCGAAGACGTGTTTGGAGGCAACCTGTTCAGGCTGAATGCCATAGACACAGTGTCCAGCGAGTGCAGCTAGGTGGAGGTTCCCTGCTGTTTTGGGGTGGCATTTGTGGTGCCAACGCAGGCGCTGTAACGGCTGTACGGCACGTGAATGCCATCCTCCGACCGATAGTGCAACCATATCGGCAGCATATTGGCGAAGCATTCGTCTCCATGGACGACAATTCGCGTCCCCATCGTGCACATCTTGTGAATGACTTCCTTCAGGGTAACGACATCGATCGACTAGAGTGGTCAGCATGTTCTCCAGACATGAACCCTGTCGAACATGCTCGGGATGGACTGAAAAGGGCTGTTTATGGACGGCGTGACCGACCAAACACTCTGAGGGATCTCGCCGAATCGGCATTGAGGAATGGGACAATCTGGACCAACAATGCCTTGATGAGCTTGTGGATAGTATGCCATGACGAATACAGGCATGCATCAATACAAGAGGACGTTGCTACTGGGTATTAGAGGTACCGGTGTGTACAGCAATCTGGACCACCACCTCTGACGGTCTCGCTGTATGGTGGTACAACATGCAAAGTGTGGTTTTCATGAGCAATAAAAAGGGCGGAAATGATGTTTATGTTGATCTTGTTACACCATAGCTCTAATACTCTACTGATTTATTTTGCTTTTGTTTCATTTAACGTTCCATCGTTGAGCTTCTGTAAATATTGTTTGATTGAATCGATAACACAGAATTGTATACTCCTTTCTTTGTACAAACTTTGAGTCATGGTCTGATTCTATGCAAAGTAGTGTATCTGTAATTTAAAATCTTTGTCCCATTTGAAGGGAACAAAACTTACTGTATATAATTGTAATTTCTGTGTGAATAATTTTTTGTAGAAGTGTCAATATGTGCAAATGTTCTGTTTTATTTAATGTATTTGATTACTGTTATGTAAACTGCTGATCCTCACTTAGGGTTCTTAGTTAATTTGTATGTAAAAGGTGTAGTGGTTCCCCTCGGGAACGGAACTGTGTAGCGCGCGCAAATTGTGGTTAGCCTATGTAGAAAAGGTGGAACTGATAGTCAGTCGGAGACGAGCTACGACTCGGAGACGAGCTACGAGTCCGTGCACTGCCATGTAAAAGATGCATATTGTGCTGGTTCCGAGAGATGCTTTTCCTGCCGCTTTCCAATGCCTCGGAAGAATGGATAAATAGCTGGAAATATTCTGGGATTCGTATCAATCATCGCCACCAATAAATGACAGAGTCCAGAAATTCTACCTCCAATTTCACCTAACAACATGCAGTTGCCACCACATTGCGCAATCATTACATCGTAATACTACAATGATGTACAGTGAAGGATCAGCTTAATGGAGGTGTTAGTGGGCTCAAATATAAGGTAATTTATATCTGAATTTATGTACCTACCCTGATTTTTCTCCTCATCATAACACCTCGTAGGCTCCTCACCGTTTGAGCTAAAGTGATATCCGAGTGTCCTTATTAAAAGAACATTAAAGCCCAATATTTTGCTCATTAATGCCTCTTCAACATAGTAAAAAGAAAGTTAAAATTAATGTGGCAAGAGAGTGAGTTAAAGTTAATGATGCTTGCTGAAAATAATTTTCCTAGTAAAACTGCTTATTAATGTGTTGTTACCATCTTCAAATTAAAAATTCTTAAGACTGAGGCTTATAAAGTTTTGCTTAGTAAATGATCACATTACTGCTTGTTGTAAATCGTAGAAGGTGAGTCAGTATCTTACATTGAAAGTAATAGTGTGTTTCGGTGTCTCTTATAATTTTGCAAATAGTTTCTGCTGCTCTGTTAGTTTCAATCTTACCGTAAACATATGTATGTGTCAGAGTTCACTGCACTCGCGTGTGACAAAGTATAGGTTGTGTTGATCCGTTATAGTTACTTATACCAACTTTCTTAAACGAGAATGTTAATCATTCTCTTGCCTAGTTAGGCTGGCGACCGTTTTCTTTATCAATTAAACAGTGCAAATAGGCAAAATTTTGTTTGTTAGTGTTCAAATATTTACGTAATTCTGACTTTCTTTTCCGATAAGCCACCTCCGTTAGGTATAACACGGTCAACATAACAAAATTCCTCTCAGGGGGTAACACTGCTCTGTTGGTTTATACCATTATTACTCCAACAAAATAATTCTGTTTTGCAAATTGCCTCCAGTTTTGAGGTTATGGTACAGCAGTAGCAGAAGTTAGTGTTGTAATCTCTATTCCAATTTTCTGTACAGGTTCAGTAACTCTTGGAGCCGAGGTGATGCAAAAAAATTTTTTTGATGTGTGTACTTCATCCCTCGTACACGTCGCGAAATGACCATGACGAGAAACTTTGAGAAATTGGCTATCATTCGCGAGTGGCACAGGGACGGTGTGGTACGGGTGGGGGGGTCAGTAAGTAGTACCAGATGTACCTTCCGCTACATCTCGTCAGGTGGCTTGCGGAGTATTGATGTAGATGTAGAGATTTTATGAGTAAGCCTTGTATTCCCCACAATGCTCTGCGCAGTGACTTGTAGAGTACATAGAGTTGTAGGTGTGTGGGTGCATGTAAGTGTGTGTGTACTGCTGGTAACAGTTGCGTAAGTGGCTGTAAGCCCTACGGTAAACAGACGTCACAGCACAGGGCTCCCGCGCAGTCGTACCACCACCACCGTATCGAAGAACTGTCCGTGGGCGGTGGTTATTTTGCACTAGACCGTGAGATAGCAAGACACCCGCTTCCCGGAGCGCATCAAGCGGCGGCGGAGCTACACTTGCGCCTCCTACGCTTCCTGTTCAGATAAGCACGGCCCAGTTTAACGCCCGTAGTCTCCTCGGTGCGGCCGTGCCGAGCGCCTGGGAGATATCTGGCGGCGCGCTATCGCCGAAGGTCGCAGCCCGAATCTGCCTCAAACCGCGCAGTAACATCGCTGACGTCAGGCGCGCGAGCGTCTGTTTGTGTGTATGTGCTGGCGTGTGTGTGTGTGTGTGTGTGTGTGTGTGTGTGTGTGTGTGTGTGTGTGTGTGGGCGTGTGTGTGCGAGGTCAGATAACTCTACGACATGAGTGGACCTACTCATTTCGCTGTCGGCATATTACGCCGTGACACCAATTCTTTCAGAAAATGCCTGACGAAAGCATCAATATTCAGCGAAAATGCGGACGTCCACCGCCAACATTCCCGAAATTGTTCAGCGACATTTTTCTGAGTATTTTGGCATAACGCACCCTCGTAGAAAGTTCTATGCACGACCGCCAGAAATTTTGTCGCTTGAGTAAGGTTCGTCCTGCATATTGGTGTTGCATTAACAGATGCGACTGCTACTCTGAGATGGAGAGATTGGCATAGGAGACCACAGCGTATCTGGAAACATGACACAGACGGGGTGATCCCTGTTAACGTTCAAAAAAATTCGCAGCGATGCAGATGGCGTTGACAGAAGTACGTGACACCAATTCTTTCAGAAAATGCCTGACGAAAGCATCAATATTCAGCCAAAATGCGGACGTCCACCGCCAACATTCCCGAAATTGTTCAGCGACATTTTTCTGAGTATTTTGGCATAACGCACCCTCGTAGAAAGTTCTATGCACGACCGCCAGAAATTTTGACGCTTGAGTAAGGTTCATCCTGCATATTGATGTTGCATTAACAGATGCGACTGCTACTCTGAGATGGAGAGATAGGCATAGGAGACCACAGCGTATCTGGAAACATGACACAGATAGGGTGATCCTTGTTAACGTTCAAAAAAATTCGCAGCGATGCAGATGGCGTTGACAGAAGTAATTTAGTACAAAAGTTGTGATGCCGCGAATTTCTGGAAATATCCCAAAACTGGATGACAGGTGTTGAGAACGGGTGACGTCCCATCCAAAATAGTCACATCCAAAATAGTGAAAATAGTCATATCCAAAATACGGATGGTAACTTCGAATGCGTGTGGGAAGGGACGACTGAGCAATACTTGCATTCAAGCAAACGGTGCAAATTCCGAACACATTTTGTAAATGTGATCTGTTGTAAATGTAGAAGTTACAGAATTATTGTGCTCACTGTAACAAAGCAATAGCTGTTCTCATTTTGCTTTCCTTTCTTTTCCCTCTTCTTTTTCCTTTTCGGTGTGGTAAAGAGTTCCCAGGTAATTTACTGGCAGTGGCGGAATTCGGAAGCTTATACTCACGTAGTTGTGAAGTAATACGGTACGTTTTTATTCTCCTGTACTTGACAACAAGTTCGCAGTTCGTGGCCTTGCGGTAGCGTTCTCGCTTCCCGTACACTGGGTCCCGGTTTCGATTCCCGGCGGGGTCAAGGATTTTCCCTGCCTTGAGATGACTGGGTGTTGTTGTGTTGTCTTCTTCATCATCATGATCATTCATCCCCATTACGGTCGGAGGAAGGCAACAGCAAACCACCTCCGCTAGGACTTAGGCTAGTCGGCGGTGCGGGTCTCCCGCATCGTTCCCTACGTTCCTCAGAGTATGGGACATCATCATCATCATCATCATCATCACAATAAACCAGCGGGGACCGCGAGACCGGTAGATAAGTTAATAAATTAATACCTCAATGTCAACAGGTAATTGTCTCACGTAAACAAGCCAAACATCTTCCAAACAGGCTGTGAAGTCCCAACGGTACCGACCGCCCGCCGTGTCGTCCTCACAGCCCTTAGGCGTCATCGGATGCGGCTACTGAGGGGCACGTGGTCAGAACACCGCTCTCCCAGCCGTACCAGTTTTCTTGACCGGTGCCGCTACTTCTCAGTCAAGCAACTCCTCAGTTGGCCTCCCAAGGGCTGAGTGATTACCAACAGAGTATCATGTCATATCATGTCGTTTTTGGAAACTCAGAATCTACTATGTAGGAATCAACATGGATTCCGGAAACAGCGATCGTGTGAAACCCAACTCGCTTTATTTGTTCATGAGACCCAGAAAATATTAGATACAGGCTCCCAGGTAGATGCTATTTTTCTTGACTTCCGGAAGGCGTTCGATACAGTTCCGCACTGTCGCCTGATAAACAAAGTAAGAGCCTACGGAATATCAGACCAGCTGTGTGGCAGGATTGAAGAGTTTTTAGCAAACAGAACACAGCATGTTGTTATCAACGGAGAGACGTCTACAGACGTTAAAGTAACCTCTGGCGTGCCACAGGGGAGTGTTATGGGACCATTGCTTTTCACAATATATATAAATGACCTAGTAGATAGTGTCGGAAGTTCCATGCGGCTTTTCGCGGATGATGCTGTAGTATACAGAGAAGTTGGAAGTTGCAGCATTAGAAAATTGTAGCAAAATGCAGGAAGATCTGCAGCGGATAGGCACTTGGTGCAGGGAGTGGCAACTGACCCTTAACATAGACAAATGTAATGTATTGCGAATACATAGAAAGAAGGATCCTTTATTGTATGATTATATGATAGCGGAACAAACACTGGTAGCAGTTACTTCTGTAAAATATCTGGGAGTATGCGTGCGGAACGATTTGAAGTGGAATGATCATATAAAATTAATTGTTGGTAAGGCGGGTACCAGGTTGAGATTCATTGGGAGAGTCCTTAGAAAATGTAGTGCATCAACAAAGGAGGTGGCTTACAAAACACTCGTTCGACCTATACTTGAGTATTGCTCATCAGTGTGGGATCCGCACCAGATCGGGTTGACGGAGGAGATAGAGAAGATCCAAGGAAGAGCGGCGCGTTTCGTCACAGGGTTATTTGGTAACCGTGATAGCGTTACGGAGATGTTTAACAAACTCAAGTGGCAGACTCTGCAAGAGAGGCGCTCTGCATCGCGGTGTAGCTTGCTCGCCAGGTTTCGAGAGGGTGCGTTTCTGGATGAGGTATCGAATATATTGCTTCCCCCTACTTATACCTCCCGAGGAGATCACGAATGTAAAATTAGAGAGATTAGAGCGCGCACAGAGGCTTTCAGACAGTCGTTCTTCCCGCGAACCATACGCGACTGGAACAGGAAAGGGAGATAATGACAGTGGCACGTAAAGTGCCCTCCGCCACACACCATTGGGTGGCTTGCGGAGTATAAATGTAGATGTAGATGTAGAACAGAACTCTGGCCGACCCGGACGGTGACCAACCAAGTGCTGGCCAATGTCGAGCACGTGGGCGTGGAGCCACACTGATGTCAATATTTAACTCAGGTCGATCTGGTGCAACACTTTTGGGGTACATCCTGACATGGGGCCCATTTCTCTTACATTAAATTATTTGTATCAGCAGCATCTAGATCACCTAGGAGGTTTTGAACTGCATGTTCCACAATTTTATCCATGTCTCGTTGGATGTCATCGAGTACTAAAACAGTTAAAATGAGATATGGGGACAAGCAATTTAATATCTATGCTGACAGATTAGTAACATTTTTGTTTTATGATGTAAGTGAGAAGTTAGCATTCTTAGGGATAAGTATGATAATTTCAACGTTAATAATGTATAGATATTGAATTATAAGGGGCGATCAAAAAGTTTCTGTTTGAGGGCATTGATTCAGCTTAAATGCAACGTAGCGCGACTCCGATGCAGAAGTATTAGCACCGACATGTTAGCAAGGGCCGGCCGATGTGGCCGAGCGGTTCTAGGCGCTTCAGTCGCAGGTTCGAATCCTGCCTCGGGAACGGATATGTGTGATGTCCTTCGGTTAGTTAGGTTTAAGTAGTTCTAAGTTATAGGGGACTGATGACCTCAGAAGTTAAGTCCCATAGTGCTCAGAACCATTTGAACCATTTTGTTAAGTCCCATAGTGCTCAGAGCCATTTTTTTTTGTAAGAAAGGGATTAGTGTGGCCTTCCTGTCTTTCCGACGTGCGTGCGGTAAATGCGGAAACGTGGACGTTGGCAACGTTATAATCAGATCCGTCCAAACACGACCAACGTGCTGGTTTCCCTTTCTTGGCTGCCAAAGGACAAACACCGGCAGACATCCATCAGAGAACGAAGAATGTGTATTGGGGCAGCATGTCTATCGAAAACCAACTGCTGCTACTTCATGATAACGGACGTCCCCACATGGAAAATGTCGTGAAGCAGAAGTGTTAGACGTTCAGGCACATGCCCCATAGTCCTGGTCTTTCCCCATGCGATTATCACGCCTTTGTTCCCTCGAAGAGTCGACGGCTGATGTCGATGCGGATGTGCAGCACGCAGTTTCGGACTCACGGGAAAGCAGGCTTTCTGACGAATCTCGATCAGCCGACTCAAGGCGTCGTCCTACGGCCACGTTCCCACAAGTTTCCTACTCGTCAAATTCAGGCGAAATGTCGGGTTCATGTCCATTACGTGCCTACTTATCCTGACATCGGTGTAAGAAGCCGGTCCGCTAAGCAGACGTTCTCCCTTGAGTCGAAGTTCCTGCCGCATCTTGAAACTGCGCTGGGTCTCCTTAACGTGGAGGTGAGATCCCGGGTTATCAGCTGTGTCAAGGAGTCACCCTGTGGCAACGTTTCGTCAAGTTTTCCACTCTTTATCTTCAGGCGAAGTATCGGGTTCATCTCCATTACGTGTCCACTTATCCCGTCATTGACGCAGAAAGTCAGTCCGCTAAGCAGACATGCTGAGTCGAAGTTTCTGGAGCATCTTCAAGTGGCGCTCGATCTCCTCACTGTAGAGGTCAACGTGTCGCTCTGTGGCAACGTTTCGGAAAGTTTCCTACTCGTTATGTCGTTCCTACTCTGGTTCGTGTCCATGACGTGGGCATTAACCCTACACCTCGTCTGAAGATGACAAGCAGTAAACTTGTCTAAACATTTCCGCAGAATATTCACGCAGCAAGACACGGTGTTGTACCAAATACACTCCTGGAAATTGAAATAAGAACACCGTGAATTCATTGTCCCAGGAAGGGGAAACTTCATTGACACATTCCTGGGCTCAGATACATCACATGATCACACTGACAGAACCACAGGCACATAGACACAGGCAACACAGCATGCACAATGTCGGCACTAGTACAGTGTATATCCACCTTTCGCAGCAATGCAGGCTGCTATTCTCCCATGGAGACGATCGTAGAGATGCTGGATGTAGTCCTGTGGAACGGCTTGCCATGCCATTTCCACCTGGCGCCTCAGTTGGACCAGCGTTCGTGCTGGACGTGCAGACCGCGTGAGACGACGCTTCAACCAGTCCCAAACATGCTCAATGGGGGACAGATCCGGAGATCTTGCTGGCCAGGGTAGTTGACTTACACCTTCTAGAGCACGTTGGGTGGCACGGGATACATGCGGACGTGCATTGTCCTGTTGGAACAGCAAGTTCCCTTGCCGGTCTAGGAATGGTAGAACGATGGGTTCGATGACGGTTTGGATGTACCGTGCACTATTCAGTGTCCCCTCGACGATCACCAGTGGTGTACGGCCAGTGTAGGAGATCGCTCCCCACACCATGATGCCGGGTGTTGGCCCTGTGTGCCTCGGTCGTATGCAGTCCTGATTGTGACGCTCACCTGCACGGCGCCAAACACGCATACGACCATCATTGGCACCAAGGCAGAAGCGACTCTCATCGCTGAAGACGACACGTCTCCATTCGTCCCTCCATTCACGCCTGTCGCGACACCACTGGAGGCGGGCTGCACGATGTTGGGGCGTGAGCGGAAGACGGCCTAACGGTGTGCGGGACCGTAGCCCAGCTTCATGGAGACGGTTGCGAATGGTCCTCGCCGATACCCCAGGAGCAACAGTGTCCCTAATTTGCTGGGAAGTGGCGGTGCGGTCCCCTACGGCACTGCGTAGGATCCTACGGTCTTGGCGTGCATCCGTGCGTCGCTGCGGTCCGGTCCCAGGTCGACGGGCACGTGCACCTTCCGCCGACCACTGGCGACAACATCGATGTACTGTGGAGACCTCACGCCCCACGTGTTGAGCAATTCGGCGGTACGTCCACCCGGCCTCCCGCATGCCCACTATACGCCCTCGCTCAAAGTCCGTCAACTGCACACACGGTTCACGTCCACGCTGTCGCGGCATGCTACCAGTGTTAAAGACTGCGATGGAGCTCCGTATGCCACGGCAAACTGGCTGACACTGACGGCGGCGGTGCACAAATGCTGCGCAGCTAGCGCCATTCGACGGCCAACACCGCGGTTCCTGGTGTGTCCGCTGTGCCGTGCGTGTGATCATTGCTTGTACAGCCCTCTCGCAGTGTCCGGAGCAAGTATGGTGGGTCTGACACACCGGTGTCAATGTGTTCTTTTTTCCGCCTACCATCATAAGAGAGCCATGGGTCTGATGATGGTTCTGTAGAAAGAACCGAAACCGGTTACCTATATCATTAAAACATACATGAGTGATCAAGACTGAACTTTAGTCAAAATATGCGTATCAATGATGATGAAGGACACACTACGCCCAATCTCCTGCCGGGTAATCGAACCCGGACCCCCTTGCGCGGTAGGCGGTAACGCTTACCGCTGCTCTACGGAGGCGGACATGACGTGCACTACATTCTTCGATATGCCAACTATTAGTATTTCAGTGCATACCCGAAAAGCAGGTAAGAGTAACGTCATCTAAGGTAAGATTATTTAGTTAGTATCTCATTCAGGCATCTTCTTTGAATGTTTCTTTGTGAGAAGATCGTGCTATGCTTCGTGCAAGAGAGGGAGAAACGATTACATGCAACTATCGGAAGCATAGATTATCGAGACTACCTTTTACTGTTGTGCTGTTGTTGCTCAGGTTGGTAGGGATCCCACGATTGTTGTACCAATATTGGATCGGTTCGTTCTGGAGGGCTACACTGAACGCCATTCAGGATATTACTGGCTCTAAATGCCCAACATTGTTCGCTCGGCAGAGCAAAAATTTGCAGTCACATCACGTACCCTGAGTAAGGAAATGAGCTTCTTTGCGGTGTGATTAGTATCCGCACAGCCGTTGTAACGGGGCCTGTAGCACAGTGGGCTGTAAGCACGAGACCATTGTTGCGGCTTCCCTTAAGGGGCTCCGGAAAGGCTCAAAATCATGAAAAGTTCAATTTTTACTTTTTTGCGTTTTCTGAATCTGCAGACTATTACCTTTTAATAGATGTATAATTTATTCAATTCCGAAGACTACAACTATTTTTAAATTTTTTTTGAAATGTGTTCTACATGGGCGTGACCCACTGTGGCGCTGTGCGATATGTTAATTACCTTGGTGACGGTGATTCTAAAAGTTTCAAACATGTTCAAGGACTGAAACCCTATGGTGATGATGTTGTAGTGCAAGAATTTGAGTGTATTGGACACGTACAGAAGCGAATGGGAACAAGACTTCGGCGACTGAAAGCTTCATACAAAAAACAAAAACTCAGTGATGGTAAAGGGTTGGATGGGAAGGGAAGGTTAACTGACAGTGTAATTGACAAAATACAGAACTATTATGGAATGGCTATTAGGCAAAATACACAAAGTGTCGACGAAATGAAGAAGGCTGTTTGGGCTCTTTTTTTTCATACTTCTTCAACCGATGAAAATCCCCAACATAGCTTGTGTCCCAAAGAAGAAGACAGTTGGTGTAAATATAACAAAGGATTGCTAACTGGTGAAGTGTACACTCATAAGCATAGTCTGCCTCATGCAATAATGGAGGTGATAAAACCTATTTTCAGAGACTTAGCAGCACCTGAACTGTTGAAAAAGTGTATTCACGGAAAAACTCAAAACCCCAATGAAAGTGTAAATAGTGTTATATGGTCGAGAATCCCCAAGACTGTATTTGTTGGAATAGAAACACTTCACTTTGGTGTGTATGATGCTGTTGCGACTTTCAATGATGGCAACATTGTAAGGTGCAAGGTATTTAGAAATATGGGAATGAAGATAGGTTCTAACATGGTACGAGCGATGCTTGCTTTAGACAAGGAACGCCTTCGTGCTGCAGACAGGGCTGTAAAGAGTCTAGAAATACAAGCAAGAGTAAACAGGAGGAGGAATAAGAGGAAGCTGGAGGAGGAGTTTGCAGAGGATGAAGATAATTCATCCTATGGACCTGGAATGCACTAAAAAATTAATCCAATCTTTGTCGCTCGATTCCGAAAACTTTTATTTTCTCATACTAATTACATGTTTTCTAAGGATCTTCCAAACATATTTGTTTCAAACTTTCAGTAAATGTTACACAGTATCTTCTGCATAATTTAACACAGCCTTTTTCCAAAAAACTGTATATTTTTGAATATATAAATAAAAAATTGCAAAAAAAATGTTGTGAATTTTCATTACAATTGAAAAAAATCATCTTTAATAACTGAACTAAAATTTTGTAAAATCCCTGTGTTAAGTGGTAGCCCATATTCCAATAAATAATCTGTAAAAAGTTCAACTTCCTACCTCAAATACTTTGTGAGGAAAGATGTAATTTATGAGCGTTATTTTAACATTGCAAGTATAGGGCGTTCCGGAGCCCCTTAACACGGCAGTAGTGGCATAGCGTCGTCTCTTCAGACGTGTTCCAATTCTGCGTGTAGTATTACGATTTACTCGGACGTTACGAAGAGATCGAACGTTGCGAAATTGCTTTCGTCTGTCATACGGCCCATCACCTAGTGTGATGGTATGGAGTGTCACTGGGTACACAAGACGATCATCTCTGATTGACACAGTCAGTAATTTGGACGGAAGCTGTTACATTTATGATATTTTAAATGCAGCATCCGTGCCCTATCGCTGACATCTCTGTGAGATTATCTTCCAACAAGATAACACGAGACCACATGCTGCACGCGCCGTCCCGATCTATCGCCATACAGAGGGAGTTTGTCTGTCGCATAGCTCAGCGCATTCTCCAGATCTCTTACCCACTGGAAACATCTGGTAATGAGTTGTCGAGAGACTGGCATATCGTCACTCATTAGGCGCAAGAGTCGTCTTGGCTGTCACAGTTTTGAGGGTGAAAAGCAGAAGTAGGTAGAGAAGCGCTCGTTTGACTGCTGGCGCAGCAAACGGAATTTGAAGATCGGCCGTCAGAAGGGGTGCAGGTAGTCTAAAGAGCTCCTGAGAGTGGTTTTCCTCGGATGTGTGGCTGTTGCTGGCCTGCGAGCTGTGTGAGGGTCCCGCGTGGTGGAAAATCGGAAGCTGCAAATTATTTCACAGCCGCACTCGTCTTTTAAAACTTAGGGATGAAACTGAGTTTCACGTGATTTGTAATTGCCAAGTAACATAGTGCGATGGAAACTGGACCCTACTAGAAAGAACTGCTACTGTATACCTCAGAAAGTAACTCAAAGGAACTCAATGAGACGAATAGAAAGAACTGCTACTGTATACTTCAGAAAGTAACTCAAAGAAACTCAATGAGACGAACACAAATGTTACTTTTATTCAAAGACAATAACTGCGTTGAAGACACAGAGATTCCAATGGACATTACAAAAAGAGGGGCATGGTACTTAATAATGTGTATGATCACCACACATGCTACTACATTCTGTGCAGGATGCTTCCATGTTGGCCACAAGGTCGACAAGCAGTTCTTGTGGTAGAGCGTTCCATTCCTCTACAACTGCAGGATTGACTTTGATGTACGTGACGTACTTCTATACGTCTCCCAGACTTCAAGTCGAGGCAATCGGCAGGCCAATCCATTCGCTGAGTATCCTGTCATTCTAACAAGGGAACCTCCCCATCGCACCCCCCTCAGATTTAGTATAAGTTGGCACAGTGGATAGGCCTTGAAAAACTGAACACAGATCAATCGAGAAAACAGGAAGAAGTTGTGTGGAACTATGAAAAAAATAAGCAAAATATACAGTGCGTAGTCCACGAATAAGATATGCAACAACAAGGAGCATCTGAGCTCAGGAGCGCCGTGGTCCCGTGGTTAGCGTGAGCAACTGTGGAGCGAGAGGTCCTTGTTTCAACTCCTCCCTCGAGCGAAAAGATTAATTTTTTATTTTCAGACAATTATCAAAGTTCAGGCACTCACACATAATCAACTTCGCTCTCCAAAATTCCAGGACATGTTCAGATTTGCTTGGACATATGCAGGATCTGACGGTCTACACACGGAAAAATTTGAAAACGTTAAAAACATGTTTTCACAGAGTACAGGGAAAACTGTGCGACTGTGAAACTGTTGCATTCATTTGTTGCAATTTATGTGACACACTGGTATGTTTTCATCACTTTTTTGGGAGTCATTATCACATCCACAAGAAACCCTAAATCGGGCAAGGTAGAAGAATCTTTTTACCCATTCGCCAAGTGTACAAGTTAGGTGGGTCGACAACATATTTCTGTCATGTGAGGCACATGCCGTCACCAGTGTCGTATAGAATATATCAGACGTGGTTTCCTGTGGAGGAATCGGTTGACCTATGACCTTGGGATCAAATGTTTTCGGTTCCCATTGGAGAGGCACGTCCTTTCGTCTACTAATCGCACGGTTTTGCAGTGCGGTCGCAAAACACAGACACTAAACTTAGTACAGTGAACAGAGACGTCAATGAACTAACGGACAGATCATAACTTTGCGAAAATAAAGAAAGTAAACTTTTCACTCGAGGGAAGACTTGAACCAAGGACCTCCCGTTCCGCAGCTCCTCACGCTAACCAAGCGACCACGGCGCTCATGAGTTCATACTATCCTTGATGTTGCCTATCTTGCACATGGACTACTCAGTTTGTATATTTTGCTTATTTTTTTCATAGTTACACACAACTTCTTCGTGTTTTCTCGATTGATCTGTGTTCAGTTTTTCAAGGCCTATCCACTGTACCAACTTATAACTAAATCTGAGAGGGGTGCGATGGGGAGGTTCCCTTGTAAGAACTCATCCACCAGCGCTATTCGACGAGGTCGCGCATTATCATCCATAAAAATGAAGTCAGGGTCGAATGCACTCCTGAAAAGAGGCCCATGAGAAAGCAGTGCAGCGACACAATAACGTTGAGCAGTGATTTTACTGTGTTCAAAGATTCGGAGGTCAGCACGCTCGCATATTATGCCTCCCCTCACCGTAACACATGAACCATCAAAACGATCATTAATGTAATTTTATCTATCGCTTTTTTTTCCTAGGGATAATATTCCACAAAACCAACAGATTGACAAAGTACAACATGCAGACGGCGTGAATCTCTAAGAACGCCACAGTTCTGTACTCACAGCAAGGTTCTACATCTGCGTACAACAGAGATCGGTGTACATCACACACGGCAGAGTGCTGAAATACAGGGTGAGTCACTACCTGTTGCCACCAAGAATAACTACGAAGGTATGTCAGGAGCTGTAAAGATTGTGGGATAAATGTTGAATGGGACAACGGGGGCCATAATAAGACGTTGGTTTTTTGTTGCTAGGTGGTGTCGCTTCAGAGATATGAAGGTCAACTTTGTTGGGTTTTTTTAATGGGATGCTATAATTTGTTACTTATTTGCTGATAGCGCCTATCGAGACGAATCCAATGATGTGTAACAGTAACGCCTTTGAGGGTCAGCGAAGGTTAAAAAGGTGACATGGACGCCCATTTATCGAAGGTGTTCGAAATGGTGTCCATTGGTATCAATTCAGTGCTGAAATCTTATCAGGGATTGAGTGGTAGTCCTTAGCATGAGCCACTTACCGAAACACATGCTCTATGCTCTGACAATTCTCTCTCGTATATCGTGCAAACAGTAAATACACTCCTGGAAATTGAAATAAGAACACCGTGAATTCATTGTCCCAGGAAGGGGAAACTTTATTGACACATTCCTGGGGTCAGATACATCACATGATCACACTGACAGAACCACAGGCACATAGACACAGGCAACAGAGCATGCACAATGTCGGCACTAGTACAGTGTATATCCACCTTTCGCAGCAATGCAGGCTGCTATTCTCCCATGGAGACGATCGTAGAGATGCTGGATGTAGTCCTGTGGAACGGCTTGCCATGCCATTTCCACCTGGCGCCTCAGTTGGACCAGCGTTCGTGCTGGACGTGCAGACCGCGTGAGACGACGCTTCATCCAGTCCCAAACATGCTCAATGGGGGACAGATCCGGAGATCTTGCTGGCCAGGGTAGTTGACTTACACCTTCTAGAGCACGTTGGGTGGCACGGGATACATGCGGACGTGCATTGTCCTGTTGGAACAGCAAGTTCCCTTGCCGGTCTAGGAATGGTAGAACGATGGGTTCGATGACGGTTTGGATGTACCGTGCACTATTCAGTGTCCCCTCGACGATCACCAGTGGTGTACGGCCAGTGTAGGAGATCGCTCCCCACACCATGATGCCGGGTGTTGGCCCTGTGTGCCTCGGTCGTATGCAGTCCTGATTGTGACGCTCACCTGCACGGCGCCAAACACGCATACGACCATCATTGGCACCAAAGCAGAAGCGACTCTCATCGCTGAAGACGACACGTCTCCATTCGTCCCTCCATTCACGCCTGTCGCGACACCACTGGAGGCGGGCTGCACGATGTTGGGGCGTGAGCGGAAGACGGCCTAACGGTGTGCGGGACCGTAGCCCAGCTTCATGGAGACGGTTGCGAATGGTCCTCGCCGATACCCCAGGAGCAACAGTGTCCCTAATTTGCTGGGAAGTGGCGGTGCGGTCCCCTACGGCACTGCGTAGGATCCTACGGTCTTGGCGTGCATCCGTGCGTCGCTGCGGTCCGGTCCCAGGTCGACGGGCACGTGCACCTTCCGCCGACCACTGGCGACAACATCGATGTACTGTGGAGACCTCACGCCCCACGTGTTGAGCAATTCGGCGGTACGTCCACCCGGCCTCCCGCATGCCCACTATACGCCCTCGCTCAAAGTCCGTCAACTGCACACACGGTTCACGTCCACGCTGTCGCGGCATGCTACCAGTGTTAAAGACTGCGATGGAGCTCCGTATGCCACGGCATGCCTACCATCCTAAGAGAGCCATGGGTCTGATGATGGTTCTGTAGAAAGAACCGAAACCGGTTACCTATATCATTAAAACATACATGAGTGATCAAGACTGAACTTTAGTCAAAATATAACAATTAATTGATCACTGCTTTCCAAAAATGTTTACCAAAATTGATACGCATCCCCGAAGGCGATATCCCGTCCAATAAATGCCATACGATCATTTCATTATCAGTGCACGTCATGCATATTCGACGTTTGTTGCACGCCACCTTGACAATGCTGTGGTTTTAATGGGCAACAGTGTACGTTTCTGACTCAAGAAAAAATAGGTTTGAATTATGATTCATTGGTGCACACCGTACTTTGCTTTGTCTTCAGTAGTTTCCATAGAGTATTACGTTGTGGGTTGTTTTAGTCACAAAATATTGAGCCAGTCAAATATCAAGATGTTTCATTTGGTCATTTCTTGGCTGTTATTGACAGGTTGAAACAGTATCGAACACCCTTCAGAAGACTAGGGGAAAGGCAGCCTGTTCGTCTGCATCTACTGTTTGCAGGATTTTGCGTGTGTCTACAGCGAGCTTTGGTTTACACGAGTAGTTTTTCTTTAATTCGTGCAGTAGATCGCCTAATTCAAGCTTGGTTTCTTCCTGGAAAGTGATAACGTTCAAGATTAGAATATTGTCTTGGATTCCACAATATATGGCTATTAAAGGTCCTATTCTTCGGTTCATACCGGTAAGTATTGGGTAGGAAAATATTTTCCACATCATGTATAGCCTGAGTTAACTGAGGGCTGGTAGATGGAACCTTTGGATCTGATTGACTTAACGTCCTAAGATGTTCTTATAGATGGTGGTAGCAGCTAGATAGAAAAATGCATACGAAGCTTCAACAAGAATAACCGTGCTGCACTCTGAAGGCCCTTTTGCATGTTAAATATCCTGACAGTCACTCATTATTATTTTGGTTCAATAATAGGACACGTAATAATGTGTCAGAATTGAAGGTAGCTTTGAGACAGTGTGATGGTAATGCTGTTTTAAGAATTCACTGTGAAAGAGCTGGAACTTTCCTGTAAGCTTCGCGAAGTCTACGAGGTTATCGTTGTGAAACGTCAGTCCCAGATCGCGAGTGACGCCAAAGAGTGAAGTTGAATTTCACGGGTCAACGGCCCGTGACCTGCAAACAGGCTGGACGAGATCTCTGATGTCAGTGTTCGACGCGATCAATGGCGTTATTTACGGATCTGGAATGCTCTCGGTCTACGGACGTCTTAGTCTGAATCTGTTTTCCCATTGCTTCACTTTTTAAGCAAGGAAGTACATAGATCCAACACAGTAAATGTTAGTCGTCAGTCATTACTTACTTACTTTTAAGAGGTTCTCGACTCTTCAGGAGTTTCCCTACGTTCCCATTCACCATCCTCCACGATCATGGCAGTCTTCCTCTTCCATATCTCTTTTCCTCATCATTCCTATCACTTCCGCTCTCTATGTTAATCGCAGTTGTCCACGCTTTCTTCTTCCCGGCAGCGACCATTCAAGGATTGCTTTTGGACATCGTCCTCGCTCCATTCACCGCATTTGACCTTGCCAAAGAACAGCTCTATTCTCAATTCTTTGCACGACTGGTTGTTCTATACCCATTACCTCTCTAATATCCTCGTTTTTTCTCCTCTCTGTTCTGGATATCCAGCTGCCCTCCCCATTCTGCTCGTCTCTACTGCCTGTACCCTGCTTCTATGCCGCTTTCCCAGGGTTCATACTTCTACACCGTATGTTAGCATAGTTTTCATTATTGTTTGCAGAACTCTCTTCCACGTTTCTTTTAATACTGCCCAGCTTCACGGAACCCCAATTGGCATTTTAGTTGTTCCTCTTGTCTGCTGGATCCTGCGTGCCACAACTGCTTCGCGGCTTCCTGAGGAATGGATTATTGATTATAAGCGTTTAAACTGTTTTACAGCTTTAATAGTTCCTTGTGGTCCCTTTCATCTCCTCCCACTACTAGATATTCTGTTTTGCTTATATTTCATTTTAACCGCACCTTGTTCTAATTCTTCCATTAAATTCTTTATCGTAAGTTTGACATCTCTGCTTTGCACTGTCAGTAATTGATCATAGGCAAATAATAATGAGTGGATAGTACCATGCTGGGAAGGAATTTCCATACCTCTAAATGACTGATTCCACCATTCCATTATATATTGCACATATATTTTAAACAACGTGAGCAACGAACTGCACGTAATGAGGCAATTGGGGTACAAGGTCGAATAATTTATTCAAAATGATGCCTGGGTTTTCCCCACCCTCCCTATGATATCTAATCCCCCTCCACATTCTGGAAATGGCGGGAAATTTTGGCACGAAATAGGGTAGTTGGGTATCTCCGCTAACGTAACTTCCCCACCCCTCCTCCCTTTCCTATGACGTCACCCACCACTACTCTCTTTATGACGTAACCCCTGGTAAAGGCGGGAAATGGCTACTTTCTGTCCAGCTGCTGGAGAGGAAGGTTAGGTTGGTGAATTTTATTAATTTTTGGTGGAAAATGGTAATTCTGTGCTTGAAAGAAAGGCAGGTTATTTTATTTACTGATTTATTTACTATTAATTATTTTTATTAATTTATTTATAAAATTAAAGCTATCAGTCTGATGCTACCTGTAGCTCGACAGCTGGCCAGAGTGGCCGAGCGGTTCTAGGCGCTACATTCTGGAACTGCGCGACCGCTACAGTTGCAGGTTCGAATCCTGCCTCGGGCATGGATATGTGTGATGTCCTTAGGTTAGTTAGGTTTAAGTAGTTCTAAGTTCTAGGGGACTGATGACTTCAGATTTTAAGTTCCATGGTGCTCAGAGCCATTTGAACCATTTTGTAGCTCGACATATGTGAGCAGCCCATAGCGGCTTTCCTTCCACATATTATACTTTAAAAATTTTGTGAATAAAGCTTTATCGCTTGACATTTAACTTATACATGCCATACTATTTCTTTCTTGTATTGTTAGTCAGTTTCAGCCTTTAAACTGTACTTCTAAGCACTTGTGTAGACAAAAAGTTACCATTATCTGCTGCTGTCAAATAAAAGATTGCCTTTTACTTCATGTACTAAACAATGTTCATCATAATATTCATCTGTCTATATTTTGAACGTTAAGTAGCCTTTGTGTATTTGCGGCTGCTAGATGGCTCTCTTGGTGTAAAGTTCACCTGCTCGCAGTTGCTAACGCAGGCACCTCAGCCTATTGATACCCATAGCTTGACATGTGTGCGCAGCCCACAGTGGCTTGCCTTCCATGTATTCCTTTTTTATAAAAATTTGGTGACTGTAGCTTTATCGCTTGATATTTATTTTATACGTGACATGTAAGTACTGTTTGTTTCTTATACTGTTAGTCAGTACTTACACTTATATAAAAATTTTGCCCTTATTTTTGTACTTTTGTCATAAGCCAGTCTAAATGTTTTACTTCTGATGAAAGCACTCATAGTAGTGCCGAAACCACGCCAAAAGACCTCATTTTTGCGCGACCGAGGAATGTTATTGCTTTAATTTTACTTTGTAAACGGTCACTGACCATGCAGCCATGTTTAAAACTTTAATTTATTTGTAGCTCAAATGGGCTACCTTCAGTAGCCTAACTCGAAGACATGTGTGTTCACCTCTATGTGCAGCGACTGACTGAGCTAGTTCGCACTACATCCATCAAGGGCGCTATTGGCCTCTCCCCTGCCTCCATCCCCCCTAAGTCATCAACGCTGGAAATGGCAGAAAACGGTCAGTCTCTGGCTAGCTGTTGGAGAGGAAGATTAGGTTAATGTACTCCATTTATTTTTGGTGGGGTATCGTGATTCTGTAAGATTGTAAGGCGAGGTATTTTATTTGTTTGTTTGTAGCTCACCTGGTCTACCTCTAGTAACCTAACTTGGAGACGTGTGTGTTTGCCTCAACGCGCAGTGACCGACTGAGCTAGTACACATTACAACCACCAGAGGGCGCTACTGGTCCTCCCCACTCCTCCAATAGTGAGTAAGCTTCAATCTGTGCTGAGCTGCTGTAAGGGATGGACATAAGTCTTTACTTAATTGTATGTGCAACGTGTTCAGTGGAGGAGATCTTGGTGTTGGACAAGGAGGAGTTCAACAACTGTATAATTTTAATCATGCTGCTGAAAACTGCATCCATAGTTGCCTACCCAAGGACGGGAAAGGAAAGATAAAGGATGAGTGTAAAAAGAATAATTTTCAGCAAATAATGGTGATGCATCATGATGGGTTGAAGATGCACTTCACAACCCATCAAGATGGATGCTTATGTATAACTGTCTTCATTTTCTGAAATGTACCATCAATGTGTCTAAGAGATGAATGTGTGTGTGTTCTTCACCAATGATCCCAGACCGATTGAGCTAGTTCACAAAACAGGCACAAAGGGGGTTTCAAGTGGGATTTGCTACCCACCACTTGCTCTCAGGGAACTAATGGGAACACACCATTCCACATTCCACACCTGAAAATTGGACAGGCCAATAGTAATATAGGAATTCTACATCTGATCACATGATCCTGACAAGAGGGACGATATAAGCCAAATGTGGCAGTTCTCCACTCTGTCAGTGGAATAGCAGTAGCCATGAAGTGTCAGTAGCAGCAAAGGTCTTTGTCTGTCTCTATCTCACAGAAGAAGCAGAAGTACTCATAATACGTCTTTGCTGCTATTAATGCACATAGAGGTTCATCAGGTTTTGCAAGACGGTGGGATGCTGTAGCGTACCTGGCTAGCATGTTGTTATTGATAAAGCACAGAAACTGAACAGCATTACGTATACTGTAACGTCCAGGAGTTTCTATATATACAGGGTGTTACAAAAAGGTACGGCCAAACTTTCAGGAAACATTCCCCACACACAAATAAAGAAAAGATGTTATGTGGATATGTGTCCGGAAACGCTTAATTTCCATGTTAGAGCTCATTTTAGTTCTTCCACCTACGCTCAATGGAGCACGTTATCATGATTTCATACGGGATACTCTACCTGTGCTGCTAGAAGATGTGCCTTTACAAGTACGACACAACATGTGGTTCATGCACGATGGAGCTCCTGCACATTTCAATCGAAGTGTTCGTACGCTTCTCAACAACAGATTCGGTGACCGACGGATTGGTAGAGGCGGACCAATTCCATGTCCTCCATGCTCTCCTGACCTCAACCCTTTTGACTTTCGTTTATGGGGGCATTTGAAAGCTCTTGTCTACGCAACCGCGGTACCAAATGTAGAGACTCTTCGTGCTCGTATTGTGGACGGCTGTGATACAATACGCCATTCTCCAGGGCTGCATCAGCGCATTAGGGACTCCATGCGACGGAGGGTGGATGCATGTATCCTCGCTAACGGAGGACATTTTGAACATTTCCTGTAACAAAGTGTTTGAAGTCACGCTGGTACGTTCTGTTGCTGTGTGTTTCCATTCCATGATTAATGTGATTTGAAGAGAAGTAATAAAATGAGCTCTAACATGGAAAGTAAGCGTTTCCGGACACATGTCCACATAACATATTTTCTTTCTTTGTGTGTGAGGAATGTTTCCTGAAAGTTTGGCCGTACCTTTTTGTAACACCCTGTATAGCTATGAAAGAGGTGGGTACGTTTCTATACATCACACCATGGACAAGTTCATACACATGCCAGGCACTCCATCTGAGAGGATATACAAAGAATTCATTCATAAATAGATGAAAAACGTCAGCTCCTCGTAAATTGAGTTGAGGAGCTAGAGACATGTGCCTAGTCCCTTCTGAGGCTGATCAACAACTTAGATGCTATGGTTACTCCAGCTGGAAAGACCATATACGAAATAACTGTGAGGGTTGATGGAATTGAAATGAAAGTACACGACGTAACTGTAAAAGGTTGACAGAATTCGGCGAAACTATGAAGCGCAAACTATGAAGCAGTCCACTAAATATATATCAAGATGTTGACTAAACATAAGTTCATCACTGCATGGAAGGCAGAATGAGAGAAGTTACGACTGCTAAGACTAGGGAATTTGGATCGAGAGTATACACAGGAGACACCTCTAAACCAGGTACAGAATCTTTCGATGAACTATCAGCGAAATTACATATTGACGATGAAGTTGCTGATTTCATCAAATGCCACAATGATAATAAGATAGACAAAATATTTGGAATCAGAAGAGAAAAACCATACATATTAGGCACACAACCTATAATACTTTGATTAAAGTTCAGTCTTGATCACTCATGTATGTTTTAATGATACAGGTAACCGGTTTCGGTTCCTTCTACAGAACCATCATCAGACCCATGGCTCCCTTAGGATGGTAGGCGGAGCTCTCCTCGCTGCTACGCAGTTGACTGCGTAGCAGCGAGGAGAGCTCCGCCTACCATCCTAAGGGAGCCATGGGTCTGATGATGGTTCTGTAGAAGGAACCGAAACCGGTTACCTGTATCATTAAAACATACATGAGTGATCAAGACTGAACTTTAATCCAAGTATAACAATTAATTGATCACTGTTTCCAAAAATGTTTACCAAAATTACACAACCTATAAGTTTAAAAGAAAAAACAATATAAATAGCTAATATCAGATTTCAGAGAACAAGTGTTCTAATGAACCTCATTTTCCTAAACCCCATATAAACTGTAAATTACTTACGCAAAGATCTGTTGACGTATGGTTAAATAATACAAATAACCACTGTATATAGGAAAGCAGGAAACTGACGCAGTTCAAAACCATTATAAGACCTACATTATGTGCTAAATGCAGAACTGGTTATCCTATTGACAACCAGCATTAGATAGTCAGCAATCGACCTCCACAGCATACATACTTCGAAGATTCCAGTGAACTAAACGATCAACTGTGACTGCTCATAGCTTCAGCTGCTGCCTGTAATACTGCTCATTCGAATGAGCTTAGAGAGAGAGAAATCGAATAAGAACGGAGACAGTAGTTTGAGAACTGCACAAATCAACATGGGAAACATGCCCTCATAGACATATTACGATTAAAGTTTTGGATGACAAGAGGCAGTTCGATTTTGTTGATACGAGGGAATATGCAAATGCCAATAATGGATTCAAACATGTTTTGATGGTCATTGATACATACTCTAAATTTGTCTTGGAATTACCTAAAAAAACAAAAACAGGGAGGGATCTTGCATGAGTGTTTGAGTCTTTGTTGCAGGCAGGGACAAATCGATGTCCAGACAAACTTAAAACCGATTACGGAGGACAGTTTTGCCTAGGTATTTCAAGAACAAGATGCAACAGTAAGGACAACACCAGTATTCAACATTCACCCACCTGAAGGCGAGTATCATGACACATCTGAACAGGGCAATAAAAGGTCAAATGTGGTGCATTTTAATCTTCGCAGCTGATACAAATGGACAGATACCGTCCCAGAAACAATTGCACAGTATTATCGAAACAAACATAACAATAAAAATGAGACCAATAAATGTGCACGATAATGGACTCTTGGCTATGGTGTACTTTCTTATTAAAATGGTGGATCAACGTAAATAGAAAATTAATGTGGGTGAATTGCTACGAATCTTAAAACACAAGACAGCATTTGAGAAGTCACACTTCCGAAACAGATCTAGTGAGATATTTACCGTTTCCAAAGTGCAGAGAACGAATCCCAGAGCTTACATCTTAAAGGATAGCAGTGGCACTGAAATTTCAGGATGCTTTTACACAGACGAAACGCAAAAGAGTTCAGAACTGTGGTGTCATCGCCAGACACCACACTTGCTAGGTGGTAGCCTTTAAATCGGCCGCGGTCCGTTAGTATACGTCGGACCCGCGTGGTGTGTGCCGAACAACAATCAGCACCACCGCGGAAATTCTTTGCATGGCCAAAAGCCACTTCCCCTTGGCAACGCTTACACATCGATTTTGCTGGTCCATTCTGGAGTGCTCGATGGTTGGTTGTGGTAGATTCATTCAGTAATTTTCCTTTTGTCGTCCGGATGTCTTCCACGATGTCATCTGCCACCAACCAAGCGTTATCCGCTATCTTTTGCATTGAAGGTCTTCCACAGACTATTGTTTCCGACAATGGCCCACAATTCATGTCCGCAGAATTTCAGTCATTCTGCAAGGCCAATGGTATTCAACATCTGACGTCCGCGACGTTTTCGTCACAGTCAAACGGTGCCACTGAACGATTGGTCAGGACTTTCAAGTCACAGATGTTGAAGTTGAAAGAGTCGCATTCTCGGGAGGACGCGTTATTGCTCTTTTTGTCCTCGTATCGCTCTCAGCCCCGCGATGGTCGCTCGCCGGCTGAGTTGCTCCACAGTCGCCCTCATCGAACCTTGATGTCTTTGCTACATCCGCCGCATCAGGTTCCTGTGCAGCGGCAGACACCTGCTTTTGCCCCAGGCGACGTTGTCTACTACCGCCACTATCGAGGTTCACGGCGTTGGCTCGAAGGGCGCATTATTCGCTGCCTCGGCCGCGCTATGTATCTGGTTTTGGGGGCCTCTGGTGAGGTGCGCCTCTGTCGTCGCACGGGATCTGCCACTCCCCGTCTGCTTTCAGCGACGGTGACGTCCGGTCAGCGCACTGGGGACCCATCTACTGGCTCGCCTCAGCCCCAGGTGTTACCGACGCTGCCTTCCATTTTGCCCCATGGCGACGCGCCGCCGCCGCCGCCTGTTCTCCCGCCGGCGACGCCCGCAGTGGACGCGTCGCTGCAACCGCCGGGCGCCTCCCTGCGTCATGCGCCGCCGATCGCTTCCCGTGACCAGTTGTCCTCCGACATTGAACTCTTGCCCGCTCCGGACCATATGTCGTCTTCGTCCGTCGGGTGCTCCGGCCCGATGGAGGTTGACCCTTCGGCCCCTCCTGTCTCTCTACGGGCGCATATACCGCATCTTGGCGTGCAGCCTGGAGCAGGTTTTCAGGCGTTTCCTAGCTCCCCGCGGTCCGAATGGCAGGGTGCGGGTGGCACAGCCTCGCTTGTTGTTAGGCTCCCCACCTCGTCGCATACGTCAACATGGGGTCCTCTCCACGGCGGGCGGAAGCCTTATGCCACAACCGTCTGCTGAATTGCGGGGGAGGAATGTGGTGTCATCGCCAGACACCACACTTGCTAGGTGGTAGCCTTTAAATCGGCCGCGGTCCGTTAGTATACGTCGGACCCGCGTGTCGCCACTATCAGTGATTGCAGACCGAGCGCCGCCACACGGCAGGTCTAGAGAGACTTCCTAGCACTCGCCCCAGTTGTACAACCGACTTTGCTAGCGATGGTTCACTGACAAAATACGCTCTCATTTGCCGAGACGATAGTTAGCATAGCCTTCAGCTACGTCATTTGCTACGACCTAAGTATTCCACCAGCTACGTCCGTTTTTCTAAGTCTAATTTCCTTGTCCTGTTCCAGACCTCACGCCAGCCTGCGTGAGCTAAAACGCGTGCCTTTCGGCTTCCTCTAGTACCCGGTGTTGGCTCTCCTGCCAACCCACAACATTGGCGACAAGGCAACACCGTGTTCATAACTATGCTGCCCTTGTTTACTTGTGTAATGGCTTCGCCACCATCTCCAGATGTACTGTCCGAATTTTATCGCTTACAGAATCAGCAGACGCAGGCCTTACTGGATGCCCTTGGACAGCTCGTCCAGGGTCAACGTGCAATGCAAAACGATGCGGCAGCCGCCGCTCCACCGCTAACGCAGCCACAACACGCAGTTGCACCAACTTTTCGTCCTTTTGATGCTGCACTGGAAAGCTGGACGGAGTGGTCACGCCAATTTGGATTCCATCTCGCCGCCTACAGAATTCAAGGTAACGAGCGGCAGCCTTTTTTATTATCTTCTGTCGGGGTGACCACGTACCGTGTGATAGTCAAATTATTTCTCCGACGCGACGTAGCAACTCTGTCCTACGACGAAATTTTGTCTGCATTAGATGCATATTTCAAAGAATCAGTCAATGTAGTTCCCAAACGGTATATCTTCTTTCATACAAAACGTACGGCAGGTCAGACTAATAGGGAGTTGGTTGCATCCTTGCAAGGCCTTACTAGGGATTGTGCTTTTGAGTGTCAATGTGGATTCCCTTATTCAGATACTATGGTGCATGATGCAATTGCACAGAACGTTTCTGGTGTTCGTATACAGGAACAGATTTTGAAACTAGTCAATCCCTCCCTTCAACAAGTGATAGACATATTGGATCGGCAGGACACTACATCCGGCCTCGGGCATGGATGTGTGTGCTGTCCGTAGGTTAGTTAGGTTTAAGTAGTTCTGAGTCTAGGGGACTGATGACCTCTGATGTTAAGTCCTATTGTGCTTAGAGCCATTTATTAAGCGCAATTTACTTCCCACCAATTGATTTAAGCAATGGAGAGTGGAGCACTGCACTGATTGGAGTGGAGACGTACAACAGCATCCCGGAAATCACAGAGGCTAATAATAAACTTCTTTTGGAAATTAATGGTCGAAAATAAATTGTGGAAACAGGGCCTGGTGCATACGATGATTCTGGAAAAGGGTTTGTGTTACATGCAAACATCAAGACACTTAAATCTGAAATAAAGATAGTGAATGCAACCACTGACTTTAACCAGAAAGGTTCAGTAGCACGACTGCTGGGTTTTACAAAAGGACAAGTTTTGAAAAAGGATGCCACTAAATTTTACAGATCTGATCGGTTGGTAGATATACACTTCCTGTCAGTACAATCCACGTCAAGTGTAACATTGCAACGAACTCTTATCTCAATAAAATATTGATTCAAACAATTTACAGATTATTCTCATTAGTTAGAACTGGGTATAAGATTACTACTGAGACCGCTACCTACGCTATATGCCTCCCAATGAGAGTCCACACTTTGGACTGTCTGGAGCTGCATATTGCGGACCAGGACAATCGACTTGTCGACTTTCATGCAGCAGAAATCATTGTACGAGTTCATCTAAAGCAGAATTGGGAATGACCTCAAATGTACAGAGACTAGCAGTGACCATCAACCAGTTGGGACGTGCAGTGGGCCCACCCCAACCTCTTGGTGATAACAAAGAACCCACCTTAGCGGGAAATCAGAAGCCGCAGCAGTGACCTTCAATCGACCGACACTTGAGGCGTGCCAGTGGTCAGAAAGCAACGGTGGGGATAAGATATAAAACTGATTGCACAATAGAACAGCAAGGTGATAACACACACGACCTATGAGTTTAAACCTTGCAATGACGTCATTCAATATAACTAAAGCAGTAAAATCTGACGAACGTATTATACACTCCTGGAAATTGAAATAAGAACACCGTGAATTCATTGTCCCAGGAAGGGGAAACTTTATGGACACATTCCTGGGGTCAGATACATCACATGATCACACTGACAGAACCACAGGCACATAGGCAACAGAGCATGCACAATGTCGGCACTAGTACAGTGTATATCCACCTTTCGCAGCAATGCAGGCTGCTATTCTCCCATGGAGACGATCGTAGAGATGCTGGATGTAGTCCTGTGGAACGGCTTGCCATGCCATTTCCACCTGGCGCCTCAGTTGGACCAGCGTTCGTGCTGGACGTGCAGACCGCGTGAGACGACGCTTCATCCAGTCCCACACATGCTCAATGGGGGACAGATCCGGAGATCTTGCTGGTTAGGGTAGTTGACTTACACCTTCTAGAGCACGTTGGGTGGCACGGGATACATGCGGACGTGCATTGTCCTGTTGGAACAGCAAGTTCCCTTGCCGGTCTAGGAATGGTAGAACGATGGGTTCGATGACGGTTTGGATGTACCGTGCACTATTCAGTGTCCCCTCGACGATCACCAGTGGTGTACGGCCAGTGTAGGAGATCGCTCCCCACACCATGATGCCGGGTGTTGGCCCTGTGTGCCTCGGTCGTATGCAGTCCTGATTGTGGCGCTCACCTGCACGGCGCCAAACACGCATACGACCATCATTGGCACCAAGGCAGAAGCGACTGTCATCGCTGAAGACGACACGTCTCCATTCGTCCCTCCATTCACGCCTGTCGCGACACCACTGGAGGCGGGCTGCACGATGTTGGGGCGTGAGCGGAAGACGGCCTAACAGTGTGCGGGACCGTAGCCCAGCTTCATGGAGACGGTTGCGAATGGTCCTCGCCGATACCCCAGGAGCAACAGTGTCCCTAATTTGCTGGGAAGTGGCGGTGCAGTCCCCTACGGCACTGCGTAGGATCCTACGGTCTTGGCGTGCATCCGTGCGTCGCTGCGGTCCGGTCCCAGGTCGACGGGCACGTGCACCTTCCGCCGACCACTGGCGACAACATCGATGTACTGTGGAGACCTCACGCCCCACGTGTTGAGCAATACGGCGGTACGTCCACCCGGCCTTCCGCATGCCCACTATACGCCCTCGCTCAAAGTCCGTCAACTGCACATACGGTTCACGTCCACGCTGTCGCGGCATGCTACCAGTGTTAAAGACTGCGATGGAACTCCGTATGCCACGGCAAACTGGCTGCCACTGACGGCTGCTGTAAAGCTTATCGACCTCGCATGGAAGTTTCACGAGCTCAGTGAGCAAACAAATCGCATGATTTGTGACGTCTGAGAATGGAATCAAAGTTACATACCACCTGGTACGCCGCCAGATACTGTATGTGTTATTCCTTGAAGGTCGTATGTGAGGTAGCGGGATCATCATCACAGCATACACTGCAAAGCGACATTGCTTCTGGCGGTGGTGGTTCTTGAAGTGTAAGAATTTCTTTTCCTCTGTCGGCATTTCAACACGAACTGGTTTTGTGGTTGAGCAATCAACTTGATATTTTGCTAAATATTCGCTTGAGGAAGAGGCATTGAGGACTTTAGGCTAATACACTTTTTACGCTTGTTGCTACTCAAGTGGGAGAAAAGAAGTTGGGACTCGAGACTTGACCCACAAGTAGTGTTGGTTTTCATTCTCATCTGAGAATAACAGAATTTTAGCGTGCAACTTGCGCTGACCTACAAAACTGAATAAATGTAGGTGTCTGATGACATTGTGTCAGCTGACTTGTTCTTCTTCAGGCCAAAAACGTGAACTGAAATACTCTCTTCTGCCCCTCGAATTTGGATATGTCACGAAGTTGAACAGGGAACTCAACACACTCAAAGTTGTAACGTGTATTAATATCTGTACACTCCGGATGAACCTTATAATTTCTTTTACGAGCCAGGATTGACCATGCGAATGGGAGTTGTCTGTTTTATTCTTGACATTAATACATGTCTGTTTGACTGCTATATGTTTCGGCAGCTCGATACAGTTGGACCTACCGTTTATTGGGTTATGGAGATGTGAGTGGATGTCGACATGTAGAACATGGCTGAGTGCTTTACCGGATCCTCTAAGAGCCATCTCTTAAAGCCTAGTCAAAATAGCACTTAAGGTGAGGTCTCTGAACCACTCATTGATCACACTGTTTTTCCCCCAAAGATGGACAATACTTTTCTCCTCCGCAGCGACTTCCTCTCTGGGGGGGGGGGGGAGGGGGAATGCAGTAGTTGGCAGCACAATACGGCGCTGTGTTTCCCAGAGAGGGATATGGCAAATCATTTAGGAGTTTGGAGAGCTCTTTCTCCATGACAGAGTGGCACGCCAACATGAAAGTCGTAACATCCCTGTACGACCCTGGCGGATTCTCAATCCGTGTGAACGAGATGCGCTCATCAAACATGTACTCGCTCACTACATAATCCAGTTCTGGCTTGAGGTTTGTGATCTGATGCTCGGTAACAGGCAGGAGACGAGATTGCTACTAGCCGTGTCACTGTTGTTACTAGTGGAAGAAACGGGTGGTGTCGACGTAGAATGTTGGTGTGGAGCGCTGGCCCCTGGCTTGGCCAGAACGGACAACCAGGTTGTGGAGGTGCCAGCTTTTGTGACTGCGGCTGTGGTTCGCGGCGCCACTGCTTCTGTGGGCGGCCAGTCCATGACTGTTTCCATTGGCTTCTGCGCGGGACACGAACCTGGCATTCACACAGGGTTTAAGTGTGGGGGTAACCCGGCGACAGATACGGCCGGCTGACTAGCTGTAGAATGGAAAAGTACATTAATTAAACACGTAGAGACATCGGCGGTAGAGGGAGGACGAAGAAAACATTGATTAAAAGAAACACTGATACCACAAAGAGAGAAAACATTCGAATATAATAATTTAAGGGGCTCCGGAAAGGCTCAAAATCATGAAAAGTTCAATTTTTACTTTTTTGCGTTTTCTGAATCTGCAGACTATTACCTTTTAATAGATATATAATTTATTCAATTCCGAAGACTACAACTATTTTTAAATTTTTTTTTTGAAATGTGTTCTACATGGGCGTGACCCACTGTGGCGCTGTGCGATATGTTAATTACGTTGGTGACGGTGATTCTAAAAGTTTCAAACATATTCAAGGACTGAAGTCCTATGGTGATGATGTTGTAGTGCAGAAATCTGAGTGTATTGGACACGTACAGAAGCGAATGGGAACAAGACTTCGGCGACCGAAAGCTTCGTACAAAAAAACAAAAACTCAGTGATGGTAAAGGGTTGGATGGGAAGGGAAGGTTAACTGACAGTGTAATTGACAAAATACAGAACTATTATGGAATGGCTATTAGGCAAAATACACAAAGTGTCGACGAAATGAAGAAGGCTGTTTGGGCTCTTTTTTTTCATACTTCTTCAACCGATGAAAATCCCCAACATAGCTTGTGTCCCAAAGATAAAGACAGTTGGTGTAAATATAACAAAGGATTGCTAACTGGTGAAGTGTACACTCATAAGCATAGTCTGCCTCATGCAATAATGGAGGTGATAAAACCTATTTTCAGAGACTTAGCAGCACCTGAACTGTTGAAAAAGTGTATTCGCGGAAAAACTAAAAACCCCAATGAAAGTGTAAATAGTGTTATATGGTCGAGAATCCCCAAGACTGTATTTATTGGAATAGAAACACTTCACTTTGGTGTGTATGATGCTGCTGCGACTTTCAATGATGGCAACATAGTAAGGTGTAAGGTATTTAGAAACATGGGAATGAAGATAGGTTCTAACATGGTACGAGCGATGCTTGCTTTAGACAAGGAACGCCTTCGGGCTGCAGACAGGGCTGTAAAGAGTCTAGAAATACGAGCAAGAGTAAACAGGAGGAGGAACAAGAGGAAGCTGGAGGAGGAGTTTGCAGAGGATGAAGATAATCGATCCTATGGACCTGGAATGCACTAAAAAGTTAATCCAATCTTTGTCGCTCGATTCCCAAAACTTTTATTTTCTCATACTAATTACATGTTTTCTAAGGATCTTCCAAACATATTTGTTTCAAACTTTCAGTAAATGTTACACAGTACCTTCTGCATAATTTAACACAGCCTTTTTCCAAAAAAAATATATAAATAGCAAATTGCAAAAAAATGTTGTGAATTTTCATTACAATTGAAAAAAAATCATATTTAATAACTGAACTAAAATTTTGTAAAATCCCTGTGTTAAGTTGTAGCCCATATTCCAATAAATAATCTGTAAAAAATTCAACTTCCTACCTCCAATACTTTGTGAGGAAAGATGTAATTTATAAGCGTTATTTTAACATTGCAAGTATAGGGCGTTCCGGAGCCCCTTAACTGTGTCAGTAGCGCTACTAATGTCATCGTTCTGATGCCAGGAGGAGATCGTCTCCCCCAAATCTAGTGGGCTCATCCAGGCAGCGGCAACTAGAACACTGTTTCACCCTGGCTCTCGGGTAATCTCGACATATAGTCCTAGCCACCCTGAAGCTGCTGGTCAGCTGTGCCGCAATCGGGGGCTGTAGCAATACATCCATTTGTCAGAGAAAGACCTTCTCTCTTCTATACTACGGACACAAACGAAATATATTTTAGCACTACATATTTTTTTTTATTTCTACTTACAAGGCAGATCCGATGTCTCATTGTCTGCTGGACGCTGTTCCAGTACTGTTGTTGATGGTGAACAGTCTCCAGCTGCTTATAACGGTTGCTGTAAGGAGTCGAAAAATAATATACTTTTTTTTTAAGTTGAATTACACACACACACACACACACACACACACACACACACACACACAAAGATTACACAGCTACTACAGAGATACTTTTTTCTCTACTTACGCGTCTGTTCAAAAATGGTTCAAATGGCTCTAAGCACTATGGGACTTAATATCTGAGGTCATCAGTCCCCTAGAACTTAGAACTACTTAAACCTGACTAACCTAAGGACATCACACACAACCATGCCCGAGGCAGGATTCGAACCTGCGACCGTAGCAGCAGCGCGGTTCCGGACTGAAGCGCCTAGAACCACTCGACCACAGTGGCCGGCTCGCGACTGTTACTGGTGAGTATTCTCCGCTGGAGAGTGTTTCACAGCATGCTGCAGTCGCTGTTGCTTTTTTCACAGCTTCCAGCATTGCCTCCAGATCAGCCTGCGTTGCTGGCATGCAAGCCAGTAACAAGAACAAATCACTGCTACTACTCCTACTGCTACAAGAATAAATTACAGATTTTTTTATTTAAAAGCCAGTCCTGGCTATTGGTTTCCCACAGGAGGCTGAACCTCATCAGGAATAGGCGGAAGAGTCTCCCGCGGTCCAGCCTCCTCCTCTTCCTGTCTCCCCTCAAACTCCAGAATAAAATCCTGGAGCTGTGCTGAAACGAGCTAAAAGCAACGGAATTACTGACGAGAAATTCACTGTAGAATTTAACGCGCGGAATTTTTCCAATTTTCAAACCATAGCCACCGGTCATGTTCTGATGCATCAAGGGATCACCAATTAAGTATTGGAGGGCAGCGTGGAGGGTAAAAATCGTGGAGGGAGACCAACAGATGAATACACTAAGCAGATTCAGAAGGATGTAGGGTGCAGTAGTTATTTGGAGGTGAAGATGCTTGCACAGGATAGATTAGCATGGAGAGCTGCATCAAACCAGTCTTTGGATAGAAGACCACAATAACAACAATAACCACAGATCTACGAAAAAGAAGTTATTTACTTACGTGATAGTTCATCTACACATGTACGTCGCTTGCGCTAATGTTGAAGTTCTTGCTGCTGCATTTCATTTTTAAAGACACACACGCTCAGACAGACAAAACAAACATATATCTGTAGGCACCACAGCGGACAGGAGCAGAGTGAGACGAGGAAGGTGGGTTGGGGGCTTCTATGGACTCACCACATTTCACAAGCAGCCAATCAGAGGGTCTAATTTTGACAGGACGCCTAATCAGGCAGGGCAGTTGATGGGAATATTTTCAGGAACTACTGGGATTCAAACTTAGACCGAAAGTTCCGAAATCTCTAGTTCGACTGTAAGGTGGTGTGATCCCTCACGTCACACTTGTTTGTCAGAGCGAGACAAGTCTCTCTCTCTCTCTCTCTCTCTCTCTCTCTCTCTCTCTCCTTCTCTCTGAACATCCAGCAGGTCTCTGTACTGTTCTTGTGGTCCGTTACAAGGCTCCCTCATTCAGCAGCTGATAGTGCCAACGATCGATCGCACAGTATACGGTGGACGGTTCCGTTTCATTTCATAAAAGCATTCCCGGTGGCGGGACGCAGTGTTCGAAGCTTCTCCTGGATAGTGAGTTATGTTTTATGATTATTTTTACCGCGAGGGAGTTTTCATTTTCTCCCGAATAGGATGGTGCGTTGTGATTCTTGAACTTTGTCTTCTTTCCCAGTTTTATCGCCTGTAGGTAGGACTGCGCCGCGAATTTCCTTGTCTTTTGAAACATATGACCTAACGGTGGTGATCGTGAACTTCGCAATCGCAGAATAGGTAGCTCTCTCTGTGTTCCTACAACACAGCTTACACTTCAGACTTCGCAACGGAGGAAGGCAATGGCCACGAATCCGATCCGCGAGTTGGAGTGATAATCCAGCGTTTTTCGTTGCAGAACGGAACAGATAAGAACAGATATTTTTACCGGGTGAGACAATACTTAGGGGAGATATAGCCCAAGATATACTGTTGTACAGGATTTTCACGATACTTTAGCGTTGTGAAAAGATGTGTTTCCACAGTCGCTACATTTATGGGGCAGGATATTTGTTTAGGAAGGGATGGTCAGGAGACAGGTACTATGCTATTAGCCAGCATGTGTAAGTTTGCAGAAAATATTTCCCTCAGTATCCAGGTATGTCTTTGAAGCCAGAATGCTTAATAGTTTGTGAGGTGATCTAGAGAGGAATGTTGTTTACAAAGATCTGTTTGGTTTCGACAGGCGTTATCTCTTTCTTTGTCTGCTGCAGATGCTGAGGTGCTGAGAAAGCTTTTAACATTAATGGCAGCATGCTCTGGAAATAGCCATATTATTGGAAGTTGCTGTTGAAAGTTCTGACAACGGGGAGTTTAGAGAGCTGGTCGACAGAGTCCATTATTTAGGAATGGAGAGTACCGCTGACTGTAAACCACGCACACACACACACACACACACACACACACACACACACACACACACACACACACACACACACACACAAAACACAGGTGTTACGAATGTACGCCATTGTTCTAGATCGGCGACAGATTCTGTTTGCTCTCGTACATCTAAGCACGTGCGGATGAATGCATACATGTGTTTGGATCCCACAGAATAAACAACGTCACTCTAGTGAAATCATAACAGGAGTGCAGATGCCATCTCACAAGGCACTCGCTTGAAGTGCAGCACAGAGTCCTTCACTATTATTCCGTCGGTGGCTGTCAGACATTGTGGCAGTTGGCAGCAAGCGCAGCAGTCCCATTACAGGCTTCAGTCGCCAGCAGAGCATTGAGCGAGCCACACCACCACAAGAAGAGAATAGAAGCTTTCGAAGCTACAGAAGAATGCTGAAGATTAGATGGGTAGATCACATAACTAATGAGGAGGTATTGAATAGGATTGGGGTGAAGAGAAGTTTGTGGCACAACTTGACTAGAAGAAAGGATCGATTAGTAGGACATGTTCTGAGGCATCAAGGGATCACCAATTTAGCGTTGGAGGGCAGCGTGGAGGGTAAAACTCGTAGAGGGAGACCAAGAGATGAATACACCAAGCTGATTCAGAAGGATGTAGGTTGCAGTAGGTACTGGGAGATGAAGGAGCTTGCACAGGATAGAGTAGTATGGAGAGCTGCACCAAACCAGTCTCAGGACTGAAGACCACAACAACAACAACAACAACAACCACCTTAGGTTGTTGTTTCAGTTATCGTTTTAGAATGAGTCTTTTTCCCCACCAGTTCACAAGTGGAATAGAGAGATTTATTTCGACACGTAGGTGAAGGGAGCGTTACTATTTATTTTGAATCCACCTGCTACTAGTTTCAAGTGGTATTGTTAATTTTTTCCTGCAAAATAACACTAGTTGTGAGACATTATCAATATTGAGCCGTACCACGATTTTAGGCGCTCGTCGTTTAGCACTATGCATACAGACATGTAATTTGGAGCGATCTTTACTTCAGTTTCCGACCAAAAATACCCTGACCCAACTTTCCTCTCTGGCAGCTGAACAGAGTCTGACTACTTCCCATCATTTTCAAGGGAGGGATGGTGAGGGTGGGTGACATCATAGGAGGGAGGGACAGGTGGTGGAGGAGGAGGAGGCTAACAGCGACATCTGGTGGTCGTAGTATGAACTAGATAATTGAGCACACTGACGCAAACACACATGTGTGTGAGTTAGGTTGCTAGAGGTAGTCAAATTGAGCTATAAATAGGTAAATAAATGCCCTGCCTTCCTCTCCACCACAGAATTAGCGTTTACCATAAAAAATAAATAAGTACACTAACCTAACTTTCCTCTCCTGCAGATGGACGAAGACCGAATGTCTCCTGCCATTTCCCTTTGTGACATTGTAGAAGTGGTGCAGTTTGCCTATTCCCCTACCACCCTATTTTCACTCAAAATTTTCCGCCGTTTCCAGGGTGGGGACAGTGTGTGACACCACTCGGGGTAGGGAAAACTCAGCCACCATTTTGAATAAATTATTTGTCCTCGTACACCCATTGCTGCACTACTACTGCAGCCCCATCTAAGTCTATTTGCCGTTTAGAATGTCTTACTAAACTGCATAGATTGGAGGTATATACTCCGAATTAGGGATATTTGTTGTGCTTCTACACCCATATAATACCTCATCGCTTCCCTTAGACGGTGATGGGTACAAAATCATACATGTTCTCTAAATCCACAAATATTATGTGCACTACCTGACCCTTAGAATACATCTTCTTACCTATTTGTCTAAGGCCAGAAATTTGAGTTTCACAAGATCGTCCAACTATAAAACCAGCCTGTTCCACCCTTATCTTTCCTTCAGTCTCATTTTCCCAGTTGTTTTACAGTATAGCGCTAGAAAGACTACTGGTTATTTGTGTGCTTCTTGTTTCTTTTTTTTATAGATAATGGGTATGCATGATTCACACCACTATCTTGATATTTGCTCTCCCTCAACATTCTTATTGAACAATTTACATATAAGTCTCGTCATTTGAGGGGACCCATATTCCAACAAGTCTATCACAGTCCCCCCCTGGTCCACTTGGCTTTCCATTTCTTGACTTTTTCAGCATCTGTTTTACATCTTCCTCTATTATATGTCCTGTATTACAAATGTACTGCTTTTGATGTGGTCATCTACCACGTGATCTCTTCTTTTTTCAACCAGAATTTTTCAAAGAGCGTTTTCCTCTGTCCAATAGATGTAGGTTGTATTGTGGGTGCAGGTTTGCTACCCATTTTCATCTTTCGTATTACTCTCCAAGCCCCTGCCGATCTCCTACATCCAAATGGATCATTTATTTCCGCACATTTTCTCATGCCTCTTTCCCACACTTTATTATTAATTTCTTAGCCCTTTTTTATATACGTTGTACTCCCATAGCTTAACTATATGTGATATAGTTTCTTCTTCTTGTCAACCACCTAAAGCAACTTCATGGTCATCCATTCAGCTCTTACTCTTCTCTCCTTTTCCCCTTCTAAAGCCTCCTCGGCTACCTCTATAACTGAACAGTTCAGGAAACTGTACATCTCAGTAGCGCTCCAGTGCTCCACAATTGAGTCAAATCTTAGATTTCATTTTTGCTGATATAAACTTCTCACTCTGTCTGGATTCTCTTCCAGCATCCTCCTTTTTTTGCTCTTGTTATATCTTGGTCCTGCAAAATACTAACACGAATTATTTACAGACGAATGGAAAAACTGGTAGAAGCCGACCTCGGGGAAGATCAGTTTGGATTCCGTAGAAATGTTGGAACACGTGAGGCAATACTGACCTTACGACTTGCCTTAGAAGAAAGATTAAGGAAAGGCAAACCTACGTTTCTAGCATTTGTAGACTTAGAGAAAGCTTTTGAAAATGTTGACTGGAATACTCTCTTTCAAATTCTAAAGGTGGCAGGGGTAAAATACAGGGAGCGAAAGGCTATTTACAATTTGTACAGAAACCAGATGGCAGTTATAAGAGTCGAGGGCCATGAAAGGGAAACAGTGGTTGGGAAGGGAGTGAGACATGGTTGTAGCCTCTCCCCGATGTTATTCAATCTGTATATTGAGCAAGCAGTAAAGGAAACGAAAGAAAAATTTGGAGTAGCTATTAAAATCCAGGGAGAAGAAATAAAAACTTTGAGGTTCGCCGATGACATTGTAATTCTGTCAGAGACAGCAAAGGACCTGGAACAGCAGTTGAATGGAATGGACACTGTCTTGAAAGGAGGATATCAGATGAACATCAACAAAAGCAAAACAAGGATAATGGAATGTAGTCGAATTAAGTCGGGTGATGCTGAGGGAATTAGATTAGGAAGTGAGACACTTAAAGTAGTAAAGGAGTTTTGCTATTTGGGGAGCAAAATAACTGATGATGGTCGAAGTAGAGAGGATATAAAATGTAGACTGGCAATGGCAAGGAAAGCGTTTTTCAAGAAGAGAAATTTGTTAACATCGATTATAGATTTAAGAGTCAGGAAGTCGTTTCTGAAAGTATTTGTATGGAGTGTAGCCATATATGGAAGTGAAACATGGACGATAAGCAGTGTGGACAAGAAGAGAATAGAAGCTTTCGAAATGTGGTGCTACAGAAGAATGTTGAAGATTAGGTGGGTAGATCACATAACTAATGAGGAGGTATTGAATAGGACTGGGGAGAAGAGAAGTTTGTGGCACAACTTGACTAGAAGAAGGGATCGGTTGGTAGAACATGTCCTGAGGCATCAAGGGATCACAAATTTAGCATTGGAGGGCAGCGTGGAGGGTAAAAATCGTAGAGGGAGACCAAGAGATGAATACACTAAGCAGATTCAGAAGGATGTAGGTTCAGTGGGTACTGGGAGATGAAGGAGCTTGCACAGGATAGATTAGCATGGAGAGCTGCATCAAACCAGTCTCAGGACTGAAGACCACAACAACAACAGCATATCTTGGTCTTAATCGGAAAAGTAATTTTTGAAGTAATGTCAATCACGAAAACGCTACTTTCACATTTTCATATTGACATTAATTCCCCTTTTTATTTTTCCATTTGTGTCTTGTCTTTCCCATGTTTTGGTGAAAATTGGTTTGTATTTATAGGGCCTTATGACAAAGCATTTATTTAGATTTCAAGACTTGCATGCTGCTGTTGAAAACGGTAGATATACTAATGGGAAATGAATAAACTCTAATGCACTTCCATAATATATTATTTGAATATATTATGTAGCTTTAGGCTGCACAAAATTGCAAAAAATTATAAATCTATGGTATGAGCAATAATTTCCTGTAGAACTTCCTCTGGCTGTAAGCCTGAAATCGAGCATATGAATGATAGCGTTGGCCATAAACGTAGAAAAATACAAAAGTGGAAAGCTTGGAGATGCAAATGATTAACATTTCAGTGCAATCATACAGAGTGCAGGATTTGCGTGGAGTGGGGTTTAGGTTGGTTGCTGTGCAGACATAGGCTTATTTTATAAAATAATTTATCGTCAACATAATTTTTCTTACACAAACACAAAGACATCAATAGATGGTTAAGCAATTAACAACATATCAACAATGTTCTGCTCTGAGCTACTGGTTTGCGTAAACACGGGCACAGCAAAATAATAAAATAAGTAAAAAACTTCCTACAAAATACTATATGCATCTATGCATTGAACTCAAATGAGTTTCAGTCCCTGTCACACACAAGTGGGCACCAACGAAGAATGGTAGAACAGAGCCACAATATTCACCCTCTCCACACCCTACCTTACAATCTGG